>NC_069381.1:206112500-206815833 GCF_027475565.1 Acinonyx jubatus | reverse complement strand
CATTAAAAACATGTTAGTGATTTGAATTATCCGTATATTTATGGAAAAAATAAGTTTATAGTAGTTTGATGGGAAAAACTTCATGATAATGTATTTTACGACAATGGAGTCCTTCACTAGAAATTCACATGTAGAAAGAACAGAAGATTTGAAGATGGATTAGAAGTGAGATCAGGAAAACTTCTTCTGCAAAGAGCCAGATGGTAAATAATCTGGGCTTTGTGGTCCAAATGGTCTCTATACCATAACTCAATGCTGCCATTGCAGCATGAGAACAGCCAGGAACAATATGGATATGAATGAGGGTGGCTACGTGCTAGGAAAACATTATTTATGGACACTGAAACTTGAATTTCATATAATTTTCATGTACCACAAAGTATTATTCAAAAGATTTTTTCCCTAATCATTTGAAAATATAAAAACCACTTTTAGCTTGTGGATCATACATAAATATGTGGTAGGCTGGATTTAGACTATGGGCTGCCATGGTTTGCCAATCCCTGGATTAGAATAGCAGCCTCAAAAGTAAGGTGCAGAAGAAAAACACACATATATATATACACATATACATATGTATATACATATATACATACATATATATGTGTATATATATACATATATATATATAGTCACAAAAAAAAGCTTTACGCACATGTGTGGACAGAAATGCATGCATACAATGTAAAAAATATACAGAAATGCTTGGGGAGAGGCACTTACATATTTTTTTACTGATAAGGGATACTATAAAACAATTTGGAGGCCATTAGTTTATTGAGTCTCACCCTTTAAAGTGATATTAGAAGTAAGAAATGACATGGTGGCATTATTTGTTGAAAACTGTCAGCAATGTGCAATTCTTATCTTCCGTTATGTTCTCTGCCACGGATAAACATTGGGGATCAGATCCCTCCTGAATCCACCAACTATGTTCAGTACACGTGGATCCCAAAAGTTACTGAGGCTTTAGGACTATTGTCAGAAAACTATTCTTCATTTATCTTAGATATTTTGAAGTTTTATTTGTAAACCGTCTATTGGATTATGGGTCAAAAGAATAAATTTGCAACAACATTAGTGGACCCTTGAGACTCAGAAGGGGCTTCTCAGGATCAATTTCATAGATTTCCGCCCCCCCCTTTGTTTATCATAACTGATTGCCACTCATTCCATCTATTTCTGTTTAGCATATGGAGAGAGACTATCTTAGGAAATTTCAACTGAACTTCTCAGTAACAGAGAAAATACGTTTTCTCTGACATATCCTACATATTCTTTCTGAGTGTCTATGAGTTGACATATTCTACTTATTAGAATTAAGTTTCTATACATCATTTTAGTCTTGAGGGAGCTTTACTTGCTCTAGGAACCACAGACCCACTCCATAGGAAAACAGGACTGGAAAGAAAACTAACCAACCGGCTTCTCCAGGTGGTCCGGGGGCTCCAGGAATTCCTTGGGTACCCTTTGGACCAGGCTCTCCCTGCGGTCCATAGTCTGGTGGTCCAGGTGGTCCTGCAGGTCCCGGGGGCCCAGGGGTGCCGGGATCCCCTGGAGGACCCTGGTCCCCCTTCTCACCAGTCAGGGCCTGTGACAACAGGAATATGTTTGGATGGTGCTTCATTCCAGTATCTCCTTCCACGGGTTAATCTTACCATGAATACGAGTACCAGATAAGCAGCCAATGAGAAAATTTTGAATCAACAAGCAGGTATTTGAAGGGAATTGTTACTAAAATGAGACCACTCTATGGTTTCTGCTGTTCTGTGCTCTTTGATTTCAGCAACATTTCATTCACTCGAAGCCTCTCGAGACACACACTTGTGTCTTCTGGTGGGATGTCATACGCAGAACAGCCCCTAAGACTCTGCTCAAATCAGCCAACAGTTCAAATAGCTTTAGAGCTAACATTCGTGTGAATAGCGTATTTCTCAACTAAAACCAGCACAGCAAACTTTTATTTGTTTGTTTTTTACCAGGTGTTTTCATTACAAAGGAGATTCAGGTCCAGATAGACTGTATTCATTTTTTTTCCTTATAAAATATCTTTTGCTAGATTATGTCTTAAGATTTAACGGTAATGGTGAAAGCATACATATATAAGAGGTATGTTTTATACCAACTGTAAAAATACTGACTTTCCATGATTATATAGCTTAAATTGAATAAAATAATATAATTGTAAAAAAAATATCTTTTTGTAATTGCATAGGACCATAACTCTGGAGATGATTTGCGTATTTTAAACAAGTTAAATATGACATAATAATTGAGTTCTTCTTCCATCCCAATATGGCCTCAAATAATAGATTTGATTGGATTTTTCATTGTTCAGGATCATTGGGTGACTCGGTGTTTTTATGTTTTTTTTGTTTGTTTGTTCGTTTTTCCTTCTTCCATAATGACAGGGCATAAGACTCAACACATTACCACCTCGAGTTTTTTCTTACATTACTTTTACTGGAACTTAATAAAGAATTAGCAAGACGCAAATGGAAGCATCATGTGAACTGTACTAGTGCTAAACCAAAAGAATTCTAGACTCTGTCCCTCTATAAGCATCACTACCACCCGGGGTGGGGGGACAGCCTGGCTGTTTCCCAGAGTCTGAGAAGCACTGGCCCTGCCAGCTGCTCTCAGCCCAAAAGTATTTTGTAGTCAAAAAGGTGTAACGAAGATTATAGGCCACATCTAGATCTTGGGGAGCCACACTTTATTCTGATATTAATGGGTCTGTAACCAAATGTTTAAATTTATTTGCCAAGTTTTCCTGTCCGAGGTGGGACTCTTTTAATTGGATAACACCGATGAACTCTGGGAGACACTGGTATTTCCTGGGGGCAGGCTGGGAAGCATGGCTGGCAAACTTCTCCCAGATATACCGGGGGAGGTGCTCAGCCTCTGCCCCCTGACATCTTCAAATAGATCCCCGTAGGAATCTCTCAAGTGCACATGTGAGACATTCTATCCCTATCCCATGAAAAGAGAGAACTTACCTAAGCTTAACTATTTTAAAGGACAAAACATCTGATCTGTTTGACTAACCTCCTCCTAAAATTGTGCTTTATGCATTTATTTTTACTTCAAAGAATGAATATTGCCTTCAAGATATTGATCAAAACGTTCCCTTGTTTATCATTTTCTAAACTTGTCTATAAACTCATTGGACATAAACGTGGAATTGTAACTCGCGTAGGAGACAAGGTCATTATCGATGTAGAATTTTATTTGGGCTAAAAGCACCATTGAGTGCTACCTATGTGTCAAAATACTACACACATGTGTTGGGGTTAGTACTGCTCATTTGAAGATGCCTCATTGTGCGGTTAGAGGGACGCACTGTGCTGAATGGCCAAGGATTTTATGAATGGAAAGTACTCAGTGTGGTAACTTCAGAGCATATCAGTTGTAGGGAGGGTAATTCGAAAAAAGTTATTAGATACCAACCGGTTCCCCTTTAGGTCCTGGTGATCCTTTTACCCCGGGGGTTCCAGGAATCCCATCCAAGCCTCTTCTTCCAGGATGCCCTCTGCGCCCAGGGTCCCCTGGGGCACCCACTTGTCCATCAGGTTGAGGTGCTTCCCCTTTTTCTCCTTTAAGTCCTGGATCCCCCTGAACACCCGGGAACCCCTAGGGCGGTACAGAAACGAGTCTGCATTGCAATTGGGTACAGCTGTTCTTGTGCCAATCTTAAAAAAAAAGTCAACCAGAATTTTTCAAGTGTAATGAACATGGACATTTTTCAGACACTTTCTTTAGCCTACAAGTATAATTTCAAGCTTTTTCCCATCTCTATTTGCTTTCAAAACTGGAATTCAGTTAGCACGATTCAATGCAACACACACAATAATATTGGTCAATATGACACAGATATCATCGTAACTTAGATTCCGTTAGAATATTGGAAATTTTAACATGCATCTATGGATAATTTGATTGAAATATACATATCTCTGTATAACTCTCTGACTCACCATGATAGTCAAAACTTTAATTTCTAATAGTTTATCGAGGTATAATTTACATATCATAAGATATATCTTTATACGGATACAGTTCAATGATTTTTAGTACATTTGTACATTTATGCTACGATCGCCATAACACAGTGTTAAAACATTTCCGGTACTCCCTCGGATTCCTTCAGATCCATTTGTAGTCATGCCCTGTCCCAACCGCAGCCCAGGCAACCAGAGATCTGCTTCTAGTTCTGATCCATTTTAAATGATTCAAAGTTCATTAATTCATTCACTTATTCACACATCATGCATTTATTCATTTAACCAGGTCTCTATTAAATGCTCTAATATTAAGTACTCTTTGCCAGGCACCAAACTGATAACCTATGTGTGGTGCTACTGTACTTCCAGAACGTGCTGTTATCCAAATTGAAACGAAAGCTCCCAAACCATGAAATCTTACTGGATATCCGGGAAGACCCGCACTTCCTGGGGACCCTGGGCTTCCTTTACTGCCAGTTGGCCCTTGTCCGCCTGCAAAGCAGTGAATTATTAAATATTTGTTGAATACCAACTCTGAGTAGCCCAGGTAATGCAGGAGCTGCAGGAAATAGGCTTTCTTCTGAGGAAAGAAAGACAATTTCTATCTTAAAACACAGAGGGCAGGGAGAGGATGAGAGTAAATAACTGGAATAAGAGAAGATGTAAAAAAAAAGCATTTAAAAAATGCTTGCCTCCCTAAAATTCTTGTCTTTATAGTTTTAAGGAGACAGGTTTATTTTTTGATCAAAAAAGCAATATATGCTCCTTGTGAAAAACAGATTCAGAAAGAAGAGAATAAAAATCACTTATAGATCTACCACCAGAGGACAATATTTGCTAAAATTTTGATGTATGGCACTCTTAAATTTTATATCCATAACGTGCTGAATGTATACATGGCATTTTGGAATCTATACATATGTCAATAAATACAGATTTATAGCTTCGCTTTAAATGGCCGCAGAGTAGCCTAATGTGTGGATCAACCAACATTTATTCAGCCAGCTGCTATTTTAGAATTTGGATCATTTTTCAACTTTTCAACATTGTAGTAAACAATGTTATAGTAAATATCTCTAGATAGTACTCCAGATTTTTCTAATAATTTAAATACATTTCTAAAAGCGTAAGCGCAAGACAAAATGGACACAAACTTTTCTGAGGCTCTGGGCATCCGTTGCCAAATTGCATTTTGCTGTACAATTTTACGCTTCCTGTATGTATGTAAGTGTATCCGTAAGGATATACTGTAAAGACCCTTTAGAGGGTCTTTTGGGCTGATCTCAAGCCAATGTATTAATAAATGGATATTCCGATTTTATGTTTTGCAAGATTTGAGTCAGGGTATGTTTTTTGATAGTAATCCAGATGCTTTCACTGTTTATGTATCTTCTTTGAGCTGCACCTGTAGTATGTCAAGTGTAGAGAAATCAAGGAAAATACAACACAACTACTGGGTCAGCAACAGCGAGCTGCCCACCCACATTCTACCCTTGGGTCACTCAAGGGGAATGTAGAAAAATAATCATTGCTTTCCTTCCATTCTTTCCCTCCCTGTCGCCCTTGCTCCTTCCCTTTCTGTCAGTTTTTGTTTTAATAGAACATTTCACCTAGAGTCTTAGGCACCGAATAGGAACAGCATGAGGGACAGAGGGCCCGTTATACCCACCCTTCACCCCCTCCTTGCCTCCCCCGCTTCTCCCCTCTCAAGCCTGTCTCAGAGAGTCAGGGGGCAGAGATGGCAAAGTAACGAAGGCATTTATAAAGGAACAGGAATGATGTGAGCATGGCAAAGGACCCTGGCTGAACGCGTGTCCTCTCTCAGCTGGCCACAGTGCCTGCATCTGCCACCATTAGCATTTCTTCTTTGGACGGTGACCCCACTTCCCGAAGCCCCTGTGCCAATGCAAATGTCTACCCGATGGTGGTAACATACATATATTCCCTGATCGATGTTGCCAGGTAGACCTTTGGATTCACTTGCTTCAAAGGGAAGCCCCTGGCACAGCGATTGAAGGATGCCAGCGTAGAGAGCAGGAGCATGGCTCAGGAGGAGAGTGGATTTCAGTCCAGGCTTTACCACTTATGAGCTATGCCACCTTATGCCTCAGCTTCCTCATCTGTCAAATGGGGTCAATGACAGCACTTACCTGTAGGACTGAGGTGAGGAATAGGCATGGAGGTCCATACGACACCTAGCAGACCAAGGTGGTCATGGCAAAACCAGGACTGCACGTGAAACCGTGTGACAGAGGCCCTGAGTAGCCAGGGGAGAGGAACCAGCGGCAGAGGAACCCAACTAATGAGTAGAGACTTTCTCTACCTCGAGATTTTTGTCCATGGCGAGTTCTGTGACTGAGAAAGGGGAGGTGGGACAGCAGAGACAGTGGACAGTCTGAAGCAACCCTGTGGGGTGGGGAGTCCTGGTCTGGCACGGATGTCCAGAAGAGAAGCAACACAGGCTCTGTTTAGCTTGCAGAATATTGGCCTAGCGGATGTTTTTTTCTTTCAAAAATGGAGTTAGCAAATTTTGAAAAAAAAATGAGATTTCAGCTAAAAACCCGAGTTTCTTTCTTCTCATGAAAAATTGGAAGATTTATCAACACGGGCCTAAAGTGCTGCCAGTAACAACAGACCGGAGCTGGTGCACGATGGCCCCCTCCAATGTGCCTTCCAGTTTACCACAGTCCTCTCCACTCCCTACTGTGCCCCACTGGTGTGCTTTTTTTTTTATTGCATTTGTATCCTTTTTTTTTTTAAGCTTATTTATTTATTTTGAGAGAGAGTGTGAGCGGGGTGGGGCAGAGAGACAGGGAGAGAATCCCAAGCAGGTTCTGCGATGTCAGCGTGGAGCCCGATGTAGGGATCGATCTCAAGAACCATGAGATCAAGACCTGAGCCAAAATCAAGAGCCAGACCCTCAACCGACTGAGCCACCCAGGCGCCCTTGTACTTGTGTCCTGAATGAAACAGTGCCTATACCCATGACTCTACCAAAAGTGGGGATTAAAAAAAAAAAAAAAACAAAAAAAACCCCAAACAGACTGAAGAGAATTGTGTCTTTTAAGAAAAAAAAGAGAGAGAGAGAGAGAGCTTATTTCTTTATGGAAGAAAAAAGTGATGTGTGTTTGGTATGGCTGCCTCACTCCTCCAAGTTACCTGCTGGATCCCTGTAGGAACCCCAGTCTACAATTCGTGGGGAATACCATGGTTTGCTAGAATTCGGCAACTAAAACGGAAAAGGGGAAAAGGCCAGTTTCTGTGTTATTTCGGCTTACTTTATGTTAACTGAGTATACGTTTGAAAATCTCCAAATTCAGGGAAACCCCATCACTGACATTCAGAAGTCTGATACCTTTTTTTTTAACCACCCAGGGAGCTGACCCTTTTGTACCTGGGATTCCTTTCATGCCGTCTAACCCCGGCAATCCTGGGAGGCCTGGAGGCCCTGGGACACAAGGACACTGGATGCACAGGAGGCCTGGTTCCCCTGCAATGATAGCAGCTTGTTACTCATAAACCCACATCTAGTCCTCAGAAAGGACAGATACTTCCTAACCACACAATCATTTATTACATTAAGATTTGTGTGTGTGTGTGTGTGTGTGTGTGCGCGCGCGTGTGTGTGTAGTGAAAATCATCTAGGACACTGCATTTTTTTATGTTGTTGATTTTTATTATATATATATATATATATTTAAGTTTATTTATTTTTGAGGGTGGGGAGAGGCAGAGAGAAGAGAGAGAGAATCCCAAGCAGGCTCCTCACTGCCAGCATGGTGCCCGACTCGGGGGCTTGATCTCACAAAGCATGAGATGATGATGGAGCCGAAATTAAGAGTCGGGTGCTTAACCAAATGAGCCACCCAAGGGCCCCAGACATTGTACATATTAATAAAAAGTCATTCATCTATTAGAACTGCTTACTTTATCCATCTGACCTTAATGTTCTCAGAGGAAATCCTGAGTCAAGCATAAAACATCCTGTATTACAGCCACCTCTCTCCTTCAGTGCAGGATAGTACTCATATTCCAGGAACATCCAACAATTTATTGCACGGGTGCTAAATAAATGATTGATTTATAGATAAATGAAAACTTTGAGGTAATTCTTCTGGAAAAGAGGCCAGCCTTGACTGTCTGCAGTTTGGGATCATTGTTGTTTTGGTGGGGGAGGAATCAAATGAGGACAGTAATGATGACGAGCATGGCTTACTTGAATAGAACAACCATTGATTGAACCAACCTTTGGGCCCATCGACTCCTGGGATTCCTGGAAACCCTATAGAGCCTGGAAGTCCACTATCTCCAGGTGGACCTTTGCGAAAAATGATGTCACCTGCAAAAAGACAACACCAGAACTTGATTTTTATCTCTTTATGTGTTTTTGTTCAATTAGCACGTTTCTGCACTATGCATTATTTTATGCGCACTCCCCCATATTTGTTTTAGAAGCTGAGTCTTTTGAAGGTTCATCTACACTGAAGACTGAAGCATGTTGACCAGCTTTTCCTTTCTCATTACACATGTGATTTTTTTAAGTTTATTTGCGAGAGAGCGAGAGAGTGTGCGTGTGTGTGTGTGCGTGTGCGTGTGTGTGTGTGAGTAGGAGAGGGGCAGAGAGAGAGAGGGAGAGAGAGAGAATCCCAATGCTCAGTATGGGGCCGGATGCAGGGCTTGATCTCACAACTGTGAGATCATTACCTGAGCTGCACGCTTAAGACTGAGCTACCCAGGGGCCCACACAAGTGATATTTTTTAATACTGGTGCAGTGATTCTTTGAAAGCTCGTTATATGGTTATTTCTCATCATATAATCAACTCGTGTTATTTTATTCAGTTACTTCTAATTATTTCCAGACTATTATTTTAGCATTTTTAGGCAAAGGGTCAAATCTCATTTTTCTATATATCTTGGATACCTTGAATCTTCCTGATACATAGTAGATGCCTCATACAGACTGAGTGAAAAAGTTCTGACAATATCATGTTTTCTCTGTATTGCTCATTCACATCTATCAAGTTCGTCATTTTTTTTAACTTTTTTTTTAACTTTTTTTAATTTATTTTTGAGACAGAGAGAGACAGAGCATGAACGGGGGAGGGGCAGAGAGAGAGGGAGACACAGAATCGGAAGCAGGCTCCAGGCTCTGAGCCATCAGTCCAGAGCCCGACGTGGGGCTCAAACTCACGGGCCACGAGATCGTGACCTGAACTGAAGTCGGATGCTTAACCGACTGAGCCACCCAGGTGCCCCAAGTTCGTCATTTTTAAAAAAAGTTTATTTATTCATTCTGAGAGAGAGAGAGAGAGAGAGAGAGAGAATCCCAAGCAGGCTCCACGCTGTCAGCACAGAGCCCTACTTGAGACTCAGTCTCACGAACTGTGAGATTATGACCTGAGCCGAAGAAATCAAGAGTCATTTATCCAAGGGATACAGGTGTCCTGTTTCGAAGGGACACATGCACCCCCATGTTTATAGCAGCACTATCAACAACAGCCAAAGTAGTTGGACTCATCAACAAAGAGTCCAAATGGCCATCGGTGGATGAATGGATAAAGATGTGGTAGAGATACACAATGGAGTATTACTCAGCAATCAAAAAGAATGAAATCTTGCCATTGGCGACTACGTGGATGGAACTGGAGGGTATTATGCTAAGTGAAATTAGTCAGAGAAAGACAAAAGTCATATGACTTCACTCCTATGAGGGCTTTAAGAGACAAAACAGATGAACATAAGGGAAGGGAAACAAAAATAATATAAAAACAGGGAGGGGGCAAACAGAAGAGGCTCATAAATATGGAGAACAAACTGAGGGTTACTGGAGGGGTCGTGGGAGGAGGGATGGGCTAAATGGGTAAGAGGCACTAAGGAATCTACTCCTGAAAGCATTGTTGCACTATATGCTAACTAATTTGGATGTAAATTTAAAAAAAATAAAAAGTAAAACAAGTTAAAAGAAAAAAAAGAAATCAAGGGTCAGACACTTAACTGACTAAGCCACCCAGGTGCCCCTGAGCCTTTCATTCCTAATGTGGGTCTTCAAGAAAGCTCTTTCCAGTCCTTCCACAAGCATATGCTACTATAATGCGACAACAAACAGCTCATTCTCTTCGGTTCTTCTGTTCTATGACCAAATTTTTGGTCTTGCCATTTCAAATGTAGGCACAAGGCAATACTGATGAAACTAAATATTTGAAAATGGTACCTATAGCTGCCCCAAATTTCAGAGCAACAAGGTACCAGTGGAAACATTTAACTGAGATAGAATGTGGTCCATGTAATGTCTGTTTGACTTGGAAAGGAAGGTTCGTTTTGCGATCCAGTTTTCTACGTCTTTAGAATGACTGGATAGTTATCTTTAAACAATAAAATCTAACGGCAGTTTTATACTTAATGTAGTCATATGTGTATTTACACATTGATACATTTGTATTTACTTAAACATTTTCATACTCCTGTCATACTCATTTCAACAAATACTTGAGTACTTACAACGTTCCAGCCCCCTGTGCTACGTTCTCGGCTTAAAACAGCAAACTAGACACTGTCTCTGATCTCCAAGAGCTTTGAGTCTTGTAGGGGAAACTGACAATGACAGGTAATGTGAAAAACTCTCCTACTGGATAAGCTCGGGTGTTACAGGATGTGGGCTCAGTGAAAACTCCCTGTTGGGCTTGAACTTGAAGGTGCGACTCCAAGGGCAGACGGGTGTTGTTTGGCAAAAGATAGGAAGCCAGCGTTGTCTTGGAGGGGAGAGGATGCATGGTGTGCCAGGGAAAGGGCTGTATTACCACAGCACCCCGACTGTGGCAGTCATTAGCTACAAGATGTTAGTGTTAATAATTCAGGTAAATGTCTGGCTATTTGAGCAATATTTGAGAAAGAATAGAAGCTTCCCTTTAGGCCAATAGCTATTTAAGAAATTATCCCATTAATAAAAAGATACAATATCCAAGAACAGGTTCATCAGGTTCATCTTCCACAACATGAGCATCCTAAACCCACATCCTGAAAAAGACTCAGAGGACTAGGAATTGTTCAAATCCTCAACACAGTGAAACGTTTCAGTTTAGTTTTGCTTTGCTTTCCACGTTGGTTCACGCCATAGCTTAACAGCTTTTGTTCTTGGATATTGTATCTTTTTATTAATGGGATAGTTTCTTAAATAGCTATTGGCCCAAAGGGAAGCTTCTGTTCTTTCTCAAATATTGCTCAGATAGCCAGACATTTACCGGAATTGTCTTATTAACACTAAGAGTTTTCCGGATTATTCTTTTGGATTTTCCAAGTTTATAATCGTACTATCTATAAATAATACATCCTTCCTTTCTTAAAAACAAAATTCCTGGAGCCCCTGGGTGGCTCAGTCGGTTAAGCAATCCAACTCGATTTTGGCTCAGGTCATGGTCTCACAGTTGGTTCATGAGATCGAGCCCTGAGTGGGGCTCCATTGCTGACTGTGCAGAACCTGCTTGGGGCTGTCTCTCTCCCTCTCTCTCTGCCCCTCCGTCACTCATGCAGCCTCTCCCCCTCTCTCTCAAAATGGGTAAACAAACAAACAAACAAACAAAAGAAAATCCTTGACAGGTAGGAAATTCTTAAGGCTATTAGGAGGGTTGAGTACAAAACACAAGACCTACAAGGCAGCTTCCAGAGAGGTGTTTGGGACACAAAGAGTGACCCACATGTTCCGAGGTTGTGTGTGCCTACCGGCCAACACAGAGTGCTAGGTGCCTTTACAGGTTGATGCAGAGGAGAGGACACCCCCGGGCATCAGAACTTCCAGAACTTCACATCCTCCAGGCGGCAGCTCTGTGGTCTCTGCCCCAACTTGACCTGGCAGGATCTTGCCTCGTGCCCTTGCTGCACACCTCCAGCCCACACGCTGATGCCAGGGCATAGGATGCCCTGGGAGCCATGCCAACACAGCCTGGAAGTGTGTGTGTGTGCGTGGGAGGGGGGTTGGTTAGTCTGGTCCCGTGGGATATATTCTTGACCCGTGATTAATAGGAACAGGTGGATAAATTCTTGCCTCTGTTTCCTCTGGGACAGACTGTCCTGAAACAAAGTTAACACAGCTTCTCGGAGGATATTCTCCAGGGACTGAACAAGCAGTGGCAAACTTGGTTACCCCCTTCTCTGCTTCACTCCCCCTTGCTCCTGCCTCCCACTGTGCCCTCCGTGGGAACTCAGCCTAAAGCTTTGCTGCACCTGCAAAGCCACCATTCCACCAGAGCTGTTTTCACAGTTAATGCGACGAAACACCCGCAGGAAGATGGCTCCTAAGACCCACACGGACGGATGGCCAAGCTGCAAGTAAGCTTCTCCATCGCCACTGATCTGCACACATCTGTCACTTGGGCCATGGCCACAAAAGGGGCCCCGTTAGGTACCTACCTGGTGGTCCTGGGTATCCCGGCGACCCTATGGGGCCTGGTGCCCCAGGACAACCCGGGGACCCAGGAGGCCCCACTGCATTCTTTCCCGGGGGTCCTCGTTCCCCTTTCCTTCCTTTCACGCCTGGGAATCCAGGGGCTCCTCTGAGGCCAGGCCTCGACGACCCTTGGAGGAAAAGAATCATTTTAGCATATTTTAAATTTTTTCCCGATTCACACATGTTATCTTTCAATTGCAAAATGTAATATGTTCTTATTAATAAAAGTTGCCCCATCAAGAGGTATATAAAACATATAAAATGAAGAGAGAATATCTTCCTTCCTTCATCTGTGGCTTTGCTAAACGATCACAGGTCAGCAAAGCTCAGAAGGCTCCACTTCCATGAGGTAATTTATATAATGTATTACAAGGGACTGGGACCGAGTTAGGGGTGCACTGTCGTCTTTTTCTTTAAAAGAACCTCATGATAAATTCTTCAGTATATGTGGTTTTGTGGATGTTTTTTCATTAAAGACTAGAAGATACCAATCTTTCAGTGTCCCAAATGAGAAAGAGACCACTGTCACTGGACCTTATTCCCACAGCCAATTGTCTTAGTTATAAAAGGGCGTGATGGGGGGAGGCAGACATCTCCTAGGAGAGAAGCCAAGCCAGGTGACACAAAGCTCATCTGTCCCTCATAAGGTGACAAGGACATGAAGAGGGGATAAGTCTCGAATCTCTGCCTTGCAAGCAGTTTAACTGTGAAGAAGAGAGACCTCACCACCAAAGGGCTATGAAACCAGCAGGGGTAACGACTGATTATTTCTGATTATTGACCATAAAGATTTTGCCATAAAAGCAAACCCATCTGTTTGATGTCCGTTTTAGAGCTTTGTAACTTTTACTCGCTGCTTCCTAAAGGGGCTGATTCATTACTTGGGGGGTCGGGAGTAGAGAAAAAAGTCCTCCCTAATCTTTGGCCAGACCTCCCTAATCTTTGGCCAGACCTCTGATACATCCTTTTGTATTCCAACTTGGTGTATTTTTCCACGCACATGCAAATACACATACTATTTATCTGTTTATCTATGTTTTTTAACAATGGGATTATAAGATACATATAGTTCTGCAATCTGCTTAATTGTAATTCATTTTCAAAATTACGTAATAGTTTAATACACAACATGGTGTAGAGAAAATTATAATCGACAGCAGGGCTTATCAAATCTTTGCTGCTTTTTTCATGGTTTCGTTTCCTCTACAAAGTGACACGTGATGGCATTACAGTTATAATTAAAGCCACTGAGGTTAATCCTTGATTAAACGTCCTTGATCCTCGTCTTCCTCTCTCAAGAGGCAACCACTCCAGTGACTCATGGATGTTTTTATACTTTATGGAATTGTCTGCATGTCTGTAAATAATGTACTGTGAAATTTAAAACTTCACATGAATATATATATATTCTATGTATATATGTATATCTATGTATATACATAGATATACATAGTATAATCTATACATCTTATGCAACATGGGATACACTATGAAAACTCTCTTTTTTTAGCCAGCCTAATGACTGCAAATTACTGTTTTCTACCTCTGTGCCTCCTCTGAGCTTGGAGGCTTCAGTTATTGTGTTACACTTAGTTACAACCGCTGAGAAGTAAAAAAAAAAAAAAAAAAAAAAGAGCATTTCTAAGTTACTTTGTGTCCATTTTCACTCCCCCCACCCCCATTTCGGCTGTAAATCACAAAGTTAACAATTAGGAAGCTGGAAACACTTTTGGCCCCATTAGTGAAACATCTGTCCTATGCAAGCAGTGCAAAGGTGATTTTCCTTTTAAGAGCATTTCTGTTGATGCCCTGAGACTCAGGTACCTACCAGCACTTCCAGGAACTCCAGGAGGACCACTGGGACCTATAAATCCGTAACAGTAATTAATTGCTGGCAAGGATATAAACACTCCCCTCCCCCCATTTCTGAAATCTTGGGTGACAATATCGTAATAATCAATAATAAATATTTTCATACGTTTTCTCTACTCCCACAGAGAGAGATAAAGGAAAACTTCGCTGATTGAGACAAACCGCAGAGAAGGAACTAGTCTTAGGTGCCTAACATTCAAAAGTGAATCATGCCACCTCTGCACCTTCAAACAATTCCGCAGAGATCTACGAGGAGCCTGCTGTGTATGTGACACTTTGTTGGAACGGTTCAGGTGCTAGAAGATGGTGTTCCATCTCCAATAACATCGCATGGGGTTCTCATTCTTGGACACATGGAAGGGATTTGTAGTGACCATATATCAGATTAAAAAAAATCTGTGTCTGTAGCTATACTTCTCTGTCCGTTTATTTAAGAATGCTAGGTATTTTTACTCTTTTGAGTGAAATTCTCCTTTGAAATCTTATGTGTATCAATAATTTGCCTCAGATCAGTGGTTCTCGATCCCGGCTACACACTAGAATAATCTGGAGAGCTTTTGCAATCTACCAGTGCTCAGCCTTCCCCCTCTCCCCGCCCTCACCTCCAGACAGTTGCATCAGAATCACAGGGATGGGACTTGGCATGTTTTTAGAAGTTCCCAGGGGTTCTGATGTGTAACCAGAGAGGAGAGCTCTTGGCCTAGACCTTTCCAATGTATCTACCCAAAGGGACAGAATCTAATAATGTGACTCTGCTTCATGGTGCCAGGAGTTGGGAAACCTCAGGTTTCAGTCCCTTCTTGTCACTATTATATGGATTTGGTCAAATTACGGTTTTTCAGGGTCTCCATTTTTTCTTTTGTATCCCACTAAGATTGCTGATTCTTTACGTTCCCTCCTCCTGCCCTCTGGCCATTATTAGTGTTTTCTTGTCCGACTTGAACTTCATGCTTGCACACACAAAGAATTTAACTACCTTCTGTGGTATAGCACCTATGGAATATTCATATAAAAGTAGGAAAATTAGGAGGCCATGAAAATTGGGAGACCTCTCTTCCCCCTCCCCCCTCCTCCCCCTGCTCCCTGCAAATTCTAGGTCTATAAGCATATGTTACATGTTGCCTGGAGAGAAACACAGGGAAATAGGCAGCAAACGCTTTAGGAAGAAATTTATCCTCACCCTGTGGGCCACGAGCTCCTTTGGGGCCTGGTGGGCCTGGAATTCCTACATCCCCCTTTTCCTGGTATGCATCGTAATATTCTGTCTTAAAGGAAAAAGGAACAAATAAAGAGAAAAGATAGCTCTTTATGGAGAGCTCACCAAATGCCATATTCCAATGTCTTTTATTTTGGCCCAAATGATATTTTCCTTATCTTCCTGAATTCATAGGTTTATGTGTTAGCAGAAATATGGTAGTCATATATACATAATGGATACACGTAAAGATAAGAGTTGATGTTTCTGGTATCATGGTATCATATACTTCATGGGCTTTCAGCTAGAAATACATTTTATGATGTGACCCAGCTCACATACTCATAGTTATAAATATACATACATACATATCTAGATATGTGTGAATACGTATGTAGAAATTGAAGTTTCACAAACAGTGACTTACCATTTTGACATTTGATCAATGCTGATTTTTCAGTATATTCTATCTCACCTAATTTTTTTTTAATGTTTATTTATTTTTGAGAGAGAGAGAGAGAGGAGGAGCAGACAGAGAGGGAGACACAGAATCAGGAGTAGGCTCCAGGCTCTTGGGCTGACAGCACAGAGCCCGATGCGGGGCTCAAACCCACAAATCGAACCACAGGATCATGACCTGAGCTGAAGTTGGACGCTCAACTGACTGAGCCACCCAGGTGGCCCTATTCTATTTCACTTTTTAAAAACACTTGTCCTCATGGGCTAACTTTATTTCAGAGTCTGTTGGGACCCACACATCAAAAAATACTCTGATTGTTTCTTTAAATTTCAGGATACCAATGACTTGCAATAATTGAGGACTCTTGTTTCTGACATGCTCAGTGGACCTACTGTTGGTCTTTAACCATCTACTTCGTAAGCAGAATTTCCAAGGACGATAATAGAAACTGGAATTAAAACACATACACACAGCAAACTGGGAATGCTAATTCCTCTCCAGCGCAACTGGCAAGGAGATTTCATTTAGAACTTGGTACATTTATCTTAAATGAAAGAAGAGGGGAAAAGAAAAGGTTTGTTTTTTGTTTTGTTTTCCTGTATGCTGCACGGGGCCCATGACTTTGCTGGCTTGTTTAAAAAAGAGGTAACAAGAGTATTGTGGTTAAACACTATGTACACAGTCACAAAAAATAACTCACAATAATAACAGTAATGATAATATAATAATCTCCATCAAAATCCATAATGGCATATGTGCACCTGCCAAGGGTTGGCTAAGTGCTTTCACCCTAAGGCCCAATTATTCTTCCCAGCAACTCCATAAAAGTATTTTGGGGCTATTTGCATCTGAGTCACTTATTTGTTGTGTGAAGGTGAGAATTTCCAGGACCTTCCTCCAGTTACTTTACTTAAATTACTTAGTTAAATTTACTTAGTTAAATTACTTAGGCTAAGGGGTCTGAGAACGGTGTTAGGAATGGGACCCCCCCTCCCCCCCCACCCCCTGACTCTCCTACTACCACCGTCCTTTCTGAATGGCAGCTCCACTCAGCGCATCGAACGTGAGAACCACTGTCCTTTAAGGCAGGAGACCAAGGGATACTGGAAGTCAGAGCCCAGATCTCTTTTACTCATCTCCTTAAGCGACAGGGTCACAAAATAGAGAATGTCCTCTATCTCTGCAGTCAGGAGCTGACAGACATCAGTGCAATCCACATCCACACTGCAGAGAGGAGACAGCCTGCTGAGACGGAGCTTGGGCTTGGGGTCAGTGGCTTCTGCTGGCCCTGGTTGGGCTCGTGCTGCCCAGAAGTGCAGGATGTCATATACCCATGCCCAGACGGAGTGGGTGGAGCTCGCTCCCTCTGCCCTGGGTACCCCAGCTGACCTCCACGGCACCCCTCCTGCTCTGCTCAAGGCCACAGGTCACCTGGGGCCATGTGTGATTGAACAAAGGTTTTCTTCTTTCCCACTGCCGAGGGTGGGCATTGCTAGTGCCTTCTAGAGACCACATAGGACCAAATAGAAATATTTATCCATTGTCAAATGGACAAATAATGACAACAGCTATTTTCTTCCTTGGTTTGATAAAAAAGTAAATACTATCATCTCTATCTTAACAGTTAATGAGAGACGCCGATTCAAAATTTCCTTGATGCTTTGGAGGACTTGATCACCCATGACAACTGGACATTGTCTTTAGTTACACTTACTGGACCACGGAATCCTGGAGGGCCAATGTCCCCTTTCCACCCCTGTGTTGAAAGACAGTTACAAATTGTGAGTACATTAATCCAAAATATCTATACATTTGGTATACTGAAAAAGCAAAATGCACAGGTAACTTTGGGTTATTTCCCTGGAGGGCCACATCTGGGGCAAGAATCCTGTCAACAAGGTCCTGAGAAGCAGCTGTGGTTCTAGTGATTTCCAGATTCCCTCCGTGCCAGTACCTTCAGAGGGTGTTTCTGTGCATTACACATTCCCACGTTCTCGCCCAGATCTCAGGCACAGCAAAACCAAGCTGTGAGTTATATGCAGTTCCCACTGTCCCAACTCACCTGTAACCCACCCCCTTCCTTACCTACTCAAGAGGGCATTTTCAGAATTGGACAGGAAGTGATATTATTTATTATAGGATACATCTTGAATCTGCACATATCCTTACACGTAACAATTATTTGAAAACGTCTGTAACATGTTGTCGGCAATGCATGAAACGGACTACAGCGCACAATTCATTAATCGTGACCTTTCAGCATGTCATGACCCAGGTTGAGACTCACGGGGTTCAGCCTACACTTGCCCTCCGATGACCAGAAACCCTCGCCTGCAGGACCTCTCCAGCTCCTTCCTCATGAGGAAACTAAATCTCACTGGTCACTGTGTCAGCCAGCTTCTGCCACACAGAGCGAGTTTTATATCTTTCCCACAAAACTGCCCTTCAGGTGTCCATGCAAACTTCACATCCCTCACTTCCTCTTAACAAATATAACTAAGGTATTTTAATGAACACTGGTCGCAATTCCTTGTACCTATTTCCAGGGCATGGTGGGGAAAGGGCGGGCAAAAGCCAACCAGTTAAAAGAGCCTGGAGAAGAGGATGTTAGAGAGGGCATTACCTTAATGCCGTCTTCACCTGGTAACCCAGGGAAGCCCCTGTTGCCTTTGGCTCCCTGTGGAAAAGGGCAGAGAGAATGGGTCAGAAGGCCCACGGGTCAATTTCTTCTGTGGGAAGCAAGAGCAGTTGGAACTCCTTTTTGCAAAGAAAAATTAGGATGGCTCAGATGGTCTCTCTTCACAGTGAGGGTGTTGCACTCTGATTCTCAAATGTAGGTTTAAAAGGCCACATGCTTTTTCTAGATTAGTAACTACTGATGACTCCCCAGAGTGCTTCTTCACCGAATGGAACTGACATTTCAATAACATCGATGGGCCAAATCATGTCTTTACCTCAGTGCCAGGGAAACCAGGGGTTCCATCTTTTCCAGGTTTTCCCTAAAACAGAAACACATCATTTAATAAATACGGAAAACCTAAATGCTACGATCGTCTCCTCTCGACCTCGGGCAAGACAGCCTGACTGAGACTCCCCACCCATTTGTTAGAAGAAAAAAAAAAACACTACTAACCATGGAACACGTATGACCTTCTCTTGGTGGGAAAGGCAGAGCCAGTCAGAGGGGGAGATCAGGGGTGGTCAGTGGAAGGAAGATTGGAAATTAAGAGCTAAGCTTCAGTGAGATCTAATACTATCCACCCAAGCCTGGAAGAAAACTTGAAAAAGCAGAGGAGTGGACAAAAAAGCTTAGAAAGAGGGAGGTGTTCACAAACTATTCGAAATGTTGGCAATTCCCCAAACTGCAGATATGCCTGTATTTGCACATACTTATAAAAATATGGTGCAGTGTTCTAAACAGACAGGGCTTTTGGATGACCTATTATGAAGTCTACTCTCCAAGACAGAATAAAAACCATACTATTTTTTCTTAGAAAAATATACACTTTTCTCAATGTAAAATTTTTAGAATTTAAACACAATATATGTGGTTAAATATTTCTAAAAATAGAGCTGGCCGGGTGAATGGACCCTGGCGGCTTCAGTGTCCCCACTACCCATGTCACAGCATGTCCCATTTTCTTTGGGGAGCGGCCGTTCCCTCACTCTGTGTGATTCTGATGGGGCTCTCAGTCACAATAACCCTGACCCCGCTGGTTTGGCCAACCCTGGAAACTTCTTCCTGGCCACAGTTCGCTTTCCAGAGTGAGGCATAGAACCAAGTTGGGTCAATTAGAGAGATTCTCTGGGGTTTTATTAATGGCCACAGGGAAACACACTGTCTCCTTGGATGCCATTAATCTGAACTTCTCACCTTTTCTCTCTATTGCCACCTACAAGGAAGAAGGTCATTGTCAAAGGAGAGCATGAGGCCAATCAATGCACACAGAGGGGGAGAAATGGTATGGAGGGCCCCCTCCCGCCATATTGTTTCAGGCTCTGAAGTCCTTGAAGGCTGTTTCAGCCTTAAACTTCTCAGCTGCTTGAACATACAAGTCTCATTTCTTAAATCTTTTTCTAAATTTTTTTAAATATTTACTTATTTTTGAGAGAAAGGGACAGAGCATGACGAGCAGGAGAGAGGCGGAGAGAGAGGAAGACACAGATAGGAAGCAGGCTCCAGGCTCCAAGCTGTCAGCATAGAGCTGGACCCAGGGCTCAAACTCACAAACTACAAAATCATGACCTGAGCCAGAGTCAGACGCTTAACCGACTAAACCACCCAGGCACCCCATATTTCCTAAATCTTTAAAAAACGTACAAAAATCAAGCTAGTTAGAGATGGGTATCTTACACTTATTTCCTAAATAGTCCTGAGTATTTACTAATACAGGCTGCACATGACACTGAATTTCCAAATTTACCTGCGGGCCAGGTTCTCCAGGAGCACCTTTTTCAGCTCCATAAGATTCCCCAGGCGGTCCCTGTATTAATGAGAGTTATATCAAATTGTACACATTATTGATTTTTTTTACTTATCTTGATTGCCATTAACTTTTTCCTTCTGATTATTCTGTTATATTTTAAAATGTTAAAATCATGGTTCATCTAAGAGGGAAATCTTATTTATAAGTATTCGTTTAAAAATAAATGTTAAAATACAAGATGCTATATGGAAAGAGCCCAAATGCCCATCAACTGATGAATGGATAAAGAAGCTGTGGCATATATAGGCACAATGGAATACTACTTGGCAATGAAAAAAGAATGAAATCTTGCCATTTGCAACAACATGGCTGTAACTGGAGGGTACTATGCTAAGTAAAATAAGTCAGTCAAAGACAGATATCATGTTTTCACTCATATGTGGAATTTGAGAAACTTAACAGAAGACCACGGGGGAAGGGAAGGGAAAAAAAATAGTTACAGAGAGAGAGGCAAACCATAAGAGACTCTTAAATACAGAGACCCAACTGAGGGTTGATGTGGGTGGGAGGGCAGGGGGTGGGGAAAATGGGTGGTGGGCATTGAGGAGGGCACTAGTTGGGATGAGCACTGGGTGTTGTATGTAAGTGATGTATCATGGGAATCTACCCCTGAAGCAAAGAGCACACTGTATGTTAGCTAACTTGACAATAAATTATATAATAATAATAAAAAAAAACCCAGATGTTGAAGATAAATCGTAAGATGGGTGACATTGGGCACATATACCACAGCGTAGGGATTTCAGCTAGAAGTAGGTGTAAAATAATTCTAGTATACTCATGACCTCTGCAGTAAAATACTATCATGCTTTAGCAAATATTAAGATGTAAAAGTAGATCGTATATCAAAATAGGCACTAAGGCTCTACTTTATGTTTCAAGGTAACAGCATGAGTGTAAATGACCTACTGAGGGTCCAGGAGGTCCGGATTTGCCCATGGCTCCCTTGTCCCCTTTCTCTCCCTTGAGGTCCTGCTACAAAAACAATTTCAGGTCATTACACACAGATCAAATAAGATTTTACTGCTTTTACAGATTTCTCTATCTGTTCAATGTACTGGATTTACAAAGTACTTATGTACCTCTTGTTAACACGACACATTATTGTTTTTCACATTTCAAATGTTATACTTGTGAACCCATTGAAACTAAACACAGACTTTTTTTTTCTTTTTTTTTAAGAAAGTTATCTTTTGGATCAAACTGTGTTCAACCAATTTAATTCCTGCATCAGTTTTCAATAAGCACATTCAAATCATTTTTAATGTATCTTATTTTCATTTTAATATACAGAAATTATTTTCGTTGGGATCATTTTCTGAGTATATGTTATGATGAGAATTTGATTTCCATTAATCAGGTTTGTTTGCCCCCTAATTGCATTTTATTGATTGTACCCTCTTGTGAATCATCTCTTGGGGCATCAGTTTTTTTGTTTTTTTTCAAACTTGATTTTTTCCCCCTTGATCAAATCTTCCAGATCTAGAATTTTGTCAAAATAAGACTTTTTTTTTCCTGTCAATTTCTAGCCAATACAATTTTAGACTTTATTAATTTTATTTTTGTCAATTACCTCTTAAAAGTGGTTATTTTCCTCAGGTAAATTTTTCTCCAATCTTCACTGAGAGTTATTATTTTGATTATACCAAATTTTGCCGTGTTTTGCTTTAACTCTTTTCAGTTTTGTTTTGATAATTTCTATCACTAAAAATGATTTTATTTTTAGTTTATTTTTGAGGTGATGAAAGTGTTCTAAAATTGCAGGTGGTAATACTTGTAAACCACATGAATGCACTGAAAGCCACTGAATTGTACATTAGAGAGCAAATTTCATGGTATGTAAATTATATTTCAATAATGTTGTTAAAATTAATTATAACTAAAACCCATGAATTTTATTCTTTAAAATGGATGTGTGAATTATGATATGTGAATTATATTTCAATCAAGCTATTATTGAAAATAATCACAAGTCTTAAAAAGAAGGATGATTTGTGTTTATTTCTTCCACAAGAAAATTGTTAGTTAACCCCTCACTTCCCTCCCCCCATCCCAGGCATTCCAGGATCAACCTAGTGTCTAGGTTTGGGGTATTATATTGTGATTCACTTTTTCTGAGCATTCAATTCAGTTCTATACCCTGGTCTTTCCAGCTACCCCATGGTAGGAACAAAATGCAAATGTTAATGTCAAAAAACAGGGTCACAGTGTCCTGGGAGAGAAATTAGGGCCAAATGGCCCCTGGGGTTATAATGGCAGATAAAAATGTCTCAGTTGGTTACAATACCAGTCCACCCATATCTTTAGGTCATTACTATCCAGTTGGATCAGAGCCATATAACCATTTTGTTATCATTTATTCAAACATACTCACTGAATCCCCATCTGAGTTGGGAACAGTGAGAAGGGATGGGGATAAGAGGTGAGCAAAGTTAGATCCAGGCTCCACCTTCTAGAATCTTGGAAGCTGCTTGCCTCTGATCTTGCCTCACATCCCTGTCTCATTGCTTTCTGGTTCTCCAGTAAAAGATGGGGATAAAATATAATCCAGAGGTTCAGGCAGGGCTGAACTGGGCTTAGACGGAACTTATAAAAGAGGTAAAAAAGATCGCAAGGACCTCCCCCCAGAAGTGAGAAGACACAACCCTAGTAATAAAGTGGAAGAGTTACCGTTCTGTTATCTGGGCCGGTTAGCGTCACAATAACCGTTCCTGGTGGTCCAGGGGGTCCTGTCAATCCTTTCACACCCTAAACACAAATACACTCAGGAATGCAAAGCTGAACAACATCACCTTTGCTTTTTTGAAAGACAGATGCTCCTTCCCTGTTGGTTCTTCGGTGAGAAGATAGAGCCAATGATAGAGCAAACACACACGTTTATTTCAGGGTCACTCAGTGACTGAGACGTATAGGTTGGTTGCTCTGAGACTTACAATGTCTTGCCCACAAATAAACCCCAGTATTTGAATTACCCGCTCTCCTTTTTGTCCTATTACATTATCGCCCATGTGACCCTGTAAGAAAAGACAAAACAAAATTATTTAAAAAAAAAATGACTATGAATGGTCTAGACCCACTGAAGTGCCAATGTTTGTAACTGACCATTTACATTTTAATTATGTTAGTATTATAAAAATTATTTTAGCTATTTCTTGGAGGAGAGAGGCACTATGTTCCTTTCAAAAGTAGAGATCGTGGAATGCAGAAAGCTTACGGGATATACTTAATAGGGCAAATGAAGGCATGATGTGGCATGGGGAAAGGAAACCAGCTCAGAGGACATTTATCTGGCTGAGCCACTAGCTGGTTACCTAACTTACTGATGCCCTAGTTTTCTCATCTTAAAAAGAAGCAGCAAGGGTGGCTGAACTTCGGGATCCTGAAATTCCTAGAGAGGCGAAGAATGCAATTCAGTCTTCAGTAGTAATTTAGTGACATGAGAGAAGAGAAAGACATGCAGGGCCCTTCATGTACTGGCTTAAGATCAGGTTGGTTTGGGGAACAGTCAGCTAAAAGTTTATAGGATAAAGTATTGGGTGATCAGTAGGATTATCAGAAATGGGAAACCTACGGACTTGCCCTTTCCTGATACGGAGCTCCCTATAACTGAATTACCAGGGATCAAGTTACTAAGTGCAGGGAGAAGTGAGTGAGGGGTGCAGAGCTGTCTGCCCCATTCCTTTCCATGGATTATTCCAGGGAATAATCCTGTGGCTTCCAGAGAGGGTCTGGGCAGTGACCACATGTCCAATCAGGCCAGGTTTGGCTTTTAGCTTGCTTAGGGGTTCTGGCTGTTGTGACACACGAACTATAATCTACCTTAGGTCCCGGAGGTCCCATGGTTCCTGGAAAGCCCTAGAAAAATCCAGAAGAAGTGAAAATTACAGCAGGAAATGTGTACCAAGCCGAAAACTCTGTGTAAAGCTTTTAGCTATAATGAATTTATTAGTTTACAGTGTCTATAGCTGTGATGGCTTCATACTCACAAAGAGCCCTGGAGGGCCAGGTGGACCAACGGGTCCAGGAAAACCTGGAAGGCCTGGTAAGCCCTGTAAATTAAGAGAAGAGGAGGGTAAGTTTAAGTTTACTTCTTACCTAAGAACGATGTCCATTAATTAAATCTATTAACATATTTTAATGAAAGTTGAGGAGCATGATGGCTCTCGTTTATGGCTGCAGTTAATTACAAAAAAAAGGGGGGGGTGGGGAAAGGAAAAAAAAAGGTGCCTAAAAGCGCGTTGCCATGTAGGACAGGTTGCCAGGGATACCTGGATGGTAACATTTCCAGGAGCATGACCAGAGCCGTTGCTTTACTTTAGAAGGGTTTTTAAATCTTTGAAATTTTGCTTTTGTCTGTGTGTCTGTGTCTCTGTCTGCCTGTCTCTCAGCCAGGCATACTCCTCCCATAGGGCTTTCCACCTGCTCTCCTTCTGTCTAGAATCCTCTTCCCCCAGACATCTAGAGGACCGACTTCCTTTCCCTTTTCTTATTTTCACTCAAATGTCACCCTTTCCCAGCCCGCCCAATGTAAAGCCACAACCCTCCTTCCAACCTGGACACTCCTTTATCCCCTGGCCCTGCAGTCTTTCCCTCCTTGGCATTTTTTACTGTCTAACCAACACTTATTAACTTACTTTTTTTTTTTTCTATTTTCCCCTACTAGAATGTAAGCTCCATGATGGCAAGAATTTTATTGGGGGGGGGGGGTGCTGATTTGTGCACTGTGGTATCTCTACAGCCTAGAATAGCTCCTGGCATACAACTGGCATGTAATTCATGTTTCTTGTATACATGAATGTCCCACTGTTAGATCTTCATCAGTAGCACCCTGTAGTACCTAGCCGACACTCAATGCACACTTAAAGGACACATCAACGTCCCAGATGGCTGCGATCTCTTCTTACTGGATCCCTTTCCTTCAGCATCAAGCCCCTTAAATGTTTCTTAAACAAGAACAATCAAGAGGCATCATGTTCTGTATCTTTCCTCAAAGGTCGGTAAAGCCTCCTAAGCATGTCATTCTGCCATTTTGTGGCTCACCATTGGTTGGCAAGGGTCACCATCCGGGAGCTCAACAACCTAAACTCAAACTCTTGGACTCACTTAGACACATTTCCAGAAATTTCCACATACACTTCTGAACTAAGTTAAAATATTTCTGGTTTTAACCCGGAAGTTAGTACCTGTGCCTGAGGTCTACCAAAAAATCCTTTTGGATCACAAAGTAAAGCATACACAGTCCCCCACATGGCTGTGTCTCTTTGTATGCATCTGGGATCACACTCAGATCTACATACATATGGATCAGAAAGTAAACCACTCTACAGGAAAAAGGCACATTTAAATAAGACCCACTTACTCCTGCAAATTTGGTGATAGGGCTATTACTTAACATTATAGTTTTAAATGATATTCAACGTATGACACAAACCTATGCTTGATTTCAACAAATACAGAGTAAGCGGAACATAACTATTCCTTGAACATTCCTTCTTGGGTGTAGAAAAGCCTGGGTAATTGAGATTTAAGAAGAGATTAAAAGACTTATTATGAACAAAATCATCCCTTTATGTTAGTTTCATGGAGTTTCTCATAAAGTGAATATTCTAGAGTGAAATGAAGCCGATATGTAAACAGAAGACATGTGAATGTCTACTGCAAATGTTCTTGCAGTTGTCAGAGGTGGGGGTGGAGCATAGGTGGAATGTACAAATGTCCAGTTATAAATAAATGAGTCTTGGGATGTAAGGTACAGCATAGTGACTATAGTCAATAACATCACATTCCAGACTTGAAAGCTGCTAAGAGAGTAAAGTTCTCATCATAAGAAAAAAAAATATTTGTCACGGTGGTGATGGATGTTAACTAGACTTATTGTGGGGATCATTTCACAATATGTACAAATCTCTGATCACCACCCTCTACACCTGAAACGAATATGTCATATGTCAATAGTATCTCCATGAAAAAAGAAAACAAAACAAAAAAGAAAATGGAAAACAAACAATAAAAATGTTCCTAAGAGGGGGAGGAAAAGATCTAGGGGAAGAGAGAGAGAGGAGGGGCAGAGACAAAGACAGAGATGTGGAGACACAGAGAAGGGAGAAAGAGGGAGAGATGGACAAACAGAGACAGAGAAAGAGGGCCAGAACCAGAGAAATGAGAATGAGAAGACCATCCCTGAAGTGCTATACCTGTAATCCTGGGGCTCCTGGCAACCCGGGGTCACCTCTTCCATCAAGTTCTATACCTTCTGCAGCAGGAGCTCCCTTGAAAATAAAGAACTTCATCAACTGTAACCAATGTTATATTTGCAAAGCTCCTTTAAATTGCTTATTCAAACTTCTACTGCTTCAAGGATAAAAGTGCTTTTCAGGGCATACACGTAGAGAAAAGATTTAAGATTACTCAGTTTGGAAGAGATCTAAGATTTTCATATATCCTAAGATAGACAATTTCCTGGGCAAGCAAGAAAGACATAAGAATGACAGAGCATTTCTCAAGATTCCAGAATTAGTGCCAGCTCCTGATCTGGAAGTCGGGACCCTGAGCCTGATGTCAGTTCTTTCCTCCTAGACTCTATTTCCTTCAAGGATTTTCCAAAACTTGTATTTCTTAGGAGGTATTTACAGAAAGAGCTAAAAGAAGTTGTCCAGTAGGAACAAATATCATGGTCCAGTTATTAACTGGTTTCTGAATTAATTATGAAACCTGATTTGGAATCACTTATATATCATCATTTAATGGAACCCCTTTCAGATGTACCATTAGAGATTTCCTTTCTTTCTTCTTCTTTTTTTTTTTTTTTTATCTGTTTATTTTGAGAGACAGAGAAAGCATGAGCAGGGGAGGGGCAGAGAAAGAGGGAGAATCTCAAGCAGCCTCCATGCTGTCAGCGCAGAGCCCGTGCGGGGCTCCAACTCACAAACCGTCTTGAGATCAAGACCTGAACGGAAGTCAAGTTGGACATTTAACTCACTGAGCCATGCAGGCGCCTCGGAGATTTTCAATACTAATATGCCACACTTACCTTTTCTCCTTTCAAGCCAACAGCACCCTAAGAAAAGGAAACCAAATATACAGAATCACTGCTTCGTCCTCACTGCTATTCAACCCCTCTCTCGCTGTATACTTCCCGCTGGCTTTTAAATATGTTCAACTTTCTTTCATTTAAAGAAACAAAACCTCCCCTTAATCTCCCCCAGCCAGTACTGCCCGTATCTCTTCTTCATGTCATCTGCAACCTTCCCATTCTGTTCAGATCCCATTCACTCCTCAGTCCCACACCTGCCTCATGCCCCATCCATGCTCAAAGTATCCTTTGCTAAGTCCTGCAATGATGGTGATGTTGTTAAAGTCAATGACAAGTTGTCAGATCTTCGTGGACTTCTCGGCAGCATTGGGCAGCTGTCTGCTACTCCCCTCTACGGAAATACATCTTTCCTAGGCTCCCATCATCTACTCCTTCTGGTTTTCTTTCTACCACCAGGGGCCCCTCCTCTTTACGGGCTTATTCTCCTTGACCCGGACATCCCTTGCTAGAGCTTTCTAAGTCATGTCCAAGGCTCTTTTCTCCTTATTCTTGCTCCTTGAGTCACCACCATCCAGGGCCTCTCTGAGCAGATCTAGCTGCCTATCAGTCATCTCCGCTTAGATGTCTCAAATGCAAAATGAAGCCTCAAAGTGCAAACCTGAACTCAACGCATTTATTCATTCATTCGCCACCCATTAGTTGAATGTCTCTTCTCAGCTGCTCTAGACTTTCCCACAGTCTTGACGGATTTCAGCATACGGCCATTCTGGAGTAAATGGCTTGTGTTTACACTTTATACAGAGTTAGAAATGGACACCTACCGGGATCCCCGGGTAGCCTGGTATCCCCGGAAGGCCTGGAAACCCCTGCTCACCCTGGAAGACATACAAAGCTTGTCATTCTTTCTTAGTTGTTCTAGAACAGCCTATTGAGATCTTTTCCCTGTTTCTGTCTTCCAACCCTGCAGTGGTAAATCTAGACAAAGTAACCCAAATTCCTTATGGCTGCTGGGTCATGAGGCTGAAGGCCAGAAAACCATTATCTTAATTGAAAACAGGATTAGAATCTACTATTTCTCAAATTGTGCATAAATGGCAAAAGTCTAATTGTGCCAAGAACTTTTTAATTGCTGTTTCCTTGAAACTTTACTAATTAGTTCTTTCATGGCCACCATTCTGGGAAAAGGAGAGTGCGGTCAGGAAACAAAGAGGATGAGTGAACACTGCAAAGTTCAGTCGTTCCTTGCCAAAGACCAATTTTGCATTCCACGCTTTTGGTTTCTGATTTGCATACACTCACAACCTCAGGCGAAAGTAACCAGGTGAAGTCCCCCCATCCTTCTGTGGGAGAACATGACAGAACATCCCCAAAAGACAATCAGAAATCAAACCAGAGGAGGAAAGAAAACCGTTACGTTTCTGTATGCACACTATTGGTTTTGGCTAAAAGGATCTTTCAAGGAAAGCCTGTGTCGTCTCATTCCTCCTTCACCTTGATTGACTCATTTGGCAGAATGTTTCCCGACCAGCTCCTGTGTGAGGAGCACATACCTTAGAACCATTGCACCCTGGTACACCAGCAGGTCCATATGGTCCAGGATGGCCCGGGGTGCCCTGGAAACACAGCAAGTCTCAGAAAGGAGACATGAGCACCAGACCCCGGGAACAAGCGACAAGAGTGAGGAACCCAAGGTAAGGAAAAAGATGGGCTAATTTAGAGAGTAATTTAAATACAAATGGCTATTAATAGTTAAGTAGTATATACAGTTATTTTAGATCACTTAAATAAAAATCATAGCAAATAAAATGGGCTAACAAAACCAAAAATTACCAAGTGAGATACAGATATTTTAGATATAACAAGAGACCTTTCTATACAAAATGAAGTCCCTTAACGTGCTGTTTTAAGCTGGAAGAAAAGAAAGGAGAAAGAAGAGGGATATGTGCATGAAATAACTATTATTTTACTATTCTACACTATTCAACAGAGATAATCTTATTCCATCTATTCTATTCTACTCTATTCTGATCTATTCTATTCTGTTCTATTCTGATCTATCCTATCCTATCCTATCCTATCCTATCCTATCCTATCCTATCCTATCGTATCCTATCCTATCCTATCGTATCCTATCCTATCGTATCCTATCCTATCCTATCCTATCCTATCCTATCCTATCCTGTTGTATTCCACTCTATTCCACACTACACTCCATTCCATTTTATTCCATCTATCCTATCCTATCCTATCCTATCTCATCTATTCTAGTCCATTCTATCCCATCCCATCCCATCCCATCCCATCCCATCCCATCCCATCCCATTCCATTCTATCTCATCTCATTCCATCCCATCCCATCCCATTCTGTCTCATTCCATCCCATCCCATCCCATTCTATCTCATCCCATCCCATTCTATCTCATCCCATCCCATCTCATTCTGTCCCATCCCATCCCATCCCATCCCATCTCATTCCATTCTATCCCATCCCATCCTATTCCACTGCATCCCATCCCATCCCATCCTATCCCATCCCATCCCATTCCATTCCATTCTGTCTCATCTCATTCCATCCCATCCCATCCCATCCCATTCTGTCTCATTCCTTCCCATCCCATCCCATTCTATCTCATCCCATCCCATCCCGTTCTATCCTATCCCATCCCATCCCATCCCATTCTGTCCCATTCCATCTCATCCCATCCCATCCCATCCCATCCCATCCCATCCTATTCCACTGCATCCCATCCCATTCCATTCTAACCCATCCCATACCATCCCAACTCACTCCACGCTATACCATCTCATACTGCCAAGCCCCATCCTGTCTTGTTCCACTTTGTACCATTCTATTCTGCTTGGATTTCAGGAAATACAGTTTGGCTTGTATGTCCTACAAATTCACACTCTAATATATTATGTGATTCTACTGTGACAATTTCATCATGTAGCATATGTCTCAGTACCCATTTCCATGCACTATTGCTTTAACCTCTTTATTAAAATGAGCTTTCTTTTTATTTTTTAACTTTACATATTTTCCCCATTACTTACTGGAAGTCCAGGAGGACCTGAGAACCCTGGCAATCCAGTTATTCCCTAAAGCCATAGAAAAGGGGAAGGTGGCAAGAAAAACACTTTTAAAACGTTCAACCTGAAAACAGAAACTTATTTGCATTCTAATAACCCCATCCTGCAACTGTAATCAGGAATGGCTAAAATCTATTTGAAAAACAAACAAAAAAGTTTTGACAAACTTTTCTAAATCTTACATTTATAAAACTTTTTAAAAGAGATGATTAAGATCTTTTTTTGCCTTTTTGGATAGATTTTTAAGGCATAACTTGCATACAGCAGAGTGCCCTAAGCTTCTGCAAACAGCTTGAGGAATGTTTACAGATGTCTGCACGTACATATTGTTATTGCTGCCACCCCATCCAGACAGTGAACATCCCTACCCCCTCCAGCCGGTTCTCTCACACCTTTCCCAGTCCATCAGTACCCACCCCCGACATAGTGACCACTGTTTTCTGCCACTCCGGATCACTTTTACCTGTTCTTGACCTTCAACTATAGAGTGTAGCATACAGAATGTACTCCTTTGTGACATCTGTATAACTTTTACAGTGCAGAGTTCTTATATTTTATAAAGAAGAAGATGGACCGGTTGGACTACTAACCCTTCCACCTTTGGGACCGGTGAGTCCTGGAAGTCCTGGTGAGCCCTAGATCCAACATAAAAAAAACAAAAACAAACCCAAAAGGCAAACACTGGAAATCATGTGGCACTAAGAAACCCATAAATTAGAAGTCGCCGTTTTATTCATACACCAGCCTGTTTTGCTCTTGTGATTATTTCAGTGTCAGCACAGTAAATTGCTTGCTTGTTTAATTGGAGCTAAAATATTTATCGGAAAGGACAAACAAAAATTCAGACAAACCCCTGCTACTCCATGTGGGGGGGTCGGGGGGCCCGTAGCATTAGCATCACCTGGAAGCTTGTTAGCAAAGCAGGCTCTCAGGTCTCCCCCACCTCTCAGACGGGTTGACTCAGAATCTACATTTTGACAAGGTTAGAAAATGATTCGTGTTCACACTGACGCCTGTGAAGAGCTGCTGTAAAAGCCCCACATTAGCCAGACAGCTGCTGAGGTCTGATAAGGATAATGATACAATTACAATGGGGGATGAGAACGCAGCCAATATTTCTGTGCATGAAAAACACTTTATTAGCAAAATGTGCCTGGCACGCACAAATAAATAAATAGCAAAGCAAGAACTGCCTGAACCAGAGATAAACTAGCTTCGGGCATCTAATAAATACAGTTTAGAGGCCTTGTTTCTTAGGGAATTACCTTAAATGGAGACTGTCTGAACCAGGCCACTTGGTGGGAAAGTTCCATTGTCCAAAAGCTGTTTTGATCATTCCTAGGACTTTCAGTACATTTTGGTATTTTTTTATTTTTTATTTTGAGAAAGGGGTTGTTACAGAGCCTTCTGAGATTGGATGGTCAAGGCTAAAGTGGGCCTTCACCGAGAAGGTAGAATTTTGCTTGTCTATGTTCCCCTCCCCTGCTGGATGCTCTGTGTTATGATGCAGAAGACTCAAGAGTGACTAGGTTTTATGTCCCCATTAGAAATGTTCTTCATGCATAAAATACTTAAAATTAAGAGTGGAAATTTTTAACCTGAAAACTCCATTTGGTCAGGTTTAATAGGCTCTAATTGTCTGCCTTGGATCAAATTATCTTTTGTGTGGCTACATTGATAAAGCACACTGTCGTCCTATACGAACTCCATGACAACATGATACACAGATATTCTTTTCTTTTCTTTTTTATATGTTTTATTTATTTTTGAGAGAGTGGAGGAGGGGGAGGGGCAGAGAGAGAGAGAGAGAGAGAGAGAGAGAGACAGAGGATCTGAAGCAGGCCGTCAGCACAGAGCCAGATGCAGGGTTTGAACTCAAGAACTGTGAGATCGTGACCTGAACCAAAGTCGGATGCTTAACCAACGGAGTCACCCAGGCGCCCCTACAATTATTATTTTAACTGATTGCAGGCTTCTCTAAAGAAATGCCAAGGTAACAAGCAGAGTGGGTGCAGAGAACAAAACAAAAAGGAAAGAGTTGGCTTGGGGTTGATCCAAGTCCAGAATTGAAGCAAATTCATTTTATTAGTGAAATGGATGAATATCCTAGGCCACACCCTGGAGGAAGGCAGAGGGATGGTCAGAGACCGAATGGGTCTGAATTCAGACACTAAACGTCCAGCATCTGGATGACTTTTTTCAAAATTAGGGTCAGAAGAAAGAGAAATGGAGAAAAAGCACATAAATGAATTGGAGAGACATGAAGCGGAAGAATTCACGGAAAAACCACAAAATTTTGCATGTTTCTTCGAACATACAGATGTGGGTTTAGTTTCTTTGGTTACAGGAGTTTGATTCTGGCATCATATAAAACCAGATTTGAACTCTGATCTTGCCACCTTTCACTGTGGAGTCCAGGATGAATTAATTATGGGCTCCGAGTGTCAGTTTCCTCACCCCTAGAATGGAGATGAGAATATGAGTCACCGTAGTCAGGATTTCTGGGACCAATGTGAAGAGTAAACGAGATACAGTCCAGAGTAAACGTCCCAATGCTTCACATGGGATAGAGTCGCAGTAAATGTTGCCTGTGATTACCACTTAAGTATACCACACATTTGGGAAATTTAAAAAGACTCTGCAGGGATCAGTGACAATTATCTTTCAGAGCTTATTAGTTAGTGCATAGCTTGCTGGAGGCCAGCAGTCAGGGGAACAACCACGTGAGTGCAGGAGAGCCCAGGCTTAAGTTTAGCTAATGTCCACAGCAGGAAAGAGCCATCAGCAAATCTAGTGGTTATGTAGTTATTTAGCAAATCCTCTAGGGTATTTATTTAAACAAAGCCCTTTGTTGTATCACAGACTTTAGGATAAAAATGTGTGATGAGTTGAGAAAGAGGGACCCATGAAAAAAGAGAAGGGTGTGGCAAAAAGAAGAGTATCCGAGGAAGGAGAATTCCAGAAACAAGGAAAGACAAGTGTTTCAAGAAGAGAGCGATCCGCAGGGTGTGAAACAAAGCAGAAGGGTGCGGGTCAGATAAGGACACAAAAGTCATGGGTGATTTCTGCAGGAATGTTTTCAGGGCAGGAGGACCAGAGGCAAATTATTGCCGGCTGGAGAGTGAATAGTAAGTGGGGTTAGTTTGTTTTTTTAAATCCTGACAGAGAAAGGAAAGACAGGGGGAGGGATGGCAATCCTTTGCTTACAGGACTTGAAAGATCTAGGGGAAATTTCATATTTGTATGGGGAACATCTGCATGCTTAAGGACTGAAAGAGAAAAGCTAACATCAAAAAGAAAGGGATGGCCAAGAGAGCTTAGAAACTGACATACCTTGGGTCCCTGCGGTCCAGGCAAGCCTTCGGGACCTGGGAACCCCTTCTGGCCAGGAGAACCAGCGGGTCCAGGAAAGCCTTTCTCCCCCTGTTAAAACCAGAACAAGATAAGAAACACACAGATTAGCACCGACCAGCAACAAACACACCCACAACCATTGCTTTCTTTTCTTTACAACTTAATGATAACATTTGGCACGTATTTTTTCCTTGGCTCAATAAAATTCGCACTCAGCAGTCAGCGTAACAGTAAGTGGAAGGCTACCAGCTGTTAGCATTTGTCTGTAGTCTTGCAAGCGATTGCCTTTGGTCTGGTAGGAACTACTTTTCCCCAAAAGGTGGGGCTACACAGAGCAGAGATTAAGAGAAAGGGAGTCGGGAACTGGGGGTGGGAAGCCCAAATAGAAAGCTGAGATTAGCGCAGTGTGTTTGCTGGGAGATGGCGAGAGAGTGAGGCTAAGGCTCAAGAATGTGTTTGGGGAGTGTGCATAATTGCTGTGGTAGCTTGAAAAGAACAACGTGCAGGCTATCAGTTTTAGTCCTTTCTTGATTACACAGGAATTAGTAATCCAATCTATTTGTGTAGGAGATGCAGGAGATATCAAGAGTGGCATAACCAAAAGGGTGAGCGGAATAGTTTTTTTTAGAAAGAGTTAGATGCTATTATGACAAAGCCCTTAGTAACTAGCGAAAATAATTTAGGCCCAGTGCATCACGTGGTTCTACCAACAAATAATTTTCCCGACGTGGATCCTGGGATTTCACTCTAATAGTAAAGGTCGCTGGCTGATTCAGTCAATTTAATTACACCACTGGCAAATTAAATTAAAAAAAAAAGAGAGATCAAGTTGGCTATTTCATATTGTTGTGTGTACACAGCCACATCCCATAAAAAGAAACAAAAGAATTTGCTACACCCCTCCCCAAACCCAGTTACCCACACACATTCTAGAGTAGCAGCTTACACATAGCAGGGACTCAATAAATTCTTGAATGCAAGAATAAATCCCAGCTCTCCAACACGGATCTGAGTATATACATTCATAGCTGCAGGGAAAAACCTAACTCAAACTACACATCAATTATAGAATAACTGGAAATAAATGTAATAATTATTATAGTTAGTATATAAATTATATGTAAATCATTTTATCTAAAGAGCTAGAAGCATGTTCTAAAATATTTTTAGTCACCCTTCACTATTGTTAAGCAATTCATTAGCATCCCGGAGGAAAGGGTTTTGTAAACAAAGAAAAAACTTTAGTTCTGCCTCTGTCTTAATTATCACAAATTGCAAGTTAATGGAGCGAATTAATGAGATTTCATGGCATTCTTTTTTTTCTTGAAGTCTGCAATGGAGCTACAGGTTTCCCCCCCGCTATCCGAAAGCACAGAGTTCCTGCGAAACTTTTCTCAAACTGAAATGGTATAAAGCAAAGAGTATCCCCGCTTTCTAAAAGTTCGAATTACACCATTTCGCTTTTGTGAAAAACTTACATTAGTATGGTAATTTTTTTTCACAGAAGCAAAAATCCTCTTTGGAGATCTCTTGCTTAGCAGAAACAAAGGTCAAGGTCGGTCTTTCCTAAAAAACGAATTGGCGCCAGGCGAGCTTTCAGAAAGCGGGGGGCACCTGTACTGCTTCCTCTTGCTGAATTTTGGCCTCCACCAGAGTGCTGCTGCAGGATTCGTTCACTAGGGGGCGCGCCTGCACCAGTGCTGCAGGACTCAAGTCTGCGGATGTCAATGTCTGGGTCAAAGTGAGTGAACAGAGCTGTTTCCAGTTGTTCTTTCGTGTTTATCAACATTGTAAATAGGGTTATACATATAGACGCAATCTTATAAATCTTTCTTTTTTGCTAACAGACCAAAAGAGTTAGAGTTTAACTGACGGTATTCACACCAGTTGTCTGAAACTTTCTAGAAGGCTTTCTTTTTTTCCTTTTTTCTTTTTCCTTCCCTTCCCTTCCCTGCCCTGCCCTGCCCTGCCCTGCCCTTCCCTTCCCTTCCCTTTCCTTTTTTCTTTTCTTTTCTTTCTTTCTTTCTTTCCTTTCTTTCTTTCTTTCTTTCTTTCTGTTAATGTTTATATATGATTTCTTTAAAATTTGATTTGGGGAATGGAATAGCACATTGTGGGTCTTTCTGCTATTAGGCAAAGAAGAGTGAATTCTTGGATGAGCTCTGCAAAGGAAAAAAAGCAATATTTAAGATTTTGTTTTTACCTTCTCTCCTTTGATCCCATCACAGAAGCACTGGCCTTTGTCTTTACAGACACAGCCCTAGGAAAAAGGGAAAAAAGAAAGAGTTTTGTTTAACAACAACTTAATAAATCCTGACTGACAGGGCAAAAGCAAACATATTTTTCTGTTCTTTGAGCATTAAACACTATTCGTTAGGAGCCACGTGATACTGGGGCAACATTATCAACAGATATAGAGTCGAAAAGTGAGACGTTGCATGTAGGAGAACTCTCGGGTGAGTGTACATCATTTTTATCAAATGTAGGAATTTTAAGCTATGCGAAATACAAAAGTCATCTATCCTTTTTTTCAGGATAATGTATCATTGAACCACATGAAATTGACATAATTGTAAGCAGAAAGTGGTCTAATGTTGGCAAATTTCTTAGGTTTAACATAAGGTACATATATGCATATGCGTATATGAACTGGTCATATCTTCCATAGGTGACTCGAACGGTTTCTTTTCCTGAAATGATGTTCAAGACTGAGAAAAGGTGATCAGTATCCACCATGTGTCTTTAAGGGGAACAATCTAACTCACTAATGTTGGTATCAAAATGTTCTTACTTTAAAACAAAACCAAAAATTTAGCTGGGAGCCTGGGACCTCTTATCCTGTCTAAGTGGTCATTGGGACACAGTTTAAAACCTATGCACCTGCCAACTCTAATAAAGGTCAATTTTTAAAAATTTCTCTGCCAGCAGAGGAACAAAAAAGTAGTTTAGAATACTGGATTTGCAATGTGTTTTGATACATGTTCTATGTTTATATATTTATCTTTTTCAGTTTTTTTTTTCCTTCGGGTTAATATTAACTGAGAACTAGTTTGCTTTCCACAGGAAAAGGATATTAATCAACAGCAAAAGGCAGGGCAAGTCTAGGGCATGTGCTGGCTGGTTGGTAGGAAAAATAAAAGAGAGACCGCCTCAGATATTTCCAAAGTGGAAGATCCTATTTACGCAATTAAAATAAGATGCACAAGTGAAAACATCCTCAGTTAAATATATTTCCTGAGACTAGGGCAGTAGGCTATGTTGCCCTTCAAGGAAAGGAAGTGTATAGTAATTTTCAGATGCCACATTTATATACCTCACAATTTATATGAATGGAGAGTGACTGATTGAAAAGGAAAAATCTATATTCTCCCCAAGGGTTGGATATTTGGTATTTTTTAGAAGGCTGCATTTTTCTGACTTTCTTCCCAGATGTTTGGGGTCAAGTCATACCTTGACTTAATTGTTCAATCTTGTCTTTCTAGAGTTTTAAGCTTTTATGCTCATTTCAGTCACATACTTAAGCACACTCCATGAAAGCAATAGTTCCAAAGTGTGGATCCCCAGACCAGCAGCATCCGCATCACCTGTGAACTTGTCAGAAATGCAAATTATCGGCCCCACCCCAGACCCGCTGAATCAGAAACCCTGGGGGTGCGTCTCACTATTCTGTTTTAATAAAGTCTCGATTCTGATACCACAGCTCTAAATTAGCATCTAAAATCTGAGTCTGCAAGATAGAGCTCATTCTCTGTTTCTGAACACTAGATCATGTGAGACACGAATTTGCACATCTGTTTTTTTTGTTTGCCATGTCTTTCTTCCTGTCATTCCAAGCAAGTAGTCGGGATTTTGTGTCCCTTACTTCAGGGATGCTTTTGTCACTTGGGTGAAAGCAAAAGCTTCCTGAAGACAAGAGTCCTTCTGGCTTTTGTTTCTGTTTTAAATACCTGCTGACAGTTGGTCCCAAGAGTGGAGGGTCATGCAAGCAGCTCCCACACAGCCTCTGGAGGGGGCAGCAGGGCCTCAATAAGGAGTCTGAGTCCCACATCCAGGGAGAGCACCAGGCATTGGGCAAGAAAGCTCAACCCTCCCAAGGACTCAATGCTCTATTTCAAATGGTGATGGCAGGCCACTGTTTTCCAATGGACATTGAGCATCTCTGATTCTTCCTCCTCCCAGACACAACACAGCACGTTCTGAGAATCTCTGAACCACAGGTAATCCTCTAACCTCTGAGAAGGTGCATGGAAGCCATGAGATAGGCCAAATTAATTTTATTTCTCAAAGTAAAAGCCATATTTGCCATACATTACTGGAAATCTGTCAATGTCAGTTTGAACAAAGAAGTGTTTGCCGAACTCCCTCAAATGCAATCAGGTCCTCCTTCTTGTTTGCTCCCATGGACCACTTGTAGTTATGTTTAATGTATATTTCCCCTAACGCCCCTAGGCCCTAAGAGGGAAGGAATTAGAGTCTTCTTCACGCTAGTAGCCGTGGTGTTTAATAAATCCTGGATAAACGCTTGTGGACTAATTGAATGGGTCAATGGGTTGATGGAAAACCGGTAATTTGTTTGTATCCTATCTGGACCTGGAATTTCAAGGTATTTGAATCATAGGACTATTGTCACGCTGCCATGACTAAGACATTTTCTCTGCGCATGAATTAGGCAAAACTATGGTTGAAGTGGCAAAAAATGAAATAGAAGGTTTGGCTATTTTACTACATGTTAAAATTAACAAAGGCTAATTAGTTGTCAGTTGCTTGGACTTAAAAATATTTTTTAAAAATTTAAAACCCTGGGAAGAATCAAAAAATAGTGCAATGAACCCTTATGTATCTTCTCATCTAGGTGTGGCAACTGTTACCACCTCTCTCTCTCTCTCTCTCTCTCTCTCCCTCACACACTCACATGCACACATGCTCTTTTTGCCAAACCATTCAAAAGTAGACTACAGACACCATGATACTTCGCCATTAATGTTTCTGCGTGCAACTCCCCCAAACAAGAGTATGTTCTTATCCAGTTGAAACATCATTCCTGAACCCACAAAATCAAGACTAATGCAGTAACTTTAGGCTACTAGTTTTAAAGTTAGACCTTATACACGATTCTTGATGACCATTAGAAAATGGGAAGCTGTTTAATTTGTAGCAAATCTTTCATTTCATACTATAGATTTGGTCTCGATCAATACTTTTACCTATAACCAATACATGAAGCCGTATCCCAACCAGTGACTGTCACAGTTCTAAGGAAGAATCCTTAGGACTCACACAGGTGGTATTATTCAGGGGTTGGGTGTGGAGCTCTCTGTGTCTGACCATACTGTTCCTTTGAGTTCCCTCTTGCCTGGGGTTTGGCTTCTTATCATCACCCATAGTGAATCTGCTCCCCTTTTCTGATCATCAAAACCACAGTTCCTGAATTTTTACATGATTATCCTTCAGTTTGGATCTTGAAACATTGGGGGCAACATATTTAGCTTTTGTTTGCATTTGGTTTCATTGTCTTTACATTAGGGTAAAAGCCCTGTTTGATGGTTCAAAAACATCTGGTTAACTGAAAAAGTTCGTTAAAGCGAGAAAGCAGAAACAAATGAACAAACAGGTCCATGAACATGTTAGACATTTTATAACTTACAACATATATGTCTACACCAATTCTTCAGTCTTATGAAAGAGGGTCCAGGTCTTTTCCTTGGGAATGGGTCTGCTGTTGGAATTCTGTGACGTCATTCTTGCTAAGTCACACCCATAATGCACCACTGACAATGTCAACTTTTGCTTTCTTTGAAACAGACCAATTGCTGAAAGATGCTTATGGAGCAATCTAAGTAGAGTTCTTCTAGATATCAAACGAGGTTCTTCTCTAACTTCTTAAATGTTTTCTCAGCCACACTTAATTGGATAGCAGTTTTTCTATCATCTGATTAAACCTTTCAACCTAGTTGTCACAGCAATCCAAGTGTTATGCATTTGTATTTAACCAATTTGGCATTTAATATTTCATGAAATTCCTTTGTTATAATAATATGTACAACTGGCAGAAACCACTAACTCTTGGCAATCATAAAACTCCACCAATGGAATAAGCATATGAATAGCATATAAGCATATGCTAGTGTGAGGGAGAAGCCTAAGGGATGGGTCTCAGGTGGGCAGTGCCAGTGGGCATCGACTGGTCTGTTATGGAGCAGACATGGAGAGTTCTGGTCAGTCCAGGAGTCACTCAAAAGCAGAGTCATTGAGAGAGGATCTACTATACTCTCTATTCATCCATCATGTCACCCACATGCAGGTGGTCATTACTGTTGCCAAGACTCCAGAGCCAGGTCCAGGGCTATTTCTATGCCTGGGTTAGCAGAGATGTTCCCAAACTGTTCCAGCTTTAATTTGCAGTTAAAGTGGCAAGGCATGGCCTGCCTATATATCTGCAAAATTGGACTGACTAGGACTTCAGAGAATGTGACAATTTTGCTGACATGTGGATGCTCCACCTGATTAAATAAGCTCAAAATTGTAGTCAGGGCCACTCTCTGGCAGCTGTTCAACTGCTGCTTTAGAAGCAAGTACTGCCCGTGTGATACAGTGGAGAGCCCTGGACAGGGCCATGGAAATTAGGCACTTCGCTTTCTGGAGGACAATGACAGTAACCCCAGACTCAAGAGAGTCATTTCTCTTTTTCAGAATCTTTTTTTTTTTAATGTTTATTTATTTTTGAGAGAGAGAGAGACAGAGAGACAGAGAGACAGAGACAGACAGAGTATGAGTGGGGGAGGAACAGAGAGAGAAAGAGAGAGAGAGAGAGAGAGAGAGAGAATCTGAAGCAGGCTCCAGGCTCTGAGCTGTCAGCACAGAGCCCAATGCAGGGCTCGAACTCTCAAACCGTGAGATCATGACCCGAGCCGAAGTCAGATGCTTAACTGACTGAGCCACCCAGGAACCCCAAGAGAGTCATTTCTCTTGATTAAACTGTTTTTCCTCAATTAATTTTTAAATTTGCAAATGTATTTGAATAATTCAAGTAGATTATTCAGCTAAAAGATAGAGGGGCTATATTTTCATTTTCATTGAGTTTGATCCACTTTTTTGGACTCACCTTTGAAACACCATGGAATGTTGTTCCATGGTAGAATAGAATATGACCCATTACTTTCTATTCAAATGCTGTATCACTTAAAAGCAAGAGTGGCCAAATGCTACTAACCATTAAGAAAGCATAACTGATGGATATTTCTTAAGTAACATCTTTATGATTTTTCCTCTTCCAATAGTCAAGTACCTCTTAGTTTCCATATACCTTAATCAAGTAAGAAATCATTTCTCATGAGTGGAAAGCTCTTAATAAGTATTTTATGGGTTTTCTCACCCTGCTAACCATTAACACATCAGGAAGTGATCCAAGATTACATGACGGCTCTGCGCTTTTGCCTATTAAATAGTTAAACTTGTGAGAATAAGTCATATAAAGGTCACATGCACTTTTTACAACCTCACTTAAAAGGCAAAATAAACTTCGATAGTAGAGAATCTTAAAAGGTTTAGAAGTCCAGAAATCACAGTTCTTAGGCCAGATCTACATAGGATCTATTCCTCGATTTGCCAGCTATGAACTGGAGCTTTGGACAAATTACTTTATCCTTCCAAGTTACCTCTTTGAAGATGGAAGACATTAACATCTATCCTGCAGTGTTTTTGTGAGGACGATTTGAGATGCTGTCAATACGGAGCTTGCAGAATGCCCTGTATTCAGTAAAAGACTCAGTCAAAGGGGGACCCCCCTCTTTCTCCTTCTCCTTTTTTGCTGCAATACTCTAGGCCCAAGGACACACACGCTATTGTCTGATCCTTCCTACCATCATCCCATCTAGCCGCCATCTTGTCTGACATTTCCTCCCGAAGTTGTTTGTCCAATGCCAAAGAATTGGTCCCGATTCCAACAGCAAGAGTAAGAGAGATTGAAAAGCCAACTGTTGTTAAGCTGCAAATGAATTAAGTAGTATTTGTTACTAGTACTCTCAGAGTATACCAAATATATTAGTTGACATCATTTGTCCATGAGTGCAGATATAATTTATTTTACTTGTTTAGTAAAATATTGGTTGGAAACCCCAATGACACTTGATGCTTCTACATGACAGGTGCCAAGTCAAGTGTATCATACAAAGGCAGCAGGCACTTCCTGGAAGGCTGATCTCAGCTGCTCTCACACTCTTCTTTTGGTCTCAGCTCCTGTCCTGCCCTTGGATCACCCATGGATCGCCCGCACATTGCCTTCTCTTCCTGGCATTGTGGCAGAAGGATTAAGGGCACTGGTTCGAGGACACACTTCCTGAGTCTACATCCCAGCTCTGCCAAGTCACTCGTATAGTTTTAGGTGATCTCTAGTGCCTCAGTTTCCACATCTGTAAAATGGGGTCAAATGGGTGAATATCGGTAAAGCACTTGGATGAGTATGTGGCATGCTTACTGAAGGCTGTGAAGGAAACCAGAATGTGTCAGCCCAAACGTGCCTCTATGACATAAAAAATTACTTTGAATTGTAAGCAATTAAAAAGCAGTGAGTGCAGAGAAGGCTCCCCCTTTTCTGTGCAAAGGCAAGAAATAAACTCTCATTTGACTGGAGATGAATTCTTACCGGTCCAGAGGCAGCATCAGAGGAATCTGAAAATAAACCTTATCCTCCTAGTTACTCCTGCACCATTTACTAGCTCTCCCCAAAACCCCTTTGTCTTGTTAATTCTTCACAAATTTATTACTTCTTTGTCTAAAAGGTATAAAAGCTTCCTGCTCTGTTCACTTCTTTGGTTCTTCACTCCCTTGTGAGGGCTCCCATGCACATGTAAAATTTTAATGAAATGTGTGTGATTTTCTCCTGTTAACCTGTCTTTGTCAGTTTAGTTTTTAGACCCAGCCAGGGGCCCTAAGAGGGTCAAGGAGAGGGGTGCCTGAGGGGCTCAGTTGGTTAGGCGTCCGACTTTGGCTCAAGCCATGATCTCACCGCTTGTGAGTTCGAGCCCCACATCGGACTCTGTGCCGACAGCTCGGATTCTGCGTCTGTCTCTCTCTGCCCCTCTTCTGCTCGCACTCTGTCTCTGTCTCACTCAAAAATAAACATTAAAAAAAATTAAAAAAATAAAAGAGGGTCAAGGAGAACTTTTTCCTCCCCTACAGCTCTTACTTGGGCTATCAACAGTGTGGGCAATTACTAATTTATTAATTTAATACCGCTACTTAAATGCCCATGCGTTGAGGGCTTGCTATGTTTTCCAGACTGCAAGTAGAAACGATGTGTCACAATTCCTTCTATCTCCCCAGCGCTGGCAGGCAGCAGACATTTATGAACTCCTTTTACTCTTAAAACAAATAAAGACGGTAACTATGCACATGCATTTGTATTAGTCATTAACAGGCCAGGAGATAATTTCCAAATAATCTTGGGTGTTGCCTCTCTCTACCCTTAAAACCCCGTATGCCCATCGTACGTGCATTCCCGTGGAACACAAGTGGCCTTCCCTGCCTGCCCCCCAACCCCCGCCCCCAGCCTCGCCTCCCCCACGCCCAGCCCAGCCCGGTTTAGTGTAAGGGGAAGTTGGCAACGGTCAAAGCTGGTTAACACTCTACTGAGCAGGTCTGTTGATTCTGCATTATGATTATTGATCCTTTGCCCAGCCAATGGCCTGAGGCGAACGTTTTTGTGCGTGAAAAGAGCTGACCAAGTGTGGCTGACTGGGCCAGACAGGCTCCATGAGCTGGGCTTTGCAGGGCCCCTCCGTCCCGCGTCTGCCTCAAGCAACGGACCATGAGCCTTGGCAGTGTGCCCTCCAGTGAAGGAGAAAGATGCCCGTGCCCCGCTCTCTCAGTGGCCCCTTCTTCCCCACCCAGGAGCCGCTGCCACCACACTTGGGTGTCACAGAAATCTCACTGGAGCTGCCACTTGCTATCTTTCAACCCCTGTCCAGAGACATATCACTAGTCTAGACATCTAAATCAGCCACCCGTTTCTGATTTTCTGGACGGCAGCGGGCAGGCAGATTGCTGGCTCTGACAAAGAAAGTGGCAGTCAGAGGTCTCTGGTACAGTGGGGAACGAGTCCAGTAAGAAAGTTGCGTCCATCTCGTGTAAGGCAGTGAGTCCCTCGTGTAAGGGATTCCCATCTCTCGTCATTAACTCCAGGTATTTTTCTTTTTGCTTGTCCTAAAAGGTGTCGAATTCAGTAGGACTAAGAGGCCTTCGCCATTGACGGGAGATTGATGGACTCTGAAGGGTCCCATGATAAGGATGCTGGAGAGGAAATGAACTTTGATCGGTCCTATAATGATTTCAGTAGTTAACGTGTTTTGAGCAGTGTTTTGAGCAGATGGCACTGCTCAGGCTCTCTGCCTCGTGCATGACCTCATTTACATCTGGTAACAATTCTGTGAGGTGGGTCCTAGTATTAGCCCCCCCACCCCCCTTGTAGCAAAGAAAACTGGGCTGTCAGAAGCGACAGGTAGTTACGAATGGAGCTGGGGGGATCTGCATCCAGGTTTGACCCAGAGCCATATTCTCAACCATTATGCTATATTTAATGATCAGCTGGCTTTTTGGGCCACTGTCGCGTTGGCGGAGGGACTCAGATGTAGCTCTTCCCCTCACCCTGTCGCTGTGCCCCCAACGATGGGATGTAAAATCCCAATGACAAACATAACATGGTAGTTCATGAAATTTGCAGTAAATCAGGAATTGGCACACTGCACTCCACAGGCCAAATCCAGCCAGCCATCTGTTTCTATACTGCTTCTGAGCTAAGAATGGTTTTTATATTTTCTTTTTTTTTAATTTTCAAATAGTTAAAAAAAATAAAAAGAAAAATAATCTTTTGTAACGTGAAAATTATATGAACTTCAAATTTCAGTATCTATAAACAAAGTTTTATATTTTGTTAATAAAAACTCTTGTATGTGTTTGGCATACTCTTGTATGCCTGGGTGGCTCAGTCGGTTAAGCGTCTGACTTCGGCTCAGGTCATGATCTCGCAGTTTGTGAGTTCGAGCCCCACATCGGGCTCTGTGCTGACAGCTCAGAGCCTGGAGCCCGCTTCGGATTCTGTGTCTCCTTCTCTCTCTGCCCCTCCCCCACTTGCACTCTGTCTCTCTGTCTCTCAAAAATACATAAACATTAAAAAAAATTTTTTTAATAAAAAAAATAAACATACTTGTATGTGTTTTCTCCCTTGTTCTACAGGCATCTGCATAGTATCCTTAATGTTGCCTCTTAGCCCACAAAGCCTAAAATAGTTGCTAACTGACCCTTTACAGAGAAAGCTTGTTAAACCCTGGTGTAATTTATCTTAACTACATTTTTTTCTGTGACCATATAAAAGTTAGAGTAAAAAATTAAGAATGAAATGGAAGAAGGGACCCCTGGGTGGCTCAGTCGGTTAAGAATTCAACTTCAGCTTTTGTCATGATCTCGCGGTTCATGAGTTCGAGCCCCACGTAGGGCTCTGTGCTGATGGCTCAGAGCCTGGAGCCTGCTTTGGATTCTGTGTCTCCCTCTCTCTCTGCCCCTCCCCATTCATGCTGTGTGTGTCTCTCTCTCTCAAAAATAAATAAACATTTTTTTTAGTAAAAAAATAGAAAAGGAAGAAGAGATGAGTTCTGAGCTCCATTGAGAGACAGGGTCTGGCACGTGAGAACAGCAGACAGGAGTCTCTTCCCCCTTCCCTCCCTTCTTTGCTTCCCCTTCCTGCCACCACACTTTGGTCCAAGGGTTGGTTGTAGGGCAAGAGAGCATAAGTAATGCAATTTGGGGGTTGGAAGAATCCAGAAGATCATCTAATCCAGAAGTTCCTTATATTTGGACTTCACAGAGCAGGAAAAAAAAATTAATGGAGACCAACATCAGATTGTCTTATTCATAATTTGCTATGTAAGCATGACAACTACCTTCGGTAGCCATGCCTGAGCCAACAGTAAATCGGTCATCTACTCCCATCATTCCATTAGAAAACAACAAATTAAAATGCTGTAAAGGAGGCAAGTAAATGCTCACAGAATACAAGATGCTCCTTTATTTTTTAATGTTTATTTATTCTTTTTTTTTAATTTTTTTTTTAACATTTATTCATTTTTGAAAGGCAGAGAGACAGAGTGAGAACGGGGGAGGGGCAGAGAGAGAGGGAGACACAGAAACAGAAGCGGGCTCCAGGCTCTGAGCCGTCAGCACCCGACACGGGGCTCGAACTCACGGACCGAGAGATCATGACCTGAGCCGAAGTCGGCCGCTCAACCGACTGAGCCACCCAGGCGCCCCTAAGGTTTATTTATTCTTGAGAGACAGACAAGCAGAGAAAGAGCATGATCAGGGGAGGGGCAGAGAGAGAGGGAGACACAGAATTGGAAGCATCTCCAGGCCCTGAGCTGTCAGCACAGAGCCTGACGCGGGGCTCGAACTCACGAACCGCGAGCTCATGACCTGAGCCGAAGTGGGACGCTTAACCCACTAAGCCACCCAGAGGCGCCCCACAAGGTGCTCCTTTAAAGTCAAAGTGACATTTACTTCATAAACAGTATCCACACTGTTCTTATGTTTCTCATTTACTTGGTCTGGTGAAAGTCTACACCAACACAGGCACGACTTTGGAAGCCCTAGCCTCGTCACAGCTGTCTCCTCTCTTTCACCCACCTATCTTTTGGTCACCCACTATCTGCTCAGAGACCCACTGCTGCCTGGTTGTCTCTCTGAGGGCATCAGCAAGCTAATCTCACACAGTGTACTGCATGCTAATTAATTAATTTTTTATATGCCTTGTAACTAACACATTTTTTTTTACCAATAAATGCCTCTTCACACACACACACACACACACACACACACACACACACGCACACACCCACACACACACATCCCTCCCATAAATGCCACAACTGGTAGAAAATTCAAACTCCAGACCGAGAGGTGAGACACATGTTGGGGCAGATGGGGCCCCTCAGTGCGCATGCCTGGTTTGCCATGTAGGCCCACGTCTTCCAGAAAGTATCTTTGATGCTATTATTGGTTTAAAAGAGTAGCTTGCGTATGCAACTCGTCTCCTCCTTTTTTGTTTGACAATTGGGGAAAAGGCACAGTCGAACACGGCAGGTCTGAGTTCTTGCTCATCTCTCCAGGGATGCTACCTCTGAGGGGAGACAGTCTCCCCGGAGAAGCCGCCCTTAGCTCTTGTCTGTGTGGAGGATGATCATGTGCCTTTCAGCACTTCCACAAGCTGTCACCTGGCTCATTATACCAACTGTTGATAGCAAATCTAAAGTGAATTTAAAAGTTTTGCGTTTTTCAGCTTTGGGTTCTGGGAGAGTTGCGAGAAGTTTTGGGTTTTTTTTTAAAGGGTATTTATTTATTTTTGAGAGAGAGAGGGAGAGAGAGAGCATGGGGCAGAGGCAGAGAGAGAGGAGAGAGAGAATCCCAACCAGGCTTCACATTGTCAGCATGGAGCCTGATCTGGGACTTGAAGTTATCATAAACCATGAGATGGCAACCTGAGCCGAAATCAAGAGTCCGACGCTTAACCAACTAAGCTACCCATGTGCCCCAATTAGAAGTTTTTAGACACTTTGCACTTAATCGCATAAATACCAGACATTTCAAGGAAATATTCATTTTCTATCTGTGAAACCTAAAAGGAACCTAAAAGGAACATGACAAGCTGAAAGTCACCCACCCATAAGACTAGGCCAGTTTTCCAAATGGAAGCCTTCTTTGGATTCTCAGTAAGACTGTGATGTGACACTATCTGAAAATATGGACACTACTTGGGTAGCAATATTATTCTGAATAATAAGGAGAAAAACAGGCTCACTTGTGTATGTAGAAGTTAATCCAGGAAGATAGTTGTTTAAATACTTTCATATGTGTCTTCTTGTGTGTGTGTGTGTGTGTGTGTGTGTGTGTGTGTGTGTGTGAAAAACCAGAATAAGATGATGGATAAAGAACAAAAAATAGTAACAACCCACCAGATAAGAAAAACAGGTGAAAAGACCAAAACCGATGACATTGTCAATTGTTGGAAGCTGGATAGCCTGGGAAAGCTTTGAGTCAACTGGACCAGTACATTTGTAAATACTCTGGCACATATCCTCTGTTCCCATAAAAGATAAGACACAAAAGCAGAAAATAAAAAGGACAAACTCAAAAACAAGATAAATGTTTCTGGTGATCAAAACGCAATGGAAACACAAAGCAGTGGGACGGACTGATGCGTTAGAGGCTGGACTGAGTCTAGAAGCCAACTGTGGCGCTTTGGGGTTTGGCTCCTATGCATAGCAGGGAACATTAGCCAAGAAACACCATCTTAACGCGATTTGGATTGGGGTCATGAAGGAGTCCCAAAAAGGGCCATTCCAAAAGGGTGGGCACACACAGAGGAGAAAGAAAAAAAAAGACAAAAATTGGAATAGAGAGCTGTGGCAGCCAGTTTCCAAGATGGCCCCCAGTGATCTCTCCTCCTGGCATTCAGGCTCTTTCGTAGTCCCCTCCCATATTGAACCAGAGTTGGTCTGTACGACCAAGAGAATAGGACAAGTGTGATGCACGTCACTTCTGAGACTAAGTCATAAGATGACATTGTGACATCTGCTCTGTCTTGGGTTAATTGCTTTGAGGGGAGCCAGCTGCCATGTCAAGTCAAGGAGTCTTACGAAGAGGCCCATGTATTGAGGAACTGAGGTCTCTGGCAACAATCCTGTGAATGAGCTTTCTTGCAAGCCAGTCTTCCAATTCTGTCAAGACTTAGATGACTATTGCCCCAGCCTACAGCTTCTGAACCCAGTGAGGGACCTTGAGACAGCACCACCCAACTAAGCTGCTCCCAGACTCCTGACCTTCAAAAAAACGTATGAGGTGACAAATGCTTGCTATTTTATTTTATTTTATTTTATTTAAAAAAATTTTTTTTTAACGTTTTATTTATTTTTGAGACAGAGACAGAGCATGAACGGGGAGGGGCAGAGAGAGAGGGAGACAGAATCAGAAGCAGGCTCCAGGCTCTGAGCCATCAGCCCAGAGCCCGACGCGGGGCTCGAACTCACGGACCGCGAGATCGTGACCTGAGCTGAAGTCGGACGCTTAACCGACTGAGCCACCCAGGCGCCCCAAAATTCTTGCTATTTTAAAGTGAATCATTAGGGGATAATATGTTAGGCAGTAATAAATAATACAGGAGTCCAACTGAAAAGTTTGATGGAAATGATAAAAGAGAAATTCAGAAATTTTCCCAAAAAGTAGGACAAAAGGAAAAGTGAACAAGAAGAAAACAAGCTCACAAGTTTTGAGGGTCAATCAGGATGTCCAGTATCTTACCAAATGGCAGTTTCAAAAAGACCAAAGAGAGAACGTTGGAGGAAATTATCAAAGAAATAATACAAGAAACAATTTTTTAAGTGAAGAAAATAAATATTCAAATTGATAAGGCCCACTAAATGTCCCCCTCTTACAAACACACCCATCGGAGGCACATTATCAAAACATTCCAGAACACTGGGGACAATGAGATTCTAAAAGGAAACAGGAAGAAGCAACATTCACAAAAGTATCGGAATCAAAATGGCATTGGGAAAAAAATGGCATCAGATGTGTCAACAGTAATACCACAAGGGAGATGTGCATGTAGGCCTTCAGAATTCTGGGGGAAACTAATTTTCAACCTAGACTTTTATACTCACCAAATGATACATTAAGTTTGAGGAGACACAGATTATTTTCAGATATGTAATGAAGTGAAATTTTTACTATACAGGCATACTTTCATGGTTAATTATTGGAGGATGTGTTCCACCAAAGGAAAAAAAAAAAAAAGGAATTAGGTCAAGAAAGGGAAAGACCTGGAATCTATGAGAGAGGATCTAACTTGGATTGATTGTCTCAGGATGACCATGGTATAAATAAATTGGAGCCAGAGGGTGGCAGCCCTTGGGGGGACACCAAGAAAACTGTCTGACAAGTGTGACAGTAGAACATTTAAAAACTTCAGGAAAAACAAAAGTTTGTTCAAGAAAGTTACAAACATGAAAAGCAGTGGCTTTGCAATGAAAACAATTTCTGAAATCCTACACTAATGATTTAGCCAGAAGTTTTGACATAAGCATATTGGGAAGATCTGATGAAGGAGGGTTGTAGGTCACAGATAGGTCCTCACCTACTGAGCTGCAAGTCAATAGACAGTGTTAAAATAACTCTAAAAGCCGGTGTTTCAGAATTATGGAGATAAATAAGTGGAAGAAATAGCTGGAAAGTTCAAAAGTAGTTGCCTTGGGGCACCTGGGTGGCTCAGTCAGTTAAGCGTCTCACTTGGGCTCAGGTCATGATCTTGCGGTCTGTGGGTTCCAGCCCCGCATTGGGCTCTGTGCTGAGACTCAGAGCCTGGATCCTGCTTCAGATTCTGTATCTCCCTCGCTCTCTGCCCCTCCCCCCACTCTTCCTCAAAAATAAATAAACATTAAAATTTTTTTTAAAGTAGTTGCCTCTTTGGAGGAGAACTTGGGAGAAGGTAGGCTGGAGGGGGACTTTGTTTTTGTTCCAAGTCTTGAATATTACAAGTTTTTTATTATTATTATCATCTACTATCTGTATTTTTTTTTTACTTTACTAAGAATTAACAATAGAAAAGAAAGTTCATCTCAAAACCAGAAAAATTTCCTGTTAACTTTACATTTAAATTTATTGTCTTCTCAACCTAAAAAGCATTCTAAGTTCATCTTAAGTGATGTTTTTCTCCAATTTGGAAAATCACCAATCCAGCTCTGACTTCCTGGTAGAAAAAAATACAGTAAGAATAAACATAGGAAAATTTTAAAAAAGATTCAGATATTTGATGAAGAAACCTTTGGCTGACAATTCTCTGCCTATGAAGGTCAATCCTGGAGGTTGTCTGACCTCCCATGTGCTAGTGGTGGGGGAGGGGGACAGACACTCTCTGTCATTCTAAATCATAGACTATGAAGACCGCAAGAGGCCTTAGGTTTCATCTGTCCAATACTGAGTTCAAGGTTGGTCCAGATTTTATTTGGAGCCCAGAATTTCTCCTTTTCACTTGGGCAGAGGAGCTGACTACATTTGGGGGAGACTTACAAGCATAGAGGCCATCATACTTGTTAGTTCACTTGCCCATGGCTGGGGCTGGATTGGAGAGGTGCGGTTTTGTTCCAGGTGTGCTCCCCTTAGAGAAGACTAACTCATCATGGCTGAATTGGGCTGGGCTCGATTCCTGGCTTGCATTGGCCACTTTTGTGAAAATATTTTCTTCCTAAAAGTGGAGGGCAGTGAAGGCTCTCCAGTTAACCCTTTGACTGGGGCAGGACATAAGCCAACAAATCACATATAGAACTCTCTATAAAGGATAAGGAGAGAATCTGGTATCCTGAATTTGCTTTTCAAAATAAACTATAGAAGTGTTTGGAATGTTTTTGTTTCATTTGTTGTGATTAATGTGTTTCTTTGATAGCACCAGTTCGAATCAAATTGTGATAAAAAAAAACTCTGTTTAGTTTCATGGTATTCCAATGGAAAGTTAGGATTGTGGTTCTCAACTTTTAGTGTACATAAATTACCTGGATCCCTTAGCAGTCTGGATTTTTCCAGAATCCCAAGCCTAGAGAATAGTTCTGAGTGCCTGGAATCTGCATTTAAAACAAACAGCCCAGGAGACTGGTTTGCAGGGGTTCTCCAGACCACACTTTGAGAATCTCCTTTACATCTTGAGCCTTAAACAGCACATGTTTTCACTCATATGTGGAATTTGAGAAACTTAACAGAAGACCGTGGGGGAAGGGAAGAGGAAAAAAATAGTTTCAAGGAGAGATCGAGGTAAACCATAAGAGACTCTTAAATACAGAGAACAAACTGAGGGTTGATGGGGATGGATGGGGGAGAGGGGCAAATGGGGGGTGGGCATTGAGGAGGGCACTTGTTGGGATGAGCACTGGGGGTTGTATGTAAGCAATGAATCATGGGGATCTACTCCCAAAGCCAATGGCACACTGTATACACTGTATGTTAGCCAACTTGACAGTAATAATATTGTCAAAAAAAAAGAAACTGACACTCATCTGGAAAACTATTACACTGATTTCTGTGGTATTTATGGAATAAAACAGTATTTAGTTTTAAAAATAGAGGTGAGGATTAATTATCCACCATAAATAAGTTTCCCAATTGTATTATGTCACTTCCTTGATTAGAATTGTTTGTTCATTCCTCACGGCCGGCAGTGCTGAGTCCAAACTCATCAGCATGACGTATGAGGCTCTTTGTATTCTGGTTCCCCCTATTTCCCCAGCCTCGGAGGCCACTGGTCACCCCGAGCTCTCTTTTGCATTCCTGTGATTTTCCACATGGTCCTTCTTTGGCCTGAATGCCCACTTCTCAATACCCCTTACTCTGCTTGGCTAAGTCGTGCTCATTCTGGAGCAGTTCAAAGGTTACCTCTTCCGGAAGACTACCTCCCTAAATCCTCTAGGTAGTTACTTGCTCTCTCATCTGTTTTGTGCATAACTGCTCTTATAACACATATCTAATTGCATTGTAATTGTTTGTTTCTCCACCACCTAACAAAGCTTCTCTGAGGGAGTCACATTTTACTCATCTCTGTGTTCCTAGTAGAGGGCACAGTTTACAGGGCAGGGGTAGAAAGGAGTTATTCTCCCAGGGGAGGGGGGAGAACATGACATCTGGGCTTATTTGATTATACAACGAGGCCCTCAAGACATACCTCGGGGGGGAGGGTGGGTGTCCATATATATGGAAAGGTATAAAGAAACGTGTAACAAATACCCCTTCACCTACCACCCAGCGTATGAAATAGCACATTACAAATATGGGTGAAGTGCCCTGTGTTGTCTCTACAATCAAGTTTGTTCTATAAAACTGCCTTATCCTGGGAAAACTGAACAGGCATCACTCTCTCCTGCTCTGGTCCATGAATGGAAGAATAATTGTGGAAGCTGACATGCTCCTGAGACTCTGTCTTCAGCAAGTACAGGAAATCAGAAGAAGCTAGAGACAATGTGGGCCCCAGGGAGTTTGCAGAAAATCTTGGGCAGAATTTGGATTTCCCGTGGATTTGAGATGCTATTCCAAGAATTCCAACTAGTTTTAAATCTCAAAGGGCAGGCTACTCCTAGATAGCACGGGGCTACAACTGTAAGTAGTAGATGTTCAATAAATAGGGACTATATGGGAAGGTAGATGATGGGGCACTAAATACATAAAGTTGGTAGGCATAATTTATATAACCATATAAGATACGTATGTATTGTTAAAGCGACAAAAGAAGGTTAAAGATGAAACTGGGCACATGTCAAGAGTAACACAGTGCTTCATGGCCCTGGAAACAGACTATGGAGAGAGAAATCTATAAATATGGTGATAACAGCTGGAGCGAGACATCATACAAAAATAAATAAGAAAGTGTAAGCTGCGTCTCTGGAAAAACAAACATTTGGATATTTTAGACATTTTGATGGCTGATTTTCTTCGTCTCTTCCAGATGACTAATGCCAAGTAAATAAAAATCATAGGGAGCAGGTAGATGAAAAAGCCAGGGGAGAATTAACCAGAGTCCTTAGGATGGGCACCCGGAAAAAGAAATGGACTAGTTGGCATAGTGGAGTATTACAAATGGGAGGGACTAAGAGAAGGTAAATGCACCAGTTGGAAAGCACAGTGGGTGGGAAAGACAAAGATGAGGTAGGAATGATGGGTCACTGAATGCTACTGAAACCAATACTGCACTGTATGTTGACCAACTAAAATTTTAAAAAAAAACAAGAAGAAGAAAAAAGAAATAATGGGTCAGTGGACAGAGATTTCATTCCATGCTTTCTTATTTTAGATCAGAAGGAGGGAAATTCTGCACCATGGTGACATCCCTTTAGGGGGAATACAAAAGTATATGAAAACTGAGTTTTTATTAATTCCATACTTTAGAATAAAAAGGAAAAGTGGGCAAAATGACAATTCAGAATTTGAAGCAATTGAAATCCAGGTCACTATATCTCTTTTATTTATTTATTAAAATTTTTTTTAAGGTTCATTTATTTTATTTTGAACTCATGAGCGTGAGATCATGACCTGAGCCAAAGTTGGATGCTCAACCAACTGAGCCACCCAGGTACCCGCAGGTCACTAAATTTTTAAATGTTAAGCATCAGATATCTTTTGGAGCTCTCTGACATGATCGTATTTTCACACTTGCCTAATATTTGCTTCGCTTTGCTCTGGATATCAAAAATACTGTAGGGAGCCTAGGTGGCTCAGTCAGTTAAGCACCAACTTCAGTTCAGGTGATGATCTCATGGTTTGTGAGTTCGAGCCCCATGTCGGGTTCTGTGCTGACAGCTCAGAGCCTGGAGCCTGCTTCAGATTCTGTCTTCCTCTCTCTCTGCCCCTCCCCCATTCACACTTTGTCTCTCAAAAATAAAATGAAACATGAAAAAAATTAAAATATTGTTTGTTTTGCTAAAATAGACTTTGATTGTTCAACTTGGGCCGACAGAGCAGGCATCTAGATAGCTTGCTTCACTGTGAGTTTTGGAAAGAAGACTACAGAAAGAACAACAAAAGCTTATTTAAATTAGTTTTCTTAAGACACACATGTCATCGGTGTCATACCCTGATTTTTAACAATGCAGTGTTTTTGCTTTGGATGACATCTTTCCAACTGTGCAATTGCATTTAGAAAACACTAAAAAAAAAAAGGCATAGCTATTCTGGCAAATTCAAAAGAATTACACACACACACACACGCACACACGCACAAGGGCATACACACACCTATACGATGGTGCCGTTGCCCTATAATAAGACTTTAGTAGCTAAGGCTCATGGTAGCAGCAGTGATGTGTGCAGCGTGTAGTCTTTATACAATGTCGGTAGTCAGTCACATTCAGGTATTTCAAAAGTCATTAACTCTGGGAATTTGAATGTGTGTTTTAATGGATGAATATGAATTATCACAGTAGTGCTGAAAATATCTTCTGCCCTCCAGCAAGCATGGTCTTGTTTGCAGAAACATCCTGCTCCGTGGAACAAAGCCAGTAATGTCCCAAATAATGTGTAACTTTCAAGCTTCCAAAGTTTATTTATTTATTTATTTATTTATTTATTTATTTATTTATTTATTGTTTTACATATGAAATTTATTGTCAAACTGGTTTCCATATAACAGCCAGTGCTCATTCCAACAGGTGCCCTCCTGGATGCCCATCACCCACCTTCCTCTCCCTCCCACCCCCCATTAACCCTCAGTTTGTTCTCAGTTTTTAAGAGTCTCTTATGTTTTGGCTCCCTCCCTCTCTAACCTCTTTTTTTTTTCCTTCCCCTCCCCCATGGTCTTCTGTTAAGTTTCTCAGGATTCACATAAGAGTGAAAACATATGGTATTTGTCTTTCTCTGTATGACTTATTTCACTTAGCATAACACTCTCCAGTTCCATCCATGTTGCTACAAAAGGCCATTATTTCATTCTTTCTCATTGCCACGTAGTATTATATATAATACTAGTATATTAGTACTATATATTATATATAGTATATTATATATACATATATAATACTAGTATTATATATAATAGTAGTATATAATCCACAATTTCTTTATCCATTCATCAGTTGATGGACATTTAGGCTCTTTCCGTAATTTGGCTATTGTTGAAAGTGCTGCTATAGACATTGGGGTACAAGTGCCCCTATGCATCAGCACTCCTGTATCCCTTGGGTAAATTCCTAGCAGTGCTTTTGCTGGGTCATAGGGTAGATCTATTTTTAATTTTTTGAGGAACCTCCACACTGTTTTCCAGAGCGGCTGCACCAGTTTGCATTCCCACCAACAGTGCAAGAGGGTTCTCGTTTCTCCACATCCTTGCCAGCATCTATGGTCTCCTGATGTGTTCATTTTAGCCACTCTGACTGGCGTGAGGTGGTATCTGAGTGTGGTTTTGATTTGTATTTCCCTGATGAGGAGCGACATTGAGCATCTTTTCATGTGCATGTTGGCCACCTGGATGTCTTCTTTAGAGAAGTGTCTATTCATGTTTTCTGCCCATTTCTTCACTGGATTATTTGTTTTTCAGGTGTGGAGTTTGGTGAGCTCTTTATAGATTTTGGATACCCTTTGTCTGATATGTCATTTGCAAATATCTTTTCCCATTCTGTTGGTTACCTTTAGTTTTGTTGCTTGTTTCCTTTGCAGGGCAGAATCTTGTTATCTTCATGAGGTCCCAATAGTTCATTTTTGCTTTTAATTCCCTTGCCTTTGGGATGTGTCAAGTAACAAATTGCTGTGAGCTTCCAAATGTTAATACTTTATCTCCAAAGAAAAGTACTTAGGTCCCACCACAGAGACTATGGCAACCAAGGATTCTGTATGCACATTCTTCTTGAGCAATTATCTCTGCTACTGAATTCAGTCGCTGAAACCATACATTTCATTTCTGATTCTTCATGGGGTAAATAAGCTCCTAGATGGCATACAGATAATTTCCACAATTTACAACTTCCCCAGGAAAGAGGAGGAAGAACTCCAAATTAACCATCGTGTAGCGATGGTATACTAAGCATTATTTTTTCTGTACTGCATCAGCTTTTTCAATAGCCCACATCTGAACTGTGGCTATGGGCACAAATGCCCAAATACCACAGAGCTATAGCCAAGAAAATATGGTGGCTAAAATCAAGTTATTGAAAATGTTTAAAACCAGCAAATGTGCCTTCATAATCTGCATGCCTGTTGCTTGGTGTATTCCATGCAAGTTTACAAAACTTGATTGAAGTCTGTGAAAATAGATAAAGTCACTAATCTATATATGATTGCTAAACAAGAACCTCATTTGGAACCAGGGTTGCTTGGAAACATGAAACATTTTAAGAAGTACAATTTCTAGATAACTAAAGTTCACCCCTACAAGTACCCAATCTTTGATCAACGGTCATTGTGTTACATGGTCTTTTGCCTTTGTAAATAGACTGTAAGTGACATAATCCTCCCTTTCTAAACACGATTGCTGTCACTGTCAACACATTTGTGCCCCAGTGGATTCTTGGCACACAACTGATGACGAAGAAATATTTTTTGAGTGATGCTATTGCACGTATTGAGATATTTGCATCTATATCATTTGATTGCAGGATGGTATGTGGTTTCAATTGCTAAATATGCTTTGTTTTTTTCTTTTGAGGGAAGCTCTTTTCATGGGATTAGGCATTCTGCTTTTCCTTCTTTCTACTGGTGACTTCTTGCCTGTAGCTGTCTGTACCTCTCCCCACATTTCTTACTGTTTCATACATGCTATTATTTAAGAAATCGGGTAACTAAAGCTTGGTAGAATTGCTTATAAATTCAGAATAAAGAGACCCTGGGTAAGTTTTGAGGGCCTATAAACAAAGTTCAGAAACTTTACAGCATTGTTCTGCTTTTTTTTTTATACTACCTTCTAGATAATTGAAATCACTAGGAAGAATGTGATTATATACTGAATAAGCAAATAGTCTAATAAAATATAGACAGTCATTTAAACAACTTATTTAAAAAACTCTTTTTGTGGTAAATATATATAACATAATGTTTATCTTAACCATTTTTTTCACATTAAAAAATGTTTAGTTATTTATTTGGAGAGACAAGGAGAGACAGAGAGTGCACACATGTGTGCACGTGAGCAGGAGAGGGGCAGAAAGAGAGAGACAGAGAGGATCCCAAGCAGGCTCTACTCTATCAACGGGGCTTTATTTTTGAGACAGAGAGAGACAGAGCATGAACGGGGGAGGGTCAGAGAGAGAGCGAGACACAGAATCCGAAACAGGCTCCAGGCTCCGAGCTGTCAGCGCAGAGCCCGACACGGGGCTCGAACTCATGGACTGCGAGATCGTGACCTGAGCCGAAGTCGGCCGCTCAACCGACTGAGCCACCCAGGCGCCCCCATCTTAACCATTTTTGAGTGTACAGTTCAGTATTGGTAAGTACATCCACACTGTTGTGCCACCGATCTCCAGGATTCTTTTCATTTTGCAAAACTGATATTCTGGTCCCATTAAACAGCTCCCCATTTTCCTTTCCCCACCAGCCCATAACAACCACTGGTCTATCTCTATGAATATGACTGCTCTAGGTACCCCATAGAAGTGGAATCATGCATTATTTGTCCTTTTGCGTATTTCACTTAGTATAACACCCTCCAGGCTCATTCATGATGCAGCATGTAAACACCATCTTGTTTGTTTTATCAGAATTAAATTTTTAATACCAAGACATCTGTGATTGAAAGCCACAGTCATGAGATGCATACCTACACATGTGATGCTAGGAAAAGAGTGTAAATGTGCCCACGAGATAGACAAGATCTCCAGGGACTCAGCTGCATACATTATGGCCTATCAGTACTGTGGAATATTATGGAGATTTACAAAAAGGTGAGGCAGATCCAGATGCTTTACCTTGGAGAGAAGATACGACATTAGGTAAAGAAAATACACAACTAAACAGCGTGATCATATTTTTGTATGACACACATACGTACATGCATAGCAGCAGGTCTGGAAGTATGTACATAGAATAGTTAAAAATGGTTACTTTCAGTGGTGGGACTAAGGTATCTTTCAAATTTGACTTTTTACTTTCTTGAATGGTTTTACAACTTTGGCATCTCCATTACTTTGCAATCAGGAATTAAAAACAATAACATTTTCATGTTTTTTAAAAAAAGGAAATAATAATGAGGGAATGGAAGGCCATTGACCTATCCACAAAAATGAAAAACAAAAATGCTTTGCTAAGACAAGTCTATTTTAGGTTTAGTTTATGTTACTTTCTCCTTGCCATCCTACATTCTAAGCCAATTAAAGAAACAAACAAACAAAAACCCATTATAAGTTTCAGACATTCAAGAATGAGTCTGTCTGAAAAATGTTTTCAGGTACACTTTTCATTTTTGCGGAGTTGATAAATAGCGCCCTTTGTAGGTAATGATGTGATAAGAACGTTCTTAAAGCAGACGCCCAGACTACAGAGCCCTATGAGTTTACAAAAAGCCTCTTCAGAATATGAATAAAAGGGAAGAAAGTGAACCTACCCGGCAACCATATTTCAAAGGACTGGGCCGTGAGTCTCCAGGTCTCCACACACACATCTCTGAAATGTTTTCATTTTACACAGCTAGTGCCTACAATAAGGAACAGGTATTTGAAGAATGGAAAGCCAGTTGTATGCCTAGAGATAGGATTGTGAAGTGTTTTTATACATTCTGGCTTAAGGAATAAAAAATGAAAAAAGACAGAACCTAGGACACATTCTACAGGGAGCTGGATTTACAGCAAGAAACAGAGAAAAGGTTCTGATGCTAAGCTGTTGTGAAAACACAAGTTCCTTTAAAACGTGTGAGAGACAAACAACTTTTGTTTAAGCCAGAGAAAATACAAACAACAAAATCCCGCTCAAGGAAGACTTCTGTAATAGAACACTAGAAATATTACTGGCATGTCTATATGCTCCTAGTTATAATATACTTGGGTTTGAAGAAGCTCTAAGAATAATTCAATACAACCTTTTAATCTTTAAACCGAAGAAAAGTATGATACATATTAATAATCTTGTTTCCCCGGGGTGTCTAGTTAAGGGATTATAATACACATGAATGGTATTTTACCAGCTTATCAAGAATTCTCACATCAATTTCCATTCCTAATTTCGTGGTTTGGTACCAAAGAGTCCCGGAGGCACACAGCCTTCTCGATATGTGGAAGATAGGATGAACCAGACTCCAAGTGACTTAAACCATCTTGAGAACGGATGCTCAAATACATACAGTACAGAATTAAGTTTCTGTCTGGGAACAGAGTTTCACCTGCGGTTGCTTCTAACACTCAGTCAGAGTCTTTGTTACATGGCGGCTTTGACTTTGTTTTCACGTGCTTCTTGTCACTGAAAGGGCAGAGACAAGAATTTACATCTCTTAGGTACGGATTAGAGCAGGGGTGGAAAGAAAGCCTACCGAGCACATCTGGTTCACTGCCTATTTTTGTTTGGACCCCAAGCTAAGAATGGTTTTACATCTTGAGATGTGAAAACACTATCATTCGCCTTTCTACGAGAACAGTTGCTCAGAATGCCAAGGACATTGCCTCTTGGCCCACAAGCCTAAATATTTACTATCTGACTCTCCAGAAAAAGTGTGCTGACCCCTGATATAGAGGAGAAAGATTTGGAACTGGACAGAAAGCAAAAATACTTGAGTTATTTTTCAGACTGTATGACCTCAGGCCGGAAGAGGACCCTCTCTGGGTCTCCATACTCTTATACATACGGTCTCTTTGACATTGAATCCTAGTTTGTGTTTCAGGCTACCCTGTAGCTGTTTGAGAAATCCTAACAAACCTAATTTAATTTGCACAGCTTTCAGAGAATAGCACTGTGACCTTGATTTGGTTTGGAAGAAGCCAATCTGGGTCAGGATGAAAGGAAGTCATTATGGTGTTTACAACTTTCTTAAGGTCAAACCCCAAAGTTTGACCAGAACCGATTGGTTTATGAATGACTGTCCCTATTCTGATTGGGTCAAGAACCATCTCTAGGGCAAGGGTCTTAGGTTTTACTTTAAATGTTTATAGGTTATAAGGCTTCTAGTCTCCAAGCAGACAATAAGGGCAATGTTGCGTCTTGTCTCTGAAACCTCTCAACTACTTTCACCAGGACCTTACAAATCATGGATGTTCCCTCATGCTGTGGCCTGCATCTGACACCCTTCAGTGAGAACTGAGAATGTTCTAGCATAATGATGGGAGCCATATGCGTTGGGGATGACTGAGAACCACAAAAAGTTGGAAACACCATTCCAAAATGTATTTGGAAGCACAGTGGGCCCATAATAGTCCAAACATAACTTAATAAAAGAACCAGGGAGGGTGTATGCCGTTCTAGATTTCAAGACTTGTTTTACAAAGCTTTGGTAATGAAGACACTATGGTGTTGGTGTACAGATGGAACAACACAGAGAACCTAGAAATAGACCTGCCATATATTGAAACTTTACATATGACTGAGCCAGTGAAGCCGATCCCTGGGCAAAGGATAGACGTGTAATAAATGGTGCTCAGTCGATTGGTCATCCATCTGGAAAACAACGCAAAGTTTTTCCAACTCATACTTTACAAAGGGTCAATGCCAAATGGACTAAGGACTGAAATGGAAAAGATAAAATTTTTAAACCTTTTTAAGAAAATTTAAGAGTATTTCTTTACGACCTCAGGGGAGGGAAGGGTGTCTTAAACATGACGCAAAAGCACAGGCCATCAATGAAAAAGTTGATGCATATTAAAGCAGAAAAACTTTTGTTTTTCTAAAGATCACATAAAGAGAATGAAGAGGTAAGTCATAAACCGTGACAGGATATGTGCAACACATATGACCAACAAAGACTTCGTCTCTTAGGAATCAGTAAGCGAAGCAAACCAACGGACAACAGATACAACCAGTCATTTTACAGAAGGGGGAACACAAACAGACCGTAAATATACACACACATGCTCAACACCTTTAGTGATCAGAAAAACTGCATGCTTAACTCAAACTCAGGTTATGACTTCATGCACAGCATTTTCGCAAAAATTGGAAGTGGGTTCCAGAATGGCAAAAATTAGGTCCTATGGCACCAACTGAAGATGAAGAGAAACTGAAACTCTCATATCCTGCAGGAGACACTGTAAACTGTGTTCCACCATGAACGTAGCATTTTCTAATGGAGACACATATGGGCCTTCTAGTATATTCTAGCCTTCTAGTATATTCCCTAGAGAAGCTCTGACACAAGTGCACCAGGACAGATGTACAAGCAAGTTCAGCACAGTATTGTTTGTAACAGTAAAAATGGAAAGTCTCCACACATGCTTCAAGGATATGGAAATATATTCATGGAATATGCAGTATATATAAACATATACGTATTCCTAAACAAATAAATACATAACTATATGGCCATATATATATTCACCATATATACATATGGTTAAACTGTAAAGAAAAATTAAAAAGTAGCATGGAATTCCAAACCACCTTTGGTGGCTAGGAGATTGTGGGAAGGGAACACAGCTGTGGTAGATCACGCGGGTATCAAAGGCACTGATAACGTCCTCCAACTTAAGGCATGCACACACCAGAGAGTATTTTGTACTCTTTACACTGAGTTAGGAGTCTAGCGTTTGAATCCCTGCTCCACTACTTTCTAGCTGAACAAAGCACCAAAACTTTCTGAGCTTTCCGTTTCTTCATTTGCAAAACTGGGTAAAGAACGCTTCCCCGTGGGTTGTTAGGAAGCATAGTGGAGATGAGAACCCGTAACATTGACCGCCAGTGCTTGTCAGTGGTTCTCATGAATATTATCACCCCGTGATCTAACTTGACCTTGATTTGTGCATACAAATCATGGCGGGGGGGGGGGGGGATGTTAAAATGCAGATTTTGGTTTAGTAAGGGTGGGGTGGGGCCTGAGAGTGTGCATTTCTGGCAAGTTTCCAGGTGAAACTCATGACGAAAGCAGAAGGAACCAGACCATTCTTTCTACTCCTATTGTTCCCACAGCAACTCCCTTTTTCTGCCTTCCTAGTTCCCTTTTTTTCTGCTCTCTCAAATTCTCTCATTCTTCTTGCCCTGTGCCTGGTCCCCATCCCAATCTATCAAAACCCTACTCATTCTTCAAACCTAAAAATCTAATTGGTTGCACACTAGAATTGCTTGGGGAGCTCTTAAAAACCTGTGAAGTCCCAGACTACACTCCAGACCAACTGATTCAGGATTTCTGAAGGCTGTACTCAGTTGTCATATTTTTTAAAGCTGCCCGATGATTTCCATTGGAAGCCAAGGAGAGAACTTCTGCCCAAGGGCCTCGACTGAGCAACAGGCCATCCACATACGATGGGGTGACTCACCAGGACACCTCTCTTAGGACATTTGGCATCTTGCTGTTTTATTTCATTACAAAGGTTCTTGTCCTATGCTACTTAATCAAATGAAAGTTTCCTGAAAATCGAGATGTGTCCTAGTAATATTGAAAACTCATGAAAATCACAAGAGAACATTTTGAATGAGATTTCAAAATATATTTCTTGTATTGAGTTGTATACTAACTAGCATGAGTTTTGATTGTATGAAATGGACGATGGTGCTATCATTGATAAATATTTTTAGAGTAATATCCTTGCTCCCAAGTTATTTTTTTAATTAAAAAAATTTCAATGTTTATTTTTGAGAGAGAGATTGAGAGCACAAGCAGGGCAGGGCGGGAGAGGGTCAGAGAGAGAGGGAGACACAGAATCTGAAGCAGGCTCCAGGCTCTGAGCGGTCAGCACAGAGCCCGACGCGGGGCTCGAACTCATGGACCGTGAGATCATGACCTGAGCCGAAGTCGGATGCTCAACCGACCGAGCCACCGAGGCGCCCCTCCCATGTTATTTTTAATTTCAGTCGAAGACAATCTCAGGTATCCGTTAATATTCTCAAAAAATGTGCACATCTCTGGGATTATTTACAACAACAAAATCATTTCCAATATAAAATATCAATTCTGTAATTATAGAGTATGATGAAAGTATTGTAGGACCTGAGACACTGAAAATAAATTCTCTGTTATAAGGAATCTCAAAATGTTTGTGCTAGTGCAGAGATTGCTAATATAGAACAACAGAATTTTGTTGTGAAGCGTTAGCTTTAATATATGGATTTGATTGTTTAAAATTGTGAAATAAAAGAAAATACATCGAACCTTTAAATTTCAAGACACAGGGGTGCCTAGGTGGCTCAGTCAGAAAGCTTCTGACTTTTGAGTCAGGTCATGATCTCACGGTTTGTGAGTTGGAGCCCTGCGTTGGGCTCTGTGCTGACAGCTCGGAGACTGGAGCCTGCTTTGGATTCTGTGTCTCCCTCTCTCTGCCCCGACCCTGCTCACGCTCTGTCTCTCTCTCTCTTTCAAAAATAAATAAACATCCAAAAAATTTAAAAATATTTCAAAATACACGTGAAGTTTTATACAATATCCGTAAAATAGCTGAATCTACATTTCTGCCTGAAGAAACTTTTGTTTCCGATTTGGAATATAATCGAATCTTTCCATAATTTTCATTTACGCATTTTAAAGGTGAACCAAAAGGACATATGAATCCTATTGTTCCTCACTGCTGTTGTACACGACACACTTCATGCGCTGTGTGCCTGTATATGCAACCCGTGACTAGCCAAGTATACCAGAAAGATTAAAAACGGTCTTGATTTTTAAGATTTGTGTTCACGTGTGAACACATATTCACAAACACACTGGACACTACATGTTTTTGTTCTGAGGATCCAGACGCAGAGAGGGAACACCTTAGGTTCCTTCATTAAACATTTCCCTGATTAAAAAAAATTTTTTTAATGTTTTTATTTATTTTTGAGACAGAGAGAGACAGAGCGTGAGCAGGAGACGGGCAGAGAGAGAGGGAGACACAGAATCCAAAGCAGCCTCCAGGCTCTGAGCTGTCAACACAGAGCCCGACACGGGGCTCGAACTCACAGACTGTCAGATCATGACCTGAGCTGAAGTCGGACGCTTAACCGACTGAGCCACCCAGGCGCCCCTAAACATTTCCCTGATTAAACAGGGAAGCTACACATAACGTGAGAGATAATGTGTGGTTGAGGCAAGTCTGGGATGAAACTGGAAAATCCCTGATTCTTGGTCCTGTGTCCAGCTGGGCAATTGTTGGGTAACAGGATTAAGCTAAGAAAGAGGCATTCATAAGGAAAATACAAATGAGGAATTCTGTTAGCCTGCCTCTAGAAACTAAAAAATTCTGTGTTCTTGAGCCATCATTTGCATGGGCCCCTTATATATAGTGAATTCAGTAATGTTTGTGAGAGTCTCTAGCAGGATTCTAGTGAAGGAGAAGGGGGCAGGGGGAATAAAGGAGGAAGAAAAAAAAGCGAGGTAGGAGGAAAGATGGAGAAATAGAAGGGAGAGAAGAAAAGAGAGCAATGAAGGCAGGATCTAAAAATAACACCTTAGATTTACTGAACATTCACGTGGACAGGCATTGCTCTAAGTGTGCTATTTCTATAAACTCATTTAATGTTTACAACACATTTCAGATAAAAGAAAACTGAGGCCCCGAGAGATTAATTTTCCAAAGGTCACCGAGCTAGTAAATCATAGAATGTGCGTTTGAATTCAGGTAGTCTAGATTTACTGCATGCTATCAAGATGACACCCTATGATATTTGTGCTGTAAATTGCCGCCGTCAGGAAGAAGGCAAGCTCCATGCTGCCGAGGATCTTATTTTTTCAGTACTGCGTCCTCAGTACCATTTGAGAGTGGATGTGAGTTAGTGAATATTTGTTTAGTCCTTACTGTGGAACTGGTCTAAGTGCCGGAGATCCAGCAGCGAACATTCCACACACACTCAAGAAGCTTATATTCTAGGGGAAAGTACTTGATATATGGAAAATATGCGTGCAGGATTATCCTGAAAATAAAATGAACTAGGAGATAAAAGCGGACTTTGCTCCTGTCATATTGGGTTCTTTTTCTTTTAATACCAACAAACCAACATCATCAGTCAATACAGACAGCAAGCTTCTGGTGCCAAACAAACAAACAAGAACAAGCAAACAAAACAAAAAACCAAAACCAACACCAACAAACAAAAAAGCCATATAGCAAAAAACATAAAATACATATAGCAAACGTTGTAACATTGGATTGATAGGACAATGAAACATGCAAAAACATGGGAACAGCCACAAAGAAAATACAAACTACACAGTTGTCTGAATCTAGGTGAACTACATAGTGCAGGCTGGCTAGAATGTGTATGTTCTGATATTGACACCCTACAATGTTACACTGAATTCGAAACATCAAGTTCCAACGAACCTTTGTTTAATAGTACATGGTAATACAATAATTCTGGAAAGGAATTCTGCACCTGGGGACTTTCATGCTGCTAACCAACCTTGAAATCAAACTGCTAAATAGGGCTTAGTGCACTGGCAAATCTTGAAGTCTTTTTTTTTTTTTTTTTATACCAGTGTTCAGGTTAATGGTTAAGGGTTGGTATTTAAAGTATACTGCAGTTTCTTTTAGTTAATAATACATCATCCCATGGGTTCTGAAGAATCTGTCAAAACAAATAATGGCAAACTAGACCAATGCTTCATTTGGACTAGAGGGTGCCTTGGACAAAATGAATCTGGTTATCCGTTTCCAATAGACAGGAGTCATTAATTTCCTTAGGAGAGATCTATAGAACTGGAATGCTTGAGTTTCATAGATGGTTTTAAATCTCTTGTTCCATTTAGAATTCTTTCTATTTTACTGGTGTTTCTCACTGTTGCCTGTAGTAACATCAGGTATTTCTCAGTTTTTAGAATGAACTATTTGTTTCTTTAAACACAGGACCCCACACCTTGGATTTCACAGTCTATTGAAATCAAGGTCAGCTGGAAACTAATACTCTGCTTCCATTCATTTTGTGCCTTGAGACTTCAACCGAAACCACTGAGAGAGGATAGCCTCAAATACCATGTAAGTCTGGGATGTGACAATTTGCTTTCCAAGCCAAAATATGTTGGGATTTCTTCCTTCCTTTCTCTTTCTCTTTTTCTTTCCTTCTCCTTTACTTTCCTTTATTCCTCCCTTCCTTTCTTTTCTCTCATTTTCTATTTTGCTTTTTGATCTTACTTAACTATCTTGCTTAACTATTAGACTACTGTTAACATTTTACCAACAAGGAAAATTTTTTATTGCTTCTCAGTGGAAACATTTCATGTCTTAAAACTATTCATGAACTTATAAATAGGAAGATTTTCTTTTTCCACAGAAAATATTCCCTCGGTCTTTACAAGGATGCTAAGTCAAATTTGTTTGACTTTACTTTTACTCTCTTTGTCCTTTCTTTGGGGAGCTGATTGGCTCTAGAATACAGACTCATCGAGGTAACAACTTGATCTAACTTTAAAAAAATGTATTTGTTCAATTGTTCAAACAAAAATATTTTTATTTATTTATTTATTTATTTGTTTAATGTTTATTTTGAGAGAGCGATAGAGCACACGTACATGAGTGGGGGAGGGGCAGAGAGAGAGAGGGAGAGAGAATCCCAAGCAGGTTCTGGCTGTCAGCACTGAGCCCAACACTGGGCTCGATCTCACAATCCATGAGATCATGACCTGAGCCGAAATCAACAGTTGGATGCTTAACCAACTGAGTCACCCGGGGATGGGGGGCAAGGGGGGTGGCAGGTGGGCAAGTAAACTATTTTTAAAAACAATCAAGACACCTCATGTTTTACTCATTAAAATTAAATGTGAAAAATACCATTTCTAACCTAAGTTTAAGTACACTTAAAGGAAAAATCCTTTCCAATTTCCTGCAAGGTGGAAAATTTCCATAATAACATTTTTGGGAAAAAAATGCAAAACAAAACCAAGTAAAAAACAAGCAGAGATTTTACCTTTGCGGTTGAAAACTGAAGTCAGAACCGGCATTGGGAATTAACATCACGAAGTTGATTAAAGAGACAAACAAGTGCAAGGCACAGAGACCTAAGGTGTTCTCTTAGTTCTTAGAGAACCCTGCTTTTGGAGTGTGCACAGGTTTCTAGAATTAACAGTCCAGACCATAAACATTTCAGCTCTATTCGTGTTCCTGAAGGGGAACAGAATATGCCACCTCAAAATATGCCACTTTGGTATGATGCTCAGTTGCAGGTGAAGGCAACTGAGAACCAAAGGGATACAGGATACAGGATGTGCACTCTACCCTCCCCCAGTTGGCCTCAGAGCGAGGCACGTGCACCCCCGTGAGAGTGTTCTCCCCTCTCCCATATCGGGGAGTCTAGAACAACCCTTTGCACCAGAGACAGAGACAGTACAGAGGATGAATCTGCGTAAATAAACCTTAATAAAGAAGTCTTATCTACAATTAGCTTCTGCAACCTATTTACCACTCTTAGAAGCCCAAACCTCCTTTTCTCTGGCAGTCACTTCTCTATAATTTGTTGCCTTCTGTTAAAATACTATGTAAGCCCCAAGTCTCACCACTTCTTTGGGTTTTTCACTTCTTTTCTGTGAGGTCCCTGTGCCTGTAAAAATACTGACGTCAAATAAAAGTTGTATGCTATTCTTCTGTTGGCCTATCTTCTGTCAGTTTAATTCACAAGCCTCTGGCATCGGACCTAAAAGAGTAGAGGAAAAGATTTTCCTCCCCTACACTGCCAAAGGGCCTGCTACAAACGGTTTTGTGAGTCTGAGCAGTCTTATAAGTCCTAGCACCCGTGTGCAGTGGAAACATAACGGGCAACAATTAAATCTACACGCGTTCTTTAAGCACCTGCGGTGTGCCATAGCTGTGTTTGGAACCGTGAAAAAAATGCCACGCGGGCCAGCCTCAAAGGAACCAAGGATGCAGAACAGAAGAGAAAAGACAACTGATGAGAGAACAAGCAACAGTGGAAACCCCATGTGGACCCAGGGTTATTTGAGATGATGGAGAAAAGCAAGGTGCCTGGGGCGGCTGCTGGCACCCGGGAAGGACTTCGTGATGCTTGAACCCAATATTCTTTTTATTTATTTATTTAACATTTATTCATTTTTGAGAGAGAGAGACAGAGTGTGAGCGGAGGAGGGGCAGAGAGAGGGAGACACAGAATCCCAAGCAGGCTCCAGGCTCTGAGCTGTCAGCACAGAGCCTAATGGGGGGCTCGAACCCACAGACCATGAGATCATGACCTGAGCTGAAGTCAGACGCTCAACCGACTTAGCCACCGAGCCACCCAGGCACACCAAGAAATACCTTTAGATGGTAGGGTGATAGGATTTAGCCCACAGTTGGGGTCTCTCCCAGCATTCAGCCGTGTGCACCTGGAAAAGGCTTCTCTCCTGAGCCTCAGCTTCCTTAGACTGGTCGAGGCCACCTGTACAAGCACCTACTTCTAGGACGAGGTCAAGCTCTGCTCTGCCTACGGAATGGGGTGCCTTCAAGGCTATGCATAAACATGCAATGTAATTCATTAATTTACATATAATATGTAAAGATAAGCCCTTGCTTCAAATTTTCTATCCTACAAATCATTGAAGGCATGACCCATCTTTCATCCTTCGTTTTCTTTTTAACATTTTTTATGTGCAGAAGAATTACCCAGGGAACACGGCTGAAGTGCAAGCCCTTCTGAACTTCTGCTCCCTGACAACCAGTCCTGGTTCTGATTCAGGGAGTCTGGGCTGGGCTCAGGGATTTGCATATTTAAGTTCCCCCAGGTGATTCTGATGCCCTGGTTTGTGGATTGTTGTCCTGGGTTGTGGGCAACAATTCAGGAACACTGAAGCAGGGGATTAAGCCTGACCCTGAGCCATTTCTCCAGCTGAGTACTTTCAGAGACTTTAGGGAAGTTTCAAATCAATCTCTTTGGAATGTTTCAGATTAGAGATAAATCCCTTAGATCTGTTTTGATCCAGTCGTGGTTACTGGCTGAACCAAAATGAACTACAACAGGGCACTGATTATCTGGTTATAGTTAAATCCACAGGCCAAAGTTTTCCAAGTTGTGTCAGTGATCGAAACAACACAAAAGGGGGCAGCGGGGAGAGGACAGACAAAGAAATTAGCAACTGACTCTGCTACGAAACTACTGAGTTTGCAGTAACCAAGGTAAACCCTCCAGAGGAACATGGACTTTTTCTTGTGATAACCATCTCAAGATACTTATTTTGAGATGCCCTATTGCCATGCTGAAGGGTCTTCACTTATTGGTACTGTGCTTCTCCGTGCCCGGCCTGAATTTGTTACTCCTTCACTCATGTTCCTTAGCTAAGAGTAAAAACGACTGGTACTCTCCACTGTGAAACAAACCAATAAACAGAAACACTTCTATATATAAGGAAAATATTAAAACAGTCCCTCGGTTTACTCATCTTATTGTCAAGTGTGGTGAGTGCTAATTTGGGTCTTCAGTGAACATGCTTACATTTTCAGAGAGGGAAATCATTGGTCCAAAGTCACAGCCCCGCTGTGGGCCAGGCTGCGTGCAATGATGATATGATAGGACAGGGTGGGGTCTAAATGTCTCAGGCCCTCACTTTGATTCCTTGGGTTCAGTAGGACCACCCCAATTCTGATGATTTTCAGTCAATTTTCTTTCCAGTCTCCTTTTAAAAAAAATTTTTTTTTTTAACATTTATTCGTTTTTTTTTTGAGAGAGAGACAGAGTGCAAGCAGGGGAGAAGCAGAGAGAGAGGGAGACAGAATCTCTGAGGCAGGCTCCAGGCTCTGAGCTGACAGCACAGAGCCCGACGCGGGGCTCAATCTCATGAACCATGAGATCATGACCTGAGCCAAGCTGGATGCTCTACCGACTGAGCCACCCAGGCACCCCTTCCCCAGCCTCCCTTTATACTGTCTCTAGAATGTAGATGGGTTGATTCCCTGTTAAACACTTTACACTGCCTTCAATATAAAATTGAAATGCTTCTAAAATGGAAAAAAACGAGGGGGGGCTTTCATAAATATGGAATATTTCTCCCCCTCCTGCTCCCCACCTTTTCTCTCTCTCCCCCCACCTCCTAGTAAGAACCCTGACCTTCCACCAGGTTGCCAGAACTCCTCCCTCCTAACTTTTGATGCTTACCTCGCCAGAGCAGTTTTACAAGTAGTTTGGAAACTTTTCTACTCTACCACTGGGATGGGAATTCCTTGAGTTCATCCCTGCTCATATCCCCAGCACCGGCACATGGCCTGGAGTTTTTGTTAAATAAATACATTTTTTTAAAAAATGAACGAATGATTTGTCTCAACAACTGATGTATATATCTCATGTGCTTCATTGAAAGTCATAACAAATAATATATTTATAATAATATTCACTTTTACTCAGCTCATCTGAAATAGTTTAGTACTTAATTGACATCACAGTACGTGTTCTTTCTAAGTGATACATTATATAAATATTTTTCTGTTTTCATAGACTACTTTTTATTTATTTAAACAATTTTTTAATTGAAGTATAGTTGACATATAATATTAGTTTCAGGTGTACAACATAGTGATTCGACATTTACATAAGGGACGAAATGCCCACCATGGTAAGTGTAGTTACCATCATCACCTTACAAGGCTATTACAATATTATCAACTGTGTTCCTGATGCTGTAGTTTTCATTCCCATGAGTTATTTATTTTCTAACTGGAAAATTGCTTTTAAGTGTATTTATTTACTTTGAGAGAGACAGAGACGGGGTGAGGGAGGGAGGGGCAGAGAGGGAACGAGAGAGAGAGAGAGAGAGAGAGAGAGAGAGAGAGAGAGAGACAGAGAGAAAGGGACAGGAAGAGGATATTGTCAGCACAGAGCCTGACACAAGGCTCAAACTCATGAACTGAGAGATCATGACCTGAGCCAAAACTGGAGGCTTAACAGACTGAGCCACGCAGGTGCCCCTCTAAACTGGAAAATTTTACCTCTTAATCCCTTTCACCTATTTCACCCATCCTGCAACTTCCCCCGCCCCCCCCCCAACTGGCAATCACCAATTCTTTGTATTTATGTCTATTTCTGTGTGTTTTGTGTTTTAGATTCCACACGTAAGTGAAATCATACGGAATTTGTCTTCTTCTGTTTGACTTACTTCACTGAGCATAATACCCTCTAGGTCCAGTGATAGATCACAGTTAAATTTTTAAACAAGCATTGTGATAATTTTTTAAAAAATCAACGTTTGAGGTTAAGAACCTACTTCTAATCAGACTCTGATGGCCATTCACAAATCCAAGTTTGCTTCATTAAACCCTGATTCCGGAAATACCCATCTCAGTTCCAGGCTTGGGTTTCAATGCCATGAGAGGTTAGCAAATGAAGATGGCCGTCCCTGCTATCGCTTACAGAAGATGACCCACATAGATGGCTAAGAACTGAATCAAATCTATTCTGACCAAGGGAAAAATGCAACAATCCTTAGAAAGACAAGCCAACAAGCTGAGCCTCACTAATACACAGGTAAGAGTGAAACAGGGGCTATTTCCAAGACATTTGGCAGTTTGACTGCTCTTTGCCTGGGCATAAAAATGATTTCCATATTTACAAAGGGCATGGAAGAGGCACGGAGTGGTCACACCCAGAGTTCTAGAGTTAGGCTGCCAGGCTAACATGCCAGCTTTACTACTCACCACTCTTACGACTTGCTTCACTTCACCTCCCTCTGCCATTTCCTCATCAGTAAAATAGAATAATTGTAACCTCCCTCATGGGAGTACAGGGGGATTCTAATTACCACATATGGAATGTTTACCACCATGCCTGGCACACAGTAGGCGGGCTCAGCAAGTATTAGCTATTGTAATTATCCACTTATATCTACTCTTCCAAGTTGTGTGTGTGTGTGTGTGTGTGTGTGTGTGTGTGTTGTGAGAAATGACTAGAAGATTTTCAAATGCTTTCTAGCATCTCTAGGGAAAAGGTTATGTTTTCTTTTTTTTACCTTTTTGATTCAATTTATAAATAAAAGTATTAAACAGCATTGCATCTCTCTAGAGCTATGACTTTATGGTGTTTTATTATTTTTTTAAATATACTATCCTGTGTTTTTATTTTATTCCTTCATTTTATTCTGCCAATGTTTTATTCAGGTCTTTTTCATCAGGACACTTACAAGATGGCAGTTTTTCTGCAATACCTCGCTCCAGTCTGGAGGTGGTTTATAGTGACTTGTAAAATAACACGGAAACAAAAAATTAGGACACCTATAATTTTAGTTTATGTACTAGGAGTTAAGTTGCGGGTTATTAAATATTAAGCTTTCCTGAAATGGAGAAAACTTCACTGGTGACAACTCTGGGATAAGAGCTTCCTTAAGGGGCAATTATTAGAGAACTTCGTTATTTCTCCCAAGATTATTGGCTTATTCTATTAATTCTTTTTCTTATTCTCTTAATAGTTCTCTTAGCTTTGATAATATATATTCTAATTTAAAATCATTGCAATTCATCTATGTTTCAAATGTATTAGCATAGAGCATTCAAACTATTTTTACTTACACAGGTACATGTCATTATTTCCACATTTTCATTTTGTGTCTCAGCGATCTTTCTTTCTTTCTTTCTTTCTTTCTTTCTTTCTTTCTTTTTAATTAGCTGAGACTGTGTTGTCTTACTTCCAACTATTTGCCAAAGACCTAGCTATTGTATTTTATAGTTTTCTATTTTCACTGACACTCACTTGATTTTTCCCCTTCCGATTTCATTTTCTATATGTGAATTTTTATTTATTTTTATTTTAATTTTTATTTATTTATTTATTTTTCAATATATGAAATTTATTGTCAAATTGGTTTCCATACAACACCCAGTGCTCATCCCAAAAGGTGCCCTCCTCAATATATATGTGAATTTTTAAAGAAACCTTTTGAGTAGATTGCTTACTATATTTGCCTTCGTTATTTTGTTAAGAATGTGATTTACAGCACTGGCAGGTAACCCCTGGACCTCTCTCCAGCCCTGCTTCCTGTCCTGGGAGGCTCACTGTGACGTCCTCAACTGGGGCTCCATTTCAAGGGACTTCTGAGAAGTCAGACTTCCAGACAGAGATGGAGGGAGGGGGAGAGGGGTCAGGGTCTTCATCATCCTGACTTCCTCCCTGCCTCAGGGCCTTGAACTCCTGGGCCCCTCTGTCTGTGTTCTCTGCACCCCCCAGTTGGATGGCCAACTCAGTACCACTGTATTCCCGGCGCCCTGGAAAGGAAGGAGAGGTGGAACTAGTCAGGCTTCTCTGCTATTCTAATGGTTTCCCTGGACCTCACCTTTGTAAACAGCGTATCCATAAATAAACTCTGCTGAAATCATCTGATCATGAACGTGCCACGTGTGTCTTGTTGGGACACTGACTGACACCACAGCTATGCATTTTCATCAGAGGATGTTTCCCACAGGATTTCATTCCTCATCTTCTCATTCGCAATATTTATTTAACTATCATGCCATTGTGATCTTGACTTCTTTAAGCTGAGAGTTATTTAGGAGGAAGATTCAAAATGTATAGGTAGGCTTTTTTTGTTCACGTTTGTTTCTATTTGTTTGTAATTTTATTGCATGGTGAGCAGGTTTTGATTCTTGCTTTATTTGTGGAATTCGTGGGATGCCATCAGCATTTCTTTGTGATAAATTATGGCCAATTTTTATAAATATTTTAGGGGCACTGGAAAAGAAGGATTTTTATATTCAGGAGATTGTCTGACATATCAGGTTAATTGTCAATTGCGCTATTCAGGCCCCAGTGCCATTCAAAGCATGGGTCTTCGTTTCTTAACCTGTCCATGATTAAATAAATATAGAGCTTGACCATAAGGATTTGGAAAGGGGAGAGTGATTTGACAGAGCTAACAATGCTGGCTGAATCTAAAACAAGAGATTTGGGCTTATATTTTATATCTTTCTTATTCTACTTTCTTACAAGTCATTTTCATCACATTTTACAACACTAATGGTCCAAGATAAAATGGAAAGTAAACCACAAAGCCAAACGGTCCCTTCACGACAGGAAGTTTGAGAAATGTTGCTCTAAACTCTTATTTTGGCCAATTTGATTTATCAAAGATCTTTTACGCACTCTTCACTCTCGCCCACACAGAGGACACATCTGTATCCACTTCTCCCCATCCCTTCCTCCACCACACATACAGAGAAAGTCCCAGTAAAAGGGACGCTTTCAAAGACTGAGGGTTTGGGTCACAGAAGAGGGCCGTCACGCAGTCTCTCTCCAATGACAGGTGCCGCTACTTTTGAGGACTTCACAGTCCCAACGTCAACCCCAGGACAAGAGGGACACACTCATATCTGCTACATCAGTTCATCCCCACAAAAAGCTGAGGAGATCAGAAAACTTGAGCCTGGGATGGGTGTTCGTCCTGGTCTTCTGACTTCATCACTCCCCTGTGAGGTTGTGGGGAAAACGAAACGACCAAGTTGAATGTGGCAGCATATGCCACACCACTTCAACATTTCACAACGTTATACGCACATGAAGAAATTCCACAAAATGATAGGAGGGGGAGATAACAGCCGAACGACAACCTAGCCTGCTTTCCAATCCTGTAGCCAGGCTTGGAGAAGCTGTTCGAGATGAACTAGGTGGTCAGCACCTGGAATAACGGAATTAATGAACCGTCTCTTTTTCAGATACATTTTGCATCTGAATGGTACTTATACTCTGTTCTAAAAGCATGTCTCGCTTTCTGTCCTATAACCAGGGAAAAATTGAGTACTGGAATTTAGAGCAAACTACTTTCTTCTAAAGGGTGTGCTTCGGAAATTGAAGAAATTATGCAGTCACCGTTAGAGAAACTCAAGCTCCACGACTCTCATTAGCCTGTTTTGGATAAGGGCGCTGCCCTTGAAGAAATCATCGAACTCATTCCAGCGTCTTTGTGCTTTGTGAGAACATTAGCATTATTTTAAGTTCTTACTGTTATTAGTGTTTCACAAATGAATTACGGGGAAAAAAATCTTTATTTTTAGCCTTTTGCAATTACTAAAATAAGAAAGTGGTTTCCATTAAAAGTTATGTGAGATTTCACAGTGGGTTTCTATTAGAATTACACTGAAATTTCTTGAAGTTGAAGCCAACGGTGTAAAGTTTTAGCCACATCTGTCTCCAAGATGAGTTATTAGGCTGACTTTGAAATATGATAACTCTGTTTTGCTGAGTCACTGTAATCTATTGTGGCCCATTGGCACATTTTGCTTTGCATCCTTGATATGGGGCCTGGCCACCCCGGGCACTCCGTAAACGCTTCTTGGATGGAACCATTCAACACTTTTTATACTGCTGAGGCAGAGTGATTTTGTGGACTGTTTTTCTTTCTTTAAAAAAAAATTTTTTTTTAATGTTTATTTATTTTTGAGAGAGACAGAGCGTGAGCAGGGGAGGAGCAGAGAGGGAGACACAGAATCTGAAGCAGGTTCCAGGCCCCAAGCTGTCTGCACAGAGCCCAATGCGGGGCTCGAACTCACAAACCGCGAGATCATGACCCGAGCCGAAGTCAAACACTTAACCAACTGAGCCACCCAGGTGTGCCTGTGGACTATTTTTCAAAACACTTTCATAAAGATGATCGTATCTCCTGCTTCCTCACTTTTTTTCCCCCATGACATTCAAATTCAAAAAATGAGTCTTTTGTATGTATCAAGAATCTTACACGTTTATATCCTTTGACATAGCAATCCATTTCTCGAATTTATACGGAGAATAGAATCCAATCCGAAGCAGAGTGCCATATACAAATATGATTACAGCTATCATTTACAGTATCATTTACAGTAATAAAAGATTTGTACTATCCTTAGGGTCCACTAAGAGAGAAGTAGCCAAGAAAGACTGAATGTTAAAAAATGTTTCCAAGACCACATAAATATTATTTACAGAGTCTATTTTTATAAGAAAAACGACTGTAGAATTGTAAACCCAGTATCTTTACATCTCTATTTTTAAGTATCCTACACATAATAAACACACTAGTGGAAAATAAGAAAAACATTAATGATCTTGTCATTAAGTACTGAAACTATGACTGACATTTTCCGTTCAAATTTTCAGAATTTTGCACATTTTCTTTCATTAAGCACACATCACTTTCATCATTGAAAATCACTGCACATTTTCTTTTTAACTAATCACTGTATACCTTAGCCTTATTACAGAGATTACAGAAAGTCCCTCATCCGTTACATACTTGGATCTGAAATAATAAAATTATGTATGTTTCTAGATGATACATAAAATACATGTAAATACTTGTGTGTTTGGTTGAGACTCCAACATTATTTCAATTTTAGTTATTCAGGAATGGATACAGACTTCTAAGATGAGCATCATTTTATGTCCAAGTTTTAAAAGAGCATCAGGATTTGCAAAAGATGAGATTCAAGGTGTGTCTGTCGAACCAGCAGAGAAAGTAAGAGAGTCGCAGCAGGCCGGCCAGAGCAGCAGTGAGGGGGGAACACTGCTCTTTTGAGTACACCTCCAGCTCTGCGGGGACATGCACGCCTTGCACCGAAAGATGAAAAATTATTTCAAAAATACCCTTGTTCGGTGAACATTTCAACTCATTTTCAACGGTGAACTTCAGTTAAGATGCTAAGAGAAATTAGCTGAATGTAGTAGATATTTGCTTTCCTTCCCCCTCCATTTGACATTCTTCTTCTTCTTGGTTAGAGCACATCGTTTCTCTGGCCACTGTGATTGCTTCACAGTGGGACTCAAAAATATTTTCCTAAGTATTTTTGAGAAATGAAACTCGTTTGGGGAGGGAATAACTGGAGGAGGTGGTTTTTCCTCGTGGTTGTCACGACACAAACGCGGAAGTATACCGTTGAGTCCATGAAGGAAGGCAACCTTAGGCTGAACCAGACACAAGAACAGCAAAGGCAAAAGAAACCAGGTCTTTGATAATGTCAGTGAAACAGTGGATCTAGCCTCACCTGAAACCCTCCTGACCACTGGATTTTTAAGTCATGAGAACAAAAAATATTTTTATTGTTTACGCCCTCTTTTAAAACATAGACCGTTCGCGCGCGCGCGCGTGTGTGTGTGTCTGTGTTTAGTAATCTCTATATCCAATGTGGGGCTCAAACTCACCACTCCAAGATCAAGGGTCACATGCTCTCTGACTGAGCCAGCCAGGAGCCTCTGTCTGGGCCATTGGGAATAGAGTTTTAGGTTACTTACAATCACAAGGCTGCTAATTGGAGCTGTGTGTTATTTAATTCTTACTTGATAAAAGGAATGCTTATAAAATGAATGTCTTTAGTTGAGGGCAGTACTTTGATGCTAAGTTTGGGTAGATGCACAGGCATCCATTTACAATCATCAAGTTATATTGATTAGACCTAAACAACCTCACAAGTCTACTTGCTTCTTTCCACCCTCTTGACTCTTAGCCTCTTTCAGACCACCTCTGTCTTGCACCTGGATCACCACCATGCCTCAGTTTCTCCCTGCCTCCAATCTATTGCCCATTCTTGCTGTTTCCAAAGGATAAATCTGATCATCTCTCTGTCCTGTTCAAGACCTTCTTGTGTTTCCCATCTTAGCATCAAGTTCAAACTCCTTAACCATGACCCTGTACAATGGGGTCCTACCCACCTCTCCAATCTCCCTTCTCCTTCCTCCCATCTCTCCACATCTAGGCACGTTGGCCCTCTCTCTCTGGCCCTCAAATAAGAAGCCCCAGTCCAGCATGGACTGTTCCCTCTACTGGAAGATTCTTCCCTCCCAACCTTCCTGGTTGGCCTTTCCTCATCTTTCAGGTCTCAGTGTGGATATCACTTTCTTTGGGAAGCCTTCTCCATGCTTCTCCGTTTCCCTTTTTGGCACGCATTCTCTCCCACCACATCACAGGCCTAGTGTATGATATTGCAGTTGCCCAGCTATTACTAGACTGGAAGCTCTGTGAGGTCTACTTTCCTCTCCCTCAGGCCCCACCTGTAGCACAGCTCTTGGCACATCATAAAAGCTCTGTAAGCACTTGTTGAATGAGTTAATTAGAAAATTATTCATCTGATAAACCCAATACGCAATACCATAAATATATATATCAACGCAAAAACTATATTGTGCATCCATATATGTGTATGTGATCCTGGAAGTTATTATTATTATTTTGGTATTGTAACACATTAAGTGAAAATGGTTCCAGTTTTAAAGAAGTTAAAAACATTTCATTTGGGTTTTCATTTCATGAATCACAGAACCTGTGCCAATTTTCTAAGCAAACTGCTGTAACTCTGTTACGTGAGATGATGTGGGGGAGAAGGCTTTAAAAATAGCTGACCGGATATCCCTCTTGGTGGCTTGGGTTATGTAAAAGTATTTTGTGTTAAGCCAATGTCTCACAATGGATCACTGAGCTTTGAAAAGGCTGTTTGGGATCCTTTTTTCAGTGTTAAATATCTGCTTATAAACAGAATCGGACTGAAAATCTCCTAGAGAAAGGGTACAATGTCCAAATAGTTATCACTTTTTAACTCCAGGTACTCAAAAAATTCCAATGTTAGTACTGAAAGTGATTTTTTTTTTGAAAGTGATTTTAAAAAAATAACAAGGTCCCTTAACAACCTAGTGAGAAAGAAGCCAGGATTCTTATAAAGAAATGTTGTTAGATTTGGGCTTAAAATACTTTTCTATTAGAGCAGAACAATCAGATAGTATCTGGCATTATTAAATATTTATTTTAGTTTTAAAAAAGATGTAATTTGGGGACATTGTTCTCATTAAGATTCCATAAAAGCAAAATGGTAGGGATTTGTTGTTTGAGAGTTTATTATGGACTGAATCCTTGGGCACAGCTGATTGGACCACAGTGGTCCAGGGGTGGGTAGGACTCCATTGTATAGGGTCATGGTTAAGGAGTTTATGATATGCCCTAACCCAAAAGCTATATTCAGGCAAAGATGGAATGATTAGCTGGACCAATCAGGTTCTCTTTGCAATGGGGAATTAGGTGCTTGGGAGTGAGAGAAGCCCAGACCAACAGAGAGAAGGCAGAAGGGAGCCGCCCTGGCAGATGATGTGAATGAGCAGAAACCACAAGATAGGACACACGCAAGGTAGAGGATGATGTGGTTGGTTAGCTGGGGCAGGAATGACAGCAACAGAAACTTCTACCGAGATTCTGCAATTCCTGCTGTTGATGGGGCCATGAGGTAACATGGTCACTAAACCTGCATATTCTTAAAAAAATTTTTTTAACGTTTTATTTATTTTTGAGACAGGGAGAGACAGAGCATGAACAGCGGAGGGTCAGAGAGAGGGAGACACAGAATCTGAAACCGGCTCCAGGCTCTGAGCTGTTAGCACAGAGCCCGACGCGGGGCTCGAACTCACGGACTGCGAGATCATGACCCGAGCCGAAGTCGTCCGCTTAACCGACTGAGCCACCCAGGTGCCCTTAAACCTGCATATTCTTAAAGTAACTTCCGTCATCCACGAGACCTGCCTCACGCTTTAGATTCCCATCTCTTATTGGTTAGAATGTATATCTACAAAAAAAAACACACCCCTGTTTCTTGAGATAGCAGGAGAATCTCTGTTCCCCATCAAAAAAAGCCTCACCCAGGGGCACCTGGGTGGCTCAGTCGGTTAAGCGTCCGACTTCGGCTCGGGTTATGATCTCGCAGTTTGTGCGTTCAAGCCCTGTGTCGGGCTCTGTGCTGACAGCTAAGAGCCTGGAACCTGCTTCAGATTCTGTGTCTCCCTCTTCCTCTGCCCCTCCCCTGCTCACTCTCTGTCTCTCAATAATAAATAAACGTTAAAAAAAAAAAAAGCCTCATCCAGATGTGTATATCCAAAACGGCACGCAGACTCACGTGGCTTGTACCGCAACTCCCCACTGCCATACTTCCCCCTTGGCATGGCCACACCATTCGAAGGCCAGTTTTGTGAAAGCACTGCCAGATTCACCAGTCTCATCCAGTTAGAGCAGGGTGACCTCCATCATTCTCCGTCCTCACTCCCATCCCTCCTCCGAGTTGGCGGAAGAACCCATTTGGCATCTTGGTGGCTCGATATCTGAACAGTTGTTGGGATCCCCGCCGCATGAAGAAGATGGGGAATCACTCTGCTATCCTGAGGATGGTGTACCGAACTTTTAAAGACAATGTGCCGTCATGATTACAGGATGGGAGGGATGCACGGTCAGGCACCTGCAGTTGCACCATGCGTACTGAAAATATCTGGAAAGTGTCTATCTAAAAAGTGAGAAGACCTTCTATGAGGGCAGCTGTTCCAAGTAGTTTCTAACTAGCTGTTCCAGGTGGAATTGTCTGTCCTATTGACAACCACAAAAAATTAATTTTCTTCATTCTCTCTACATTTTGGCTCTGCATTGATAGTACCGATGTACTATTATTTAATTTTCCTGCCAAGTGTGTTTACAGTAAGTACTAAATATAGGGCTGATTCTTAAAGCTTATTTCTTGATGGGTTCAAAATTTCTTTGAAGATGTAAGTTATCTACAGTTTGATTTTTGAAAAAATTCTTGCCTAGGGCCTTTTCTAAGATGCATCTGTTTTCTATAGTGAATTATACTGATGACCAAACACTAGCTTTTATTTCCAATGAAATTAATTGTATTTTTATTCAACCTTCACACAATTAAGTCTAATTATTACACAACTTGTTACATAGATTCACGTATATTTCACACTGTCCAAAACATAACTGAATAATTAACATGAGGTGTGGCAAAGTGAATCTGTAAGGCAAATATTAATATGATTCTCAAAGTTGAGGTATGACAAACAATTAGGAAGGGAAGCTTTATGATTCTTCATTTGTGTCTTGAAGCGAGGATATTTTATCTCATAGAATACCTCTCAAAAATGGATAGTCTACACTCCCCGCATGGTATATCAATTATATTAAAATCTACAAATAGGGGAACCTGCTTGCTCCCTAATAAAACCAGGAATCATCTGAGATGTGACGAGTGCAGATTCCCAGGCCACAGCATGAGGATTTTGCCAGGAAACCTGCCCTTTAAAATAAGCGCCACAGAGGACTATTGCACAGACTAAACGATGAGAACTGGCCTAAGGCTTTCTTTCTGAATTTCGCTTTCCTTTGTACTTCTTCCCTGGCTAGTGATGGGGAATATATTCACCCTCTTCTGTGGGGACCATAAGTACCCATGGAGCAGGCCCTCACCCTCTGGTCTCAAGAGGGCCAAATACGCATAAAAGGTAAAGACAGTAATATGATGATGGGAATGGGGGAAAACGGGTGCACCGTCTGACAAATGAAATATAATACATCCTTTTTATATTCGAAGGTGAACACACCATCTTCGAGTTACATTTATATTCCTCCCGGAGCAGCAGTGACCGTTTCGCCATACGCACAAGAGCAAACACCACTTTTTCTCAGACAGCCAGAGGTCAACCAGGCCATATGGAGATGTTACGTGATCTTTGTACACTGACTAGTAGTACCAAGTGCTAACCACCTGGGCTAATCGCTGAGAGCCCTGGGGCAATTCACCTCAAGCTACCCATTCTCCATTTAATCAGTAATCAACTAAACCTTGCACTTGGCCAGAAGCTTTTGATTTTTTTTTTTACAATTTGGTTGGCCGAATCCACTTCTAAAAAACAAATTCAACCTAATGTCAAAAGTCCAATGGAACAGCCAGGCGGCATAAGGGTCAAGAATGTGTACGCCCGTGTGTAGAGAATTTTTCCAAAATGTGCGTGATGAAAAAAACGGGGTTAGGTTTTTTTCATATACTTCAAACGCTTTATTTGGTTTGTTTGGTTCTGTGTATGACCTCCAAATGTGTTCAGATTAAATTATTTGAAGCAGCTAAAGAAAATAATTTGCTGGTGAAGAAAAGGCATGCCCTGCAAAGTGCAAAGACATATTTCATGACAATAGACTTAGAAATGAATACCAAAGGACAGCGTGCAGCAAAAATTTTGACCGGATCCTTCTTGGTACAAAAGGCAAGGACCATAACTGCTCAAGGGGCCTGGATCAGCAAGGCAGAGGGCTGAAACCAAGCTGGCAAGGAAGGTTACTTTGATGAGGGTCTAAGTCAAGGTGTTATTCCAAGTGACATCTTCTGGGAAGAGACATTTCAATAGTTTCCACTTTTTTTAATAGATTGATTGAGTCAACATTGATTTTACCTGGGCTGGCACTCATACTAGATGCATTCAAAACAGAAAGTGCCTCATAATTTGGTGATAAGCAATGATTAACCAGTAACTCAGTTCTCACATTCCCCCAGTCCACCTTGGGCAACCGCCAGATCAGTTTCCTAGCAAGAGTTCACCCATGTGCACTTGCTGGCCTGCATTTGTTGCTCCTGAGGGTAACTCTCTCCTCACATGTTAATATAAGAGGCTTCTTGGCCAGGGGAGAAGGTTGCTGACCCACCAGTTCTGCTGGCCAGACTGTTGTCTGGATTCCTGAACCCTTGCCAGGGTTCTTTGGTGGCAAGCAACAGAAATTATTTAGGCTAACTCAATGATAAAAGAGGAATTTGTTGGAATGACATGGGGCAGCACACAGAAGTTGAAGAAAAGTTAAATAAACAGGCCTCAGAAAAGACCAGCCTCAGGGCCGTTGTGGGGATCAAGGTACAAAAACGAACGGAAAGTTTTTCAGGGCACTGCTGTCAGGATGAATAAGCTCCTTGCGTTTTCAGTTGAAGATCCGAATTCCTGGGGGAGGGCACTTACTGGCTCAGCTGAGGTCATGTGCCCACGCCCTTGGCAATGAGGGGATGATAGCTCCCTCAAGTAAAATCGACATGCCACCACCAGAGGGGGACAGGAGAGAGGTCAGGAAAAAAGAGCAGATGTCACTACACTCTGATTTCTCGTGTCACCTGGTTTCCATCTGCCCCCCCCCCTACTGACCTTAGACATACTGTCTCCTCTTTGTTTAGGTTCTTCTGGCCAAGTATGATAACCACCAAGTTTGAGTCAATCCTCTACCTAAGCTTGACCTAAACTCTGAAGTCAGATGAATTCCAATGAGCCTTCTGATCTGTGTTGCCCTTATTCCCACCCACTACTTTGGTCTGGTCTCTGCTTGGAACATTCAGATGTTCCTGGGCCACCAGGTTCTCAGAAATTCCCCAGATTCACCCTGTTCTTAGGCTGGTCACTGTTATCCCGGGCTCTTTGGCCCCAAATGCTTATTTTAAGCAGCACAATTCAAGATGTTTATATATGTACTTCCAAATCTTTTTAAAAAATGGCAAAGCAAGTAAGCAAACAAACAGAACCACTCTATTTCCTTCGGAAAATGCATAACACTCAAGAATCTATTTACACAGAAATTACTTCACGTACGTTCAAAAGTCAAATCTTTCAAAAATCCAATGTCTGCGAGTACAATGTCATTTATATTTGTTCCTGTTGTTAAACTGGAATAAAAAATTAAAGCAAAGACTTTGTGATATCATCAGAGTCTCATATTAAAAAATGAATAGCCCGACTGATCTCTCAGTTGTACAGCAAGAGACTGTAAAGCAAAGGGTAAAGACTTTTGACTGGTGGGTTCCGGTAGGTAGAAGCCAGATGAAGGTTTGGTCAAACGGCTGCCAAATATCACCCTTCACCACCACGAATACCTACTGAGCGCCTAACGTGCTAGGCACACGCTAAGCATTTAGAGACACCATTGTACGTAATTGTTATCATATATATAAACCCACAGGTCTATCCTGTTGTCCCCCTTTTACAAATAAGGGAAACAAAGTTCACCAACTCAGCCAGGGCCACGCAGCTGGCTGTGGGTGGCATGAGTTACGTAAAGACTGACTTTCTAACTATCCTCTCAAATATGTTTGTCTCTGTTAAAAAGTTTTGCAGGGGCAAAGGGTCCTCATGGCAAAAATGGTGAGAAATGATGGACTTAAGAGTTCAGGGAGAAAATATGAATGTAATTAAGAAGCCCTTAATTTATTCTAATGCACAGCTGTGCCCAGTTGTACTTCTCCGGAAAGCCCCAGATACAGATCACTGGAGATCACCTCTTCGGGGGTCACAGCTCATTGTGGTGATTATGATGAACATCACTACCTTCAATACGCCTACAGAGTTAGGAACCACCACTCCAATGTTAGAAACACAACGCACGCTCTTCCTCATAGTGAATAAACAGGAAAATTCTAGGCCAAGGAAAGCTTATAATAACAACAACAAAGAGCCCACTCTATTTAGAGCAAGTCAGTGATTTCTCCAAATGAAAAAGCACAGCAGTTTCGATGTGAAAACAAGTCTGGTTTTCGTGAAGCTTTTCTGACTGCCACTTTCTGAAGGTGAACTTTATTGCAATAGATTCCCAAGTAAATCATTTACGGTATGTTAGTGGGCGGATGTTAAGAATAATTGGAATTCGTCTTCTGGTTTTGCATCGGAACATGTTAAACGCTTTGCATTCGTGCTAACCTGATTACATAAAAAGTTTAGGAGTCATATGTATGATGAGGTTCAAAACGGGTCCAGGTGATATTTTGTTTCAACGGGTGTAGGTCAAAATCTCCAACATTTTCCTCCTTTACAAAATCGTGGAGTCTTAAGGTCTTTTCTTTATCTCCATTTGATTTTTTTCCCCTGCAACTGCATTTGCTTCTGAGATTAGAATGCAGTCATTATACAATCTACTGAGGTTGTACTATCGTGCTTACCAAGCTACTGCTCAACTTGATATAAGGAAATCAATTTAGTTTCATTCCGATGCATGGTTCAAGGCAGATTGGCCTTCAAGAAACCTAGAGAAAAGTCCAAGAGATCCTAAGCCCAACTGTCACCTGTGGGAAGGTCATAAAAATGGGCGAGGGAAGCAAGAGGAGATGAGGTAGAAGGAGTGGTATTTGGAGAGAGAGAGAATCTTGCTCCTTGGCCAATGGATTGGAAATGGCTCGTTTTCTCCAAATGCCTGGAATCGTCTAAAACCAATGAGATGCCCTATGGTAATGACTAGCGGGGGTCTTTGAGCCTATCTCCTTCCAGATTTAGAGCTAAGGGTGAGGGATGAAGGGGCACTGTGAAATGGTGAGCGGGTTGAGGCAAGAGTCTTTAAATCTATCTAATGCAAGACTGACTCTAGGTCTATAACAAAGAAAATAACTGGCAAAACCCATATTTTATTTGTGGCCAGGAGCCATGCATCTCATCTTCAGCTCTGTGTCCCAAGAAACCCCTGGCTCTAGCCAAGATACTCTTTTGGTTCATTTTTGACCAGAGGTGAGATCACTAGAAGTCAATGTGGGAATGGGTAGATTATCATAAACATAATGTTGGCAAAATTAACTAATTTGAGAAATTAAAAAAAATTAGCTCCTTGGCTCATATCATACATCAAATCATATTCTGGATTAAGTAAAAAAAAAAAAAAGACAATAGAATATATATTGAAATTTTATCTCTAGTTATATTTCCATGATAGGATTTGGCATGATTTTGCTTTCTTTTTGCTTACCGGTATTAAAACTGTGTCTGTCATTTGACAAGTAGAATCTGTGGTAAAAAAAAAGAAAAGAAAAGAAAAGAAAAGAAAAGAAAAGAAAAGAAAAGAAAAGAAAAGAAAAGAAAAAAATACCAGCTGAGCTAATTAATAATTTTACTATATAAGTCTATTACAAAAAGATATGATGGCAAGAATTCACCATAGCTTTGTTTATTATATCAAAAATTTAGGTTAAATAAACCTAAACTTGGTACATAAACATGATGTAACAGTATGTAATTGTTGTCAAAAGATGTTAAATGAAATAATATAATGTCAAAAAAGCAGGATACAAAATGCCTTATACCATATGATCTCATTTTTACACAAATATGACACAATATTAACACTGGGTCCCCTTAGGTTCTTTTACTACGAGTGCTTTTTAAAAACATACTTCTCTAGGGGCGCCTGGGTGGCTCAGTCGGTTGGGCGTCCGACTTCAGCTCAGGTCATGATCTTGCAGTCTGTGAGTTCAAGCCCCGCGTCAGGCTCTGTGCTGACAGCTCAGAGCCTGGAGCCTGCTTTGGATTCTGTGTCTCCCTCTCTCTGTGCCCCTCCCCCGCTCATTCTCTCTCTCTCTCTCTCTCTCTCTCTCTCTCTCAAAAATAAACATTAAAAAAATAAAAAAAACATATATACTTTTCTATATATCTTGAATGTTCACAAATGAGCATGTATTACTTTTATTGTTAGGAAAAAAAGATCAGCGTAGAAAAAATATTTTTGTTCAGTTAGTCCAATCATTAGTTCCAGTGGCTTCATTATCATAAACTTCCCAAGGAGCCTTCCTGTTTAAAGGAAATTTGGAAGGGCGCCTGGATGGCTCAGTGGTTAAGCATCCAACTTTGGTTCAGGTCACGACCTCCCGGCTCGTGGGTTCGGGCCCTGCATCTGGCTCTGTGCTGACAGCTCAGAGCCTGGAGCCTGCTTCCGATTCTGTATCTCCCTCTCTCTCTCTGCCCCCTCCCCTGTTTGCACTGTCTCTCTCTCTCTCAAAAATAAATGAACATTAAAACAAAATTTTTTTAAATACAAAAAATAAAGGATATTCCGAGAGTTATCTTCCGCATAGTGTACTGTCCTTAAGGTAGGTGCTCAGTGAATGTGCACCAAGCGAATTTGCATTTCCGACCCTGTTGCTGCCGATTACACATTAGTGGAATCTGAGGGAGGCTGTGTACCAGAGCTGGCTCATGGCTTCTCTTAAAAACACATGCCAAAAAGCCTATATTTGAAAGAAAAGAAAGGACCAAATGATTACTATTAAGTGTTGCCCAGAACTCTCTCTCTAATTAACAGGTATTTTAGGTGAGGTATTTGGCAGGTGACCGTAAAAGCAATGAAATCATTGGATGAGTTTTGCATCAGTATTTACATGGGGCGGCATAAGGGAAACAAACTGTTCATTTTTTAATGGGGACAGTGCTGAGGGAGGATGCCATTTCTGCTGATGTTTCCAAATAATGTTATTAGAAAATACCAGCAGCAAAGAATGCACTGAATAATATTTTTGAAAAGAAGAAACTCCTTAATACATTCCAGGAAGTTGATACTGAGTCACAAAATAACAGGAGAATTAAATGAGTATCAGAAACATTTGGACTATTGCTTTGCTGATATTGAAGCTCATTCCTGTCTCAATACTACTTGGCACTTGTACAATGCAAAATGTGTTCAATTATATTATTTCTGGAGAGAGGAGGGATAGGTTTTATCTACCACATTTTATGATTGAGGAAATGGAGAGTCTTGGAATGCAAGTGGCTTGCCCCAAACTGTCGCAACAGTGACTTTTTTCCGGCACAGGATGGGGGGAAGGGCATACTGCTGTCTTGCGCGATCTCTCTAGGATGGCAGAGTGTCCCAAGATGTCCTTGCCTCTATGAATGCTCTCTTGGGGGCTGGGGATGCTGCTCCTTCAGGTCACGTGGGCTCTGAACGCTCTGTCTCTGAAAGGCCTGAGCAGGTCACAGCGGGTAGAAGCTCTGAAGGTCTATGGGCACAGCACAGGCACCCGCACAGCTCAATAAATCTGCCCGTTGGTCTTCTCCAGTGTATGTGCGACCTTAGAGAGTGTTGACGCCTGCATGGGCCTGTATGCTGGCTTGCAATCAGTAGGAAACTTACCTGATGAGATTTCAGATACAGGACTGTTCTTAGGGTTTGTTTTTTTTTTCACAACCGGGAAGGGTTTGCAGGAATGCTTTTGCCTAACATGGCAAAAGAACACAAATCCCGTTCATGTGTGTATCGTATGGAGCACCACTATCTAAATGCTGATGTGGGCTCCAGAAGGGGTGGAGGCTGGAAGCTGACTGAAGTATTATCAGTAAATGTACGTGCTGCTTTCTGCACTCCCCACAGTTTTAAGTACTTTACTTTGTTTTTGTTGTTGTTGCTGTTGTTTTTTAAAATGTTTTATTTATTTTTGAGACAGAGAGACAAGGGCGTGAGCAGAGGAGGGGCAGAGAGAGAGGGAGACACAGAATCCGGGAAGCAGGCTCCAGGCTCTGAGCTGTCGTCAGCACAGAGCCCAATGAGGGGCTTGAACTCACAAACTGTGAGATCATGACCTGAGCTGAAGGCGGTCGCTTAACCGACTGAGCCACCCAGGCGCTCCTTAAGTACTTTACTTTGAAGATAAGCTGTGTTTTCAAGCCACTGGAAACTTACCACTTCCTGGCCCCATTGTCATTCCACAATTTATTGCTGTTACACCATAAAGCCCACGTGTTCACTTTTTTGTACATTTAACTGATCTTTATTCTTCCTCTCAACTCCACTCAAATTTTGCTTTTCCGCATTTGCCCTGTGAGAGCATATCTAATTTTCTTGTTATTGTCTGTGTCCTTATCTAAAGCCCTCATTCAGTGGCATACTCCATGAGGGCAGGAGGGACCATGTGGGTTTTATCTACCTTTGGTCCCAGCATCCAGCTGAATTAATGAATGGTGCATTCAACATTTCACCTGGAAAATAAATGCTTTGTTTTTATTCTTGTGTCAAAGGATTTAAGAATCTACTAATTCTTTATTGCCTTTTTAGTTTTAGTGTCTAAAATACAATGTTGGCCCCGTTCCAAAAACATTCACTGGGGACTACTTATACCAAAGGTCCTGCCAAGAGTTGGAGCTGTCTGTGTTATAAATAAGACATAACACATGTCTTCCAGGAGATCAGTAGGGGAAGCAACATGGAAATAGGTAGAGCTCTTTCCAGATTGCAGAGATGAAGAATATCTCAGTAAGTAGAAGTATTTCATTGATGTTTTGATTGTAAAAGGGTATGGTTTCTGAATTCAGTTCTTTCCGAATAACTGAAGCATTTTAAAAATCATCTTATCGCAAATAGTGCTTTGTTATTTAAATAATGAGTAAAGTGACATCTGACACTCCTTTTCAATCATCTGAGCCGGTTTTGGCAAGAAAGAGTCCTACTAAAGAACCCAAATAACCAGAACTCCCAATTCTAAAGCTATATTTTTTCCAAGTTGATTTATTTATTTTTGAGAAACAGAGAGAGAGAGAGAGAGAGAGAGAGAGAGATGCCACAAATGGGGTAGGGGCAGAGACAGAGAGGGAGACAGGAGACAGAGAGGGAGACAGGAGACAGAGAATCCTAAGCTGGCTCCATGCTGTCAGTGCAGAGCCTGATGCCGGACTCAAACGCACAAACCGTGAGATGGTGACCTGAGCCTAGATCAAGAGTTGGATGCTTAACTGACTGGTCCCAAGTCTAAACCTACTTCCTTCATTAATTTGATGAGTTCTCTTGGGTCAGACCCTTACCTGTAAATCATGAATGATACTACCTTTCCATCTTACTCAGAAATGCACAAAACCAGACCTTTCATAAGAAAGCATCTACACAGAAAATTATTTAAAGTATGATCTTAGAAAATGTTTGTCTTCAAGGAGTTTCCATGGCAGCTTTATGTCTAAACAACTGGAAATAATCACAAAAATTCAATAGAAAGATATTACCTAAGTAAGTTATTGGTGCTAACCTACAATGAAGTGCTCTGTAGACATCTAGAGACGATACTTGTAGTAATTAATAACTCATAAAATTTTCACCAGCCCATTGTTGGGTGAAAAGAGTAGAATAAAAAAATAATTTGGTAGAGAAAGACCAAAATGTTATCAGTAATCATCTGTGGCTAATATGATTACGGGTAATTTTCATTTTTACATTTCTTTTGGTACTTTTAAACACTGGCCAAGTTTTGAACAACACATAAAATTTTTTTAAAGCCAGCATGTGAATGCTTCAGCTTTCCTGATATTATACACAAATAAACAGAATAAACTTATCCTATCATCTGGTTAAACAAAGAGAATTAATATTAACCTTGTTGTTTTGGGTCTCTCCAGATATGCTTTGACATTTGATTCGAGGGAAAATACTGCAAATTTCTCAACTTCCGCTTGTAGAAATTTTCCTTGAGAAGTTCATGTAACAACAAAATATCCTGGCGGGAAAAAAAATCCAGTGACCTGTTTTGTCTACATAATGACAAATCTTCCCAAGTTTTCTAAATACACTTGAACTCATTTTTAAACACTGGGATCACTTCTCTAAGAAACGAATTTGGAGATACAATCTAATTAACCAACATCAATCTTAAAGATTAAAAATGGAAAATTCCTAACTTACCCCAAAACTGTCAGAAAAATAACAGATCTTTATACCATTACATTTTTAAATAGGTCTGAGGCTTATACTTTTTAAAAACTATTATCTCATTGCAATAATACCAAAATACTGAGAATGTCAAATACTCTTTAAATGTATACTTTATATGTGCATATGCACACACACATATATACTACCTACAATGATATGTGGAAACATTGTTTTGATAGCCTGATATTGTATGTACAGGACATCAGACTGGATTTTTAACCTTCCTCTCTGTGCACATAAATGAGTATCGAATTACTTGCACTGAATCAATTAACAGGGATGGATTAAACAACTGCTCTGTCGATCTAGACTGGTTCTCCAGTCTCTTTCTGACTGCCAAGGTACCAGAATCCAGAGAAAAAGTACCAACAAACAACAAGACTTGCATCCTGCTTTGTCACCTCTTCTTTATGTAGGCTAGGTTCCCAAGAGAACAGTCAACCTCTTCCATATGACAGTCATACAAGTCTTTAAAATAGAGATCGTGTCACAGTTCTTTTGAAACTCTCCAGTACCATCCCATCCCATCTTGAGGGACCCTCCAGGGTCCTTACGGAGGCTGGCACAGTTCCCAGACAATACCGGACCCAGGAATCCCTTGTGGAGCTGATTAATATGCAGATTTCAGTTGGGGTGGGTGGGGGAGGGGCCGACATGACATTCTGCCTTTCTAGACACCAGGAGGGGAAGCTGGTGCTGTGGGTCCTGTGAGTACCTGGGGGTCTTCACCTCCGGCTGGCAGGTCCTTAACCTGGGTTTCATTCTTCCCTGGCTAGAGCCCTCTCTGGCCCGAACCTATGTCAGCTGGGACAAGGGCTCTTTGGCCCAGCTTTACCTTCTTGCCCTGGGCCTCACAGCCACATTTGGCAAATTCAAACGTGTCCCAGGGAGGTGGAGGAGAGAGGATGACACAGACACGTCAACGGGAATGAAAGAATATTTTCAGCACCTCACTTTACACGTGGGCCCATCACCAAGTTGCAGTGTGAATTCATGTGAATAGCATAAACATACTACATGGCCTCTTTGTTAAAATATGAATTGGTTAAGTGCAAACATTATTATTATAATTTTTATATATTATTATAGTTATATATAATAATATATTATTATAATATATTATAATATAATATATTATATTATTATATACTTATAATATATAATTATAATATATTATATTATAATATATTATAATATAATACATTATAATATAATACATTATAATATTATAATATATTATATTAATAATTATTATTATAATTATTATTATAATAGTTATTATGATTATTATTATAATTATATTGGTTAAGTGCAAACATTAAAATTATAGTCCTGTGGACTTATTCCACCTTATCTAGGGAGCAATCTCCCATCCTTAATTAGCACAACCATCCTGCCCTGCCCCTCTAACTCCCTGTTTCCCATCCCTTGCCCCATCTCTAGCAAAATACCCAGCATCTGTATTCCATCATGGTGAGTAAATTAACTCAGGGATTTTCTTCTTCTTTTTGTAGAAGTTCCTTTAGCCTTGGTTTTATTCTTTGACAGCCCAGGAGCCATACAATTAGAAGCATCTCGCCTCTCTCCACTGTTGAGAGCCCTGGCCTGGACCACATTCCCCAGCACTTCCCACATTCCCGAGTCCCCATGGAAGGCTCATGGGTTACGTGAGCCAGTGCCTTGGAAAGGTTTTCCCCATTGACCCCTAGCTAAGGTAAATGCTCCCCTTCTCCATCACCACATCCTATTCTCTCCTAGCAGGTACCACAATCTAGAACTATATGTTTGTTTATAGGCCTGTTGTCTCTCTCCCCTGTTCCCCTGGACACTCTATCCCACCGTGGCCAGGAATGCAGTTTGTTTATCATTGAGTTGCCAGGACCTGGGTCACATGCCTATGTCTCTGTCCTATTATCTTGTTCCTGATTTTAATAATAATAATAATAATAATAATAATAATAATAATAATAATATAATCGTAGCTAGACTATAAAAGCTGGGCATCGTGTTGAATACTTTATTTGCAAGAGATATAGTACCACCATTTTTAGATAAGAAAAACAGAAATCCTTTTGGAAGTGACTGGTTTAAGGGAACACTAAACCTCTTACTTGGCGAAGTTTTAGCGGCAAGTTAGTTTAGAGCTTAAGCTGATAGGCAAGATGTGGCATGTTGGTTTCCAATGTATGTCTCCTTTTCTCCTTTCCTGTTGCCAAATGTTCACTGTTTTGTGATGTGTTTTCAACTCTTCATGTACACACCTTACTCATATTTTGATAATGGCACAATATCATCAAATATGTACAAATGGTTTATATACACAATGGAGTACTACGTGGCAATGAGAAAGAATGAAATACGGCCCTTTGTAGCAACGTGGATGGAACTGGACAGTGTGATGCTAAGTGAAATAAGCCATACAGAGAAAGACAGATACCATATGTTTTCACTCTTATGTGGATACTGAGAAACTTAACAGAAACCTATGGGGGAGGGGAAGGAAAAAAAAAAAAGAGGTTAGAGTGAGAGAGAGCCAAAGCATAAGAGACTCTTAAAAACTGAGAACAAACTGAGGGTTGATGGGGGGTGGGAGGGAGGGGAGGGTGGGTGATGGGTATTGAGGAAGGCACCTTTTGGGATGAGCACTGGGTGTTGTATGGAAACCAATTTGACAATAAATTTCATATATTGAAAATAAAAAACAAAAACAAAAACAAAACCCACACAAATATGTACAAGTGGTAATTCGTGCAGCTTTAAGCGTGATGGCCAAGTCGACTACCTTGATTTTCTGGAGAAAAAGTTGTACAGATAGTTAGGTACAATCCATGCTGACCTACTGTCTTTAATTGAAGTTTGTCATTGTAATGTGTGTTGACTTCTTTTTTTTTTTTAAGTTTATTTATTTAATCTGAGAGAGAGAGAGAGAGAGAGAGAGAGAGAGAGAGAGAGAGAGAGAGCACAAGTGGGCTAGGGGCAGAGAAAGAGAGGGAGAGTGAGAATCGCAAGCAGGCTCCATGCTGTCATTGCAGAGCCTGCCACGGGCTTGAACTCACGAACCAGAAGATCATGACCTGAGCCGAAATCAAGAGTTGGATGCTCAACCATCTGAGCCACCCAAGCACCCCTTGCCGTGTGTTTATTTCTTATGGCAAACAAGCATACAAAATGTGTTCCATTCAGAGATATGACCTTATGGACTGGCTCTCCCTCTCGTATCTGGACACCACGTATGTGGATCTGTGCTATCGAAGATGGTGGCCGCATGTGGCTACGGACATTTGAAATGTAACGTAGATACTCTGAATTAAGATGTTCTAGAAATGCAAAACAGACACTAGGTTTTGAAAACTTAATATGAAAAAAAAGACCGTAAAACATGTACTAGTGTTTCTAACAGTGATTACATGTTGAAATTATAAAATTATGAATGCATGGGGAGAAGTGAAATATACTGAAATTAATTTTATCTGTTTCTTCTTACTTTTTTAATGTGGTTACTGAAAAACTTAAAATAACGTATGTGGCTCATAGCTGTGGCTCACGTTACATTTCTATTGCATGATACAGACACTGATGCTTACTTATCTGAGCTTAGGAAAGCATGTAAAGTGGACAACTATACAGCCAATATGCTTTAATTCACTCTTCGCTAGAAAATACTTCTGAAGCCAGAGGCCTTAACTGGCAGTTGAAGAAGGAACCCCAAGAGGGATGGAAAGACGGACATGGGAGTTTCAAGAAGACAAGAGCCAGCAATGGGATCTTGTGAGATAAACATAGAACTTGGAGTAAGAGTCTTTCTCATCTGATTTTCAGAGATGAAGATAACTCAGAGGGATTAAGCAACTGGCCAAGGCCATGGTGGTTGGGCTGATAGGGAAGATGTCTACTCTGTTAAAAAGTTGATATGATCTCAGTTTTCTTATTTTCGGAAACTGAAAATGGCGGTGAAACAAATAATCTATAGTGCAAGGCTGTTATGATTAAAAAGTTTAGGCTGAGACCAGATACAAACTTTGTAGAACAAAAATGCTCTGAGCACCATGTGTTTTTACTGATCTTGGAAAAACTTTTACTCCATGGTTAAATGCACATGATGAAGGACCACAGGGCATTTGCAAACCAGACGGCCCTGTTGGAATCGTACACTGAGAGGTTTGAGGGTTTTTTCATCAATTGCAATATTTAACAAGGTTAACTTTGCTCAGAGTTAACACAAGGCAGTTATTACTGTGCTCTCCGTAACAGGGCAGAAATTATAAGGGAAAGGCAAAGACAGAGTTCATTTAATTCACAGTATTACTAGGGATCATGCCTGAAAACAAACTAGCTACTACAACCCCAGAGAAAAGCTCAAGAAGGAAAACTCTCCTCAGAGAGGGAGAGGCAGCTGAGAGAGGAAGCTGGTGGCTTTGCTGTTGTTGGCCTTGACCCCCACTCATCTAGTGGAAGTCAGAATGTATGGAGGAAGCAGGCAGTGGGAGGGCCTAGAGGAGGGTGGCCCTGAGAACACGAAGGGAAACATGTTTGGTGCCCCCATCCTCCCAAACCATTACTAAATAAGTCTATTCTAATGGGAAACAATTCTCCTGGGAGCCACAGAACTACTTTGTTGTTTTTTTAATCCCAGGACAGAACAGCTCCAATCTGTGAGCAATGAGGTGAAATGGAGGGGGTGGTGTGGGCTGAATGATGACAGAGGAAGCTTTTATTTCCCCCAAACTTCTCATTCACATTGTCTCCCCATGGGTGATCACCGATAGACACAGAAGAAACAGGACAGGCCCAGACCTGATTTCAATGAAATCATTGAAAAAGAATCAGAAAGTATTGAGTATGAAATGAGTATGTGTAAAATGAATGAGGGCATAAAAATGGGGGAAAATCTACAAGAAAAGACAAAAAAAAATCCCAAAGCCCAAATAGATTTAGACTTCAGAAAGGACTTCTGGAACCGTCATTGAAATTAAAATTTAACGAATGAACATAGTCATGGTTAACGTTTATTGAACAATTACTATGTGACAGATATAGTGAAGTATGTATCATGAGTATTAAATCACTGAATCCTCATAAAATCCTGAAGTGAGTCTCTTACTTCCATTTTAAAATAAAGAAGTTGAGACAAAAATTTAAAAGCTGATAATTAATAGATCTGGGGTTATAAACCACGTCAAACGGTTCCATCCAGAGGTTGTTTCTTTTTTTCATCACTGAAAATTACAATAGATTGAAAAATCAATCTACTGAAATTTCCAAACAGCAGAAGAGAGGATTAAAAATTGAAAGAGGTGTGGGGAGGGTTCACAGGGGGCAGCGCAGGGGACGAAGCCCCTGAGGCAGAAGCTGAGAATGTTCCAAGTTGGTCTCAAGTCCAGCTGATGACTGGTCTCGTGGACAGTCTGGGGTAACCTCCACAGTTCAGAACATTTCTTCTGCGGGGGGGGGGGGGGGGGAGAGAATTTATCCAATGGCTCCCATCACCTACTGGTCAAAGATTTGCCCACAGGTGTTAATACTCTATACCTCTAAGGTCCAACAGGGAGCCATGAGTAGAGTCTAGAGGAACCATTAGGCTGTTCCAGGTACAAAGTCTGTGGCCAAGCTGGCAACTGGGGAAAGTCAGTGCCCGCAGACCAGGAGCAAGGTGGGACCCAGAGGACCCAAGTGGCATATGAAAGGTGTCTCTTATAAGGAGTTAGGAGGAATGGAAAAAAGATGAGAAGGTCCAGGATGCATCCTACGAATGCCAGGAATAGAGAGAGTGGGGAAGAAGAAATGTAAATCAGGAATATCTGAGATTTGATGAAAACTATAGACTCTCAGATTAAATATGCACTGAGTAGGATACATAAGAAACAAATATGCACGTACAAGTTTAATAACATGACTAAAAAATCTCGACCTAATTGGTAAATATATACGTGTATATATATATGTGTGTACATATATATATATATATTTATCTTTAAGTCAGAATATCATTTCCATCACAATTTAATTAAAAAATAAGATTAACTAGAAAATCTCCCTCTGTTTGGAAATTAAGAAATAAGGATCTAAATAACCCATAGGACAAATAAATCAATTAGAAAGGATTCTGAATTTAGTTATATTGAAATACCACTTACTAAAATGTGTGTGATGCAGTAAAAGCAGTATTTGGGGGGAAGGTCGTTAGCCTTAAATGCATTTGGACTATTCAGAGTTGCTTGATTAAAGTCAAAATACAGGGGCACCTGGGTGGCTCAGTCAGTTGAGTGTCCGACTTCGGCTCAGGTCATGATCTCGCAGTTTGTGAGTTCGAGCCCCGTATTGGGCTCTGTGCTGACAGCTCAGAGCCTTAAGCCTGCTTCAGATTCTGTGTCTCTCCATCTCTTGGCCCCTCCCCTGCTCAAGCTCTGTGTCTCTCTGTCTCTCAGTAATAAATAAATGTTAAAAAAAATTAAAATAAAGTCAAAATAAAAATTCAACCATGTTTGCTGTACCTTTGATAGTTAGGCTATTAAATTTTGGGGAAAAAACACATTGACAATAGCACTAAAAATATCAAATACTTAGAAATTAAAGAAACAGAAAACTTGAAAACATAGTGAGAAGTTAAAGCCCTGAAAAAACAGACCAATGAATGAATATAAACAGACTCCTATATGAATGAGTGCTTGGTACACGTTTGCAGATGTAACACTGCAAAGCAGGAGTTGGGGGGGGGGGGGAAGAACGGACTGCTCAATAAATAATGTTGGCACAATTTATCATATATATGGAAAAAGATAAAATCATGTTCCTCAAGTAGAAAAACAATTCCAGAATTAAGAGTCCTAAATACAAAGGAGTTACATTACAAAACTTTTTCTTGACATAAGAGAACATTTTAATAATCCCAGGGAAGAAAAGGATTACTTTAATGAGACGCAAAACACAAAACATCAAGGAAAAATGGGAAGTTTGAGATTGTAGAGGAAAAAAAAAAGTTCTATGTTCAGCCACCAGTAGCTAAATTTAAGATAAATCAGACACTGGAATGACATACTTGCTGCACATTTAAATGGCAAAAGTGTGGCATCCAAAATATAGAAATGACTCCTAGTTATTAGCGAGGGAAAAGCACAAGGCCACAACAGATCAGTAGGCAAAGAGCTGTCCATGCAGTTCACCCCGAGGTACATAAAAACCACCAACGAAAACATGAAAAGATACACGAGCTCCCTGGTCAAAACAAGATCCTATTCATACTCACTAACATCGAAACACATCAAGTTTTGCTGAGGATGTGGGGAAGCAGATACTCTGGCACATTATTGGCTCCACCATTTTGGAGTCTGTTTGGCAATTCTTCATGCAACTTAAAGTATGCTTTCCCTTTGAATTCTACCTAGGAATTCCAAATCTAGTTGTCACAATGGTACCTACACGGAGCAGTTATGTTGTCGCGACTTTGTAAAACAAAACCATGGAAACCAACTTCCTGTGCTCGGGGGGAATGGAAAAATAGACTGTGCTTTATTTGTATAACTGGATACTATGCATCAACCATCACATCCATATGTGTATACGTGAGTCACATCTATATGTATCAACATGGATAAAATCCAAAACCGTAATATGGAGTGAGGGGAGCAAGCTTATGAATGTGAAACCATTTATTGCATTTGAAGGACCACAAAACGAAAACATTTATTTTTCATAGTGACTAACACACACACACACACACACAAAATGGATAAATACAGAACTGTGCACAAAAGAGGGGGCAAAGAACATGTGGATGACTTTTTATATATATACATGTTGTTTTCCCTAAAGGGAGAGACCTGAGAACAAATGGGTCAAAGCCTATTAATACTTGCCTAATCTCAGGGATGAATAAATTGGTGTCTGTTACACTTTCTGTTTGTTTCAACTTCATTCTTAAAATTTAAACATGAAACCAGTTGAGAAAGCATCTTCCCTAAATGCAGCTGTTATTCAGCTCCTGATATTTGCTTGCTGTATTTCTGCTCTGTCTGGAACTTTAAGGCAAAAAGAACGATAAACCATACCTCAAACCATGAGCCTCACCTTCTGCAGATATCAAAGGAGGAGCTGTCTCCAGCCCATCTCCTAAATCTATTTATTGCCTGAGGCAACAGCAATGTACCTCCCAGGTTCAAGTTGCTGAGCTGGGCCTGGCCATGGCAGTAGAACCAGAGGATGAGCTGAACAGACAGGCCAGGGACTGGTTTTCACTCAGGGCACTTCAGAACAAACTGTGTGGGTGGACAGTTCCACCCAGTCTGAACTCAGAATGTGGGCTCAACATCGCTACTCTCTCCCTGTTTTGAGAAACTGCTAAAATCAAATTGCAGAAATTTAGAGCAAAATGATGTTTGTAACTAGTGCAGCACCAAGATGATAAATACCGTGGCCCAAAGGCTCAATTTAGCCGGCACTTACACATTATTTGGCCCCAAGTTTATTTAGCCCTTTACAAAAAAATATGGTGTGTTTTGTAAAGTTTTGACTTATTTGCTAACATCTAGACTTTGAGAGATTTCTAATGGAAATTGGACACTACCACGCCCCCCCCCCCCCCCAACTGCCCCTGCTTCTCCGCTGAGAAAAGCAGGGATTCTGGCATTATTGATCTTGGAGTCTAGAATGCCCACAAATGGTTGGCCCTGAAGACTGGCCCCTACTCCATGGCCTGACTCATTATCTTACCTGCTGGCCTCACCAGGGGTTTCAGCCTCATTTTACAGATGAGAAAACTGAGGTTCAGAGAGGTCAAGTGCCCTGCCCAATGCCAGAGTTCCCTGTGGAGGGAGCCTTGCTGGCTGGCACTCTTTGGACGAGTTACTGGTTAACTTATGATTCCTTTTCTCTACAGACATTTCATGGTTTCTAATGACACTTTTTATGTAATTCAGCAAGTGCAATGGAAAGGATAATTCTTATAAATAGTAACAAAGACTTGCTTCAAGTGATGATAAAAATAATACAAATGAATTAATTGTAGTATCAGCAAGAAAATCACCAAGATTTGGCCAAATTCAAGACAGAAATTTTACATGTAAAAAAAAGAATAAGGGAATATGACAACATAATTAGAAACTGGTATAATTAGAGGTTGCATGATCATAGAGCATCACTTTTTCAGGCTGATTGTTACATACCCCTCTTTCTCCATCCTTCCCCAACCTCACCTCTTCTTTGGAGTCTGGAAGGATGTGCAAACCCTGCTCTGGACCTCTGCCTCAACATACACTTCCCACAACATATACTCCCTTTAGGTTTCTTGCTTGTTGGACTTATTTGCTCCTGTATTAAAGTTGGTAGACAATTTACATTGACTTAAATGAGATTACTATAGCATGCTCAGAAGTATTGGGTTGGGCATTCCTAGTCTATGCAAAGTGCATTTTTGTTAGAACCAGCTACATGAAGAGATTACACGGCTCACAAAATCCTTTAGAATGTAAAACACTAAGTCACCTAAGTGTAAATTAACAGGGGGATGATTCAATTAACTTTGGCATATTCATATATTGTGGAAAGTCATGCAACAGGGCAAAAAGAAAAAGAAGTAAATCTATCTTAAATACTAACATGGACAGGGACGCCTGGGTGGCTCAGTTGGTTAAGCTCCCAACTCTTGATTTCAGCTCAGATCATGATCTCATGGTTAGTGAGATCGAGCCCCTGTCAGGCTCTGTGCTGGCAGCATGGAGCCTGCTTGATATTCTATCTCTCCCTCTCTACACCCCTCTCCCTCTCCCCTCTCATGCTCTCTCTCTCTCTCTCACACAAAATAAACTTAAAATAAATAAATTAATTAACTAAATGCTAACATGGACAGATCTGTAGGTTGCAAAAGTATACATATAGCATGATATCAGTTATGTTAAAAACCACCAATAAAATTACATGTTGTTTGTGAGTCTGTTTAGTATGTAAATGCACAGAAAATGTCCACAAAGAAACACGAAGTGGTCAGTGGATGACCTTTGTTTGGACAGGGAGGGAAAGAGGTATGAAGATGCCAAAGAGGGTTTTAGCTTCATCTCTCGTGTCTTAATTTAAAAGAAAAAATAGATAACATGTGGTCATAGAGTCTAACGATCTTTATAGGTAACATTTATTTATGTGACTACTGACCTCCAATTACAATCTCAATCATGAAATTGTAAAACTGCTCATCCATGGGAATGACACTGACGCTGCCTTAACACCCAAATTAACTTTTTACGTGTAAAAATCACAAAAGTCATCTGAAAAGTTAAATTTCACTTCCGCCGAGTTCAAATCAAGTAAGTCAAACTGGGAATCAAAACACTTTGGAGGACACCCAGTTCATCTTTAATTGCAAAGAATAAGAAGTATGGAGTGCTTTTAAGTGAATCTGGGATCTCTCAAGTTATGAGTCAAAATCAAAGTGACAGACTGCTTAATTCATCCTAACATGAGTTTTATTTCTAAGGTGCTACTAACTTTTCAGTGATGGCATTAGCTTTTCCCAACAGTGCTGACAGAACACTGGAGTGGGAGTTCGAACGAGGGGGAAACCGAGCCCCAGAGAGGTCAGAGTTCAGTGTGAGGTGACAATAAGAAATGTCAGGGCTGGGGCCCTCTGTGCTCTCTGCCAGGCCATGCTGCCTGCTCTGATTCGCCAGTGTGACATCCCATGTCTCTATATCCGGTGTTCTCATCCCTGGCCATTATCTACCCACTTCTGTCTGTCTGTCTGTCTGTCTGTCTGTCTATCTATCTATCTATCTATCTATCAATCATCTACCTCTGGAGTCTATCTATCTATCTATCTATCTACCTACCTACCTACTTATCTATCATCTACCTCTGGAGACTTTCCCCAGTATCCCTGGCTCCTAGGGAACCAGACCAGCTTGCTCCCCGCCTTTCCCAACCAGCCTTCTTCCAGCGTATTCCACCTGTTTCCCCCGGCATCCCCGCTCGCTCGCATCCCCACGCTGCCTGCCCAGGCACGCGCGCACCGGGCAGGGACTCCCAGGACTGCGCCCCGCGGGTGGGGCCCGCGCGTCCCCGGAACGCGGGGCTGGGGGGTCGCGCCGCCCCGCACTCACCTTGCCTGTCGTGGGCGCCGCCGCCAGGAGCACCAGCAGGAGCTGCAGCAGCAGCGCGGGCGGCCTCCGCGCCGTCCCGGAGCTCATGGTGGGCGCCGGCTCAGAGCCCCGGCGTGTCCAGTGACCTGCAGGCTCTGCGGCCACCGCGTCCCTCGCGCGGCGCGGGTTGGGGAGCCCGGCTGTGAAGCTCGCCTCGCCAGCCCGCCCGGGGCGGGTTTTGCAGGGCTCAGCCGCGCCGTCCGTCCCTCCCCACTGAGGCTTTTGACTGCGGCTCCAAGGGAGGGAAGAAGTGGCGCAGGTCCCGCCCTCGTCCCCCCTCCCCTTCAACTCACCAGGCAATGTCCCTCCGAGCCGGGCACCGTGCCCAGGAGCGCAGCGGAGGCCGCGCGCTGCGGGGCAGGTGGGCGCGGATCCAGGGTAAGGGGTTCGGAGAGGATGCTCCCGAGGTCCTGGGGCCGGGGCGGGGCCTGGGGGGCGCGGGTCGGAGGTGGGGAATTTGGGGGTGTGCGCTGGGGAGGCGGCGGAGCGGGGTGGGGGGAGTGGCCAGCGGCCGTGCCCAGATTAAGCGGGAGGCGCGCCGGGCGTCGGCACTCGGGCGGCCCTGCCTGCTCTCGGCTCCCGCGGCGGTGCCCTCTCGCCGCTTCTCCACCCGCCGCCAACGTGCAGCCGCCGCGCCGGGCGGTGAAAGAGCAGGGACCAGGCCGCCGGGTCGCGCGTAGGTTCGGACGCGGCGGAACCGGGACGTGCGCGCCGCGCGGGCTGCGACCTGGCGGCTTCCGGCGCGGCGAGCGTCCCCCCGCGAGGTAAGACGCCCACCGCCCAGTCGGGGCCACCGCAGCCCGCCCCCCCCCCCCCCCACCAGGCCCCGGGCACCTGCCCTGGGGAGTGCGGGGCGGGAGCGGGCAGTGGAGGAAGCGTGGCCTGTGAGGGTGGCGGGAGGGGCTGCGGGGTTGGGGCCCCGGGGTCACCAGAGGAGAGCTTGTCTGGCTCCCGGGCTTGTCTGCCTGGGCTTGAACTGGGCGCTGTGTGTTGATTAATTTGGAGGCTCGAGTTACCAGCCTGGCAGTCTGGGCACTCGGGAATGCCAAGAGCAGGAGGCAGCTGAGGGGAAAGAGAAAGCCCATCCTATTCTTTGCTACGTTGAACTGGCTTTTCAGGGTAAATCTTATCTGCGGAAACGCAGGGGAAAACCAAGAGCCAACTTCGTCCTGGGTGTCGAGCTCCTGAGAAGGCCTTTCGTGAACGCGGATACAAACGCGCAGGGTCTTGCTTCTTAGGGCCCTGTCTTCAGATCAGTGAACCGACGTGCCACTCACCACGTTGGTTCCGGGGTGGGGGTGGGGGGGTGCATTTAGATCCCTTCTGGGAATCATGTCATTACATACAGAAAAATACAATTAAATCAGAATCACTTCTACTGGAGTACAAATCAGAGCATCATAGTGGTGATACAGCCGCAGAGGTGCAACCTTATCGTTGCACTGAAGACCCCTCTGTCTAGGCAGATCCGTTCAACAACTGTAATCTCCAGTAGTGGTGACGGCAAAACTAAGATGTGAAAGTATTAGCGGATGCAAACTCCCAAGAAGTGCCCATGCTATTGTAGTTTGTAGCCTGTATTCATCACTGCCGGAAATGGGGAACTTCCAGGAAAGGTTAGAGAAAAGGGACATGGGCTTTTTGTTGCCATACGTTCACAGGCCACCTGAATTCCGTCTCCATGTTAAGCGCCCCTGCTTTGGGGCAGTGTTGCTGACATCTGCAGTAGATGGCCATCAAATGCCAAGTGTGAAATGTGTGGTTTGGTCAGTGATTGTGGGGAACCACTTGCTGGCACTTAGAATAGGGTTGATTATTGTGTTAGACCTATGTAGCCATGTACGTAGGCAAAACCCTAACAGCGGATGGATGAAGACATCTCCTCTCCCCCCCTCCCTTTTTTTTTTTTTTTTTGGCTGGAGAGTGAATTTTACCGTCTTCCCTCTGTTTTTCATGCCAGCGATTGTCAACTGTGGCTGTGCATTAGAAGTTCCTAAGAAGTTCTAAAAATCCTGATACCCAATGCATCCCAAGCCAGTCACACCAGACCTTTCACGGGTAGGAGTCAGGTGTGCTGTAAAATTCCCTGGAAATTCCCGTGTGCAACTGTGTTTGAGAGCTACTGTTTTACATGCAAACTTTGGTTAGCTGAATTGAATTAGGGTCTCTTCTTTGTAGAAAAATCAAAAGGACATATATTAAACTCTTTAGCACACATAATGTTGCATTGTGGTACAGAGTAGCTTCTCCCTATTGACAGGGAAGGCTCTTAAGGAACCTCCTCCTGGCACCCTTGTTAGGTAGGACATCAGGTGCTCAGTTGATGAAATATGAGTGTCCAAGAATTCCAAAAGATGTATGATAATATTCTATGAACTCACATTACTTCGTAGACAAAAAAAAAAAAAAAAATCAAAACAAAAAAAAAACCCTCAATGCTAGTGCTGAATCCCCTCTCTTTTAATTCCAGAAGATTTCTCCATTTTGGATTTCAATTCCTTTTCCTGAAACCAAGTCATTTTGAAAGAAGATCAGACTTGGCTTTGTCGACTTTGAAATGGGAGGCAGCCATCAACTGCAAGTCGCTTCTGATGCTGCAACAGAGCAGGAAAGAAACCTGTGATGTAAACACGGTAAGGAGGAAGCAGTTGTTAAGAGCTTGGTCTCTGGGGTAGACTCTGGATTTTGAGTCCTTTCCATACCTGCTAGTGTGAGCTAAACTATCTGGGATGGCATCTTCTCTTCTGTAAAATGGGTGTAATCATGGTCCCCACCTCAAGGAGCTGTAGGAATCCAGTGCAGCAAGGCATTAGAAGCTTTGTTCAGGGTCTTCCCCAAACAAGCACATTTTGGGATCTGATTCTCCAGGCGCATAAAGGAAAGTAGGGTGAACGCGATTAGAAATGGCGGCACAAGATAGAGATGCTCTTCTCAACTCAGTAGGAGTAGGAGTTCCTCAGTAGGAAAGGGCAAGGGTCAGACACGCCCCACTAGCTCCCTTGAGGTCAACCCACTACTAAGACATCTAGAACAATGTTACTTAGCATCCTGAGAGCAGTAGCTTCGGCATTCTGGAGAGCTGGTTACAAATGCAGAGTCTCAGGGCACCTGGCTGGCTCAGTCAGCAGAACACGTGACTCTAGATCTCAGCGTTGGGAGTTCGAGCCCTGTGTTGGGCATGGACCCTACTCAAAAAAAAAAAAAAGAATGCAGAATCCTAGGCACTACCCCAGACCCATTGAATCAGAGCCTGCATTCACCAAGGTCTCCCACTGATTCCTCCTCACATTAAACTTTGAGAAGTGGTTTGTCTAAAAGCCAGATTTCACCACCCATCCCTCACCTCCCCACCACATACATACACTCTCCTTTGGTACAGTGTTGTATACCTGAAACTAATGTAATATTCTGTGTCAACTATACTTCAATTAAAAAAAAAAAGTCACACCCAGACACACATAGACACACAAAATGTTTGGTACACTCACTAGGTAGTGTCAGTAAACCAGAATTCTTGGGGTGAAGGGACTTGATTTTTCACTGTTGGTTCTTAAAATGTGGTAAAGTAGAAGGAAAGTGGGGGATGGCTCTTTTTGTACGTACAAAGGATACAGAGGTCTCTACTTTTGATGTTGATGGCAGATGAAAGTTTTGAACAAAATGAAGTGGTCGTTGCCTTTGACAAGCCTTATGTTATTATTTTGCCCCTTTTCCATAATGACAACATCATGTGGGTTTTCTACACGGTACTTAAATATATAGTGGTCGCTTCCTTCCCTTTGAGTGTAAGCCCCGTGAGGGTAGGGGTCCTTTTGGCGTTCTTTACTGTTGGTAAATGAACGACTTAAGTGATGTAACCAGTTGCCTCAGGATTCACACCCAGGTCTGTTTTCTTCCAAAGTTCCTGATCTTTCTATAGCCTTTATTGTACAGGGATGTGCCTCTGCTTTCGATGAGGTGGCCGTAGCTCCTCCTTTCCTTAATCTTTTTTTTTTTTTTTTTTGCTTCATCTCCCCATTTAGCCATCCCTTTTGTTTCAAAAACCTTCTCTTTGCAGCACCTCGAAAACAGACGTTTAGGTTGTTTTCGAGTCTCAGAGTCATTATCAACTCCTGTCAGCTCTTTTCCATTTTACATCTCTGGATTCCTTCACTGCTTTTCTAAGCTCCTGCCCAGTTCCTGCACTTACCATCTATGGATTACGGTAGCCTTCTAGCCAGTGCCTTGCAAGTTCCCTCTGAAACCCATCTTCTAAGACATTGTCGGAGTTCCACTTAAAATTGCACGTCGTATGGGAAAAGACCGATTGCTTTTGGAACAGTTAGAAACAGTCCCCAAATTTCAGAGGCTTCCAGTAACAAGATTTTCCCTCTCTGTTTACATTACATATTCACCCCAGAGTGTGGGGAGGCGAGAGAGGGGAGGATGCTTTGCTTATGATAGCCACTCAGGAACCTCTTGGAAATTCCCATGCAACATGTTCTCTCATCTCAGAAGGGGGAGAGGATGTGTCAAGTAAGAAACTGCTCTGAAAGCTTCCACAGGGATGTGGCTCATACTCATTATACTAAACTGGCGTTTCATTGGCCAAAGTGGTCACTTGACCACACTTCATTTTGTAAGGGATGGGGAAAGACTACCACACGCCTGCAAAGAGGGCTGGAAATATTTGGTGAATGTTAGTAATGCCCATCATCTACATCGTAGCACTTGCTTACTTTAAAGCCTCCAGAAACCCTTCTTTGTCTGCTTTGCAGCTGATTCCACGCTTCTTAGAATAGAACAGGGTGGTCTAAAATCAACTTTTTGTACTGCATTTTACTTTTCTGGATTACAAGGCCTTTGAGGGCGGGTACAGAAGGTGATGTTTTTTTTTTAACATAATAGATGCAAAATTAATTTACTGAGTTGTGATTTTTGTACAAGAAACAGTCAGTACCTATCTAAACTACACGACGCGAGGAGCTTCACAGGTGCATTCATCCCGTGCCACCCACACCACAGTCACGACGCAGAGCTTTTCTCTGGCTTGCTGCCCCTTTGCAGCCCATCTCTCACCACTCCCGTCCCCAGGCAAACATCGATCTGCTTTCTGTCACTGTAGATTGCTTGGCATTTTCTGGAATTTTATACAAATGGAATCAAACAGTGCGTCCCCTTTGTGTCTGGCTTCTTTGACTCAGCGGAATGCTGGTGAGATCCCTCCGTGCCGTGTGTAACAGCAGTTTGTTCCTGTTGCTTCCACCGGATGCCTATCAGCTTTTCAAACGCCGTTTACCAGCGGGTGGACATTTGATTTGTCTCCAGTTAGGGGGCTGTTACAAATAAAGCGGCTGTGGATACTTGTGCGCAAGGCTTGTGTGCCCATGTGCTTCCGGTGCTCTTGAATAAATGCCTAGAAGTGACATGGCTAGACCACAGGGTAGGTGTATGTTTAATTACAAAAGAAGCTGTTTTCCAAAGTAGTTGTATCATTCTGTGTTCTCACCTGGATTCTGTGTTCTCACCCGCATTCCGTGTTCTCCCCCACATTCTCTGTTCTCCTCCACAATGTGTGAGAGCTCTAGCTCCTGCATATATTTCTGACACATTCGTTTGGTATCCTCAATCTTTTTAATTTTATTCTTTTTTTTTAACTTTATTTTGAGAGAGAGAGAGCACGAGCAGAGGAAGGGCAGAGAGAAAGGAAGAGAGAGAATCCTAAGCAGGCTCCATGCTGTCAGCACGGAGCCCGACGTGAGGCTGGATCCCATGACGGCGAGATCATGACCTGAGCTGGAATCAAGAGTCTGGACGCTCAACCGACTGAGTCACCCAGGCGCCCCTGTCTTAGTTTTATTCTGATGGTTATACAGTGGTGTGTCAATGTGTTTTTTTTTTCATTTGCCTGATAACTCATGATGCTCAACCTCATTTCATGTACTTCTTAACCATTCGTAGAACTTCTTTTCTGAGGTGTCTGTTCAAATCTATTCCCCATTTTAAAAACATTGATTGTTTGGGGTGCCTGGGTGGCTCAGTCTGTTAAGTGTCCATCTCTTGATTTCGGCTCAGGTCATGATCTCATGGTACGTGAGATCGAGCCCCTGTGTTGGGCTCTGCACTGACACTGTGGAGCCTGCTTGGATTTCTCTCTCCCTCTCTCTCTGTTCCTCCCCTGCTCTCTCTCGAACTCTCCCTCGAGCTTGAGCTCTCTCTCAAATAAATAAACAAGCTTAAGAATAAAAAATAAAAAAAAATGTTCCTCTTCTTACTGTTGAGTTATATTAGTTGTTTATATATATATATATATATATATATATAATTTTATTATTAAAACAATGTTTTTTCAATGTTTGTTCATTTTTGAGAGACAGAGACAGAGCGCAAACAGGGGAGGAGCAGAGAGAGAGAGAGAGAGAGAGACAAAATCTGAAGCAGGCTCCAGGGTCTGAGCTGTCAGCACTGAGCCCAACTCAGGGCTCGAGCCCATGAGCCGAGAGATCATGACCTGAGCCGAAGTTGGATGCTTAACCGACTGAGCCACCCAGGCGCCCCAGGATCTGTTTTAAATTTGCTTTTCTTATACGGATATCCAGCTGTCCCAGCACCATTTGTTGAAAAGACTTCTCTTTCTCCACTAAATCGTCTTGATTTTAAGAGAAAATCAATTAATTGTCTACATTTGGGTCTTTTATTTGTTCCTCTCATATACCTGTCTCTTCTTTCACCAATGTTACATTTCCTTAGTACTATAGCTTTCGAGCAGGTTCTTGAAATCAGGGTATGCAAGTTCTCCAACTTTGTTGTTGGTTTTTTAAAAAATAGCTTATGCTGTCCTAGATAATTTGAACTTACATATATGTGTATTTGATCAGCTCACGTCGTGTTAAGGACAGTGGTGTCTACATTCATGAGGGGTATTGATCTATAGTTGTCTTGTAATATCCTCATCTAGTTGGTATTTGAGTAATACTTACCTCATAAAACGAGTTGCCTAGCATTCTATCTTCTATTTTCTGTAAGAGTATTTGAAGAATTGATGTCATTTCTTCCTTAAATATTTGATAGAATTCACCGGTGAAGCCAGCTGACCCTGGAGTTTTCCTTGTGGAAGGTTTTGAATTTCATTTAATTATCGTGAATTTAACTGATATAGGGCTATGCAGATTTTCTGTTGCTTCCTGTGTCAGTTTTGATAATTTTCATCTTTCTTGGAATGTGTTCATTTTTTATACATTATCAAATGTATTAGTATATAATTGTTCAGAAGATTCTGATCTTTTTAAAAACATTTTTAATGTTTATTTTTGAGAAAGAGAGAGAGAGAGAGAGCACACACACACACAAGCGGGGGAGGGGCAGAGAGTGAGGGAGACATAGAATCAGAAGCAGGCTCCAGGCTCTGAGCTGTCAGCACAGAGCCTGACGCAGGGCTTGAACCCATGAACTGTGAAATCATGACCTAAGCTGAAGTCGGACTCTTAACCGACTTGAGCCACCCAGGCCCCCCTGATCTTTTTAATACCTGTAGATCTGTCATGTTTTCCCCTTTGTCATTTTTGACAATGGTAATTTATCAAGTTGATCAATTTTATTTACCTTTTTAAAAACTGAAGAGCCAAGGTTAGAGTTTCATTCATTGTTCTCTATTGCTTGAATGCTTTTTCTTCTGTTGAGTTCCTGTTCTACCTTTATTATTTCTTAGCTTTGATTAATTTGTTCTTCTTTTCCTCATTTTCCAGAATAGGAGCTTAGATAATTGATTTAGACTTTTCTTCTTTCTTAATATGAACATTTATAGATATATTTTCTTTGCCTGTGTTGGGTAAGTTATATCCCATAAATTTTGATGTGTTGTTTTCATTATCACTCAGTTCAAAATATTTTCTTTGACTCATGGGTTATTTGGAGTGTGTTAATTTCCAAATATTTGGAAATTTCCTAGGTGGTTTATGAAGTTGAGTCTGAATTCAATTCTCCACAAGATTTCAATCTTTTGGAATCTATTGAGATTGTTTCATGTTCCAGTGTATGGTCTATCTTGGTAAACACACTACATCCACGTGGGGGAAAGAATATATATTCAGTAGTTGTTGGGTGTAGTCTTTTATATATATAAATTAGGGCAGGGTGGTTGATGGTGTTCTTCAGATCTTCTGTGTCTTGACTGATACTTTCTACCTTGTTCTATCAAATACCAAGAGAAGAGTTAGTGTCCCAGGTATGTTTGAAAAATTATCTCTTTTTTTAGTTTTTCGATTTTTGCTTCCCGTATTTTGAAGTTCTGCTACTAAGTCCCTGTATTTATGATATGTGTTGCTTTCTGGTATATTAACTTTCTGATCCGTATCGTGTTGCTTCCTATTTTCAAATCTCTTATGTGCCATTGGCATAGCCAGTCTGCCTTTCTTGTATGTACTATTTGTGTGGGAGATGTTTTCCTGGCCTTTGCTTTCAATATATTTGTGTCTTTTTATTTAAAGTGTGTATTTTATGGCATATAGTTGGCTTTTTCTTTTTTAAATCAAGTATGGCAGTCTTTGCCTTTTAGTAGGAATTTTTAGTATATTTTCATATGAACTAGTTGATAGGATTATAGTTAGGTCTGCCATTTCTCCATTTATTTTCTGTCTCAGTTCCTTTTTTGGGGATTCTTTTATGTTATTCAATTTTTTTAGTATTCCATTTTAATTTTTCATTGGCTTCTACTTATATCTTTCTGAATTGTTTTTAGTAGTTACTTTAGTGATTACAATACACATCTTTAACTTTCCCCGATCTACTTAAAAGTAATATTGATTACTTCAGGTAAAGAAAATTCATTTTAGTATCTACAGGGCCTAGCATGGTATTTGATACAAAATGGGAGATGGATAGATATTTCTTGAATGAACAAAATCATAGGTATTTATTTACGTTGTACCAAAAGTATATGGAGTTGATTCCAGAAAAAAACTTTCTGGCGAATGCCAGGCAAGTTAACTGAAATTCACTTCAAATTTTAAACATTATTACATTTTTAGTTGACTTGAATTTACAAATCTTATAATTTTCATGTATAGTCAAAATTCTGTGTACTATTTTATTTTTTACACATGCTTAATACTTTTGTTGTAAAAAATTAATATAGACCTCTTCTTATCCTTAATTTCTGAAGTTTGGGAAAAAAATCTCACTTTCCAATTTTAGAACACGGAGACAATGTTACTTTAATAATAGAATTCTTTATGTTTTCGTGAAACTTCCAGCTGTTAGTCATCTCGGCCACTCTGCCCACATGATATCCTCTTCCCATACCTAGCATGCTGTCTTGGCTTTGAGCAGTTATTTACTGGTGCATAATGTCCACACAGAAACACTGAATGTGTTTTATGGTCTGCAGCAACCTATGGGATGGGCTAGCTTTGAAGCCTAGGTTTGAGGGATGCCCTTGAAACGTTTATTAGGTTCCAGAGGTCAGAAGCATCCCGAGAAGAGTCTAGTTCCAGGTCTTGCCCCAAAGGAGAGACCCAGTAGGAGATTCTGAGTTTCTAGGAGCCAGCTCCTGCCAGACACAAGACAGATGGACACTGGGTAGAAGGCAGAAATGCAGCCAGAGGAAAAGGAGATAGTTAAGCTCTCCTCAGAAAAGGTACAAGACTCACATGACTACTGTGCTCCTTCTCACCAAGACAAAGCTTTCCTCCTGTCTTGGAACCAACTGCACACTCACCCTACTTTGTTTACCTTTAAAGTTCATTTGGACATTACAAGAAAGATTTTGTAAAATCTTTCTTTCTTTCTTTCTTTCTTTCTTTCTTTCTTTCTTTCTTTCTTTCGCCTACATGGCTACCTTAAATGTTTGAATATTCAACTTTCCTACGTTTTAGTGAGAAACGATGCCCTTTAAGATTTCCAACTGTCCTATAGAAGTTTCTAGATTTGCGATCCCAAACATACAGACCTTCACACAAGAAAAATTCAAGTTTTCGGTGTTTCGTGGGAAGCTGAATGTCTTTGTATCATAGTGTTCCCATTACATTCAGAAATGACTCTCCCTGCTGCTGCTATTATTGAAGGCTAAAGTTGTTCTTAGAGATGAATTCCTGAAACTCATCCATGAATTTTCATGAATTTTGAAGCTGTGTCGTGTCATGGCTAATAAGGAAGTCTTTGGAGTTTGAATCCTGGGTATGCCACTTACTGCGTGTGTGACTTACTTGTAAAAGAAGTAATCATAATATTTAACTCAGGGTTACTGTGAAGGTTGCAGCTCTGTGTTAAGCCCTTAGCAGTGCTTAGCATATAGGTGGTCCTCTGGCAATGCTGCTCATTATAATTTCTAAAAAAAAAAATTATGTTTATTTATTTTTGAGAGAGAGAGAGAGAAGAGTGCAGACTGGGGAGGGGCAGAGAGAGAGGGAGACACAGAATCCGAAGCAGGCTCCAGGCTCTGAGATGTCAGCAGGGAGCCTGATGCGGGGCTTGAACCCATGAACTGTGAGATTATGACCTGAGCCGAAGTCAGACGCTCAACTGATGGAGCCACCCAAGTGCCCCTATACTTTCTTATGGTCGTGGTGTTGGTGACTATTGTGATGATGGCGAAGAGGAGGAGAAAGGAAAGCAGAAGAGGAGAAGGAGGGCTAAGAAGTGTGTGTGTGTGTGTGTGTGTGTGTGTGTGTGTGTGTAGTGGGGCAGGGGTTAGAGGGAACTGCAGCAACAGTGATAGCAGAAGGACCTGTCTTTCTGGTTGATAAACCCCAATGCCAGCCTTTTCCTAAGGTCTTCTCCAACTTATGTTAACTCTGTGATTCTCCACTAACTGAAGATTCTTCATCTCCCTCCATAATTTCTCTCTCCGTGTTTTTTTTCAAATTTTTATTTATTTATTTTGAGAGAGGGAGAATGACAGCAAGAGAGTGGGGGAAGGGCAGAGAGAGAAGGAGACAGGATCCCTCTGTCACGCCATCAGCGTAGCGCCAGATGTGGGGCTCAAGCTCATGAGCCGTGAGATCGTGACCTGAGCCGAGATCTAGAGTCGGACACTCAACCAACTGAGCCACCCAGGCGCCCCTGTCCTTGTGTTTAATAGGTACTTTGGGAGGGTCTGTCATAGCTTATTCCTCTTTTCTTTCCCCCAGATCTTTTTGCCTCTCCTGACCAATCTTGGCCTCTTCCTGAGTTTTGCCCGGGCTTCGAGTTCCCAATTTTCTAACCCTTCTCTAATATGTTGTGCATGGGAGCTCTTTTGCTCCTACAGGGTATTAGGAAGGAAGGAAACAAACATTTTTTTAACTACTATCACATGTCAGGCACTGTGCTAGGCACTAGTGTAGACTCATGTAATTCTCTCAGGGATTAATTTCACATGCTGAGAAGTCAGAAGCTCAGAGGAGTTATGTACTTGCTCAGGGTTACAAGGCTAAGTGGTCAAGATCTGAGCACAAGGCTTTCTAACTCCAGAGCCTGCTGTTATCCCTAACCGTGAGATGCATGGACCAGGAGAAGAAGGCAGATTGTCTCTGTGGAGGAGGGGAGAAGTCACCAAAGGCACACGTCAGCCTCACAGTACGGGTGGGCCCTGCCTGTTGGGATTATGGGGTGTTACTGCCAGAGCTCAACACAAAGGCAGTTCCCAGAGGTCTGAAAGGTCCAGAGAATTCAGATAGAGTCACCCGGCCCTGCCCAGAGGGGAAAATCACAGACCTAGAGAAACCTGGGGGATTAGTGTTTTTGACATGAGACATACAGCATTTTGAGTCAAGAATGTCATTCTTAGCTTGGAGGTGAGGGCCCATCTGGTTTTGAAAATCCATTGTGTATTTTTGGAACATATATCACCTCCATGCAGTTCCCAAGCAGTGACATTATTATGGTTGTTGTCAACTTTTCTGTTGATATTGGGAGGAGTCCTCAAGGAGAAAATGATAATAAAAGCCTATGTTGGCAGAATAGTAGGTTAGCTGAGATATAGTCCAGTTGGCTTTGGACTAACGAATTCAGCTCCAAGGTCAACTGAGGACTCCATAGCACTCTTAAACAATTCAACTGAACCTGCAGGGAAGGCAAGGTGGGGGCGGGATTGGCCATAATCCAGCAGCATGCTGGTCAAGTTGGAACTCAGAGTCATTCTCAAGAATTTACTTGAGTAGTTCTCAAAGTTTTTCCGTGTTGCTTCTCAGAGAACATGAAGCTCCAACCACATTCCAGTGGTTCATGGACCACACAGATTCATGACCTGCTTTATAAGCCTTGTGATACTTACTTGTTGAGATGGATTGTTTTTGCTAAAAAGCTCAAACCAACCTGAACTCTTTCAACGTCTGCAGGTAGAGTCAACCCAAGAATATGGGATTTTCTAAATACCAAAACCAAATAAGCAGCTTATATGTTGGGGAAAGGTTGAGTCATCTCTTAACATGGGAAGTGTAAGCCTCGAAAGGAGATGTCTGGCCACTGAGGTGGACACAGCATTGTCATTCTTTTCCTGGGAGCACTTTTCTATCCTTCGAGGCCCTTTTCTTACTTGTTTGCAAAGATGAGCCTTTAGGAATTCTATTTTGGAAAGATAAAGGTATATACAAATAGGTGTTCAGACTATCAGAAAAATTTCACCTTGGAGAGTCTTCAGATAGTTCAGTGTCAGAAGGTCAAAAGAAAGAACGTGTAGATATTAAGTTAATAGGAATTCATTTCACTGAAAGAACAAAAATATTATTATTTAAAAAAGCTCAAAGACTTAATGTTACTTTGGAAAAGAAAAGACATCATACTTATATTACCTTTTTGCGACTGGAAGATTCTGATACTCAGTCTCCTGCTATCCGGTCCTGTAATCTTGACCATTCCCTGCTCCCATCCCCCGGTCGATGAGAACCCAAGCAGGGTGTATTTCTTTTCAAGATTGGGTTGCAGAGAAAACAAATTCCCCGTAGTAGAAATAATGATTTAGAAGGTCTCAGATCTTGTTCCCAGACATAGCATTTGGAAAACATCGAGCAAAGACTCATGAGGAGTCCCAGGGGAATTGGAGTCCAGGAACGTTCATAAAGGAGTGAAAAAAAAAATCAGCCCAGGGAGTTGGAAAAAGAGAAGCTAATGATATTTGCTGTATAAGCTAGAGCTTACTGAAATAAATACAGGCTGGGAAAGAGCCTGTGGACCTTACTTTGGTTGTTGAACGAGGCTGATGTTCAGAGATCCAGGATCTTTGGGGGAGATCCTCTGGGGGATCCTCTGGGGGAACCTCCAAGAGAGCTTCCTGTTGGGGTGTCCAGCCTTGGGACCAGCTATGGGGGCAGAGCAATGCTTTTCATCAGACTTGGCTGGACAGGTCAGTTTGCTCAGATAAAGGGAATAGACTAAAAGCCTGCATCAGAAATGGGGCAGCTCTTGGGAATGAGCTACTCTTTCATTCTCTGATGGACCATCAGTCTTTCTCTTTTCACATTTTCCTTTCTTAAAAACCCAATTTTTTATGATTACTGAGGATATCTGTTTCCTCTAAATTCAGGCTTGTGCTTCTCCTAGACCTGTTTCAGCCTTTGAATGTCTGACTCTCCTTTGGGGCGTCTTCCTCCCCAGCCCCTTTCTTCTCTTTCCTAAGTCCTGTCTCTGAGAGGAGCCATCCAGTTTGCAGTATCCCCCGGCCCTGAGCCAGAGCTCTAGGTCAAGCTCTGGGTTGGGCTGCCTCTAGGTCAGGTGGTTATCTTCCTCCACCATGTGGCTGGCTGATGAAAATCTGGAAATCTGGCCGCACCCTCACTTAGCTGGGCTGAAGGCGGGACCTGAGTGGGCCCTTGCACAGCAGCCCCTGGAGAATGCTCCCTTCCTGAGAATAACAGTTGACAAACTAAAGCATGTCCTTTGAAAGGTGCAGAACCTTGGCAGAAGTTTCCTAGGTAGGCAATCTCCCAAAGCAGCTGTTTGCATTGTTTGCATATGTCTTGGTGGCATAGGCGTAGCGCTTTGGGTTGCAAAGCTTTTTTTTTTTTTTTTGCTAATAATGATAGACTCCATTGGAAACTCCCTGCCTTGGCCAGTCCTATGTGATGACAGCCATGTATTTTTGAGAAGGTAGGTTAGAAGGACACTGTTCTGAGCGAGAGAGTATTTTTGTTTTGTTGTCTGGTGCAGTCAGAAGCTCGGTTGAGACAAAAGTTTTTATGCTCTTAACACAGGCAGTTGCAACGAAGAAACTCCTCTCGGATTGCTGTGGATTACCTGTGTGACTGCGTTTTGACAACACCGATGCTCACGGTGCAAGCTGATCGTCACATGGGCCCTGAGCGTCACGTGCTCAGCTGTTGTGGAGACTTAGTTAGGAGAACAGTTATAAATTCTCCACGACTTGTTCATGGCTAGTTTTGGGCTCGACAGACGTGTGGGATTCAGCACGTGCTCATCCAAGGCTTGCTCCGGGTCAAACAGTGAACAAGGCAGTTTTTTACCACTGGCAGCTCCTGGAGAGCAGAGGTCTTCAGGCTGAGGTACATACGCCCTTGGGAGACAGAATGATTCCTAAGAGTTGTGCAGTCAGCTTGGAAGATGAAGTCAAGGAATCAACTTGCAGATTCTCAACTGCTATCATATTCTTTCTTAGAATTGTTCTGTCTGAAGATGGGTCTTTGCTTCATGTTCTCACCACCGCCTTTTACAATTTTTCCTTTTGCTGGTTTTCACCAGAGAAGCATACCCCTCTGCCCCCACCCACCCTGCTTTGCCCCCCCGAAGGCAAGATCTGTTTGTGAGGCAGACGCTGGGCAGCATAAATGCAGGTGCTGAGAACAGAGAACATTCTACCTTTTGGGTTCCACATCCCTGGGCCAGGTGGTTTCTAGTAAGACTTATCAGGTGGTAGATCAGGTGGTAGATTCTTGATGATAAATTCTATATTGCTTTTGGCATACAATTTAGGAGAAGTTCAAAGAACTGCATGACATTTATAGAAGAAATTCCTTCCATTCACAAAGTCTTGTTTCTGTGAATAGATTTATTAGAATTCAAAGTTTTTAGAAATTATAATGGAAGGAGTACTGTTGCTTGACCCACCTCATTTCTTGACCAGATCTCATTTGTTGATCTGGGCTAAATAAACTATTTGAGAAACCGAAATCCCCAATTCATTCATTGCCGAGTACATTTCCAGTAAAATTGCATTTGTAACGTGTTCAATAATTGTTCATCAAAATTTTAATTTATTTGGTTTTGGTGGATTATATACCACTTATCATCATAATGATAAACACATTGAGGCAAAAACATTTATGACTTAGAGATTTGTGATCATAGGAAATAAAAAAATAATTTATATACATATTTTTGTCGCAGAGAAGCGTAGTAAGGTAATCTATATAAGAATTTTCAAGTATAAAAATACGCTGCACTAGGATATACGTGGGGGATGAATTGGAAATATTAGTTCAAGAATGAAAATGAGGTAAAATTTCTAGCTGGCTAAGAACTTGTTGTGCACATATTTTAAGCTGATGGTGGCAAGAACCATCCTTAGAATGATTATGATGGTCCATTGGCTATGTCAGAGTAGGGCTGCAACTCGTTTTGTTTTATAAGTCACCATGTACAATGTTCCAAATTATACTCTTAGCACCTTTAAAGAGAAGATGAAAGTGTTTAGATATTAACTCGCAAAAAATGAAAAGGGGGTGTGTGTAACTTAAAAAACATTCTTAGGGAGAGTGTCAGAGCAGACATCTGCAGACTGCTATGCTTAGGTGTCAAATGGCAGAAGGGATCCGTACTGGAGTCAAAACCCCCCAGGTCTACCATTTATTAGCTCTGTGAATTTGCACCAGTTACTTAAACTGACCCAAGCTGGTTTTCCTTCACAACTGAACTAATACTTTCCTTACTGAATTGTGGTGAAGGAAGTGATTTGATGTGCCCAGCACTCTTAGCAGAAGGTCCAAGGTGTAATTAGTGTCCATGCCTCTCCACTTCTCCCAAGGCTGTAACGATCCCTCTTTCCATGGCCCTCTTTCTTCCTTTCTCTATCACCTCATGTGTGTTCAAAGTTGGCCTTATCTTACATTCTCTGTTAAATACATTTGATTAGCCCAAAGTATATTCTGTAAATTCATTCATCCAATGACTATATATTAAGCGCCAACTCTATTCGAAGCACGATTATGGCCCTGGGGATAACTGTGAATTAAGAGACAAAATCCCTATTGTCACAGAGCTTACTAAGTGCATGGTGATGAGGGTGCATTGGCTGCTCCCAATTAGCGATGTCCTTTCACTAGTGGGAGACCAGTTGGATTTCTGCGGATTGGCCCATCTGTCCATCCACCCAACCAGCCAGCCATCTGGTCATTCAGTTACAAAATGTATTGAGAAACTCCTAAGTGTTAGGACCATGATCAGGCATTCTTGTCTGAAAGTGACTGCAAAAACACTCTATTTTAATAAAATCCCTGTTTGTACGCCCTTTATCACAATATGCGTAGAGATTAATGCATGATGTATCTATTTTGTGGTTAAATGTAAATATCCCTGGTTTTCTTTAATTTTTTGACTATTTCTTATCTGTTTAAAATAATGAGTACCTTTTTTTTTTAATGTTTATTCATTTTTGAGAGACAGAGAGAGAGAGAGAGAGAGAGCGAGCGAGCATGGGTGGGGGAGGGGCAGAGAGAGGGAGACACAGAATCTGAAGCAGGCTCCAGACTTGGAGCTGTCAGCACAGAGCCTGATGCGGGACTCCCACTCATGAACCGTGAGATCATGACCTGAGCCAAAGTCAGATGCTTGACCGACTGAGCCACCCAGGTTCCCCAATTGAGTACCTTTTGAATGATTCAAACCAATTTGTGTATTCCTTCTAAATCAATAATTTGTTTTATTGAGATTTTCTTCCAGTATGCAGCTAAAAAAACATATTTAAAATGATCAATGTGGAGGGATGCCTGGGTGGCTCAGTTGGTTAAGCATCTTATTTCAGTTCAGATCATGATCTCGAGGTGTGTGAGTTCAAGGCTTGTGTCGGGCTCTGTGCTGACAGCTTGGAGCCTGGAGCCTATTTCAGATTCTGTGTGTCTCTCTCTCTGTCCCTCCCCAACTCATGCTCTGTCTCTCTCACTTTCAAAAATAAATAAACAAAAAAAATAAAAAAAACATTGTTTTGAATGATGGATTTGGGGATGGGAAATGATCCGGTCCCTCAAAGTGATTCTTTTTCTACCTGACTTTCAAACTGTATCAAGGAATGTTGTTCTACCACTTACATGGGGAACTAGTATTCCATAAACACAGCATTGAATTAGTTTATCCGGATTTTATCCAGAAATCAAAAAATTTCCATTTGAAGACATTTCAATATCAAGACATTCCTTTAGGCCAGGTCTTTTTATATAATATCTATACCTTTTTTAATCAAAGATATAGAATTTTTTGAATCACATGTTTTCTCTTTTTTTTGAGATAAAATTCACAAAATAAAGTCACTGAATTATTTCAAAGTTCATAATTCAGTGTTTTTTAGTATAGTCATGTGCAACCAGCACCACTATCTAATTCCAGAACATTCCATAGTCTCAAGAAGAAACTTCCCAATTCTCTCCTCCAACCCCTGACAATTACTACTCTACTTTCTGTCTCCATGGAGTTGCCTATTCTGGTTATTTCATAGACATGAAATCATACCATATGTGTCTTTCCCGTAACATGATGTTTTCAAGGTTCATCTATGTATCAGTCCTTCACTCCTTTTTATGGCCAAATCTCTTGTGTGGAAGTAGCACATTTTGCTTATCCATTCATCAGGTGATGGGCGTTTTGCTTGTTTGCACTTTTTGGCTATTATGAATATTTATGTACAAGTTTATGCATGAATATAGTGTCAATTCTCTTGGTTATAACTGGGAGTGGAATTTCTGGGTCTTATGGTAATTTTGCATTTAACTTTTTGAGGAACCATCAAAGTGTTTTCCACAACTGTGGAAACCATTTAACATAAAAATATTTTCGTATGTGTTTGCTGTGTGCGTGAAAAGTATATGTTTCTATACTCAAGGGTCCCCTTCCTAGTTCCAAAAAGTAAAAAAATGCACTTAAGTGAATTTTAACTTGGATTTTCAAGGGCAAATGTTAAATAGGAGAAAATGCCACTTAACAAAATGAAGCAATAATTTTTATACAAGCATTATATACATCTATATTTCATTTCTCAAAAATACATTTATGACACAAATAACTGGAGAGTGTTTTTATTTCTAAGAATAAAAATTGGTATTTATTCAGTTTTATTACCACTAAGATTGTTTTGTCAAAAAAAGTTGAACTCCCCCCTTAGAAAATATTTCCATTGCTGTGAATAATGAAAGTAATTATTTTCAACATTATAAAGAATATTGTGTTTTAAGAGATGTATCTATATTTAACATATACAAACTTTAAACCTAGGACATAGCACCCCACTTACAAGTGAGAGTCTTCTGGAAGAGAAGAGAAACCTGACAGAATTTTTTTTAAGTACCAAGACTTGACTGTGAAGTAATCCAGGCACATGGCGTCAATAAAGTACTCATTCAGGTGGATCAAGCCATTGGCCACAGATCCCTGGTGAGTGTCCTCCGCGTGATAACTTGCTTATATTTAATAATTTCTCCTAAATTTGGTTTTACAGTTATGAATTGTCTGAACGTTTCATGTGTCAAGAGGCCAAAGTGTTCCAGAAACCTATCTATTATGCCTGCTATTTTGTGATTCATTTTTATTAAACACCAGTTCTCTCTACTCTCCCTGAATTACACCCACATCATCGCCAATGGGAAAGACATTCATCTAAAGGCTGCAGATTCTTGCCCTCTTACTAGGTTTTAGGTATCCACATCCTAATCCCTGGATCCTGAGAATATGGTCTGTTACAGGTGATGGGGATTTATGTTTGTAGATAACATTAAACTTGCTAATCAGCTGACTTTAGGGAGCTTATTCTGGATTATCTGGGTGGGTCCGGTGTAATCACAAGGGTCCTTAGAAGTGAAAGAGGGAAGCAGGAGGGTGAGGGGCAAAGGAGATGTGACAATGGAAACAGGTCACAGGGATGAGACTGACGTGACCAGCCATTGCTGGCTCTGAAGACGGAAAGGAGACCAGGGGCCAAGGAATGCAGGCAGCCTCCAGAATCTGGAAAACACAAGGACACGGAATCTCCCCCAGAGCCTCCAGAAGGAACACAGCCCTGCCCCCACTTTGATTTTCAACAGTGAGACCCATGTTGGAGAATCATGACATAACAAATTCCTGTTGGTTTTAAGCCACCGAGTTCTTGGTAATGTGTTATGGGGCTGGTAGGAAACTAACATGCTATTGTCAGAAGGGACCAAAAAAGACATTGGGAGTTAAGACAGCAACGTCTTAAATAGTGAAAAATAAGAAAAGTTTTGAGGCCGATGAATATGTGTGCATGAGAGAGTGGTAGGAAGAATGGATTTGTTTCAGGATTACAGGAGAATCTAACTTATTTGGAGTGGATGGGGAGGAAACTGCAAAATAGTCTTAATTTTAATGGTTTTTTAAAAGAAAAAAAGAATTGCCTTTTTTTCAATACACACAGCAGCAGGAGGAACTATCAGGGGACAGGGCGAAGGAAGGACAAGAGAGATTGAGCACTGACCTGAACAGCATCCGTCCTTGCCCCCTTCCAGCAAGCTTTTGAGGACATTGCCCAACATTTCTGGGTCAGTTTGCTTTTGTGCAAAATGTGGAAAAAACATGCCCCGACTACAGTCTTTTTTTTTTTTTTTTTTTTAAGTTTCTTTATTTTTGACAGAGACAGAGTGTGAGCAGGAGTTGGGGAGGGGCAGAGAGAGAGAGGGAGACAGAGAATCCTAAGCAGTCTCCAGGCTCCGAGCTGTCAGCACAGAGCTTGATGTGGGCCTCAAACCCATGAACGGTGAAATCATGACCTGAGCCGAAGTCAGATGCTCAGCCGACTGAGCCACCCAGGCATCCCCATCCCTAACTACAGTTTTAATGAGACTATATATATGGGGATGGCCAAAACCAGTATGGGATGTAACATGTACTTGTTTACAAATGTCCAAAGTGATAAGGGCCCAATTAGCAAACGGTAGTTATGAATACTTGACTTAAAACATTTTATCCCATGTTTAACACATCTTTCAACTTTTTATTCTCTTAATTACTTAGATACTTCACTGAAATGCCAACCTTATCTTTGTTGGCATTGTCATGAACTCCAACAGCAGGGTTGGGGAGAAGGAAGACCTCAGTGGGGTAGCCAGGAAGCATGGGCTCGGCCTGCCGCAGTCCCCAATCTCCTAGTCTGGGTCTCGTCCAGAGGCACGACTCTGCAGCTTTCTATAATGTTTCTCAGCATTTCAGCATGAGAGGGGGACAGTGTGGAAAAAGAAGGCTCACTTAGGACGTGGGTTTCAGACAGAAGACTCTACTTAGAAAAAAGGACAGAGCTGGCAGGGAAATCACAGCCTGAGTCTGGCTGGACCGCAGCCCTCCTCTCATCCCTGGGAATGATGTGACCTGAGTCCCCAAATCCATCAGAGCTGTTTAAGAATTAAATGGCATGATGAATATGAAAGCTCTTTGACCAATATAAGCCCAAGGCAGATGTATGTGAATGTTTAGTGGTTGTCACAGTCAGACTGGGCTCCTGGAATAATACCATACCAGGGGGTTTACAAAGAACAGAAATTTATTTCTCCCAGTTCTGGAGGCTGGAAGTCTGAGATCAGGGTGCCAGTGCAGTGGGTTCTGGTGAGAGCGTCTTCCAGGTTGCAGACTGCCAACATCTTGGTTTGTCCTCACATGGTGGAAAGAGGGGGAGAGAGAGCTCTCTGGGGTCCCTGTATAAAGGGCACTAATCCCATTCATAAGGACTCCACTCTTGTGACCTAATCACCTCCCAAAGGCATTACCTTCTAGTATCATTCTAAAGGGTGAAGATTTCAACTCATAAATTTGTGGGCAGTGGGGGGCAGAGAGATGCTACAAACATTTGGTCCATAACAATGGTCTTTTATGGTTGTATCTCTTCTCTGTTAAAATTTGTTTATAGTTATGATGTTATCCCCAGTGGATTTCTGCCTCGCTCACAAGACCCTGAACCACTTAACTCTTCCCTAGCTGATTCATATTATTTTCCTTCCTTTCCAAATCATCTCCCCAGTCCATTAGATTTTCTTCCCTCCTCCCTCCTTCCAGTTGGTTCCACTTAATGGCATCCAGGATACACTGAGCTGCCTCCTTCCCTCACTCATCTACATTTCATTCAGAGAGTCGTCTCCATTCCCTCATCTACCCATCCAGTCTCACCTTCAGAGTGTCCCCAGGGTACCCAGCCCAGTGAGGACCCCACTAAAGGGGTGTGAGTACTTCTTGACTGAATAGCAAGAGGGAAGATAATGATGACAAGCAGAGAGAGAGTAACATTTACCTTGTCACTGATGACAGTGGCCTATTAGAAAAAAAAAAGCCTGGAATTTCTTCTTTTGTTCTTTCTCTTTTTAGTTTGTTTTGCATGAAAATGAACAGTTTATGTTTATCTGCATTTTTGCTGTTTCGTAGGTTGCTTATACTTATCCTGCTTTCTGTACAACACATGTATGCGGTAAGTACATTAGTTAGCTCTGATTGCATGCATTATTCTTGTTATAAGCCTTTTTGTCTGTGGGACTCAGTTTTCTCATCTGTAAAATGAAAGGCTGGACTAGGTGAACTCTAAGGTTTCTTTTCCACACTCAAAACTGCTTACCAGATTGCCCAGGTATTGGGGATTTCTTCATTTTATAACATTACCCTGTGTTAAAATCTTTTTTTGAAGGGGGGCTGGAAGCGGCTGGCCTACTTCAAGATTAAATCAAGACATACAAGATTACATGTGAACGTTTTAACTCTGGAGAAGGATAAACCTAGAATATTCTGTAATAAGATCTCTGTCTTCTGCTTCCCACTGAGGAATCTGAGTTATTAAACCCAACCCCAGACATTTCTGGGAAATCACACTATGGACTGCCAGTAACTCAGATCTTGAGATAACTGAACGGGTTAAGTCACCCTAGTGAGCACGTCCCCATCTGCCATCCTCTCTGGCTTGGATTTACCCAATCCAGTTTCTGTTATTTCAGTTAACATGGGTCTTTTCAAGGCAAATCAAAATAGAAAGTTGCTTTCTGTTCTCCTTTTCCTACTGGTCAGGACCAGAGAGGAATCAGAAGCTCTCCCCAAGTAGGATGATATGCCGTGTACCACTTAGTCCCATGCATTTGAGAGCATCATCTGAAGTAAGAATGGAAACACACTGAGATATGTGTCTGGATTTCTTTTTACTTGATTTCTCTAAGTTTAGTTTTGTATTATATTCTCCCCCCCCCCCACCGCCCCATTAGAAGAGCCTACAGAGTCTTAAATTTCACTTCCTTTGTTTCTTATGTTCCATACGTGGGAAAAAAAATTCTTGAAACAAAGACTCATCTAGCCTGGACCCTCCTATCAGGTTGTGCTATGCAGAGATATTAGAGATTTCACACCAAAGTTGCGATACTATAGTTGTCTTTTAAAGATAGTGATATAAATTGATGCAAAAGTTATGGGAGGCAATTTGGCATTATCCTTCAGAATTTCAAATGTGTAATCCTGTTGACCCAGGAAGTTTCCTTTTGGGAGTTTATTATATATGTTTATACTGACTTGCGCATAAAGAAAACACACAAAAATATTGTAGTGTTTAGTAACGAAGGGAGGTAGCTAACGGCCCATCAAGAAGGACAGATTAAACAAGTACTTCATGTGAGGAAGAGCGATTCTATTAACTTGGAATGACTTTGAAGGCATCTAAGTGAAGGCAGCAAGGTACAGAGAAATATACCATTTGGGTAAAAATAAAACAAGATTCAAATCACCAAAAAGTGTGTGTGTGGGTGGGTGTGCGTGCGCGTGTGTGTATGTGAGTGTGTGCATATGTGTTCCTGGTGTGAAAGTGCTCATAACTACCCAGAAACAGATTGAATATTTGAATTCAATATTGAATATTGAATTCAATATTTCTTTCCCCATTATACTCTTTTGCCCTGTTTGAATTTTTTATCATGTGCAAATGTTGTTTTTCAAAAAAGAAAATAGAGGTATGCATGTAGGACCAGTTATTAATCTAGAAATTAATAACATACCTCATAAACATTTTATTCAACATACGTTTGTTTAAAAAATATCTGGGCTAAAACAGGAACTTTTCTTTTTTTTCCTCTTTGAAGAATGACATTAGTTTTGGAGAACATCAGTGTATTCCGGTGAATATGGTTTATACTTTGAATGTTGCCTTGGTGTGAGCCATAGTATTTATCTTTTTCAAATGGGTTCATACAGTCTGTTTTTGTGGCACATATTTTCCCTCTATGAATGCCTCCCCTAAAGTGGTATTTATTGGGCTATATCTAACGTACAAAAACTTCTTAGAGCCTAAAATTACCTCTTGCTTTTTTCTTTTATCAGTACCAAAGCTTTACATGTGACTATTTCTGGTTGTTTTTTTTTTTATTAGAATCTGTTAATTTATTTTACACCAATTCTTTCCCGAAATGTAATTTTCAGATGCTACAAACATCTCTGTGATGGTTGGCACAATTAAGAAAAAAAAAAACAATAAAAGAACAAACTTGTCTTTATTATCAAGCCAGCTAATCAACTGACCTTCTTTCTCTGGTTGTTTTGATATTTCACTGAACACATAGTAATGAGTCCCAACCTTAAATGAACCCAAGTATTCAGACCAGTTGCTTTAAAGTGTTTTCATGATGTCCTGGACCTGGGCATTTAACCTTTTTTTTTTTTTTCGTCACTTTATCAGAGTTTTGAACTTGATGGTTCTGCATTCATAGATAACAATGTGACTCAAAACTCAAGAGGCATCTATTTTGGAAACTTCAAATACAGTTTTTTTTTAACTTAACTCTTGTAAAGGTTCACATTCTTATATACTTTCAATGACTCTAAAGAATTTTGTTTATAAAAATGTCTTTTTTTGTTAATGCTTAATTTAAAGATTTTTTTTGGGGATGTGTCTGAGCATATTTTTTTTTTCTAGAAAAAAGAGGTCTAAGTTGTGTGACTGAATAATAAATACATTCGGGATAGATCCTTTTTCCTCCCATACACATACTCATATATATGTGTATGATTACACATGTGTGTATTCATATGTACACCTACTTGTATGTCCTTCCATACATACTTATGTACATTGGTGTGTAGGTATACATATTTGTCTTCCAACTGAACTGTGAGTATTGGTTCAAATGTTGTATGTTTCCCCATTATGCTTTGCTGTAAAGACTCATGTTTATAGCCTTGAATGTAAAAGATCTATCAGTCATAGAAATGTGTGGGTAATATATAAGTGTTACAGTGAGGGCTGGACCAGGCGAGATCATGAACTAGGTGAAGTATATCCCTGGTGCCTTTCTGATATTCCTGTCCACACTCTCAGCTCGTAGCATCTAGAGCTGTTTTTGCCACTAGTTCTTCCCAACCCACCGCCCCAGGCTCTGAAGGAATGGTCAGTGTTCATTGTCATTGTCCTGCAGGTGCATCATGGTGGCTGTTTTGTTGTTAAGCGATCTACTTATGGAAACAGTTATTCTGGGATTATGCTTTTGTATTGAAGTGACAGATGACTCTGGATATAGACAATGAGGATTTGTGAGAACAAGGGCCTGATTCTTCCTAAAGAGCGCGTGTGTGCGTGTGTGTGTGTGTGTGTGTGTGGTATGTGTGTGGTGTGTGTGTGGTGTGTGTGTGTGTGTGTGTGTGTGTGTGTGTGTGTGTGTGTTTGGAAGAAGCATGAAAGTTAAGAAAACATGTGAGTGTGGAGAAACTCTCTAAAGAGAATGTTGGAGAGAGGTTAGCGAGAAGTGGGGAAGGGCTCACCTTATTCAAGTTCAGGAGCTTTCTGGTTGGGAGACACATTGGAGGAACCATCTTGGAGTTTTAGCAGTTTGCAGGAAACAGTCTTCGTGTGAAAATCCAAGGCTGTGACGGGAGCAGTGACCAGGAAGGACTTGATGGTGCTGGAGGGGAAGCAAGAGCGTCCTGAAAAGCAGCCAAGTTTATAATTGAAGTGAGACACCATTGTGTCCTTACAGTTTTCCTAATCATATAGTTTACACTCTAAGATTGCTCACAACTTAGTAAATGAGGTCTTGCCAGGAGAAGGACATCACAGAAGATTCTTGCTAAAAAAAAAAGTGGCCTCAGAAGGGAGCTTCTTTCAATGCCAGCTCACATAAACTTTTATTTTTCTCACACAATCGTCAGCACTCTTATCGAGCCACAATGGAAGTTCTTTGTCTTTTGATGTATCCACGTGAGTTGTTTTCTTTTCGAGGTTTCCAAGGTAAAGGTATACTGTGGAATTCCCATGAGTTAGGTAAACCGAGATGCTTGTTACAAGTCAAATATCATGTACCCAGCTAAGCAAGGAATACCAGTTTACTAAACCAGATGCTTCACTTTCCAGAGTGCAAAGAAGTTTATTGGGCCTTGCGGAGGAAGAGATTGCTCAGTTTGCCAGTGCTTTCCTGAAAAAGGGTCTCGGGTAAGTGATGTAAAAATCAGTATGGGCAGTGGGAGGAAGAAATGGGGAGTTACTCATCAACGGGCATAAAGTTTTGGTGATGCAAGATGGGTTAGCTCTAGAGATCTGCTGTAGGATGTCTACCTAGAGTCAACAATAATGTCATATTCACTGAAACATTGGTTGGGAGCGGGGCACCTGGGTGGCTCAGTCGGTTAAGCGCCCAACTTCGGTCAGTCAGATTCTGTGTCCCCCTCTCTCTCTGCCCCTCACCCGCTCTCTCTCTCTCTCTCTCTCTCTCTCTCTCTCTCAAAAACAAACATTAAAACATATTTTAAAAAATTGGTTGGGAGAGCAGATCTCATATTAAGTGTCCTTACCACAGTAAAATGTTAGGAAAAAAGTCAACATGGGCAGCATGTTGAAATTTGAGCCATTGTGAATACTTAAAGTTAAGGAGTCCCAGATTCTTAGCATGTTCTGATAATTGTCAATGGTTCTGTTTTACAGTGAAAGTTATGTACATTCTGATAAGCCATCCCAGTTTTATTACACTAGGCATCAAGCTTAGAAGTGCAAGCTGTGATTTACCCAATGTTTCATACCACACTAATCTTGTGAACTGCCTTATGCAAAAAGGGTCCTGTGCCAAATGGTACATGCTAGGTCGCCATCTTGAAACTCAGGTTGCATATCAGCATTTTTTTTTTAATGTTTATTTATTTTTGAGAGAGAGCAAGACACAGAGTGAAGCAGGGGAGGGGCAGAGAGAGAGAGAGAGAGAGAGAGGGAATCCTAAGCAGGCTTCAGGCTGTGAGCTGTCAGCACAGAGCCCAACGCAGGGCTTGAACCCACAAACCGTGAAATCATGACCTGAGCCAAAGTCATGAGCCAGGTGCCCCAACATATAAACATTTTAAAGGCTCTGAGAAGTAGTGTAGTGAGGCGGGGGAAACCTGGTTTAAACTTATCTAAAGTGGTATATCCAGACATTGGACTACAAGACTCTTTTTGGGATAGCACCTATTGAAGTCACATGGGCATAGTGTTCTGTATGCATCTATTGTGCATGGCTGCATTTCTTGTGTGCTTCTTACGTGCCGCACACCATCTGTGTTCCCCAAAGGCTTTAGGTCCCTGACTCCTCATGACTACTCTCTTACTATCTCAGCGTGCCGACTTTGCAAGGCAGAAGATCAAAGCTCAGAGAGGTGTAGCCTGTTACTCAAGTCCACCCAGGACGGGGCTCTGGGTGACTACACTATGTTCTCTGTCCCTGCAAGGCACAAGAGCCCTCTTGGCTACTGTAGGCGGGTCACTTGAACATTTATGGACCTCTGTCTCCCTTATATTCTGATAGCAGCAGCTGGCGGCCCACCCGCTCATTTGTGCTGGCGTAGTAGATCAAACAATTCTTTGGATTAAAAATACTCCCGCCATCTTACAAGAAAAGAGAAACTTGCTTTAGAAACTTTGGACAGTTTTTGAGTCAGATCAGTGATTCTGTTGCAACATGTTCCCATCGATTCTATAGGGAGTAACACTCAAAAAGCACAGTTCAGGGATGACCAGTCTACAAGGAGGCAAGACCTCTCCTGAGGGAAGGGGCCATCCATATATTTCTCCCATAGCTTTGCTTTCTCTCTGCATGATACGTGTGCAATATGTAAGGGGCTCCTGTGTTGAGCTCTCTTCCTGAAACCAGCTAACTTTCAGAGCATGAATTATGGCAAATCCCCTCATGCTTAAACTGCATTGTTTCTTTAATACTTCAAAAACTTTGGAGCTCAGAATTTATCTTAAGGTTTTTCTTTTCCTTTAAAAAAATTTTTTTAAACTGATTTTTAAGTTTATTTATTTTGAGAGAGAGAGTGCAAGCAGGGTAGAGGCTGAGAAAGAGAGAGAGGAGAATAAGGATCCCAAGCGGGCTCTGCACTGTCAGGACAGAGCCTGATGCGGGGCTCAAATTCACGAACCTTGAGATCATGACCTGAGCCAAAGGCAGACGCTTAACCAACTGAGGCACCCAGGCGCCCCTATCTTGAGATTTGTCAAGCTGCTTTCATGACATGATTCAAAAAAAGAGGTGCTAACTTCTAGTTATAAAATAAATAAGTCCCGGGAATATACTGTACAGCATGATGAGTATAGTACATAATACTATCTGGGTTATTTGAAGGTTATTGTGAGTAGATCTTGATGCTAACTAAACTTATCGTGGTGATCACTTTGCAATCTATACACATATCAAATTATGAAACTAATATAACGTTTATATGTCAGTTACATCTCAATAAAAATTCTTTTAAAAAGTAAAGACACTAAAACCTAGCAATCTAAGAAGTGCCTTTTTCACGTATATGTATGCCTTATTCGGGGGTGGGGGGGAAAGCCTGGCTTTCCTGTGATTTAAAAAAAAATTTATTTTAATGTTTATTTATTTTTGAGAGAGAGAGACAGACAGACAGAACATGAGCAGGGGAGGGGCAGAGAGAGAGGGAAACGCAGAATCTGAAACAGGCTCCAGGCTCTGAGCTTTCTGCGCAGAACCAGACGGGGCCGAACCCACAAACCGTGAGATCATGACTTGAGCCAAAGTCAGATGCTTAACTGACTGAGCCGCTCAGGTGCCCCTCCTGTGATTTTTAATATAAACATACCAAGATTGTATAAATGAGAAAGAAATCAGTGCATCTAAATTTTAAGACCCTTTGAGTTTGAGACCCAAGAAAAATGGATCAGCTTCTTGAGAGGATGCTAATGGGGGCATCACAAAACAAATGGGAACAGTTGCTTGGATAAGGCTCTGATGTAAATAAACCCGAGAATTGTTTTGGTCGGGACATCTGGCGAGGTCTAGAGACATTTGTTGGTTGTCACAACTGGATGGGGGAGGGGTGCTACAGTATCTCGTGGGTACGGGCCAGGGATGCGGTTCGACACCCCCAATGCACAGAACAGCCCCCACACCAAAAACTTACCTGTGCTGAGTGGACAAACCCTGCTCTCCTCCCACAACAGCTCTGTGAGGCTGATGGGGTTAATATTTTCATCTTTCAATACAAGGAGCCTGGATTTCCACGAGTTTTAATAACTCACTCGTATGTGGAAGAGGTGGAAACCCCACCCCGGTGTCTGACTTTGGTTTTAGCATTTGGCCCGTGATCACAAACATCGGTGCCTGCACACTCACATTCAAACACCAGACCGTCGTCATAACCTTGTGAACTCGGGCGGGTGCTTCGAGCTGCCCAAGCATTCGTTTCCTGGTATTTACACCACGAGTGCTTTCTCTTCTGTGTCCTCGGGTGTTCCGCAATCACGAGCAATGCACCTTGCGTCCCCTAACACAGTCTCCAGTGCCGGGGGTGACGAGGGCTCAGGGGATAGACTGCACTCTGCGGTCTGGGTCTCTGTTGCTGGGTGGTCGGGCAGAACAGAACGCGGAGCGCTGGTCAACCCTTGCCCTTTCCGAGACAGATGGCTCCCACATGAAGGCTGCAAGTTGCTGGCAGCGACATCCGGCTGGGAGTTTGGGAGCTTGGCTTGCGCATAACTGCCAGGTGGCGTGGGAGGTGGGTGCTCCCAAGTACTCAGCAAGCAGCCAACTCACATACCATCTCGGGAGCTGCAGTGACAGCTCGAGGGGGTCTAGAGAGACAGGAATCCACACAGTCCCGGAGGGTCGAGGATCTGCCTGAGACGGTGCAGCCTGCTAGTGGCTCAACCAGGCATTCCTAAGAAGGAAATGATTCCCCCTTTAGGGGTTCATGCCTGAGTGAGTTGTTTAAGCCCCAAATCAAAACTTCTGTCTCTGGATCGACGCTGGCCCCGTGCAGTGGAACGATGGGGTTGGGCTTGGAACTCTAGACTCAGGCTGGAGCCTGAGGTACAGCTGGGGTGCATCTGAGGCAGGGAGCCAAGGGGGGGTCCTTCACTTCTGACGGAGTGAAGTTCAGCCTCATCAGTGCACCCCGGAGGCCCGCAGTCTGGCCGAACCATGTGTTTCCACCGGCGATCAACACGCTTCCCCTTTGCGCCTCTCCTGCTGCATCACGTGGGCCATCGGCTCTCCCCGGAGCGTAATCCGAATATTCTCGCTTGCCTCCCCTTTTCCGGGCTGTCTTCCCACTTCCGCTCTGCCTCTGTTTCTCCTGCCCTCCCCAAGGAGCTCGGTGGAGACTCCAGCCCTCCCAAAGCATTCCCCTCCCTGCCGCAGCTCCTCCCAGCCAGTGCTGAGGCCCCTGGCAGGACCCTGGGCCCCTTCCCTTTACTGCTTGCACCCCGGCCTGTATCTCTGTTTGGGTGTGAGCATCGGTGCACACGACCCTCTTCATGAGATTACGAGCACACACCCTTCAAGGTCGTCATGTGGACACCTGGAAAATGCTTCTGCTGGCTCCTGGTCCGCAGTGGAAACATAGCAGGCGGTTAGTGCACATAAATCAATACGTGAAAACTAAGTCTCCAGCCTGGGCAGGACTGGGAGCCTGAGTGGGTGGCCACGCTGGCCTGTAGCGTGCTTCCGGGGATACCTGCCACATCTAAGAGAAGCGGGGAGCAGGGTTAGTAGGGAGTCTCCCACCTCAGTCCTCCCCACCCTCACCCGCACACGCATTGTTGAAACCTGTTATTAAATGTGCAATCTCACATAAGCTCAAATTCCCATGTGGTTTCAAGTAGGGCCAGAGAGAAGTATTTTGAACAGTGCCATTAAACAGTCCACGAGCATCCTCGAAAGAGCTCCAGTCGAGGGTAGGAGACTGGAACCCCTGTGCCTTCTTTCTGGTTGAGAGCCTCAGGTGAGAAATAAGGGTTTATCCTATCTGGCTGGTTCTGTTCCTCCAGGCTCTAACAGCCTCCGGTTCTGTGAGGTAGGCATGGCCATTTGCATATAGCAGCTATTCAGTTGCCTTCCAAAATATTTTGCAGCTATGCCCTGACATTTCCCCTAACCTCCTAATAGTCCCTCTTTGAGGATATGAATGACGTTGGCACTGGCTGAGATTTTAAGATTTTCTTTGCCAGTTTCAGTGAAGGAATCTTCAGGTTTTTGATGGTTGTCTCCTTGCAGGGAGAATTATGTGTCTTTATAGACTAGACTTGCAGGGAAAATTATGTGTCTTTTACAAGCTCCATTGTAGTAACTAGCATGATGATAAAGACACGTTCTGTAGCATTTTCCAGAATCAAATAGAAAATGTCCATATTTTTCATTGAATGGAGTCCACCAACTATTAAACCGTTAACTGTTCTATTAAGAACTGTATAATTTGACTTTTATGCAAAGAAGCCAAACTCAAGACCTGTTTGTTTTTTTTTCCTTCCTGGTTTGAAAGCTGAAATCACACATTAGCAAATCAGTGTTTCCTTGGGGAAGTTTAAGTCACTAAAAAAAATGCACAAGTATTTCCCCCACAATCTCATTCATTTGTCCCTCATGCTCCTAAGAGCCTGCGTTCCATGATAAAAATGGAATTTACTTGGGAGATTTTAATTATTAACATTTTTAACCATTAAATTATTTGCACACAAAGTTCCAGAACCCGATCTCTTTATCCCTCACACAGCTGTATTCTAGTATAGTCTACAACTGTGAAACAGTCTATAACTGATAAATGGTACAGAGCAATTCTTCTGAGGTCCCAAAGCACACATAAGTCAATGATGTTGTATTTTGGTGGAAGCAGAGTCCAATGACAAGTGACAAATTTGATCTGTCATCCACCCCCTTAGAGTTTTGGTTCTGCTTTATTTTTCTTCCACATCTTTCTCCCCCAAAAACAAACTCCCCAGCTCATTTTGTCTCTGCTGGAGAGTTCTCTGAGTAATGAAGCCCTGCCTGAGACTCAGGTGCTTTCCAAGGACACCCCCAGCGAGGGGCCCTGGGACGGGACGTCTGCCTTGGGGACTGTGGGGAGCTGGACAGGGCATTTGTCGTGCAAAGGCATCCGAATCCAGAGTGGGAGAAAACACAGTGCCTACTGACAAATCTCCCAGTAGAATTTAGCCCACCAGCTGCCAGTTTCCAACTTGGGCTTTGCTTATTAAAGCGTTCCCTGGTCAGGAATATTAACCTTGAGTTCTGAGGAATGAAAAACTTGCAAACGTTAAAAGAATGGATCTTCCATGGCAGGTGCTTGAGGAAGTAGTTCCAAACAGGGTGTGGGAAACCTGGACGTGCCTATCACTCTCTACTATCTGGCCTATTAATAATCATAGTCGTAGAACTAACCAGTGGTAGCTCGTATTTGTATGAAAGGATGACTCCAGCCGCTAACAGGGCTTTCAGTAGGCTGACAGAGCTCTCGCTCTGAACCTAGCATTTGTGCTTCAGAAGGAAGGAGGGAAAACAAGCTCCATTTGCCTACTGTGTTGTAGAACGTGTTGTTTTTGCAACCAGGCCAGGTGTCCCGAGCCTCACCAGGGAATCCTGGTGACAGTTTGGGTCTGGTAGGTTTTGGCGTACCTGCCCTGATCAGTCATCTCATTAAATTGCCAGTGATTTGCAGCACAGCCTTTGGCCTCCTCATGTGGAGTTCAATTCCATGGCAACAACGATTGCTGAACTCTGCGACCCAGCATGAACTGAGGCCAGGCGGCCGCAGAGCTCAGCAAATGTGGGACTACGCTGAACTTGAGTGGACCAAGGTCATTGCCAAAGGGGAGACAGTCTTGTTGTTGGTGAGAACTCAGGACTAGCAATGCAGGTGCATCCCGAAGCAGGGCCTATGGCCCACAGGAAAATGGGAGACAGTATTTGTAGCTCTAGAAAACCTCTCTAGTGCAAGGTCAACACCTGACAGACTACATTAATTAAAATGCTGATTTGCAAAGAAAGTAAAAATAGATTTTTTTTTTTCAAACACCATGTTCAATAAATTGCCACGAAATCCACAGGGAACAACCAGATCTCAGAGGTGCTAAGTTTTTCACTCCTCTGTCATATAAGCTTATCTGCAGTTCTTTCAGCAAATGTCTCTTCATTCATTCCCTATTCAGCACATGGCCATTGAGCATTTGCCATGTGCCTGGCATTGTGAGGCTCCGGTGATCCAGAATGAAGTCCTTGTGGCCTGGAGCTCAGTGTCCAGCAGGAGATTCACCTTCTGGTCATTATTTCTGGGTGCCTCAGGAGTGCCGGGCACTGTTAGGAGCTTGCGTCCTTGCTCTGTCCCAGGGATAATGTGGTCCCCTAACTCGGTTTCATATGGGAGCCTGGGGGTGGGGGACAGGGCAGAGACAGCAGTGGAATCAGAGGCCACCTAGTGATGGCCTGAAAGCCTGTTGTGTCAGTGCCTCGGCTGCCATAATGAAGTGCCATGTGCTCAGTGGCTTAAAACCACAGAAAATATTTTTCTTGCACGTTCTAGAGCCAGAAATGCACAAGCAAGGTGTCACCATTACTGTACTTCTGCTCCAGCAGAGGCTCCTTCTCTGCCTCTCCCAGCTTTTGGTGGCCACAGGGCTGACGGCCCTGTCACTCCAGTCCCCACCTCTGTCTTCGCACTGCCTTCTCCTCTGTGTCACATCTTCCTCTGCGTCCCTCTCACAAGGGTACATGTAATGGCATTTAGAGGGCCCATGCAGATAATCCGAGATAACCCCCTCCTCTCAAGGGCCTTAACTTTAGCACCTCTTTTGCCATCTCAGGCAATGTCCACGAATCCCAGGGGTTAGGACGGGGACACGTCTTTTTGTGGCCACCATTCGACCTACTGCAAATGTCTGGGCAGAGAGAACAGCCTCCATGCAGACCCTGGGGGAAGAGCCTCCATTCGGACCCTGAAGTGAGAAGGAGGCAGGCTGGCATGTCTGAGGGACTGGAACGTGGCCAGAAAGATTTGGTTGGAGTAGGTGAGGGGGCAGGTGACATGGGGTGCAGTTGGAAAATCAGACACAGGTCCTTCAGTCTAAGAAGGAAGGCTCTGAAGGATCTTAAGAAGGGTGGAAGCAGGTGGATTTACAGTATAAAAAAATCATTCTGGCTGCTGTTTGGAGAACATAGTGTGTGTACATTGGGGGGCAGTGGTAGGGAAAACCCATCAGGGGGCTGCTGCAGTCGCTCAGGTGGGAGGTGAGATTGCTTCGTGGGGGGGGGTGCGTGAAGAGGTGGGGGAATGTTTGGGAAGCAGGGTTGATAGGAGCGAGGGTGACAGTGGAGGAAGGCGGGCATAGTGTTTACAGCTGTGTGGGCAGTGGTCTCAGGCCGAGGAGCACACGGGGCGGGGGGGGGGATGATCGTGTGTCTACGAGTCCCATTTTGGTTTTGTAGAGCCAGAGGTCAACTGAATATGGTCAGGGCTCCGAAGAGAAGTCTGGGCTAGGGAGGAAAGTGGAGGGGTTGGTTGTTCAGCATTGGATGCCATTAACTCCATGGAAAAGGTCAAGTTTGCCCAAGAGAAAGTGAGAAGAGGGCCAGGGCAACCCTGCGGGGAATCCTCCCCCCCCCCCCCAACCAGGAGGAAGGGGGCCGGCACGGAAGACACAGGAGAAAGACACAGAGAGGGCAAGGGGCAGGGACACCAGGAGAACAGAGCCAGGAAGAGGAAGCAAGGTTTAGCTGGTTCTGGCTCCGCCGGGAGCCTACCCAGACCTCTCCACGCTGCCTCGTTCAGTTCCCACGGCAGATGTGTGATGTTGGGCTGCTCTTACACCATTTTTAAAAATGGGAAAACCGGGGCGCCTGGGTGGCTCAGTCGGTTGAGCGTCTGACTTCAGCTCAGGTCGCGATCTCACGGTTCGTGAGTTTGAGCCCCGCGTCAGGCTCTGGGCTGATGGCTCAGAGCCTGGAGCCTGCTTCCGATTCTGTGTCTCCCTCTCTCTCTGCCCCTCCCCCATTCATGCTCTGTCTCTCTCTGTCTCAAAAATAAACATTAAAATAAATTTTTTTTTTTTTTAAAAATGGGAAAACCACTCTGTGATGACCAGGTTCAAGACGTGGATTTATTTATTGCTCAGGGGCAAAGCCCTATCTTCCGGTTCTCAGAACCGTGTTCTTTCCACTGTGCCATGCAGCCTCTTGGGAACACAGCTGCAAATCCAGAGTCAGTGTCACTCCAGGCTAAATGGGCCAGTGGATGCTCTCATTGACAGGTGAGGTGATCTTAAGGTACAAGAAAATACTCTGCCACACGGTCTGGTCTCCTTGGACTTTCTACTCCTTGAATAACACTTTTTGTTATTTATTTTAATAACCCTTCATGTTATCCATTAGTTTTCCCCGTTATAGGTAGGGAAAGACCTTGGAGGCACTCAGTTAAAGGATTTTATGCTACCTGCGTAGGCCTCTTGGAGGGTTTAAGTAATGTTATGGTGTCGCCTAGTGGATGAATCTTTGAATTACAGCCAAGCATTAAAAAGGCAGGAAGGGCGACGCTGAGCTGTTCATTTTAATTATAAAAGTCTTAATCCGTTCAGTGCTCTCCGAGTTCATGTTTAGAATATATACCACACAAGGCGGTAGCCAAGGTCCTGGGTAGTAATAAAATGTGCACGGATCCCTGACCCCAAAAAGCTTACCAGAAGACATCACCCCAAGCAGATATTAATTAAAGTAACATGCGTGAAACAATAATGAAAAATAGGTGAAGAGTCTATTTAGGTGGTATTTTAGGGTGGACGGGAGAGTTCTTCCGAGGGTGAGATTGATCAGGACTGGGGTAAAAGAGAAGCAGCAATTGAAGTCAGGGGACCTGGGTTCAAATCTCTGTTTCCCCAGGTGATAGTGGCCTCTGGTCACTGGCTTCATCTCTCTGAGCCTCAGCTTCCTTGTTTGGGAAACAGAAAAGTAGAAACAGGGTGACTTTTTTTTCTTTAAAAAAATGTGTTTTTAGTTTATTTAGAGAGACACAGAGACCGTGCTTGTGAGGGGAGGGGCAGAGAGAGGGAGACCGCGAATCCCAAGCAGGTTCTGCACTGTCAGCACAGAGCCCCACGCGGGGCTTGAACCCACGAAACCGCGAGATCATGACCTGAGCTGAAACCGAGTCGGATGGATGCCTCACCAACTGAGTCACCCAGGCGCCCCCCACGGGTGACCTTATGGATGTAAGGATCCCAGGAGTCAGTGCCTAGAACAACTGCTCAGGGAATGGTAGCTGCTGCCATTGGTACCATCACCACCATCATGGTTTTGAGAAGGTAGAATAGGAACTACCAATGGAGAAAGGCTGCCATTGCTTCAGGCAAATAGGAGGCACACGTGTGATTGGAGCAGAAGGAGGAGGTGTGGAAATTACAGGGAGTAGGGTTGGCTGGGGTAGAGGAAGGCTGACTGTCCCCATTGCAGAGGGTGATGAAAGCAGTGACACAGGCAAGAGAAGATCGCAGGGGAGTTGACAGTTGTATGTGGATGTGGGTAGAAGCCTGGAATGAAGGAAGAGAGGGAGGCTGGTGCTTGGGTGACCCACATGAGATGACAAGACCACGACAGCGGACGGATTCCTCTGCAGGGAGATGACAGTAAGACAGACACGTGAGATTCAAGTTAAGGGAGGTATGACAGCCACCTGATGGGTCTGGGGACAGGAGTGGAGCGCGGGGAAATGATGGGAATGATGAGCTGAGTTCTGACATGAGTGCGAATTAGCAGAGGAGGAAGGTTCAAGAAGGTGTCTAGAAAATGGTTGGGCGTATAGGGTAGGACTAGAAAATTGGACTTGAGAACGACAGAAATAGAGGTCTTAAATTAATTTGATGAATACTATTATTTCCTGAAGAAACTTTATAAAAGAACACAGAATACATTAAGATATGAAGTTTAAAAACAAGACAAGGCCTGAAGCAATGGACGTGTCGCAGCAGGCACGGTGTGGGGATGGTTTAGTGCATGGGTCCTCCACTCTGCCAGGCTGAGGCAGTGGGAAGAGGAGTGGTTTGGGAGAGCCCCTGACTGATGCAGGTTTGAATGCAAACTCACTAGGTATGTGAGTCTGAGCAAGTTATACCCCTGAATAGACTTTTCTCATCTATACGGGGGATAATAATTCACGTTTCTCAGTGTTGGTGGCTGGATTAAATGAAGCAAGGTATGGAGAGTGGTGGGCACACAATGATCACATGATGGTCACTGGGCACTTTGATGATCACCTTCGCGGTCTTAGAGACCAAGGGTGATTTGGAAATGTATGTGTCATTAGTGTAATAAAAGCACCTTTCATATTCATTTATTCATTAATGAAGGAGGAAAGGAACAAACATTTATTTATACTTCTTTGCACTGATTGAACTTCTGGTTAGGCAGGAGCAGGAAGCTGTCGCAGGGAAAATGTGACAGGATATGTATTTGCAGTCGTCTCTCTGAACTTATTTCTCCCAATTCTCATACTGCTAACATGACAGAGGGTTTCTTAGTTTTTTGTCATTCCCTAGAGGGTCTGGTCCCTGGCAGCGAACACATCCGGGGCAGCCCAAAAGGCTGAGTTGAAGATCTTGGTATTGGCCGTGTACATATTCTCCCGTCTGTTGGTGTGGTTCTACCAAGTTGTGAAATAAAAGTAATTTGATCTTAGCCCTGCTCAAGAGCCGTGCCTGATACAGATGACTAACAAGTGACAGAATGCTGAAGGAATGCCCCAGCTCCAGAGGGTGGGGTGACTGTCCACTGTGATCACCTTCATCCTCTATTTATACAGCTGGCCTGGGAGCCTACTGTTCTGTGGCCTCAGTCGGAGCACACATAGCACGTCTGATGACACGGTGTCAGCCTGGGCTTTGAGGAGGAAGAAGGGGATGGCTTGTGGCATCACACAGCATGCCAGAGTTTCCTCAGCTGGCAAGATGATTGTCATTTCTGGATTTGGTGCATCTTTTCTGATTTCACGGTCTCTGGCTGAAAGTTGTGAAACACAGAGGCAGTTCTGTGTACATAGAAGAAAGGAAGGAAGGGAGGAAGGAAGGAAGGGGGGAGGAAGGAAGGAGGGAAGGAAGGAAGGTAGGAAGGAAGGAAGAAAGAAAGGGTAGGAAAGGAAAGGGAAGAGAAAAGAGGAAAGAAAAAAGAAAGAAAGAAAGAAAGAAAGAAAGAAAGAAAGAAAGAAAGAAAGAAAGGGAAAGAAAGAAAGAAAGAGAAAGAAAGAGAGAAAGAAAGAAAAGAAAGAAAGAAAAAGAAAGATCAGTAGATCAGGGAAAACTACATCTGAAAATAAGGCATTCATTCCACTGGGCTTTTTTTTTTTTTTTTTTTACTACCCTGAATCCACTGTATATCATGTTATTGTTCATGGTTAGAGGGTGCATAGTTAGGAAGAAAAGATTTCTTTAAAAAATTTTTTAAAGATGCCAAATTCTTTTGATTATTTAATGAATCTCTTGTTATAGAAGTGTCTCTTATGGGTTTGTTATTTAAGTCTGTTGATCCTGAAGTTAATTCCACTATAGCCGTATAAATAAGTAAGCCCAAATATTTATTGTAAACATAGTTTTTTTTTTAACTGACCCCTTCTTTTATATGAAACAGTTTAAGGATATTGGAGTTATTCTCTATGTTGCTGTGGATAAATAATTTACTCAAATTGGATGAACTAGCAATGACTATTTCAGAGATTGGGGTTTGGAAAAATTTCATGAGTAGCTTTCTGATAGGTTTAATACTGTGATACAAGGTTTGGTGTATTTCTTTAAAAAATTTATTCTATAAGGAATTACCTGTTAATATGAGAACAAAAAACACAGCACTCCATATAAAAACAAACCACAGCTTTCCCCAGCATCTGTAAATAAGTAGGCATTTAATATTTTATGCTAGCTTTTCCACCTGCAAAGTAGAGGTTATTTTGCCGTTGAAATGAAGGCACGGCAAAACCCGTGTTCTATCTCAACAAGAAGATGTGAACATCGCTGTGTTTAGGGCCATTGCTCACGGTGTGGGGTTGTGTTCTGCTCACCTCAGTGTGGAAACATTGACTGTATCACTGTTCAAATTAGTTTATTATTTATTGCCTTTCCTACCATCATAGTCTTGGGCACATAGACTATGCCCCCCAGAAGCTCATGGTCTAGTAGGTATGGGGTTAGGGGGATAAAGAGATGGTAACTATAGCAGGGGAGGGATGCTATTATAGGAGCATCTCGAGAGGCATCTAGTTCTGAAGGGCGGGTTGGGGGAGGGCAGGAGGTTGGGGAGTCCTTCCACGAGAGCACTAAAAGATGACCTTGGGAGTGGGAGGGACAGTTCTGAGACAGGATACCAAGTCTGTGAAAGAACAGAGCTTATTCAGAAATGGTGAGGAAATCAGTGTAACAGATGGGTGAGGGTGGAGGGGGGGCACGGGGTCCAGAGTTTTAATAATGTAAATAACCATTCCTTGTTTTATTTTAAAAGCATTTGGGATGACACCTTCTCACATCAGGACCCATTTCTGTACTGAATGGAGTTTTATCATTCTTATGGCCATGTGAAACACTTCTACTCTTTCTTTTTTTTTTTTCTCCGCAAAGTTCCATTAACTCACTGGATCCGGCCTTGCGTGTCCAGAATGAAGCACATTAAAGAGATTTATAGGCAGTTAATTGGCTGTCTCTTTCTCAGTTAATGTTTAAACATACATTTTTTTTTTTGTTTCTAAACGTTACATTATGGTAAAGTACAGCATTCACAAAAGATAATTTAGCAGGTTTTCTGTAAATTACCTATCAGATGAAAAGATAATTCCCAGACTTCATGAAAAGGCAGTTAATTTCTGAGTCTTATATTTAGGAAATCTTACCAAGTAAAAGTAATTAACACAGGTGAAAGAAAAGAAAGAAAGAAGAAAGAAAGAAAGAAAGAAAGAAAGAAAGAAAGAAAGAAAGAAAGAAAAGAAAGAAAGAAAGGGAAAGAGGTAGCTGAAGTCATTGTTTATCTTTTAGATTGTTGTTTACAATTTGTGCAATATTTAAATTGATATGCCCACAAAATACCCCCAAATGATTTGTGCCTATATAATTACATTTTATATTTTATTGTTGTCTTTTTAATAACACAGATTTATACATTCAAGCTCCCTTGAAAATCCTAAGCTTTATTAGTATTTTTACGGATACTCAATAAATAGTTGTTATGATGATGAAAAAGCATGAAGAGAAGGGAAAGTTCAAATGAAGTAGGATTTTGATTTGTTAAGGTTAGGCAGATGGTAAAGGTTGTTGATAATGTTTGTTGAGTCAGTGAATTAACGATGAAAGAGAAATGGTAACTCATCTTTATTATAAAGGTCACATTCGCTGTTGGTAAAGAACATATTGCCCCGCCTTCCATTTTTTCTGCTGAGACATGACAGAATGCTATTTTGTATATCCTTCAAGAAATGTTCCTTTATAAACATATATTTCGAGAAAATGCCCATTTGTTTCTCTACAGGTGGGATCATATGACATACAGCTTGTTTTTCCCCCTTTGAACAATGAACTATGTATAATGAGAGTAATCACAGTAGTTTGTATTACGGTTCCAGGCACGATGCTATAAACACTTGCCATGCAGTATTCTTTTTATGTCCACTGGCCATTGACGGATAAAGAAGCTGAGGAACAGAGAGGCTAAGAGATGTGCCCTAGGTCACACAGCTAGTGTGGGCCTGGGCTTACAACACAGGAGGCTGACTGCAGAGCCTGGATGTTCAGTCACTGTGTCTTCCTCAGGAGCATCATGAGGATGATCTGTGTCCGCTCACAAAGCCGTGCTCGCTGTCTTTAATGTGCAGGCCTTACACGTTCCCCGCGGGCCTGTTCCAGCCACCGGTCTCTGCACTCGTTGCGGGCTCTGGGAGAGCCCCAGGTACCCGCCTGGCAGCAGGCACCCGGCACCGTGGTCCCCCAGCGAGGAGGTGAACACCGCTGCTTCCTCGCTCTTGAGTGGGGTGGCTCTGAGGTGTGAGCTCTACCCTGACTCCGGGAGTGCCCGCTCTGGGGAGAGCTCGTGACCCACTGGTCATGTTACCGGAGTCGGGTTGTTGGGCCTAACAGTAGAAGCGAGGCTGGACCCCAAAACCAAAGGCACAGCCAAGGCTCTCTTGGGGCTGCAGCCTGAGTGAAAGGGACACAAAGCACCAACAGAGACTGGCTGGGCCGGCCTCTGCGAGCAAAGAGAAGGCCCTGCCTGCAGGGAGAAAGTTCCGGCTGGCTCGGGTTCCCACTCCGGAATGCTAATGGGGGTGGGGTGGGGGAAGTGCCTCGCCCTGATTGGTTGGAAGGAGCTCATCCTGATTGGTCGCTATTGGCAGGCAACTCAGGCCGCTCAGTGCTTTTGGAGCAGAGTCTTCAGGTACGCGGAGTCTCTGTTGTAAATCCTGGTTGGGTGCAGGGCTGCGTCCTGGTTCTGCTCGCTAAGAGAAGTGGTTTACCAGTAACTGCTAATAACTGGAGCACCGGGATGGCTCAGTCGGTTAAGCTTCCTACTTCCGCTCAGGTCATGATCTCAGGGCCTGTGAGTTCGAGCCCTGTATTGGGCTCTGCACGGGTTTTTCTCTCTGCCCCTCACCGACTGGTGCTTTCTTAAATAAATTAAATAAATAAGTAAAAACTTAAAAAATAAATAAAAACTATAAATAAATAAATACATAAATAAATAACAACTAACAGCTCCCCAGGTGCATGGTTTTCACCTGGGACTTGTTCCGGTGGTCCCTAACTGTCTCAATGACTGGCTTGATTCCACACCCTGTCTTCCCGTCTTCCCTTCTCTGTGTCATGTCCCTGCTTCCTTACCCTATCTCCTTCAAATCTCAAACAAAAGGTTTGCATTGACTTCTTGCCCTATGCTTTGATTCTGAAGCACCCAGGCCAAGACAGGCTGCATAATGTTCCTTTTTTGAAGGTACCAAAGTCTATTCTATCGATCTCAGATGGGCGGATTTTTATAGGACTTCCAGTTTTTCTTACTATTGTGAATAATATTGTTGTGAATATTCTGGCATTATTGTCTTTAGATCAGGGCACCCGGGGCTCCTGCCTCCAAGACCTCACCCATCGGTCTTGTGTCTGGGCCTGGCCAAGGCCAGCAGCATCGTCCAAGGTGGTACCTCACGTGTAGACCAGGACTGGCTGGGTCCCACAGTGTGTTTCTTCCTTTGAGGTTGTTAAAAATGATTAAAGAAGCCAGTTTAGGTGATAGAAACAAACTTTATTTAACACTTCATGAAGCGGGCAGTCTTCCTTCCCACGGATCCAGAGAACTGCAAAATGGGTCGGAAGACAGGAAGCTTTTATGGGATGAAGAATAAGGAAAAGGAAGAACAATGGAAAAAGAATAGAAAGCAGGAAAATAAGTAGAGACCCTGGAGTTGGCTTGGGGTGTGGGGATTGGCTGACTGAGGTAGTGGGTGTCTGGTCCACATGAGCATTTACAGGGACCCAAAAGTTATCTGCTTCCTTTTGCTGACGTGGAACCCGGGCAGGGGGAGGGGCTCCATCTTGGGCCTCGAAAGTTGTTCCAACAGGGTGCACTTGGATCCTTTATCCCCTGTGGGGCTTACCTCATGAGGAGCTCAGGGGTTCATGCTTATGGACTGGTCTGGGACCACATGGCTGGACCCTGGTCCAGCCTTGCCAGCTTGTGGGATTCCGTTCATGGGATCACAGGGTCAGCAGAATAGTGCTGACACAGATTTCAGGTGACTCAATTTTTAAATAGATGAGGCTCTCTAAAATATATTTTCTCCTGGTCCCCACACATCCGAGGGGAAGTCCTATATTCTTGTATGTGGCCCTACTCACACTTGGAGTTCAGCAGCAATAATTCAGAATTGTCCGGAGGTTTGAGATCTGATCTGAGCAGATATCTCCTGAAATCCATTCAGCTTTTCTCTCTGCATATCAAGACTTTCTTGCTCATTGAATGCATGAGCATGTTTGGTGGGGCGAGGGGCTACAACATGATTTTCCTTAAATCTGTGGAAAAATTTTAAGAAGCACAAGAAATTACAGGTGAAAATCCTGACTTCAAGTGAATACTGAGAGTGTTTCCAAACTAATAAAATACAGCATGGGCTCTAAAATGTTAGACAACATGGCTGAACACCTTGGACACCACAGTGCGTGGTGTTGTACAGGCAGATCATCTTTCATCAGTGAAAACCTTGTTGTAAACTTCTCATTATAAAGCTTCTTTTTACCTAATGTAAGGGTATTGTCTTCAGATTGTAAAGTCAGTTTTTTAAAAAACCACATGGGCCGCTCTTCCTGTCACGGGTTCTGTCCCCGTGCTTTAATGAAATCACCTTTCTGCACCAATAAAAAAAAAATGCAGTGCCTGGGTGGCTCAGTCGATTAAGTGTCTGACTTTGGCTCAGGTCGTGAGCTCATGGTTCATGAGTTCGATGAGTTCAAGCCCTATGTCAGGCTCTGCACTGACAGTGAGGAGCCTGCTTGGGATTCTCTCTCCCCCCACCCCCCTCTCTGTCCCTCCCCTGCTTGCACTCTCTCTCTCTCAAAATAAATAATAAAAATTAAAAAATATGAATCTAAGATATTCTCTGCCCACATCAAATTATAGACAGAGATTGAATGATGAGGCTAGAAGTGTCACTTAGAAATTCTGATTTCAGATTCTCAAGTTCAAATAGCCTCACTGTTCTTGTACATTGGCTATTTTATAAAAAGTAAATAAGTTTGCATATAGAAAATCATTTTATATGTCATACAGATGTAGTTGATAGAATTGCCTTTTTCAGAGTCCAAAGGTCACTTTCCTAACCGTACAGGGCCCAGGTAGAATGTGTCCAAAGCGGCTGGGTGGTCAGGCTGGGAGCTTGGTGAAGGGATTTCCTAAGCCAAAGGCTGTGGTAGATGGTGGATGGGGAGATTTAACTGGTGAGCAAATATCCCTGCCCTCATAGCGTTAATGTCTAACTGGAAAGGTGAACAATAAATGGATGGGCAAAGAGTTGAAAAATATGAAATGCTAAGAGGCCAAGAATGAAATGGACAGGCTAATGAGGGCAGCAGTGGACTGGAGATCCTCCTCGACTGGGCTAGGTGGGGGGGAGGGCTAGGGGGTCAAGGAAGGCTGCTAAGGAGGTGGTAGTTTAGGGGAGATCCAAGTCCTGTGTAAATGTAGAGAAGGAGCAGTCCAGAGGGAAAGCCAAGCCAAGGAAGAGCCGCAGGGCTGGCTGGGAAGTCATGAGTGTGGGGTGTCAGGTAATTAGGGCCATACCCTAGAAAGTCTGGAGGGAGTCCAAGGTTTACTTTACAGGCAGTGGGAAGGCAAGGAAGGTTTTTAAAAAGTGGGGCAGCGCCACGGTCTGATTTCTGTTTCCGTGTCACTCTGGTTGTGCTATGGAGAGAGGCATGGGGGAAGGGAAGAGGAAGCAAGAGAGCAATTTAGGAGCTCTCTGGTGGCAGACAGGGGGACTGTGAAGAAGTGAGTTCCAGATCTGTTTTGGAAGTGAAATGATAACTGTTAATCATAGATTCAGTGTAGGTGTGACAGAAAGAAGACTGTCAAGGATGACTCCAGGATTCTGGCTGGGATTTAATAAGGTAGTTGGGGAAGGTTGAAAGAGGATTGCATTTTGGGGGAAAGGCAAGAATTCCATTTCAGATTTTTTTGTTCTTTTAAGCCGGAGGTACCATTATATCCAAGAAGGTGTCAAGGAGGCATCTGGATATGCTCGTCCATCTGGAAGTTAAAGTTAGAAAAGTCTGTGCTGAGACATATAAGTGGGGCTATTCGAACCCATGATATTTACAATTTCAGTCCTAAGGAGAACCATGGGTGTAGGGACTATGGAGAGAGACAAGGGGGCCTGGGACAGAGAAGGGAGCAATATCATGGGGGTGGGGGGCAGCGCATGCGGTCCTCCAAGGTCAGTCTTCCTACTCCAGATCAAAGAGCTGTGAGCCTCACAACTGCTTCTAGTGGGCGGTGACTCAGTGTCCATTCAGTGCATCAGGTCATCTAAATGCAATGGGGGACAGGCAACAGTGGAGAAGGTTTCTCATCTTTGTACTGGAAATGTTCCCACTGTGGGTTCAGGGGGAAGAGCTGAGCTCACGAAACATCTTCACCTAAAATAAGAGGCGACCTTTTCATTCATGGAAAGTCAGATTGCGTAAATATAAGTTGACATGGACAGCCTCCTTCCAAATTAAGAATAGATATTAGGTAAAAGAGGCTAAAAGAAGAAAGGTTTTTCACTAAAGGGGCAGAACAATCATTCACCATATGAAATTTTTAAAAAGATCTGGCAGATTTCTCCACTCTTAATTTGTGCCACTAACACAATGGTAATGAGACTTTGATTTCTTTTCTTGCTTTGTTTTGCAAGTTGCTTGCTTTGCTAAAAAGCTCAAGATTTATAACTGTCACTGACAGAATAAAAATAGTACAAGAACTATGATTAGTTTGTGTATGTGTGTGTGTGTGTGTGTGTGTGTGTGTGTGTACACATGGAATAATTAAAATGTATTGTATGGCTTAAATTCAGATAGAAAAAGGCAATGTTCCTCTTTCTTATTTTTGTAATTAATTGATCATTTGTGCTTTTATTGTTAGAATTTGCTCAAACTCTAATATTCCAGTCTTCTGTTAGCTCACGTGAACATGTGTTTGTGTTGGAAAATGCTACTTAAAAATCAGCCATCCCTCTGCCTTTTAAACCTTCCTTCTTAGGGTCAACCAGGACTCCCAGGGCCACAGGGTCCTATTGGACCCCTGGGACTGCCAGGACCCATTGGAATTCCAGGAGAGAAAGGGATGAGAGGTGACAGCGGCCCTCCTGGAGCAGCCGGTGACAAAGGTGATAAGGTAAGCCTTCTCTTAAGTGAGGGACTCTTACTAACCGCTTACTGGCACTACTGTGCCAGGTTTTTTATAATTACAAGTACTGTCTACTAGCACCTTATAATAAATTAAGTTTGAACTCCTCTTCCATAATCAGCCCTCATTCCCTGACTCCTTTCCAGAGGAGCATGCCTTTCTAGACTTCTCTATGCACTTAAATACCCGAGTGCACCCAATGAAGGGTTGTATTCTTTCATGGCTTTTTAAAAATGTAAATGACATATTTGTTGTGCTAAGCTTTTCTTTTTTGTACTCAGCCATATGGCTTACAGGTCATTCCTTATCAATTTGTGTAGATCAAACTTATTTTCTTAAAAATACTGCACAGTATGTCTTAATATAGATAAAACTATGGTTTATTCCCGGTTGATGTAACTTTGAGGTCCTGTCCCAACTTTGTGTCATGCTAGTGTGCAGAAACAATCCTGTAAATCGCCTACACTTGCATTTAATAGTTTATTTCTCTAGGATAGACAGACTCCGGGAAGTTGAATTTCCGGCTTATAGGGTATTGAACATTTTCTTTGAATTGATGGTGCTAAGTTGGCTTCCTAAGTACAAAAAGAAAAGTACAAAAGGTTAGTTTTTTAATTGTTGGCATTTAAATTCAATGCAAAAAAATAAGTGACAATGACTGCTAAGAGTCTTTTAAAAATTATGTCATTATTTATGTTTTCAAGTAAATCCATATGTTAATCTAATGCTTTGATACCTCTTATATCTTTGTTTTGTTTTCTGGGATTTTAGGGTCCAACTGGTGTTCCTGGATTTCCAGGTTTGGATGGCATACCTGTACGTATCCCTAAATTTTCTCCATTTTTTTTTTAAAAAAAGAGCTCATCAAAACCCTTAAAATCACATATATTTATATAGCAAACTCTTCTTTATTTTCTTTTGATAGTACAAGGAAAGGCGCTTACATTCCAGTTTTAGGTAATAACTTTGGGACTAAAAGACTTTACTTGAAAAGTAAGGTTTTCAATCAGATTCGAGAAAAACATTCCACAATATAAGCTATATATACCTGCCATATTCTGGAAATAAATGTATACTCACAATGCAAGTTTTTACTTGCTGGTTAGTTTTGACAGTAGAAGTGGGCTTAAAACTCTCATTTCTAATATGGAAATGAAATGAAAGAAGGAACAGTTATTTCAGAAGCTTTATAATCCATTAGAGAGTATTTGTAAAGATTTTAAGGAAGGTGATCTCCTAAATTTCTTAGAATATTCTAAACTAAATTAATTTCAACTGGGCTGTATTAAAATGTGTCTGTATATTTTTACTCTGCTACACAGTACTTGTGGGTGGGAAGGAAGTTTTTACAAATTAAATAACACGTGAGTCACAAATGCCTTAATTTGGGTACCCACATTGTGTAAACTTTGTGTTGCAGTATTCTTGCAGAAACACTTCACTTACAATCTTATTTTTTCCAGGGGCACCCGGGGCCTCCTGGATCCAGAGGCAAGCCTGGAATGCATGGGTACAATGGCTCGAGAGGTGATCCAGGGCTTCCAGGAGAAAGAGGAGTTCCTGGCCCAAGAGGCCCCCCAGTAAGACCTCCCACAGCTCATCCTAAAGGGAATCTTATGTGAAGGGCTCTACAGTGGGCACATGCTTGATGTGGAGCTAAAATTCGTGCCTGTTGAAACTGTGTGAAGCAGGGACTGTCTGTATAGGCCAATCAGATGCTCAGGGAAGACGGTTGCTGTAACTTACTGCAAAAGCCTGAAGTTTCTCCCACTGGAAGCGAGGTCAGGACTTTTCTAGGAGGGATTAACTTTGAAATCTGCACGTCCTTCGTAGGAGCTTGATAAATGATATAATTCTTATGTGGTTACCAAATTAAGATATATTAAGATATTTAGTAGGAAAACTTTGGGAAAAGAGAATACATTGAATTTTTTCATTCACTTTTTAAAAATACTCTACATAAACTTGCAGCTACCTACAGAAACCTTCTAAAAGGAAGATGTTCTGTTTTTAAAAGTTAATCTTACAAAGTTACAGAGGCCCTATTTTGAATATGACAACTAAAATGGATAAAATCAGTTGTTAAGAAACTATTCCTAGGCCTAAATTATTAACTGACAATTGCAAAATTGTTTACTTGTAAGAAGTATATATTTGCATTATTATGTCTGAGGGAAAATGAAATTTTCCTGCTGAATAATTAGTAAATGGCTATGTATATTATTATATAATACGTAGCCTATATATATTATATATTTGTAAGATATATGTATAATATAAATATATTAATAGATACTCTCTTTGGAGATTCTTTAATAGATCTTAACTGAATTTTGAATAAATATGTATGAGAACCTTAGGATGATAGCAATAATGAATAAATGTCCTCTAGTGAAACATGACCATAATGGTATTTTACTGGTGAGTAATATTTCATAAAAAAAGAAAATACTACAATGGTAATATGATTTTTCCCCCTCCTAAGTGAATATTTTATTTTCAGGGCCTTCCTGGGGAAAATGGAGAAAAAGGAAATTCTGTGTTCATTTTAGGTGCCATTAAAGGAATTCCGGTAAGTTTTATGATCATAGTGAGTTTAAAATATTATTTTTCCACTAAGTAAACCCATCCAGGAAACACACGGACATATCTCTTTTGAAATGTCCCCAAGCACACTGTTTTTAATCATTACCCTGACTCTGTAGATGGCATCATACTTCTTGTGTGAAGACACTTAGCTTTAATTGCTCAGGCTATAAAATGCCAGTACCTCCCAATCGTTCTTGCAAAGTGCAGCAGAGACACTTATTTCCGGGTTTCTCAATCTTAGCACTGCTGGCATCTGGGGTCACATAACCGTTCCTTGTGGGTGTTGACTGCGTGCATTCTAAGATGCTGAACGGCATCTCTGGCCTCTACCCATCAGATGCCAGTAGCATCCCTCCAACTAAATAATATCTCCAGATATTACCAAGTGTGCCCTGGGAGGAAAGGTCACCCTAGATGGGAAGCACTGATTTATTTGTAGTGAAAATATTGTAATGTTAATACCTGCTATCTGGTATAAAAGGAATCACTGCTCTTGAACTTGAAAATTATGGAAACTTTACAGCACTATCCTTGGTAAATTAAATGCTTTTGTGTTTCCATACACAATGATATACAAACTTCCAGAAATAAACTCTTGAATGACCATCTATATTTCTAATATGAGTACCATGCATGAGTTAAGCAGATCAGTAGATACAAGTCAAGAAGGAAAATACAGTTCATTTCTAAGACATGGTCATTTCTCTTCAGAATATTCTACAACATTTAGGTAAAACTTAAATTTCTTCTATTAGACCCTGAGTTTCATGCCACCCAGGATGGGCAACACCTGAATGCTGATTCCTTTAGTGAGGTCACATTATTCGTTTGTAGCCTCTGAGCCTATACACGGCAACAACTATGCTTTTGTTTATAGCTTAAATGATATGTTAAGAAACTTAGCAGCAAGAGGAGGGTCACTCTAGGCACCAGGAAGGAATAAACTGATCCTTTCCTGCCACTGTGATCTTGAGCAACCCCTCAAACTCTCTGAGCCTCATTTTCCTTTTCTTTGTGAAGGTAAATGAAATTACTGTCTGCCCTGCTGTCTTCTCAGCACTGATGATCTATTGTAATAATTAAAAAAAATTTTTAATGTTTATAAATTTATAAACATTATAATGCAATGTTTATAAATTTATAAACATTTTTAATGTTTATTTATAAACATTAATGTTTATTTATTAACAGAGAGAGAGAGAGAGAGAGCAGGGGAAGGGCAGAGAGAGACAGAGGGAGACACAGAATCCAAAGCAGGCTCCAGGCTCCGCGCTGTCAGCACAGACCCCGACGCGGGGCTGGAACCCACGAACTGTGAGATCATGACCCAAGCCGAAGTCGGACGCTTAACCAACTGAGTCACCCACGTGCCCCAAAAACAATACTTTTAAGAGCCCATAGCCACTTCACAGCCATTTGGATGGTTATTTAAAAAATAAGAACAAAAACAAAAAGAAACCCTGAAGTGCCTGGGTGGCTCAGTTGATGAAGCATCCAACCTCGGCTTTGGTCATGAGCTCATGGTTCATGAGTTCAAGCCCCACATCGGGCTCTCTGCTGTCAACGCAGAGCCTGCTTTGGATCCTCTGTCCTGCCCCTTCCCCCCGTCCTTCTCTCACTCTTGAAAATAAATAAAACATTAAAAAAACCCAGAAAATCTTAAGTGTTGACAATTATGGGGAGAAGTGGAACTCTTCTGTATGGCTGGTGGGAATGGAAAATGTGTAGCTGCTCTGGAAAATAGTATGAGGGCTCCTCAAAAAATTGAAATGTAGAATTACCTTATGATCCAGCAATTGCATTTCCAAACGAAATGAAAGCAGGGACTCAAACAGATACTTGTACACCCACCCTAGCAGCATTACTCATGACAGCCAAAAGGTGGAAGCAATCCAATGGCCCATCGTTGGATGAATGGATAAACGGAATGTGATCTCAACATACAATGCAGTATTATTCAGCCTTAAAAAGGACAGGAATTCTGACACATGCTACAAGGGGGAATGAACCCTGAGGTCATTAGGCTAAGTGAAATAAGCCAGTCATAAAAGGACAAACAATGTATGGTTCCACTTATAATGAGGTTCCTAGAGTAGTCAGATTCACAGAGACCAAGAGTAGAATGAATGGTGCCTGCCAGGAGCCGGGGGAGGGGAATGTATTGAACGGCTACAGTTTCCATCGAGCAAGATGAAAAGTTCTAGAGACGATTACACAACAGTGTGAATATACTTAATGCCACAGAACTGTACCCTTAAAATTGGCCAAAATGTTAACTGTTATCTTATGTATACTTTATAATATATTTTGCATTAAAAAAGCTATATTCAATAAAATATACTCTTTGCATTTTTAAAGTGTGTAGTCTCAGGGCAGAGCCACTAAGCTGTTGATCCACCAAGAGGCAGGTGTGAGAGAATTTCCACATGAATTCCCTTTCCATGTCTATAGGGTGATAAAAAGGAGCAGGGTGTCCATTATAAGAGGCAAGTTCTGGCAGTTAGACCAGAGACTGTTAAACTGTGATGAAATGGGACCATTGAGTTGAGAATTAAGATTGTAAATGGAAAGATGAAAATCTCATCTTGACTCTGTGTCATAATGACTCCAGCAGTCTTTGTCTGGTTTTGGCTGAATCGAAGCACAATTCCAGGCCTGGGAATGGACACAGAAAGTTCCCTGGGTGGAGCCCTTCACGGTTGTCTTGTCCACGCTGAAAAATTGAACAGGCTGCACAGAAAGTCCAAATAATTCCTGTGTGTTCTCCTCCCTTTGCATCACATGTGTTTGGGGAAAATGGTGCCTCTCTTCTAAAGCAATGCATCGTTACTATTGCAGGGTGACAGAGGGGACCCAGGACCTCCTGGCTTGCCGGTAAGTCTCCCCAGCAGGCCATTTGCTTCTATTGCTTCCCACACTGTTTGTATCCTAGCAGGACCGGCTGCAAAATTTGCAGAACCCACCGGGCAAAATGAGAGCTTTGATCCCCTGTTCAAAAATTATTAAGAATTTGATGGTGGTGACAGCAGAGTGTTATATCAGGCATGTGCCCCTGTGTGACCATGCAGGTCCCAGGCCCGTGAACTAACGGTCCTGGAGTCTCCACAAGCTGCTGCTTACCTTCGTCTTCTGTTTTTTAGTGGTCATTTGGCCTTACTCAGGTGCATACACTCACTTAATATTTGGGAAGGTACATGTCCCTCTAGACTACCCAAATAATACATGTTGGTGGAAACGACTTTGCTTTGTACCATTCTGCCTGCTGAATCAGTAACTGTGTATTGCATTTAATTTTTTCCCCATCTTTATCTTCCTGAAGTTGTTTTTTTTTTAATTTTTCAAAATGTTTTTATTTATTTTTGAGACAGAGAGAGACAGAGCATGAGCAGGGGAGGGGCAGAGAGAGAAGGAGACACAGAATCCGAAACGGGCTCCAGGCTCCGAGCTGTCGGCACATAGCCCGATGTGGGGCTTGAACTCACGGATCGTGAGATCATGACCTAAGCTGAAGTCAGAGCTTAACCGAGCCACCCAGGCGCCCCTATCTTCCTGAAGTTGTAAATCAATGATTGTATTAGTTTTTTGCAGTTAATCAATCAGTGTTCACAAGATTAAGATTGACAGCAATTATGCCTCCGAAGGATTAACCTCTTATTTTGCTTGGCAACTTTTGGCTGTAGACTGGCTTGCTTTCCCACATTACTTTCCTCATAACCCTTCAGGCTCAGTTTGACGTAATCAATGAGATACCTTCATGTTGCCGTTAAAATAAATACCAGTTCATCCTCCTGGAGACAGGGATTTCTTGCATGCTCGCAAATAATTTGACATGGGCAGAGTTGGTGGAAGAATAGAGCCTCTCCCCACACTTCTAGGAATGCACAGCTATAACCCTTCCTTGTGAATTTGTGTGGAATTATGCTATCACGTACATGGTGCAGAGAATTGTGACTGAATCACCTTAATCTTGAATCAGGGGCATTTCTATTCACATTGATCTGATAGGGTATGTCTTAAAAATATATTAAAGAGTATAAATACAGTCATAGTGTAATATTCATTGTTATTAGCTAATATGAATGTTTTAAAAAGCATCTTGACATACATCAGTTTTATAACATATATAGAATTTAGGAGTAGCTGGTAATAAGTTTTCTTTGTTCTTTACTTTTGCTATTGCAAGATTTATTTATAAACAAGTAGATTGATCTCTGGGTCTTAATTTAATCCTAAAGGTAAGAGTTGGTCACACCTGCCAGACTATTGCTCTCATGTAGCTCTGTGCCCTTTTTTTTTTTTTTTTTAACGTTTATTTCTTTTTGGGATAGAGAGAGAGAGAGAGAGACAGAGACAGAGATAGAGACAGAGCGTGAGCAGGGGAGGGGCAGAGAGAGAGAGAGACACAGAATCCGAAGCAGGCTCCAGGCTCCAGGCTCCGAGCTGTCAGCGCAGAGCCTGATGTGGGGCTTGAGCTCACAAGCCACGAGATCATGACCTGAGCCAAAGTCCGACACTTAACCGACTGAGCCCCCCAGGCGCCCCACTCTGCGCCCTTTTAATGGCATGTCAGCTGCTGTGAAGATGCTCCTGCTATAGGGCAGATGTGTCTGGTATTGTGATTTCTTTGGAGGTTTTTAATCCACCCTGGATTACACGCAGCTCTTGCTGTGACCCATGATTTTGAATTTGAGTAACTAATGCACTGATTGTTCTCGTGTTTAGGGATCTAGGGGTGCAAGAGGACCAGCGGGCCCAATGGGACATCCAGGAGAGCCTGGGTTACCAGTAAGTACAGCACTGCTCATTCTGGCCCTTCGAAAACCCAGCCTGTATGTTTAAATTAAGTAAAAGCCAAAAAAAAAAAAAAAAAAGAAGCAAATTGAAACTTCGGGGTGGGTAGGCACAGGTGGGTTGTTTGAGAAGTTACCACTTGATGAATCTGCATTCGCCGCCCCCCCACCAAGTGTGAGTTTGTCTTGAAGCCTTGAAGCAAGGGTCCTCCAGGGAAACAAGCCATGGGAGGAAACAGCCAGGAGGGGGAGACCAGCAGCATGTTTTAAAGTTCAGGGTTTCCTAAAGAGGATCTTGAGACAACCCAACGCGGACCCGTTGTGATTTCTGTGACTGATACTTGATTTGTGCCTTTTTGCCCTTGATTTAGGGTGCTCCAGGCCATCCTGGGAGACCAGGCTTGAAGGTGGGTGGTCATGAGTAAGATGCTACAAATGGAGACTGTCCGTGTATAACGAGATTAGTGACCACGAGATTTGTCAGAATTATGTCTTTCCCTTATTAGACTTCCCCAAATATTTAATAAACTTCACTTAATTGCTTAACCGGAAATCTTACTTGCTTGTAATTACCTTTTAAATATTCAAAAGCAATTACCTTTTTTTTTTTTTCCTTTTCTTTCCCAGGGTAATCCTGGCGTGGGAGTGAAGGGGCAAATGGGAGAACCGGTAAGAATCCCCTTTTGCGCGGAGGAGCAGACGTTAAAATGTATGTGCTGCCAGGGCGGCGGGGAGGGGGAGGCTGTTCTGATTGTCACTTAAATCGTGTTCATTATCCAGTTATCGTGTTCACTGCCCAGTTTTATGGCTGAGATGCTGTTTTTGCTGAATTATTATGGCACCGTTACCCTTGACTGTAAAATGACAGTCCTGAGAAAATTTACCACTAAATTCAAGTTAATGTATATGACACATTTTACCCCAGCAAAAAGAGATTGAACATTTCTGATAATTTAGTATATCCAGCGTAATGGTTTGTTTAATTACTGTATTGCTTGGCTTAATTTCACAAATTTCCTCGGAATCCTAAACTCTACACATAAATAAAAATATAAACACCTGGAACCAAAAACATTTAGCGACACAGTCTCCCACTCTTTCCTGCCTCATACCTATGCTCACTGTCCCTCACCCCTTCCTCCCTCACATCCACAGTCCTTTCTCCTGAAGCATGAAACTCAGCAAAGATAAGCTTTAGAAAGGTATTTTAAGATGGCAGCTCATCTGGAAACAATCTGAATGTCTAACAGTTGGTAAGTGGCTCTTGCCACAACTGTGGGCAAGTAGATATTGAGCGTCTACTCTGCCAGGCTAAGATCAGTGCTGGATATGGGGATTTTTAGCAAGACCGACTTGATCCCCACTCTCATGGAGTCCCAGTGTGGTTGGGTAAGTTATGGTGCAGGCATTTAGCAAAACGACTCTATTGCCCAAAATACACTGGAAGACTTCATGATGTGCAGACATGCCTATGACATAATGTGGATCAGAAAGTACAGGTTACTAAAGTATAAGGTCAATTAAAACAACACAACAGGGGCACCTGGTGGCTCAGTCAAGCGTCCGACTTTGGCTCAAGTCATGATCTCACAGTTCGTGGGTTCCAGCCCCGCGTCGGGCTCTGTGCTGACAGTTTGGAGCCTGGAAACTGCTTCAGATTCTTTGTCTCCCTCTCTCTCTGCCCCTCCTGGACTCACACTCTGTGTCTTTCTCTCTCTCTCTGTCTCAAAAATAAATAAACATTGCAAGAATAAGCATGGTTATATTTACCAAAACATGTTACTCCCTTGCTTATGTATTATTTTTGCATTCGTTTAATCATTTATGCACATAACATAAATGCTTCAGAGCAGTGGCTGTAACAACACCATCAAATATTCGGGTACATTAAAAAAAATAAGCTTAGGTCCCTAACCTGGTTCTTCTGTAGTTTCCAGTTATAGGTAGGGATTGAATTATTGGCTCTATTATTTCATTTAAATTGGAAATAGTATTCTTCTTCCCCAAATCCCACTTAACAAAACATTAATGGCTTAAAAATTATATATTTGAGAATCTTTGTTCCACTCGGTGTAGTAAGTGCTAAGCATTTTATGTGCATTGTCTGTTTAATAAAGTAATAATACTTGGAAGTAGACAGTGTTATAACTAACCCTCAGTTCACAGAGGAGGAAGGTGAGATTCAGAGGAATCAAGGAAACAAAGGCTAGGTAGGAGAGATTTTTAAGGAACTTGTCCAAAATGACAGTCAGTATGGGCCTAGTTTGCAAACACAGGTGACCAGCTCTATCATCTGGTCTTAACTATATCTAAGTGCAGAATGAATAGAAATATTCAGATAAGTAAAAAAAAAAACAATTATCTGCTAATTAAGGGTGAGAATTTTTGGTTGTATCATGGCAAATCCAGTTCAGGGGACATTTTATTCCCAAGAGAATAACATTTCTAATGACATAAATGACAACTTTTGGTTAACTATTCTATACAGAGAGCTTAAACATATTGAAAACAAATTAGAAATAACCTAAATCTAACTAGAGTAGGATGGCTTAATAAATGATAGTATAGTCTTACCGTAGATTATTGTGTACACACTAAAAATCAGGTTTTTGAAGAATTTGTAGTATAATTGGAAAATGTGCAAAAAATATTATTATAAAAGAAAAATACAAAACTCTTTTAAAACTTGAAACTGTAACAAAATATAAAAATATAAACCATTGTGTGTATTTTAAATTATGTTTATATATTCTGTATAGCATTCTGATTATCTTTTAAATTGTATTTAACACATCATTTGATCACCTACATGTGGGTACATAGGTACATTATCCAAGGTATGTGTACAGATACAGACTCATAAGCACACACACCACAAAGAACTATACCAAAGTTTTCATAGAGATCTCTGATGATAGGATTATGAATCGCTTATATTTTTAAATTTAATTTTTTTAATTTTAATTTTAATTTTAAGTTTTCTTTTTATTTTAAGTAGGCTCCATGCCTAGCATGGAGCCCAATGTAGGGCTTGAACTCACGAACCTGAGATCAAGACCTGGGCTGAGATCGAGAGTTGGACGCTCAGTTGACTGAGCCCCCCCAGGTGCCCCTAGTTTGTTTTTGTTTTTGTTTCTGTTTCTGTTTTTTAATTTTATTTCTAACGATCAGTATTATTACTGGTGAAAAACAATAAATACTTTAAGTTGCATGATATATTTGCCATGATTTTTGTTTTAAACTCATGACACACAGGACTGTATGCATTAGATGACAATACATGGGTGAAATTCTTCTGTTTCAAATTATATTTCAAAATAAAGTGAATATGAAATTCCTATTATCTTCCTTTTTTTTTAAGGGTGAAGTTGGCCAGCAAGGTTCTCCTGGACCCACCTTATTGGTACAGCCACCTGATTCTTGTCTGTATAAAGGAGAAAAGGTAATTCCCAATCCATACGTTGCCTTGATAAAGGAGTCACAGCCAGCATTTTCTGAACATGTACCTGTGCCAACAAAGTGCTGAGTGCCTCCAGGAATCAGGGCATCAATCCCAGAGCAACCTTAGCAGATGAGTACTGTCATTAGCCCCATTGTACAGACTTGGAAAATGAGGCTTGGGAAAGTTACCCATGTTCTCAAGTTTATTCAATTGCTGCATCACAGACCTAGTGTGGGCTGCTAAATTGTGACATGTCCTCCAGAATATAGTGCCCCATCGATACTGTCTTTGGTATATGGGCCGAAGGGGCCACTGGAAGTCCAGTTGTCCTTGAGATGTTACATATGGGCTTGACGTTTTGATCATTGAGAAGGTAACAGGTATGTAGAAGTGGACACGTAATAGAAGTTTGGCAAACTTCACTTCCCCTGTCAGCCTGCGATACTTGCGGATGTTACACTCGCCACACGCAGATTCTGTTGTCAGTTTTCAATTACTGGGTTAACTTTCACTAACTTGCTCAAAATGAGCCACTCCTCTCAATGGCTCCACTCCCAGCTTGCACCTGCTGCTCTGGTTCCATGGTGGTCACGTCCCCTGTGCCCCACGACATGACACCTCTCACACAGAGCTGGTCTGAATAGTGTCGGGTTTAGGAACGCTCCTGGACCTTAATTGCTATTGAGCAACAGTTGAAGAATAATCCTTTATTTTGAAAATTAGTAAAATGATTGTTGAAAGGGGTAAGTTCTGAAAAAGATGGAATTCAGTATGTTAAATAATAAGAATAAACCAGATAAATATTCATTGTGATTTTTAGGGCATAAAAGGAATGCCTGGTGTAACTGGACCTCCAGGACCACCAGGACCCAAGGTAATTTATTGAAATACCTTTTTTTTTATTTGTATGGTATGCTATATTCATGAAAAACAATGTTTTGCATGGATCTTTATCATTGCTTTAAATGCTAATGTATGTTAATAGAAGTTTTCACTATTTTATCATCATCCCGTGGGGCATCTATTCTAAAGTACTTGTTTCCTTTAAGCTGCCGGCAGTAATTTTTAAATCTCATTTTGTTTCTGAATGCCATGTTGCTGAGATATTGCTGCTCGAATGCCTCTAAATGTTGTCATCTCTTTAAGGGAAAACCTGGATTTGGGGCCAAAGGAGAGAAGGGTGTTCCTGGGTTCTCAGGACCACGGGTAAGGCTGGTTCATGCCATCCCTGCTGCCCCTAACGTCAGCGAGTTGGCTTTCTCTCTCCTATTTTTACAAAACTAGATCAGCATTTCTAAGAACGCAAAGTGGAGGTTTTCTCAAACAGGAACAATATATTTTGGATACAAATGATGTAATAGCGACATGTTCAACAAAACGTCCCTTCTGTTGACATCATTTAGATAAACCAGGAGAGAAGAAGGTAGAATTGGTGGGTAGGAACAGGATTGTGGCATTTCCTGCGTGGTTCAGTGTCGGTGCACTAGCAGCTTGGAATCGTTCATTTAAGCCTATTTGACAAAAGAGGGTACTGATCTATGGGCAGTAGCTACAAAAAAATACAGCATCAGGCCTCAAACATGCCACCAATGGGATGGATCATCACTGATAGAGTCACTATAGAGGCCAGACCCCCTATGGGCAGGGGCATTGAGTTTATCTGGCTCCAGATTCCGTAGTTAAGGGGCAACGTTGGCTTCCATGATAATTTTTATTGCTGATAATGCACAGAGTACCTATTAATCTCCAGACAAATTATATTGCAACGATTCCAAAAATATTTAGCCCAGTGCAATCATTAGACTAAGTGAGTGAAAACACAAGAACAACAACAACAAAAGTATGTTCTTAATTTAAAACACTGGCAAGGACATGCATTTTTAAAGTAAACTAAAAAATCAGTTAAAATAGCTGATGTTATAAAGAAGCAGTCTGTTTTATACATAATTCCTTTTATTCAGCTGCCTTTAGAGCCAAGATTCAATATCCAGAAGGCAGTTTCCTAAGGTGAAAAATAATGCATTGAACTGGTTCAGGCACTTTGATTTAATTCTGCTTGTGTTGATTTTTGTGAATTCATTAGGGCGATCCTGGTTCCTATGGGTTGCCAGGCTTTCCAGGATTAAAGGTAAATGTACACGATTATAAAGATGATAAGTATATTTTCATTCATAAGTACAATTCAGTGTCATTCAGAAGTCGTACTAGGGCATGCAAGTATGCACACAGTAACTGGAAAAGGAGACACGTTTATTTTATGAATTGCATGATCTAGCTGTAAGTGCAAAAAAACTAACACACAAAACTGTCTTGAAGCAATCCAAATATAGTGTTAAGACTTTGCACAGAATCTCAGTGAGCGTGTGTCATTCAAATTAAACAAGAGTGAGACAGTTTGTCACCCAGTCACATTTTTTTTAAAAAAGGAATGTTTGTGTTTCTTTGTAGGGGGAACCAGGACTGTTTGGAGATCCTGGATCGTTTGGATTTCTTGGCCCAAAGGTAAAAAAATAAAAGGCTTATTTGAGTATAGCCTGATAAAATTCTATATCCCTTATGTTAACTAATTTATTTTTAAAAATATTTGAAAGAATCCTTGAGAAACAGAAGTTTGGAAAGCAACAGAGTTAATTTTGTACATATTATCTCAATGCATGTTGTAAATGTTTATATTTTACATTTGAGAAATCAACCTTTTGAATGTGAATAATAATGAAAGCTTCAAAAATTCCATGGGGATCAGCTAGTATCCCAATTAAAATCAGAGGAAGTTGTGGAGAACTCTCTGTGGGGCCACCTAAATAAGGCCACCTAAAATAAGGTGTAGATTCAGATTTTGTAGGTGAATAGACTGTTTATACCAGACTGCCAAGTTCAACGTGAATGCTCATAGTATTTCTAAGAAAATTCCTGATTTCAGAAGTATCTAGTTTATGGGCATGAAAAATCTTTTTTTTTTTTTTTGTTTTTTTTTTTTTCTTTTGTGAGAATTTTGCCAGGTGATGCTTTACTTCTGCTTGTAGGTGGAGGTCGGATGCTTTTGTTATTCCCAGATCTCTATGAACCATTCTTTTTTCTGGTCAGCCTATAATCTTTATTTCTCAAACGAATGCACCCTTGGTCCTTCTAATATTTAATTACAGGCAACATGAGAAAAATATTAATATTTCTAAGAAAAGTGTCTGAATGAATGATTTCAGGGGGACCCTGGAGATCGCGGGTACCCAGGACCACCAGGTGTTTTGGTAACTCCATCTCTTCCGCTCAAAGGTTTGTGTCTAGCTTGGTTCCACCATAAATTATTAGGAAATGGGACTTGGGTGGCCCTGACAGAAGAGTCTGGCCCAGTATTTGTGTATTTTGCATGCTTCGCATGCTAAATACCTTGATTTTAGCAAGAATATGTAATTTACAAGTACAGGTCGATAAGTGCATCTGGACCATCTCTGTTGGCATAAGACTCCAAATATTATTTTTTTTAGCATGTAAGCTGTATGCAGAGATTTTTGTTATGTCACCCTTCTAATTTTAATTGCTAAAAAATGTTTCCAAACCATCTAAGACCTACCAAGATGCTGCCTCCAAGAAAGTGACCCAAGTCAGTGTGAAAGACAGTGTCGCTCAAGGTTCATGTGTCTGCAGAGAAGGGATCTAAGATCCTGCATTTTTTAAAAAAGTTTATTTATTTATTTTGAGAGACAGAGAGAGCTTGAGCACAAGCGCGAGTGGGAGAGGAGCAGAGAGAGATGGAGGGAGAGAATCCCAAGCAGGCTGACACGATCAGCATGGAGCCCAAAGCAGGGCTCGATCTCATGAATGGTGAGATCATGACCTGAACCAAAATCAAGAGTCGGATGTTCAACCGACTGAGCCCCTCAAGCGCCCCTTAAGATCCCGCATTTCTAACTGTGGCGAGAAACTGCAAGAACAATCTCTTAGTTGTACTCAACCAAGCCTCACAAGAAGTAATTGTGTGTGAATTTTAAGATGTATATATACGTTTATTACACTGACACGGGTTGTTGTTTTGGGCAGGTCCTCCAGGGGATCCGGGGCGCCCTGGCCGCTATGGAGAAACGGGGTCTGTTGGACCGCCTGGTCCCCCTGGTCCCTCAGGACCACCAGGGGAAACCTGTGCAGGTAGAAATCCACTGGCCTCTGTGCCAGATTTCCTACATCTTCCTCCTCCCTGGAGGTTCTCAACTCTAGCTGATACTGATGTCAACTAGGAGCGTTTCAACTGGTGGCTGACCCCACCCAAATCAAGAATGTTGGGCATTCTGGAGCATGGACCTAGACATCTGCTGCTACCAAAGCGCCTCTTACTTCTATGTGTAGAGCACAGCTTAAGAACCACTGAACTCAAGCCAATTAATGGCTTACTTGGAAGAAATCCAGATCCCTCAGCTGTACCTCGGAAATACTGAGTCAGCATCTCGGGGGTGTGGTGAGGAATCTGTGGGTATAAGAGGCGTCCCGCAAGTTGTCAGAGGCAGATAAGATTTGGAAACTGGTGCCAGGCTCAGAGTGTTTTTTCAGGTCTTTCCGTCCTCTTAGAAAGGCTCTCCCTGTTGACATCTATTCGTGAAAATTGAGTTCCTCTTCGTGAAAGATGGAAACACAAATTATGAATTAAAAGATAAAACTGTGATTCAGCCTTCATTTAAAAAACAAAACCAAAACAACAGTCCTCACCTCCCCCAAAATCAGTACGCCCTCCAAAACAAAACAAAACAAAACCTTACAGCTCATGGTAATCAAGTTGCAGAAGTGCCTGGGAAAGAATCCTACTGATATAGGACTTTGAACTCCTTCAAGTGTTGTGCTGGTTAATATTCCCAAGTAAGATTAGGAATAGAAGTGTAGAGGAGATTTGCATTCTGGGAACTCAGGAGAACTCATTAAATGTGCGAGGAGAAAGTCTTGAATAGACGTAATTTTATCCAGTCCGTGTCTCTTGTTCTATTTACTGAGGAGTGAAAAATTTCCTGACATTCATCTGTTAACTACAAAGTTCTTTAAATTTCTATGAATCTAGCTTCCACTTTGTAGGATCTGATAACTGACCACAAAGGTGGCAATGTTTAGTTTATTTAATCTGTAGATACCGTAGCCTTGGCTTCATTGACCCAACGCTATCTAAGTTGTGTAGACAGTACTCAGTTGGTCAGGAATCATTAGCCTCTGGTATTAGATTTCTTCTTTTGGGCATATTTATAATAAAATAGTGGCTCTAGCAGATTGAAATCAAAACCCAATGGGAGTAAGCAACACATATCTCTAGCAGATTGAAAGCTGAATATAACAGAAAGTGTCTTAATTCCACAAGATTTCTTTTTTAAAGAATTAACCCAATGGCTTTCAAGTCTTGACTACAATCTATTATGAAAAATATATTTAGTATTACATTGCATTTACATTACATTGCACACATATATGTATCCACATATACATATGATTGAAACACAAATTTCATAAAAGAATACCTTTTGGGGTACAATGCATTCTATTTTCTATGCCACTCTTTTGTTTTGAAAAAAAAATTTTAATGCTGGCCACAACTGAATTGATTTCATGGGTGCTCAAGGTGCTATATTCCATACACTGTAGCCCATTTTCCCTGTTGGAAAGCGGTTGAGCATTTTCCTTAGACTGGGACAAGACACCAGGTAGCATCCAGGTGCATCCAGTGACTGTGGAGGTTTGGAGACAAGTCTTAGGAATGACATGAAGACAAGGTGATAGCCAAGTCAACAGGAACACCTTTCATTTAAGTACACCAATATTCATAGCCTTTGCTATACTTATTTTACGATCATCTAAAATATTTACCATGAGATAAGTAGGGTTTTGGAGTCAGATACCTGTGACTGAATCCCAGCCGTGCCACTCAGTGTAGTATGCTAAAATAGTTACATGTTTACACTATGGACTAAAAACATTCCAGGTTCTACCACATACAAGTGGTGTGGTCTTCAGCATTTACGAAACCTCTCTGTGCCTCAGTTTTCTCCTCTTTAGAGTGCAGTTCTTGTTAGGGTTGAAGGAAGCAATATGTAAACAGTTCTTAGAATGCCGTTAGCCATGTTACCTATTACTGGTCTAAATTTCTGTGCCTTATCTATAAGGTACAAACTTTGCAAGATTGTTTCAAGAGTAAGGCTAATGTTTGAAAATATATGCAAAGCCCCAGCATATATGCACACTGTAATGAATGCCATTAATTTAGTTAGCATGCTACTTACTGATTACTGACAGGGTTTCTGTTGTCTATTGCTGAATGAATTACCCAAAACCTAGTGGCTTAAAACAACAATCATCATATTACCCCTCACTGTGGTTCAAGAATTCAGGAAGGGCTAAGCTGAGCAATTCTAGATTGGGATGTTCATCACCATTATGTGGCTGCAGCGGACACACGAGGACTGGCTGGGCATCTCTGTCCTCTTTCTTTTGTATAGTCTCATCGCCTCTCTGTCTGGCTCTGTACTTATTTAGGCTTCCGTATTGCATGGTGGCGTCAGAGCAGTGATATTGCTTCTATGGTGGCTCCATATCCCAAGCATTTCAGCTCACAAGGCAGAAGCTGAATCATCTTTAATGACGTAGCCATCGTCTTTGTACATGGCATCACTCCTGCTGTACTTTGTTAGTCCAAATAATCACAAAATCCCATCACATTCAAGGAGAGGGGAACAAGAGTGTGAGGGATGAGAGCTACCATGGCAGCCATCTTTGGAAACTATAATCTTCCACAGAGAGATTCATGCTCAGAAAGAAGATGCTTCTCACAGGAAGGCTTCCTGCTGTCTTTAGCCAAAGCCCCCAGTAAGAGGGTCAGATGTCACAAGAAAGCAGGATTTAGCTTTTACTCACTTTGACCCCTGAACACACTGAACATTTCAACATTCATGGAGCGTGTGTAATTACATGTGGCTGGAGAGAGAGAGATCGGGTTCTAATACAGCACCTCTATGCCTCTCCCCAACCTACCTTGCTATGAAAGGTATGGTATTCTATATCTTATGGAGATGATATGTGAGTCCATATTTTTATTTGCTACATGTGCTAATATGTTCATCCAGATTATTTTTAACCAAATTATCAAAGTGGAAAGATTGGAAAAATAATAATTTTAATTAAATAATATGTGTTTTTTCCTCCAATAACCCTAAATAATAGGGAAAAAGTAAGAAAATCCGATTCCTCAAAATTTCCACTTGTGGGCTTATTTCAAAGAAGGTGAGGTATTCTTATGGCTGGGAAATCAAGTTAATTTTGAAATACATTTTTTTCCTTTAAAAATTTTTACAGTCTAAGGAAGAATGTACGGATTTTGATTTCTTCTTAAAAAAAAAAGTTTGTTTACTCTGAGAGATACATGTGGTTTTCATTCTCAATTTCTCTTGGAGGCATGATGGGACCCCCTGGGCCAGGAGGGTTTCCTGGTCATCCGGGATTTCCAGGGGCAGCCGGTATCCCCGGGAGAGCTGATTCCACTCCAGGGAAACCAGGGAGCCCGGGACCACCTGGGTTGCCTGGAGCTCCAGGACTGCAGGGCCCTCCAGGATCAGATGGTAAAGTGCTCCTCATTCACGTTCACTGGCATTTATGTTGCATGTGATATCTGCAGTGTCATTCAGAAAATGTGACTTTCTAAATATTTTTTAACATTATCCATTATGTCATGAGCCAAGTTAGTAGTATTAATAATACAAAAAAGTAGACTGATGTTGGAGATCACATCAGCTAAAGCATACGGTTGAGGATTTAAGTGTGAATGATAGAGTTTTGTAAATTACTACAATTTCTATTTTTTCAATGTCGTTTTAATTTTTATCAGAGTTATATAAATAGAGGTGGTGTAAGAGACAGTTCTATGAAGCCTGTTGTGAAGAATTGCCATCCTAGCCAACCCCTTCTTCTGTTCCTTCCTCCCCAGGGGCAATTATCTTCGCACAAGTCATTGGAATCTTTTTTTATTTGCCTTTCTAGTGCCCTTCAATGTGCTTGTATTTCTTTCTTTCTTTCTTTCTTTCTTTCTTTCTTTCTTTCTTTCTTTCTTTCTTTCTTTCTTTCTTTTATGTTTATTTTTTTGGGGAGATGAGGGGCAGAGAGAGAGGGAGACACAGAATCTGAATCAGGCTCCAGGCTTCCAGCTATCAGTACAGAGCCCAAGGGCGGATCGTGACCTGAGCCATAGTGGAGGCTTAACTGGCTGAACCACCCAGGCACCACCTTGTATTGCAATTTCTTGATTCTTGACTTTGAGACTTATCTTTTCACTTCCTTCCATAGAAGATGAAATTGGCTCTCGTTCAGTCCCTCCCCACCGCACATATGCACATTTTCTACTCCCAAAGCCTATTCAACGTAGTTATTCTCTTAGTTTTGACTACATAAAAATATTCAGTATTTACACTGGTTACATAAATGCTGTTCACCAGGTCTGCCATCCAATAATGTATGTTATTACTTTTCTAGTGTACCATTTTGTTAAGAGTAGTCTTGGTTTTTTGTGTGTGTTTGCTTGCTTTTCAATATGCCTACTGTGAATTTAACCTCAAACCATCTAGAGTTGCATAAATTTCCATTCTAACTCATGAAATATTTTATCAGTATTATCTCTTTGAATAAATCTCTCCTGGAGCTTTTTAACCTGTTCAAATTAGGTCAGGTTGCAATTTTAAGCCATCTCAGACACTGTCTCGAAATCTTCCTTTACCAGGAATTCTTTTTCTCTTTGTCTCTGTCTCTTTATGTTTCCCTCTGTCTCTGTTTCTCCCTCTCTCTGGGTCCCCTTGTTACCTACAACTCACATATTTCTATCATACTTCTATCTCATATATCCATCATCATACATCCTGAAAAAAGTATACTTTATCTGTCTGAAAATGCCTTTATTCTACTGTGGAATTTGGTTGATAATTTGGCTGAATATAAAATTCTAGATTGGAAATACATTTTTCTAGGCATTGTCCATTGTTTTCTAGAGTTGAAGAAGTCCAATGACATTTAGATTCTTGATCCTTTGTGTGAAATCTGTTTTCTGCTCTGAAATCTTACAGAATTTTTCTTTTTTCTCCAATGACCTTCAATTTCACAACGACTTGCCTCTGTGTGGGCACATCTGCATTTATTCGTAGGCGCTCAGTGAGCAAGTTCTAGCCAACACAGTTCCTCCATTTCTGGAAAAATTTCTTGAAGTGTTTCTCTGAAGATACTTTCTCCTCCATTTCCCCCCTGTTTTCTCCTTCTGAATTCTACATATGTGCCTATTAGTGAATCCACCATATGTTTCTTTATTACTTTTCACCTTCTTATTTTTCTGTAACACTTTCTCGTAGACTTCCTCAACTCCACTTTACATCTCTGCTCCAGAATTTTTCAATTTCTACTTTCATAATGGTTTTCTTTTCGTTTCTAAGGATTTTGTTGTTGCTATTGTTCTGTTTTAATGTTTTTTTTTTAAGTTTTTTAGGTTTATTTATTTATTTTGAGAAAGAGACAGAGTGAGCGGGGGAGGGCAGAGAGAGAGGGAGACAGAATCCCAAGTAGGCTCCATGCTGTCAGCACAGAGCCTGGTGTGGGGCTCAAACTCATGAACTCATGAGACCATGACCTGAGCAGAAGAAACCAAGAGCTGGATGCTTAACCAACGGAGCCACCCAGGAAGCCCCTCAATGTTTTCTTTTGTAGCAGTCTGTTCATGTTTTAGAGGTGAAATGCTTTCCTTCATCTACTTTTTAAATCATATACTTTATTTCAAAGTTTTCTTCTTGCTACATTGTCTCTTTCCTCCAATTCTGAGGGGCCATAGTTGCTGCTGTAATTCTTGAGAAGGGGATCTTATGATTAAATTGTTTCTTTAACCAGTCCTCCTGTTTGAGGCACTGTCATTCTACTTCAAGGTACCAATTCCTGAACTTTGGGAGAGATTTCTCATGTAAATTGTGTTCTTTGTTCCCTTTCCCCCCTGCCTGCTTAGAATTCAGCTTTTCAAGGTCTGCTAGGTTCTTTTACACTTTTTGTTTTGTTTCCTTACCTCCCCCCCTCCCCTTTTTTTTTGTCTTGTGAGCTTACATCTTTTTATAATATTATTTTACTGTTTGCTGTTTTACTGGGATTCAGGGAGAATAAACAACTTATTGTTTATGTTTTAACTGTCACACTTAATCGAATATCTCTGAATTTTTGCTTTTATGAGCTTTCTTAATTTGTTAATTATTCATAATGGAAGGGGAAAAGGATGTTTGCTGCACAGTTATTTTTGTTTGTTGTTTATTTATTGTCTTTGTTTTTTTGTCCACCTTTCTCTACAACCCACTAAGTTGGGGTTGAGATTAGGATGGCTTTATCAATGGTTGTGGGAGCAGAAGCATGCCATGACAATTGTATGGTCTATTTGTTTATATATTCTTATATTAGAGAGAAAGAAATTTGGAAAATGAATGGAAGAAAGTGGGCTTCAGGGGAAAATAAGAGTGCAAGAGACATTTGCACTTGTTCTTTGGAAGACATTCACAAAAACTGAGTGCTTCTCTTATGCCCCATCCCCCTTTCCCACTGTAAAGTTATATATTGTAGTGTCGGGCACCCTGGACCACAAGGAATAAAAGGCAAAGCAGGTCCTCCGGGAAGAAGAGGCTCGAAAGGAGAAAAAGGCAAGTATGCAGCAAAGGTAGGATTTCCTGAAGACAATAGCTTATGGGGGGGGGGGGGTTGGAGGCATTTATGAAGTGGGCAATGGAACATTTCACTTCGATGCGATACGCACCTTAGTTACCCCCTTGAGTGCCTCTTTTCATCACGTGCTTATGATGTGGTTAGAACTTAGCCAAAGTCAAGTCTTTGTATCTGAGAGTCTAAAGGAGACCCTTGCCTGCTGTGAAATTTGCCTCAGAGTGGTGACTTTTTTCATGAGGTGCTTTTTGTTCCTTGAAAGAAGCAGAGATGAGAAAGTACTGATCTTTTATTTCACTTTCTCTCTGTGGGTCCATACTTCCCCATGTCATCAAGTGTTTGTGTCTCAGTGTTTCTCCACTGTAAATTGTTTGGTGCCTTTTTGACCATCTGGAACAGGTGGGTATGAGAGCATAAACACAGCTGAGTTTGACCATCCGAAAGGCTTTTTTTCCGACTAAAAGTCCTGATGATTAGAAAACGCATTGTACTGAATTATCAGTTGTAATAGGCAATGCAGTCAGTAATCCTTTTTCACATATTATTTTGTTTCTTTATTTGTTTAGAGTTTATGCTCTAACCCAATTTTTTTTTTTGTTTCTTCAGCAGGAACCAGATAAAAGACTTTCAAACTTTTAAAAATATGATTTCTTATTTTAAAGTTCCTTCAGTAAATTTGGGCATCAGTTTATCAGAATGAGTTTATTTAAAGACCCAAGATACCCCATTTGTCCAGAAATGATACACCTGCCCCACGTAGACCATGCCTAGGTACCCCTACACAGTGCCCCTCCCCTGCTTACGTCACATGTTATCAGTTATGGGAGATAAGAACCATGTACGTCATACCCTTTTTGTTCTTATTTTCATTCTTGGTTTTGTTTAGTAAAGGCTTTTTGGGATTTTGTGCAGGAAATATGACAAAGCTGCCTTTTATCCTCTGTCTAGGAAACGCGGGGCTCTGTGCCTGTGAGCCTGGTCCCATGGGCCCACCAGGCCCTCCGGGACTTCCTGGGAGGCAGGGTAGTAAGGGAGACTTGGGGCTCCCTGGGTGGCTTGGAGAGAAAGGTCATCCAGGCCCTCCGGGTGCTGAAGGATCTCCAGGACCACCAGTGAGTAGCTCTTACCAATAACAATCTTTCTAGTTAAAAGAGACGGAGATAAAATTCAACTGTAGCTCTTTCTGACTTATAGTATGATATATATTTTATGTTTTGAACCTATACATATATTAATGACCCAAAAAAATCATCTATGTTCATTCATTCATTCAACTAATATTTATTGAGCACCTACTATGTTCCATGTGTCATTCTAGGTGCTGGGGATGCAGTAGGGAGCAGAGCACAGTCTGTACCCTCCTGGGGACTCCTGGGGTTGGGAGGGACGCATGCTGGGTAGCAAATAGATGAGTACGTATGGCTGATGATGATAAAGGCCATCACCGTCTAATGTAGCTTGAGGGGAAAAGCTGGAGGAAATGAAGACAAAGAAGTGGCTGGAGGTTATGTGGGGTTGTGGAGCACGGGGCTTGGTGGGTGCGTTGGGTTTGGGCTTTTATTCTGGATGACAGGGAACAGCCAGCGGAAAGTTTTAAGAAGAGACAGACATAATGCTCTATGGCTGACATTAGCTTCGAATGGCTCACTATGGTAGTTCTGGTAAGAACAGATAGCAGGGGGCGAGGGAAGGAGGGAGATGGGCTGGAGGACTGCTACATAGTCCTGGTGAAATATGATGGTGGACAAATTAGCATGTTGGTGCTGGGTGTGACGAGAAATGATCAGATTCTCGATGTGTTTTGAGATCGGTGCTAATAGATTGGCTGTTGGGCTGGACATGGGATATTAGAAGGAGAAAAGTAAAGGATAAGACCCAAATGGGAAAGCCAATGTGAGGAGTAGGTGTGGAGTGGGGGAAGGAAGTATCACTGGGGCCATCTTAAATTTGAGGTGCCAATCAGACAAGCAGGTCGAGGTGTTGAAGGGTAGTGAGATGGTATTCAGGTAAGAGACGCCGATGCGAGGTCCAAGGTGGAGATACAGACACTGGCTTTGTCAGCGTTTATGTGATACTTCGTGCCACAGAGTAGATCTATTTTGAAATGGTTCTCCTCTGCTGACCATTACAAGTGACTCGAGTTGAGGCACAGCCTTTCAGCAACTTGACTCCTCAGAAGAAACTCACTGGCCCTAAGGGCATTACTCTGGAGGCTGGACACAGCCTGCCTGTCCCCTCTTTATCAAAGAGCCTTAATCCTGGGGTGACCTGGAGCCTACCCATCAGCTTGAATGTCCTCTTTTCCATTTTCCCTGGGACATGCTATGAAAATAAGGTTCCAGTCTGAGAGCCTTAAGTGAGGGTGACAATTAGGCTCTCTCTTGGTACCACCCTCAATACACCTGCAAAACACACTCACAAAGTCTGCTTGACAAGAAACTAACTCCTTAATACGTGTATGTTGAATGAACACGGCCACAGCTGTTAAGCACTTTGCATTTTATAGTCTGCTTTTTCCATTCGGCATTTGAGCACAGTCATTTTTTATAGTGGTACCTTCATTAAGAAGATGCTACTGGTTCTAAAATATTTTTGTGGCTTTCTCTTGAGTTGCTTCTCAGGGCTAGCCTCTTTGAGTGTGAATTGCTAGTTTGCCCAGGGTTGTCCTGGCTGAGCTTTATGTCATTCGGCTGCTGTACGGCTTACTCTTAGGACAGGTAATGTTTCTGATGTCTTTTTTTCTGTACATGATCCTGTCCATATGACTTCTCTGCATTAAGTTCATCACAGTGTGGTTATAGCTGGGGACTAGATCCTTATACCACAAGGCACTGTGAAAGCAAAGTGTTTGGGGGAAAGGAATGGATACAAAGAGAGAGCACAGAGGAACCACAGACGATCACTGTGGGTGCTCTCACGTCATCGGACATGTCCTCTCTCAGCAGCTGGTCCCTGGCCTCAGAAGCCACAGATTGGTAGGGAAATAGAAAACAGAAAAGTGCGTTTAGGTTCTTTACATTTTTTTTTTTTTTTTTTTTTTTTTTTTTTATGGTTCGAACAAAGCTTTGTATTTATTGCCATAGTCTGAGGTTGGGGGTTTCCTACCAAGATGCTGTCATGTTAAGCATGGGGACTGGGAGGCACGTGGATCCACTTTCAAATCCCAACTCTGACACTGGCAAGCTCTACGGTCTTCCTGAGCCTCAGTGCCTCATTTATAAAATGGACATAACAATGGGGTAAGAATTCAGTTCAGTAACATTTTCTGAGGGCTGTAAGGGATACACCAGTGATCAAGCAGGGTCACTGCCCCTGATGAGTTGTAGAGCAAACCAAAGGTCATGGACTTGACATGGGCTAAATCTGACCTACTGGTTTGTTTGGTTTTGTCTTCGTGATGTTTTATTTTGTATTACTAATAAGATTTATGGCGGCCCTTGAGAAATTGGAAGTTCATTAACACAGGGTCAGTGCATTCCCACAGTTGCCAGGAGCTGAGAGGTGACCGTGCATGTAGAAGGGCTGGGTGCTCCTGGCTCCGCGCGGTCTATCCATCTGCTTCCCTTGCTAGGCACGGCCCCTGTGGGCATCTGTGGCTCAAATCCCTGATCTAGACCATGTTTTAAACAACTGTTACACGGCTGGCAGAGAGGAATTTGTTTTGTTGCTGTTGAGACTTTGTTGTTGTATTAACACATGTATTTAATGATCTCAGGTCTTGGAATAATGACAAGTAGCCTTGATCCCAAAGCTGCTGGGAACCTTTGCCCCAAGAATCTCTTGGATTCAACATTTGTTTCACTAAGAATCTAAGTCTAAGTGCCATGAAGGCAAGACGGTCTGCTGTTAACTGTTGTGTCCTTGCTACTCTCAGTACTCCCTGGCCCTGTGTAGATTGTCAGTGAATGTCTCTCTAGTGAAATCCAAAACCGGTGCTGGTTATCTATTTTTTTTTTTCTCACTAGCTCAAATAAGTCTGAGATCTGACTCTAGTGCTGAATATTCTATATCTGCGCAGCATTAGAGAAATTTATAGTACATTCTAAGTCTTCAATGGCTAACTAAGGAGCGGCTCAGACTCCCGGGACACCAAGGTCTCATTTATTAAGCATTCCACTGGCATTCTCCTTCTGGAGAGAAACTGGTTCGTGTGCTAAATGAATGGTTTTATGTGTTGATAGTTTATCCATCGGAAGGGCGTTTTCATTATCTGCCTCTTGGGCTGAACACTGTGTCTCATATACTTTGGACCTGTCATGTTGTCACTTATGACTTAGTCTATACAGGAAAAATAAGCATTTAAGCAACACTCAACCCATATTAGCACTTTGCGATTTCTAAAGTTCCTTTTCTGTCTATTCCAGCTCTTTCTACTGAGAAATTTGTTCCACCCGCCTTTTTGATGTCACATAGACATCGTTACCTGGGATGCTGTACTACAGTGACGCCCCTGGCGGGGGTGGGGGGGGGGTAGTTGAGTGGGTGTGTGGAACTGTTTTTTTTCTACATCAGATGGCTCCCAAGCATTTTTGCCATTTGGGTTTTTATGCCTGTTGCGTACGGTTTTGGCTTCCTCTTCATTCTTACTACTTAATGCTGCCATCATACTGATCTCCACTGTACCTTCTTCTCCTCTTAGTAGTTAACTGCTTATAAAGTGCCAGTTAAGCAGGTTAAGCTTGCATGAACTTGTTAGATTGTATGAAAATAAGGCAAGGTGGCATCTGTGTGGGAAAAGTAAATGGTCTTCTCAGTCATTTTTACCTCCGTCTAAATTCTTATCTGTGTTTCTTGACTTTCAAGGTCATCTGATAAGTAACCTTAAGTTATGTATAGTGTTTCTGTAGCTGTATTTACTATGATGCTTGGCCACTCTAATATGCTGATGGTAGGTTTCCAGATTGTTGACATGGCTTAATATTCAGTAATATGTAACACTTATAAAACCATGACCCAAACAGTGAGTCTCAGAGCAATGTTGATGTCAAAAGATGATGAGCCCATCAGTGAAAATCAGCTGTTTACTTGCTATATAGAGGAAATATATCAACCGTGTAACCATGGTTCTCATTTTCCCCTCCTCTTGCCCATCAGTTTCCCTCAATATCACAAGCTTATCCCTAAACCTCTGCCTTCGGCTTTAGTGGCAGCTCTTGTGGTTAACCTACCTTCTTCTTTACTCCTCATTCTATTAAAATGCTCAAGATAGTTAAAAAATTTGATTATAGGGCATTCCTGGGTGGCTCAGTCGGTTAAGCGTCCGACTTCAGCTCAGGTCATGATCTCGCGGTCCATGAGTTCAAGCCCTGCGTCGGGCTCTGTGCTGACCACTCAGAGCCTGGAGCCTGTTTCGGATTCTGTGTCTCCCTCTCTCTCTGACCCTCCCCCATTCATGCTCTGTCTCTGTCTCAAAAATAAATAAACGTTAAAAAAAATTAAAAAATTTGATTATAAATTTTTATGTTGAGATAAATTTTATGTTATGACTCAAAGAAGTTACACAATCACACAGAGAGTTCCCATGGACCCTTCGCCAAGCATCCCTGATGATAGCATACATAACCATAGTACGTTGCCAAAACCAGGAAATTGATAATGATAGATGCTTCTGTTGAATCTGGTACAGACCTTATCCAGATTCCACAAGCTTCCAAATGCAGGTCAAGACCTTCAGTTTTGTAAGGTAGGACCCACCTTAGAAGGTAAGGAAGAGAGTGATACCACGGGTACCACACCAGAATCTGGAACAGGTGATTTAGAAGGAAAGAAGAGAGAGATTAGATGTAGGTGAATAACTTTTGACCCATCAAAATTAAACTGATTCATTCCTCTTATTTCTCACCAAGGGAAAACCCGGTGCTGCAGGACCACTTGGCAGTAAAGGAGAAAAGGGAGACATGGTTGTGTCAAGAGTGAAAGGTGAGTCTAGTCAATCACTTAGCTCCCTGCCATTTTTATGAATGATAGATGAACTTTCATCTTGTATTCATTTCCCTGTGACCACAGATCAATTCTATAACAAGACACAGGATTGTTCAGATTGCTTAAAAAAATATTCCTGGCCCGGGGCTCCTGGGTGGCTCAGTTGGTTGAGTGACTAACTCTTGATTTTGGCTCAGGTCACGATCCCAGGATCCTGGGATCAAGTCTCGTGTCAGGCTCCGCACTGAGCGTGGAACCTGCTTAAGATTCTCTGTCTCTCTCTCTCTGTGCCCCTCTACCCCACTTGTGCACTCTCGTGCTCTCTCTCTCTCTGTCTCTAAAATAAAAAATAATATTCCTTGACCTTCACAGAGTGGTGAGAATGTGGAACCTCAAATCCTCTATCTCTGATTTGAAAATATAGATGCTCCTTTAGCCACCTATTTAAATCTTCATTACTGTGAACTTGGATTTGAAGACCTCCTTTGACCTGCCTACCAGTTTTTCAGTGCGTTATGGCATCCTGTGTTCATCAAGACTATTTTGGTCATGACAGAAACCCAGCTTGAAGTAGTTTTAGAAAACATTATTGACTCAGCCAAACAAAATTTGATATGTTAGACGTAGTCTCCCAGGACAGCTGGGTCCAGGGGACTGCACCATCTGCCTTTCTCCCCGAGACTAGCTTTCCCTGGGCTGTGTGGGTAGACTGCCCTTCCTAGCAGAAGCTCTAAGTTCTTACAAAAAGGAAGAGAGCTAGCTCTACCTTCTCAGCTCCAGTTTGAAAAACAAAACAATTCTGGAAAGATTGGCCTAGACTGGGGCAAGTGTGCAGCCACGGACTACTCCCCATTCACCACTGCTAGGGGATGGAGTACCATGTTGGGCACCACACACACAGCGGCCATGTGATTGGTGCCTCCTTACACAACCTCCTCGGCACAGCGCTCCCCAAATAAGAGATCCTGTGGGTTTGGCAGTTGTGTTTCCTCCCTATGACTTTTGTGTGGTTGTCTTTATGTGACTTTAGTCAATGGAGACACTCAGGGGAGTCTCTACCGGCCCACCTGGAGGCAAGGTCATTGCTTTTACCTTTTGTCCTGTGTTTCCTTCTACTTCACCCAGCTGCTGAGAAGGGCTTGAATATCTTTCGGCCTTTATTCCCAGGGCAGAAAGGAGAAAGGGGTCCTGATGGGCTCCCAGGATTTCCAGGGCAACAGGGACAACATGGCCGGGATGGACTTCCTGGAGAAAGGGGGGATCCGGGACCCCCGGTATGTATAATTCTTCTTTGGCTGTAGAGTTTCATTTCCTTATATGGTCACAAAGCATCTGTTTTCCCCTTCTCAATTTAAAACTGTAATTCAGTAAAGTGTCATGTGCTGTGAATCAGAGTCACCTTCCATTGACTGCCAGAAAAAGATGATTGTTACAAAAGGTGTGGCATAGTTGCAGATGGTCTGAAATCCTGAGTGACAGTTGAGTCACGGCATGACTTTCTGTCCCGTCTTTGGTCTTTGTATCATTATCATGGTGTTTATCTATTTCTGGGGCCCTTGTCTCTAGCTACAAAGCCCCCAGTGGCTGCAGGCCTGTTCAGTTAACTCTGTAGGGAGGAGCATAGAACACAGGTCCTGATAATGACCTTCAGTTCTGTCCCCAGGTGAAGAAGCACGTGAGGGGAAGTGGCAAACAAGAGAGGGTGAACTGGTGCAAATCTGAACTGACATGTTAGTTGATGGAAAACCCCACTGACAAATGATATTTTTTGCATTTTTCAAACATGATTTGGGTGGAGACCATGTGGAGGTAACGGAGGTCGTAAGAAAAGACAATGAGACATGATCCTGGGCTTAGGAACTTAAAGTATCGCGGGTACATGAGGCATGTTTGGATGCCTACATTATGTTTTATTCACATCATTAATTTTCTTTTTTTTTTTTTTAAGTTTATTCTGATAGAGGCAGAGACAGAGAGAGCTGGGGAGGGACAGAGAGAGAGGGGGGAGAGAAAGAGAATCCTAAGCAGGCTCCATGCTACCAGCTGCAGAGCCTGATGCAGGGCTCAATCCCACGAACCATGAGATCATGACCTGAGCCGAAGCCAAGAGTCAGACACTTAACCGATTGAGCCACCCAGGCGCCCCCACATCGTCAATTTTCCGAAGAGCAATCCGCTTTCACATTTTATCCTAGGAGATGGAGGCCGAGGGTGTGTTACTCAAGGTCACCTATCTGTCGAGTAGACTACACCGCAGGGAAAACCCCAGTCTGTCTTATGCCAAAGCATGTGCTACTTTCACCAGCCTGTGCTGCCTGCCATCAACAGTGTCGTAATAGAGAAGGACTAACTTCTGATTTATAGGCGCTCCTTCAGACAGATGGTATGTGAGTAAGAGAGGCCTGGAAATCAAACCAGGGTAGATGGTCAGAAGTCTCTCTCGTCTTTCAGCTGATACCAAGTATCATGATAATCATGAACGAAGTCTGCCTTAGATTTGGCAATCCTTGTTTTGTTTACTCTCCCGCTTCAGGAACTATCTAGAAGCCAATGTCACTGAGTGGCAATGGTCCTCGGGTTCCGATCTCATTGTAAAAAACCAAAATGTACCCTAGGTCGCATTAGGTGAGGGGTTTCTATAATGGTCTAGAGCGGTCCTCCTAGATTCGTTGAACCAATCCAGATTCACAAGACTGTCATCACCCACATGTGAGACCAGGCTACTCGGGAAGACAGAAGACACAGCCCTCAGCTTGCCAGCAGGGTAGCATCAGACGTGCGTCGCTCGTATGCAAGACCCCTGGTAGCTGTTCATTCGGCGGGAGAGCGTGAAACGAGATCCACACGCAGCACATGTGCCAGCAGCGTTGACTGAGAGCCTCCTGCCCCACAGGGACACGGCCTGTGGAGACCCCACAGGGAACCACCGCTCAAGGGAGCCCCGGCAAGGACTCCGCACAGGTCTTCATAGTTTTCCAGACCAGATGCAAGTTTTGCCACCAGGGGTTGATGTTACCATAAGCAATGTTACCTTGTAATATATTTGACATCCAATTTTTAGGAAGTTTCCAGAGGAACAGAACTAGACTGTTAACCAAAGGTCAAATTCTTAAAGCAGGAGAAGGAAGTGTTGGTCAGCCCTTTCCTTGCAGACGTGGAGGGTAATTGAGTCTATCCTGTGTCTTCTCATAAATGCAGGAAAACAGTTTCAAAGACCTAAGAATTTATTTATTCAGCTTGTAAGCCTTCTTTCTTACCTCCCTCAATTGACATATTTCTGTATTTCGTTATATTTGGTATTAGAGAGTTGTTCTAACAAAAAATTTCTAAATTCTGTATTGAATACATAACACAGCTTTCTGTATTTGAGGTGGACCCCCCAGCCATAGCATCTATATGTTTGTAAATTTTTATGTAAAGGATGAAGAAGAAACTAAGTTACTCATCTATTGGTGATTTAATAGCTTGCTATTGAGGAACTGTCTACTGGAAATATGAAGTTTTTCCACAGCTTCTATAGACTATGACAATGGCTGCTTTAGGTTTATGGACTTGCAAAGATTGGTAGTTGACTCACGATGCAAATATTCCCAGGGGGATCATGAAGACGCAGCCCCAGGTGCAAAAGGGTTTCCTGGATTGCCAGGGCCCCCAGGAAGAACAGGACCTAAGGGACAACCAGGACTAGGATTTCCCGGGCCACCAGGAGAAAGAGGGCCACCAGGAGCTCCAGGCCGTCCTGGTGAGAGGGGCCTTGAGGGCCTGAAGGGTCAGAAAGGTAATTTTGAAGGTTTTGTGTTACAGAATGTCGGGGGAAAATAGTGGAAGCTAAAGCGATCCCCTCTTTGGGGCCAAACTATTGTAGCAGAACCACTAAATAAAATTCCTTCAGGCTGCTGTTCAAACCTTGAATATTGCCAGACAAATAAAAGCATTACAGCACAATCAATATTTACAACAAATTCTTAAAATACTAAAATGTCTTTGTTGCATTATTTGTCTAGCATGCCAAAATTGTCTTCATTCATTTCTCAATCCCAACTTACGCAATCTGCATTAAATTTACATATATATTCAAAATATCTACTTGTTTATAGTCTTTTGAGACAACGCAGTGTATCTTAATAAAAAACACCAGTATTTCATTTAAAAAATACATCACTGTCCTTGAAAACCCATTTGTAGGCATTCTAGAAAGAAAGAAAAAAGGAAGGGATTTCAAATATATTTGACAGTTATTTGAATTTAAACAATAAAGTGACTTGCAGTATTATAGCTGAAAACTTTTGAAAAGGCTGGAGAAAGAATTTAGATTTTTTTCTTTTGCAATATGTGCATATACCTTGGACTACGTTATTAACTGCGAAGTTTTAGAATGAAATAATATCTTTGGTTCTTGCTTCAACAACATAGAAAGGCAATAGTTTGGCCCTCAATAAGGTTTAAGATTATGGTTCTGGACCCATCAAAATATAACAGTATTTTTATTCATTTGGTACATTTTTGATTTGAGAGCATATGAAGTAATACATTATAATTATTTCTATGAGAAAAGAGAAATGTTCTATTTTAAAGGGGAAGGAAACTGAGAGGCACAAGCTTCGGAGTCTTACTGTCTTGACCATGAAAATGGCGGGTGACAACGATCACATTGCGGAGTCATTAAAAAAATTCAAGAGACAATACATTTGAGGCCACTGACTCATGGTAGCCCCTCCCTGAATGGCAGCTGGTATTAATATCTCAGCGCCCCTGCCCCCCCGTCATCTACACACTCCCACAGCCAAACTGGGAGTCAGATCTTCTGAACTCAGTGTCAGATGTTGCTGTGATTTCCTGCTTTACCAAATCTTCTGATTCCATTGTATTGGATATCATTGAGCCTATAAATGCATTGTTTTCTTCTAGGCTAGTAAAACTGATACTTCTTGGAATTTTTCCTATTCCCCCTATGTTTATAGCTGTCTGACTGTTGAAGTTCAGATTTCAGGACCGAGCTTCTAGAAATTCAGAACAAAGGTAGTTCAAGTGATCTAATGATACTTGGGGTCCTCTTATCCCTTGGATGCCACATATACTACATGAAAAGAATATCTTGATTGAGTTGTCTTTGGGATTCATGTTACATGGGGCTATCAGTTGTGTGCATGCCACTTTTTTTTTTTTTTTTTTCATTCCAGGCGATACAATTTCTTGTAACGTAACCTACCCTGGGAGGCCAGGGCCTCCAGGTTTTGATGGAGCTCCAGGTATGATCAATGAGAAGTTAACTGTTTTAACTAGTAAAAGAACTAGTAAGACAGATGAACCAATAGTTCATCATCAGGCAACTAATGAGGATATTTCTAAAACTCTTACCGGGTTTTGAAGCCAGTATGAGTGGTAATTCCCATTGGGACTCTAGTCTACTGGTTTGGGCACCCTCTAGGTGGGTTTTTAATTTTTTTTAGATCTCTGTGTAACAAAATTTACCTTGATTTGATCACAAATCAGTGAAAATGTCTGCTCTTTGAGAATTTAAAAACTGTATTTCCTATGCCCCAAGAGTGAATAATGATAATTTGCTTACTGATTACATTTTGCTCTCTTCTGTTTTCCAAATCTCAAGGGACATGAACACTCAAAGTTGAAGTTGGCAGGTGCACCTCCTTTAAAGTTATTTTAGCTGAGATCACTTACAGTAGGAAATGTCAGAATGGTTTTTTTCTTTAATTAAAAAATTTTTTTTATAAATCTCAATTCCTTTTGCAGGTGCTTTTTGCCTATACTTCATTTGAGGGCAAATTCAGTAAGATGCAGGGAAATAGATTTTGGCCTTCACCCAGCAGGCCACATATCTTTCTTCCTACAGAAGGGGCTATGCTCTAATATTTGTGTTGACACAGAGCAGAGGAACCAAAAGGTTCATCTGAGTGCTGGTGTATGTCTCAAAGGCTTTCAGGAAGAATCCTTTATGTATGACTTAAAGTATACTAACAAGGGGCACCTGGATGTCTCAGTCAGTTAACTGTCCGGCTTCAGCTCAGGTCATGATCTCATGGTTCGTGAATTTGAGCCCCACGTCGGGCTCTGTGCTGACAGCTCAGAGCCTGGAACCTGCTTCAGATTCTGTGTCTCCCTCTCTCTCTGCCCCTCCCCCGCTCACAGTCTCTCTCTCTCTCTCTCTCTCTCTCTCTCTCTCTCTCTCTCTTTCTCTCTCTCTCTCAAAAATAAACATTAACTTCTTTAAAAAAAATGAAGTACATGAACAGAATCATTCTTTGAAACACTTATTTGGAGCATGTGATTCATAAAATGATTATGTAAACCAGGCGAGGCAACATCTTCCATAAAGTAGAAGTCCTCTGAAAAAGACCGCATAGAGGTTTTTTTGTTTGTTTTTTTTTTTAAATCACCTTAGTTTGTTCTCATTTCATTTGTGTTTTACTGAGTCTGGGTTTGGTTGTTATTGTTTAGGACCAAAGGGACTTCCGGGCCCTCCGGGCGCTCCAGGGTTGAGGTGTTTAGATGGGCCAAAGGGTCAGCGTGGCAAACCAGGAATATCAGAAATACCTGGTCCACCTGGTAAGTAAGTGGTTTTCAGTTAAGAATGTGTGTAGACCTCGAAACTCGATGACCTTAGTAAGCAAATGGCCCACGGATCCCTAGGTCATGGGGGGATGTTTTTTCTTGAAACACTAAGCTCTTAGCTATGTTTTGATAATTTTTAGGTTCTGGTAATTTTGTAAATGCTCAGGGCTCCTTCCACCTGAAAGCATGAGTTATAGACTACTGTTGGTCTGTTATTTGGTAGAAACTGCTCAGTACAGACAGATTGCCAGTGGATGAAAGCGATTAGGGAAACATTGTTGGCTTCTAGAAAACACAAACTCACAACGTATTTTCCTGTGAAAGGTGGCAAAGCAACGTTGCCTATTAAGTTACTCTGAATTTTAGTTACGTATCCCTGTGTTTTTTTCTTAATGTGTTTTTATCAAAGTAGTAGTCTTACATTTGTATTGGTTCTATATTTGTACGTTTAACAATTGAAACAATATTTTTTGATAGGTTTTCGTGGTGACATAGGAGATCCAGGTTTTGGAGGTGCAAAGGGGTCCTCCCTTCCTGGGCCCCCAGGCTCTCCTGGTTCTCGTGGAGCAAATGGGCAGAAAGGAATCATGGGAGACACTGCCTACGGCCACCCAGGTCCCCCGGGAGAGAGAGGTCTTGCAGGGGTGCCGGGGTCAAAAGGACACAGAGGTGATCCAGGACCTCCAGGCTTTGCAGGTATGAGGGCTGTCCTGTCCCTGTGGTCCATAAAGCTAGCTCAGGTCTGCAACAGGTCACTGAAGACTATTTAGACTATCTAGCCTTAGAAGTCTAGAACGCAAAATGTCCCCCCAGGCGTCTTCCCTCATAAATGAGCGCTGGTCACATTTCAAGTAACCTGAGTCCTTAGTGTTGCCTTTGCATTTTACTGGTTCCTTTCAAATCCAGGGCAGCTCACTGTGACTCCGTCAGTTCAGTTTGATTCAGCAGCTACTGGACATCTGCCTGCTTCAGACTCAGGACAGTATGTTCGCTCTGTAAACGCCCAAGGAGCAGGGCCCGGGGAACATGCCCACTGCCAAAGCCAGGTTGAAGGACCACCTGTAAGAGGAGGGGCAGCTCAGGGAGGCGGAACAGGGTGAGATGGTGTTTAGGGAAGCCCCATGGAGGAGCTGGGGGTGGGCTGGGCCCTGGCACACAAGCTGTGTCATTTGAACAGGTGACAGGGTGGAGAGACTTTCATCCCAGCAGGGGCAGCAGGCGGGGAAGGTGGGAGGATGGCCCTGGCACTGATTTTCATCCATTTCCAAATTCACCAAGGATTCTTCAGGATCCTCAGCAGAGGTCTTTAGATTTAATGTGCTTAAAAATAAACCTGGGTCAGGGCCATGAAAATCATCTTCTGGGCCCCAATCTCAGAAATGTTGATTCATTACATCAAAATTGGATGGGGGCCAGAAATTCCATCTGAACTTACTTAGCCTTTTGGGTGATGGGGACCAAGAATGGACCCCAGACTGGAGTTTTACAAACACTGTTCTGGGTCTTTTCTGACAGTGGATGGGCCAGCATTTATTAGGTGTCCACAGTAGTATCATCGTACAGGGCACGTGGAGGACAAGGGACTAAGCCACATTCTGTGTCACCAGGGAGCTTACTTGTTCTGTAGTTTGTAAGTCAAAATATTCATATGCAAAACCCCAATTAGTTGGAAAGTAACAAGATAATGTATTATCTGAGTCAGTAAAAATAATTTTGACTTAGTAATTCGCTATTTCACTTGTGAAGATGTATCTAAGGGAAATGTTCAGCAGAAGATAAAGGTTATTATGAAAATACTCTTGGGGGCACCTGGGTGGCTGAGTCGGTTGACCATCTGACTCTTGACTTTGGCTCAGGTCATGATCTCACGGTTCGTGCAGCCCTGAGTCAGGATGTGCTGACGGCCTGGAGCCTGCTTGGGATTCTCTCTCTCCCTCTCTCTCTCTCTGCCCCTCCCCAGCTCCTGAACATGCTGTCTCCCTCTGTCTCCCTCTGTCTCCCTCTGTCTCCGCCCCTCCCCAGCTCCTGAACATGCCGTCTCCCTCTCTTTCCCTCTGTCTCCCTCTGTCTCCCTCTCTCTCTGCCCCTCCCCAGCTCCTGAACATGCTGTCTCCCTCTCTTTCCCTCTGTCTCCCTCTCTCTCTGCCCCTTCCTAGCTCATGCACCATGCTCTCTCTCTCTCTCTCTCTCTCTCTCTCTCAAAATAAATACATAAACATAAAAAAAATACTCTTATATCATCCACATTAGAGGATGGGAACAATAGAGGTAAGTAATACATACACTCTCTCCCTCTCTCTTCCTCTCTCTCTGCCCCTCCCCAGCTCCTGAACATGCTCTCTCTCTCCCTCTCTCTCAAAATAAATACATAAACATTAAAAAAAATACTCTTATATCCACATTAGAGGATGGGAGGATGGGAACAATAGAGTTAAGCAATACACACGCACACACACTCTCTGTCTCTCAAAGGAATACTATTCAGCTTTTAGCAATTAAAATTATATTTATAAAGATTACAACAAAATAGAAGAAATTTGCAGATTCATATGCAATGTGAAATAATCCAACAATCGAGTGTGTGCTGTGATCACTACCTTAAAAATACAAACATATGAACAAAAGTATGATGAAAACTGGGAAAAATAAAAAAAAAATTAGGTTAGGGCTTGGAATGATGGGGGATTTTTTTTTTCTGAAAATTATGACACTGCGTCTCCAGTCAGTAGAAATTTAAGAGTTCAAGTGACGAAATAGCTTACAAAAAGCACGTCCATACAGTGCAAACTGGGTGGGCGAGCATTGTGGCGATTTGGTGTGAAGCCCGCCACCATGTTAGAGGTTAATTAGAATCAGGAAGAACTGTGTAGTTTTTAAATTAGCATAAGCAGCTTTTTTGTTGTCTACGCAACCTTATCAAGGAACTCTCTGAGTAATGCGTGGTTTTCCCATTCATTTGGAGCTCGCTACCATCTATGATAAGAAAATCCTGTGCGAGACTTAACTCCTGTGAGCACTGAGCCAGGATCAAAACCTTTATTTCTGGGATCGATACGCATCAACCTTTTGTTGCAGGCTGACTCTGTACAGTTTTGTGCCCGGAGTGTCAGGAGTGCGTTGTATCATTTCAGGGCCGGCTGGTTTGCCCGGATTCCCAGGTCTCAAAGGCCCCAGAGGCAGAGAGGGAAGTGCTGGGTTTCCAGGGATCCCAGGTCCACCGGGCCATTCCTGTGAAAGAGGCGCCCCGGGAACACCAGGGCAACCCGGACTCCCCGGGGCTCCGGGCAGTCCAGGTAAGTGTCGGCACATGTCAAGACCTCTGTAGGGTCTGCAGCTTGACTCTTCTCACCAAGGAATAGGATCGCCTGCTGCTTTTTTACCGAAGGACAGAACCAAGACTCTTGGGGCAGAGACCAAGGACTGTACTATTCACAGAACGGCAAGTAGCATGAGCTTCCTGGTGGCTCGTGTCATTTCCCCTTGTCCCCCTAGTGTCATGGGGGCAACAGAAGCGGGGTTAGATGGGTGTTACACATGCAGTGGGGTGCAGCATCCGAGAGGAGCGCTGTGCCTGGGGAACTGGTGCTTTCTAGCAGCCTGCAGAACAGCCAGCTCTGTTGTAGGGGCTGGGGAGACCCAGGAAGAGGCATCTTTCAACACAAGGTGCTGGAGGGCTATTTCCAGTGTGATCTCCACTTCACCATGTGCTTTGTCACCTGTTGTGCAAATCCTGTTGGATTCATCCAGATGTAGGGATCCACCCTCTCAGTGCATCAAAGCGAGGTTGGGGCCATCCCTGCCACCACAGCTTTCTTCTTGGCACCCATACTCCTAGATGACATTGCTGTGACTTCTATAATCCTCTGTGGTGAACACGACCAAAGTTCACTCGGCCATAGCTTCAGGAAACACCTGGAAAGTTTTCTTCTATTCGTCTCAAGAGTAAATGCTAATAATAATAATTTCGTTCTTCATCCTTATCCATTTTCCATTTTTCAAATGCCCTTCATAGTACTCGTGTCTCTCTACTGGAAGGTAGTTTTTCAAGTCACCTGCCTTTCTTTTTCTAGCAGCCAGAGAAATAGGTTCTTAGGCTGATGGAGGCTTGCCATTGTGATTTGAGCCAATAACCAGTGTTTCATAGGCACAGAGACACAATTTAAGTTATCATGAATTTTCTTTCCTGCCCCGTGTGTGAAGCCAGTCTTCAGTCTTCATATGTTATTGTCATTGTGGTTTGTCTCAGGTGCCCCAGGTTGGAAAGGACAGCGAGGGGATGTGGGGCCTCCTGGTCCGGCTGGAATGAAGGGTCTCCCTGGAGTCCCAGGACGGCCAGGGGTAGATGGGCCCCCCGGACCCCCAGGGCTCCCAGGCCCCATAGGCGATGATGGACTGCCTGGTCTTCCAGGCCCAAAGGGTGGGTAGTGCTTTTCCATTATTTCTCCCTTTTTATAAACCTCAAGTCCACTGCTAAGTAAAGAGGTAGGTAGATGGGAGAGGTGGGTGGGGGTGTTAGGTCCACAGAACCCGTAAACACTTCTGCTCGACAGACAGGGTAGAGCTGATAAGGTGTAGGGTCAGAGCCAATGTACTTCTGTTTTGGATGAGCCCCCACCCTCCAGCCCCGTGTCCCTGGCTCCTGGTCCCCTTAAAGCATTGTGGGGTCAGGGCTCAGAAGACATAAAGGCTTCACTTCAGCTCTGTGGGGCGGAAAGCTGAGTAGGCGAGCACGGCCATCACACGCTGTGAGGCTGATGGCGGTGGTTCACCTTCAGGACAAGCTGAGGTACGCGGGCGGGCACACCTCCACGCTGACAGCAAGCCCCACGCGTCTAGGAAGCAAAGTAGCTTTTAAAATGGCTTTTCTAAAAATTCATGTTCTCATTTCATCAGGATCCCAGGGGCTGCCTGGCTTCCCAGGTTTTCCAGGGGAGAGAGGAAAGCCTGGCCTGGAGGGGCACCCTGGCCGTAAAGGGGAACCAGGAGAGAGGGGTCGGCCTGGCTTCCTCGGAGACAAGGGTGTGAAAGGCGCCAAAGGTAAATGCGGTTAACAGCATGATGATGATGCAACATGTCTTGTGTCTGGTGTTTGATCAGAATGGGTAAATATGGTCTTTGAAAAATAAATGGGACTTGGGATGCCTGGGTGGCCCAGTTGGTTGAGTGTCTGACTCTTGATTTCAGTTCATGAGTTCGAGCCTTGAGTCGGGCTCTATGCTGACCACAAGGAACCTGCTTGGCATTCTGTCTCTCCCTCTCTCTCGCCACCCCACCCCCCACCACACGTGTGCTCTCTCTCTCGTTTTCTCTCTCAAAATAAGTAAACATTTAAAACAATTTAAAAAAAAGGAAAAAGAAACGGGACTATCCTGAAGCTTGGATTCCTCTTCCTTTTAGATTGCAGGTGTTTGTTTTAGAATTTTAAACCACTTCATTTTCCTTACCTCTGTATCATGTCGCATATAGCTGATAAATGAATTGCTCTATTAATAGGAAAAAAAGAATAACAGATGCTTTGATTTATAGCTATTGAGTTTGAGAGAACCTTCTCACCTATTGGGAAGGGAGTACAGGTAGGGCCCCTGGCCCCCAACCCGTTTCAATTTTTCTTCCTTCCTTCCTTCCTTCCTTCCTTCCTTCCTTCCTTCCTTCCTTCCTTCCTTCCTTCCTTCTTTTCTTTCTTTCTTTCTTTCTTTCTTTCTTTCTTTCTTTTTTCTTTCTTTCTTTCTTTCTTTCTTTCTTTCTTTTTTCTTTCTTTCTCTTCCTTCCTTTCTTCTTTCTTTCTTTCTTTCTTTCTTTCTTTCTTTCTTTCTTTTTTCTTTCTTTCTTTCTTTCTTTCTTTCTTTCTTTCTTTCTTTCTTTTTTCTTTCTTTCTCTTCCTTCCTTTCTTCTTTCTTTCTTTCTTTCTTTCTTTCTTTCTTTCTTTCTTTCTTTTTTCTTTCTTTCTCTTCCTTCCTTCCTTTTTTTCTTTCTCTTTCTTTCTTTCTTTCTTTCTTTCTTTCTTTCTTTCTCTTTCTTTCTCTTTCTCTTTCTCTTTCTTTCCTCTTTCTTTTTTCTTTCTTTCTCTTTCTTTCTTTATTTTTTTTTTTAAAATTTTTTTATGTTTATTCATTTTTGAAAGACAGAGAGAGAGAGACAGAGACAAGCAGGGGTGGGGCGGAGAGAGGGGGGACACAGAATCTGAAGCAGGCTCCAGGCTGAGCTGCCAGCACAGAGCCCAACGCGGGGCTCAAACTCATGAACCACAAGATCATGACCTGAGCCGAAGTCGGATGCTCAACTGACTGAGCCACCCAGGCACCCCTCTTTCTTTCTTTCTTTCTTTCGAACGAAAACATAATTTTTTTTTTTTTTTTTAATAAAGAGCCAGATAGTAAAGATTTTAGGCGTTGCAGGCTGTATGGTCTCTGTTGAAACCATTCAGGTCAGCTTTGGCAGCATGAAAGCAGCCAGAGACAGCAGTGAATCACGCTAACATAGCTATGTTCCAATCAAATTTTGTTCATGGACACTGAATTTGAACTTCATTTAATTGTCACATGTCATAAAATATTATTCTCGTTTTGCGTTTTCCCCCTAACAGTTTAGAAGCGTAAAAATCATTCATAGTTCACAGATTATACATAAACAGGCTGCAAGTGAGATTTGGCTCTCCAGTTGTAATTTGCAGACCTCTGAACTGTAAGAAGTCCATTTTCATCTGAGCCGTGAGTTATGCCTCCCCCAAGCTTCATTTAAAGAAGGAGTTGTCATTGCTATTAAAAAATAAAAATTGCAAGACCACTGGTTTAAATGTTTTGTGTCCGTCCCTGTTAAATATTTACTTTTACCAATTAGCCATGAGGCTGCAGTGAGTGAAGGTAACGTTTCATTTCCAGGGTTGAGAATTAATGCTTGACAATTTTGAGAAACAAGTTTTTTGTCCTTAAAGCTTTTGGGGTAAATAGCCTCCTATAAAATTCAAATAGCTTTTACTTCTTTTTTTTTTTTAAGTTTATTTATTTATTTATTTTGAGAGAGACAGAGAGAGAGAGAGAGAGAGAGAGAACAAGAGGGGGAGGGGCAGAGAGAAAAAGAGAGGGAGAGAGAACATTTCAAGGAGGCTCTGCACTATCAGTATGGAGCCTGACGAGGGGCTCAATCCCACAAACGGTGAGATCATGACCTGAGCCAAAATCAACACTCAGACGCTTAACCGACTGAACCACCCAGATGCCACCTTCTAATTATTTTTACTTCTTAGTTGATTTATTCTACTATTATGTTTTTGTTTTACTAGCCTCTAAATTTATTACATAGAATCAAGGAATCACAGTCACTCTTTGCTAGCGTAGACTGAGTGATATTTGCTATGCTACTATGGTCTCCAAAATAAAAAACAAAAATTAAGAAAGTAATATTACACTGTGTTTTAACTAACTGGAATTTAAATAAATAAGTAAATTTTTTAAATGCCCTGATTTGTGTTTGCTCCCATGGTGTAAATATTCCCACGATGGCTCTTTTTTTTTTTTTAAAGCTGCCAACGGTTTAACAACTGGCTTACAAAATTCTTGTATTGTTAATAATTGGCTTTCACCTTGCTGGGATGAGCCCACTTGAACACACTTCTCCAACTGGACAGTGTTTACAAAAATCAGATGGAAGCATCATACATTTTTCCTACCTTTCAGAATTCTCTGTGTGGAGCAGCAAGTTGAAATAAGTGTTCTTTTAGTGTAAGGAAAATAATAGAGTGTGGCCAGGAAGGAGAGGACGGGGAACTGAAAAATATGCAATGGGCAATTCACATTTAACAGGATAAACAGACATATTTTAGATCTGGGACTTTTCAAGCCTGTCTTTTGACACTTAAACCTCCAAGACCCATTTGGTTGTATTTAGCACACATTCACTGATCACTCCCTGTACACCAGACCCTGTTGCCGGACAAGTTGGGAGAGAAATGTAAAAGGCACGGCCCTTCCTTTAGAAAAATAAGTTGATGGTATGGACATCGTGCAAGCTGTAAACATAAGTGCGGTTTAGTAACTGAAATGTGGATTTGCAAACCGGACGTAAAATGCTGTAACAGAAGAATCACATGTGTGGTCCTTCTGTTTGTCTTCTCTTGCATCATTAATATCTCAAGGAGCAAGGGGACCCCCAGGAGATGAAGGAGAGATGGCTGTAATTTCCCTAAAGGGGAAACCCGGGGAACCTGGACCTCCTGGAGATAGTGGGTTCCCAGGAGCAGAAGGTAAGCACTTAGATTTTTTTAAGACTGAATCAAATGAGTAGACTTCTTTTTGGATCGTTCAAACAAGCATGTGTGTCAGACAGCTTTCCTAATAATGCTGAGATTAGGAGAGGTCATCTTTTTAAGATATAACTATACCCAGATTAACCTCATGCTGTATTTTTCTTTTGCTTTTCCATGCCAGAACTTCAAATTCATAGGTATGTATAGGCTTGAACATTCCAAACTAAGACCAATCCTAAGATTATACCTATAGTACCAGTTCCAGGTTTAAAGTACCCCTGTTTTTGGTGACTGGTATTAAAATGAATAATTTTTTTTAAAGTTTATTTATTTATATAGTAGGGGAGAGGCAGAGAGAGAGGGAGAGAGCAAATCCCAAGCAGGCTCCGTGCTGTCAGTGCAGAGCCTGATGAGGGGCTCAAACTCACCAACCATGAGATCGTGACCCAAGTCGAATTCAAGGGTTGGATGCTTAACCACCTGAGCCACTGGGCACCCCGAATAATTTTAATTATTAAAATTGATTGTCTAGGTCATTTTGACCATTCTCAGTCTTCAGTGTGCAGATGAACCCCGGGGGCTCTTGTGAAAACGCAGATCCTCAGTCAGCGGATCTGGGGCAGCCCAACTCTGCCTTTCTAACAATCACCCCGATGGCTGTGCTGCTGCCCCTCAGAAACACTGTGTGGCAAGGATTTTGACCACCACATTTGTGTTCTCTTTCCCAAGTTCAGATTTAGTCTGCACGAAGCCCGGCTCTTGTCTTGGCTCTCTCCTGAGCTAGTTGTTAGGGGGCGAATGTCTTTTAACTGGTCCGAGGTTCTTCCCCATTTGTAAAATGAGGGTGTGAAAGCGAACGACCCTGCATGCCCATTCCTACCTCGGGTGTCCCCAGCTCTCTTCGCGGACGCTTCTTCCACTGAAGCCAAAAACCATCACAATGTGGCTGAGGGCAGGAATTCGGATTTCCAAAACCCTTGGCTTCATCTCCTAAGTGTAGGACCCACACCCTCAAGCCTAACTATTGCCCAGCCAGGGATTTCCTCAAAGAGGTTTGTTAACACTTCCCACCCCATCAGGTGATAAAGGCAATCCGGGGATGCAGGGGAGGAGAGGAGAGCCGGGAAGATACGGACCACCTGGATTTCACAGAGGGGAGCCTGGTAGAACTGGGCACCCGGGGCTCCCTGGAGCCCCAGGCCCTCCAGGCTCACCCGGGCTGAGAGGCATTATTGGTTTTCCAGGATTTCCAGGTGACCAGGTAAGTGGCTGCTGTTGGGGAGGAAAGAAATAATAAAACCCTTTTGCTTTCGGGATGCCGATAAGGAGTCATAATTTGCCAGTATATATCATTGTCGTTTTACCGCGTTTTAGAATAGAAGGGATATGCCAAAGGAAGGATGGAGCCTTCTGGCAGGCTATGAGGTAATTATAGTTTTTGGCCAGTGTTCATGCCTGTTTCTCGTAACAGATGACCAGGTCACTTACTCCACGTACTGTACCCCCAGCCTAGTTTAAACAGCTCTACCGAAATTTATCTCATGACTGATGGTTTATCGGAGTCAAGAATCATCTGAAATATAACCCAAATTCTGGTTTCTAAGCCTTCCTATTGAGTTGCAGATATCACAGATTTTTCTGTAAATACATTTGGTCTTCATAACCGTGAGTGAAATACTCCCTTGGGAAGCCAGGAGGTACCTACATGTAGGAGCCTACATCATAACTTCCAGAAGATGTATATAATTTGCTACCCATCATTTGGAATCAAATAGATTTTTTAAAAGTTTTTGGTAAAAGAAAAAAAAATGTCTTCTAACAATGTTTTATTTGGTATCAGTTTGCTCGTTCAAAACTTAAAATTCAAGTCATGTGATGCAATTACTGTTATGCAGTCAGGAATAGAGAATTGGACGCTACCCGTTGGTACCTCCAATTCTGGGCTTTAGCAACTTTTAAAAGCGAGGCACATGGAGTAGCATTGCCTGTAATGCATTTCCAATTGTCTTTACCACTGCAAATATATGGACAATGGTTATGGAAGATTATAACGGGATCATGTTGTGAATGTGCCATTTGTATGTGAAACCAAACAAGGTCTTTTGTTTTAAACTCTCAGGGTGAACCAGGTTCTCCAGGGTCCCCTGGAATTTCAGGAAGCAATGGACTGAGAGGCCCTAAAGGTACGCTCCGGAAATACAGCAGCCGTCCACCAGGCTTATGGTCCTGGGTGTTCGTAACACGATGGGCACGCACATTTGGCAGAAATGAAAAGTTAAATCCGTCAAACAAACTGCAACATCCAAGGGCTTCTTTTGATTATTTTTTTTAATTTTTATTTAAATTCCAGCTCTTTTTTGCCCTTTTGCTCATTTGTTTCTTAAATTCCACATATGCATGAAATCATATGGTACTTATCTTTCTCTGACTTATTTCTCTTAGCATAACGTTCTCGAGCTCCATCCATATTGTTGCAGATGGCAATATTTCATTCTTTCTGATGGCTGAGTAATATAATATACCATTTCATAAATATAAATATAAGTATATGTATATTTATATGCATATACACAACACACACACCCCACATCTTCTTTATCCATACATCAAATGATGAATGCTTGGACTGTTTGCATAATTTGGTTATTGTGGATAATGCTGCTATAAATATTGGGGTGCACGTATCCTTTCGAACTGGTATTTTTGTATTCTTTGGGTAAATACCTAGTAGTATGATTACTGAGTCGTAGGGTAGTTCAATTTTTAACTTTTCGAAGAACCTCCATACTGTTTTCCACAGTGGCTGCAACAGTTTGCCTTCCCACCAACAGTGCGAGAGACTTCCCCTTTCTCTGCATACTCTCCAACACCTGTTGTTTCTTGTGTTGTTAATGGTAGCCATTCTGACAGGAGTGAGGTGATAGGAAATTCAAGTTTTGAATTTCATTTCCCTGGTGATAAGTGATGTTGAGCATCTTTTCATGTATCTGTTGGCCCTCTGGAGGTCTTCTTTGGAACAAGGTCTATTCATGTCTTCTGCCCATTTTTTAATTGGATTTTTCATTTTGGGGAGTTTTGGGTTATATAAGTTCTTTATAAATTTTAGACACTAACCTAGCGGTTCTTTTTAGACTGCTAGATAGTCAAGCACACGAAACACAAATCATCCACATTTGTCATTCGGATCCAAGGGTACTGGAGAGAGAACAGTATGCCTGTAGAGCACACAGGTCTTTCTCTTCAGTGGGGGTCGTTCAGTGGTCTTTGTAGTGATTGCAGCTGCGTTAATGACAGCTCAGCTGCATGAAGACCAGATCCACGTTGGTGGGCAGGGTCCACCTTGGCTTATAAGCCTTCTGTACCATAAGACCCAATATCTCTTCTAAGGACTCCATAGATACGACTTTTAGGGTACTGAGACAAGAGTCACAGTGCACAGAGAAGGCCAAGGCCATGACTTCCTACCAGGTGTTAATATTTCACTTAAGAATTTCTGGGCGACATATAACTCATAGTTGGGTCATGTTTACCGTAAGCCAGGGGTCAGCAAGTGTGCTTTTTCAAGGGGTCAGACCACAGATATTTTCAGCGATATGTTCCCTGTTAAAACTACTCAGCTGTGCATGAGAACACCTATAGCATGAAAACAGCCAGACAATATGCAAACAAGAGGTGTGGCTGTGTTCCAGTAAAAATGTATTTACAACAAGCCACAGGTTAGATTTGGCCCCATAGGCCTTGGTTTAACTTGTACCATAGCCATGTTGTCTCATAACACAACTGACATTCTACCTTAATCAGATTTCCAGGGAAACAGAAACAAAGTTACCTGTGGTTAAAAATGTTCTTAGAGAGGGGTGCCTGGGTGGCTCAGTCGGTTAAGTGTCCAATTTCAGCTCAGGTCATGATCTCGTGGTTGTTGAGTTCAAGCCCTGCAAGTGCTGACAGCTCAGAGCCTGGGGCCTGCTTCAGATTCTGTGTTTCCATCTCTCTCTGCCCCTCCCCTGCTTGTTCTGTCTCTCTCTCTCTCCAAAATAAGTAGACATAAAAAAAAATTTTCTTTTAATGTTCTTAGAGAAAGAAAGATTTCATTAACCCTTTATTCAGACACACAAGCAAACAAAAATCAGGGTATCTTAAATTGCGATGTTTGCGTAAAATCTTTAACATTGTAACTATCCTTGCATACCATTGGGTTAATATTTTTCTTTGACTCTTAATTATGATTTACCTTCTTAACCTTAACCTTAACTTCACTATCTGTGAATTCACACGTTTGGTAAGCAGTTATATGTTACTTTATCACATATTAAAATGAATAACTTTAAAATATAAAAGAGTAGGCACACCTGGCTGCCTCAGTCGGAAGAGCATGTGACTCCTGATCTCGGGGTTGTGAGTTCAAGCCCCATGTTGGGTGTTGACAGATTACTGAAAAATATAATCTTTAAAAAAGTAAAGTAAAATATTAAAGCATAATGAACCACTAAAAAACCTCCCTTACCACCCATGAGACATGTTGTGCATGTTGAGAGACTCCGTAAATAATAGGATAATTGCTATAGGAAAAAAAGAAGTGTGCACACTTATTTATCCAGAAGGAATAACGTAGATATCTTCTTCAGAAATAGTTACAAGTAGAGAAGTTTTCATATTTGAGTTGACACTTTATAGCTTCATGGTTTAAAACTCACTCTTCTTCTGCTTACCTGTACATTTATTATAGTCCCCTCACCCCTCTCAAAATACAAACCTACTTGTTATTTTCTTCATACTTGCTTTTGGCCATGTTTGCAAGGAACCGAAATGCATGCATGGTACCTGGAGTCAAAGGTCTCTCATGAAGCCCATATAAGGGTAATGAATGAAACCCATACTTTAAGCAACCCATGGTTTCTCTTTTGAGACTTTTGCGCTTTTCTTTATGGGCTGTTTCTTTTTCTATCTTTCTTTTTTTATAAATGTTTATTTATTTTTGAGACAGAGAGCGCAAGTAGAGGAGAGGCAGAGAGAAAGAGAGAAAGAATCTCAAGCAGGCTCTGCACTGTCAGCACAGAGCCTGATGAAGGGCTCAGTCTCACGAACCATGAGATCATGACCTGAGCTGAAATCAAGAGTCAGATGCTTACCCAACTGAGTCACCCATGCACCCCTCGGCTGGTTCTTACTTATCTGCCAGGTGGTTTCATCATTCTCTATTCAAGATACTTGGGCCTTTCTGGATATGTTTGGATTGCAAACACTCACTCTGTACATCAAAGCATCATGATAACTACATCATGATAATCCTTTTGGTTGCTGCTTCAGTAACCAAGGACCTCAAATTCTCAGTTTGTACTCCAGCTTCTCAAGGAAAGACTGACTGACCTGGGATGACCAGATTCCTACCCCTCAAGCGATCAGCCACAATTAGAAGTAAGGCCAGATGGAAGAGAAATTTCCACAAGATGTGGTTGGTACCCCTTAGAAAGGGGTGTGAGTGGGAACTATAAATCATGCCTGATTAACTCTCTTATTCTCTCTTATAACTGCATCTATTGTCTTGCCCTTCCCGATCCCAACTATTTTGAGTCCCCATTTATAACCAGCTCCTAGCTGTAAGTCCTGTATTGGGAAGGATTCAGCAACGATGTGGGACAGCTCCGTGGTACAGTGGGAGCCGTTGCCTAGAGTGGCCTTTGAATGTGTGGTCTCTTGTGAAGTTATCAATAAAATGTGCCTTTGTAATTTTTTTTAAGTTTACTTTTAGAGAGAGAGACAGACAGAGAAAGGTAGAACATGAGTGGGGGAGGGGCAGGGGGAGAGGAAGAGAGAGAATCCTAAGCTAGCTCCCTGCTGTCAGCGCAGAGCCTGATGTGGGTCTCAAACCCACGAGCCATGAGATCATGACCTGAGCCGAAACCAAGAGTCAGGTGCTTAACCAGCTGAGCCTCCCAGGCACCCCTGTAATTTTGTTTTTACAAGGACGTTGAGTTGAGCTTCCTTATGAGCTTGACATGTGATTGCATCAGTAAAAACAAGGGCAGTTTCTGCTTTTTGTTTCTAAAGCACAATATAAAAATATAGTCAGTCAATGCCAAGTATTTTCTTAGATACCTAAATTTGAAACTATTTTAGGGAATTTAAAAATTCAAACATTAATATCTATAGTTTCTTATGATTGTTATGAACTATAAAAATGTGTGTGTGTGTGTGTGTGCGCGCGTGTGTGTGTGTGTAAATCACATCTTGCAACTGTGTTTCCAATTGTTCTTATATAGGAAAACCCCCTATTTTTCCAAAAATTCCTCTGGAACATTTGAAGATAAACTCTAAAGATAAATATGACCATTATTAAGTCACTTGTATGAAACAAAATTAAATTCTCATAAGTAATATTATGTGCATTTTATCACTTACAGGAAACAAAGGGGACCCTGCTAGTCAGTTTGGCCCACCTGGTCCCGAGGGAGAACCAGGTAGCCCTGGATGTCCAGGTATAGCTATGTATTTTTTCTTATTAAAACAAAAAAAAAATAAATTTGGTTTGAGAAATTGAACAATTACTTTATACTCCTACCCAGCAATGATTATATCAGTATTTTCTTCCCCCTTTGCCCGTTAAGATACATCTCAGAAGGATTATGTCTCAACACTGCCACCGCATCGTTGGCCTAGCCTAGAAGGACATCAGATTATACACCAGGGGTTCTCAGTCTTTTTCCACCATGGCCCCCATGACCTATGAGGTTGACATAACAATCCACTCCCCTTGGCATGCCCAGATTTTGACATTTTGGTCAAAAGTGATTATTGCAAGCAATTAAAAGCCAGACCATGTCCGAATCTCTAGAATTATAAATGATACATTAGCAATAACCACTCCCACTGATCACAGCTTCAGGTTGTCATTCCAGCCCTTTCTTTCTTACTCAGAAAATCATATGTGAATGCCAGCGGGGAGTGCCATTGTTGAGATCTCATCGAATATCTCATTTACCAAATATGTCATTTGCTAAAAACCAAACCAAAAAAAAAAAAAATTAAACTTCATCACCAACAATGAATCTAAATTGTTCAAAATAGTATTTTGACAATTGACATGTAGTCCCTCAGAATGGATTGGGATGTACCTGTGAGTTCTTGCCCTCCCCTCGAGGCTTAGGCTTGCTTCAGTACCTGACCCACCGTTGATGAGATATACATGCCTTTTAACTTAGTGATTTTACTTGTAGGAATTTATCTGAATTCGATTATCAGGCAAGTGTACAAAGATGCACGCACAGAGGCATGCATTGCATGGAAGGAGCAAATGTCATCCACAAACGATTGGTTAAAGAAGTGTGCAGAATCCCATTCAGCCAATAATGGGCAGGTTAGAAATAGGTTTGTTTTTAGATGGGTCCCTTGTAAATTAAAATATCTCATATCACTAGTTTTGTGTTTTATCTTAAAATTCTCTTTGACAATAGTCATGTTTCATTACCTACACCAGAAGGAATATCTGCGCAGAAGTTTTATCAGAATTTCGTTTTGTTTTGTTTTTATACTACAAGATTGCTAAAATGGAGTTCTAACAGAAAAACAAGCTATTATAATGGCAAGAACTTTCCACTGTCTTTCATATCCATCTTTTACCTCTGACCTGGTCAAATAGATTTAGATAACATAATAGTTTAACCAAAATGTACATCTTAAATGTACATTTGAGGGGAGCTTAACATCATGGAGGTTCCTAATAAATACCAGAGGGAGAAGCCTAAAGAAGGAAAGCCAGTGGTTCAAAGTCAGCCTCCATCATTACTGTCCATGGGATCTTGAATAAGTTGCTCATCATTTGTGAGCTCAGTTTCTTACTTATAAACTGGCATAATTATAGGATTGTTTTGAGGATCAAATAAGATTCCTTGAAAGCAGTTTGTTAACTGAAAATTCCACATTTACTGGTATTTTCATGTAAACCATGAAGATAGTAAGATTTTATAAGCTGAAACTAGTTTCCAACTGGAGGCTTTTAATATTACCTAATATTTTAAGGTAAAATTTATCAATCTGAGTTATTTTACACTGAGGCTAGCTTTTTTAAAAATTTTTTTAAATTCATTTCTTTTGAGAGAGAGAGAGAGAATGAGAGCATGAGCAAGGGAGGTGCAGAGAGAGGGAGAAAGAGAATCCCGAGCAGGCTCCATGCTGCCGGTGCAGAGCCCGATGTGGGGCTCAAACTCAGCAAACCGTGAGATTGTGACCTGAGCTGTCAAGAGCCGGACACTTAACCGACTGAGCCGCCCAGGCACCCCAGGCTGACCTCTTAAAGAAAGTTTTCCTTAGTGTAATTTCCCTGGTGTCCTGTGGTGTTCACCATTTAAATTGTTCTTTTTCTCATACACCATAACTTTAGCCTAAAATTTCTAAATTACATCATATGTTTATTCACTGGCACAGAGTTTACCTAAATACACAATTTCCATTGACTAGAAAAAAGCTGCATGGGTTGAATTTGATCGAGTCCAGTGAGAAGGCATACAGCTCACATCTGTCTCAGGGGATTTTACCTGAGCATACTGGGTTCAGTTTCACCTCCCCCTTTCCATTCAGAGAGAAAACACAGCATAAATTAACTCAGGAGTCCTGTTCTTAATACAGGTGTGACTGGAGAGGCAACCCTTAATTTTTTTCATTTGGAGAGGAGAATAATACCACCTTCCCTTTCCTGCAAGAATGTTTTCAGGGTAAACAAAATAACACACAGTGAGGCCCATAGATCTTAAATTTGATCAGGGAACAGGTATCGATTAACACAAGCTTGTTTCATGTGTGTTGTAATAAATAAGGACTATGCCCCACCATGGGTTTGTAAACACAGAACTCTACACCTATTTGTTGATTCAACTGGCTGATTTCAGCACAGACTATCGGCTTATCCTAGACGTCTAAATTGTATTAAAGTGATACAATATACATAAGCACGTGCGGAAATAGTCATCTTCCCTAGTAATCAAATAAATATAATTAAAGTAAATGTGAGATATTATTTCCTTTGACTGAATTAGCAGGAAAAGGAGCCAACAAACCATCAGGTCCTCAGGGAGCACACGAGATCTCGGGGGGTTACACGGGGTGGTGTGAGAGGTGCGGCCCTGAACTGTTAAATAAACCATTTAACAGCCTCTGTCAAGAACAGAATGGTCTCTTCTAAAAGACCAAAAAGGCAATGCGAAATGTTCTCTTCAGCAAGTCTCTGTCCCGAGAAAGAGACTCTAGTAGATTTTTTTCTTTAACTTAAGGGAAGGAGCCACCAGAAGCAACGTGTGGTTCTGGAATGGGACCCAGTGATGACACACGAGCTGTAAAGGACAATTAAGGGCACACTTGGGGCAATTCAAGTATGGAAGGAGTACTAGATGATGTTAATGGTTGTTCTGAAGTTTCTTGGCTGTGATGATGTTATTTTGGCCATGTAGGAGAATGGTGTTTTTTTTTTTCAGGCATGCCTCTTAAAGTATTTAGGAATGGAATTCCTTGATGTCTGTGATTTACTTTGAAATAGTTCAGCATTTTAATGCATTTTTAAAACCCCAAAATATCATATAATGTTACCTAGAAATGTTCTACTCCTAGGAATTTTTCCTAAGGAAATGATTTGATATGACAAAAATCGATTAAAAATGTGTAAAGATCATTATGCATAACAGCAAAGAGAAATACCTTGAGTGGCCAATAGTAAGAGAAAATTAGATTAATTAAGGTTAACTCCCTAAGCTATCAGCTAGTCATTTAAAAACAGTAATTAGAAAAATAATGGCAAACTTGGCCATTGCTTGTAATACGATGCTAATTTAAAACATCAAAATATAACATCGTGGGCCTTATTTGCACATTGTTACACATATGAAAAATTGTATTAAGGTGGGAGGATTCGAAGTGTTTTGTTTTCATTTTTTCCTTAATGTTATCTTTTCAATAGAGAAATTATAAATATAAACAAGTAATAATAGAAAAGGATGGCAGGGGCTGTAGTTGGAGATAATTATAGATTCACCATCTCAAAGACCAGTGTCCAATTATTCAGGTGTTTGATCTTTCTTTCTGTAGGACATCTTGGAGCACCTGGAGAGCGGGGCTTGCCGGGTGTTCAAGGGCCCAGAGGACCACCTGGAAGGCCAGGACTACCTGGCTCCTCCGGACCACCAGGCTGTCCAGGTACCTTGAAAGGAGCCTGGAAATTTCCGGGCACTCATCTATCTTCTGGTGTAACGGAAGAGGCCAGCTTTCACTTAGACCTAGTTTCAGATGTGACTCTGCCATTTCCTAGACCTGTGACTTTGGACAGATGACTGAAACTTACCCATTCCTGTCTTGTAAGTTTGAGCTAGTCTAGTCTCATTGGGTTGGTCTGGAAGTAAACGAAGACAACACCTGTTAAGAGCCTGGCAAGGATCCAGGTACAAAGTGATGGGCTGACAGATAAAAGCCCCTTTCCATCCTTCCTTAATCTACCTGCCATTCAGATGCTGGTTTTCTTTTCTCCTTTAGACTTAAGGCAGATGTCACACATTCAGAATATAATGAAAGTTTGAAATTGCAGTTGGCAACTTTAATCACTCCAAAGTGTATTTGCTCCATCTGAGGCTAAGTATATATTTTTCTCTCTAGAGTTAGGAGGTCTAGGACAAAAAAATTAAAAAAAATTAAAAAAAAAAAGACAATGTTCCCATGTATTAAGAATACAGATGACCTACCTTCCCCATTAAGGTGACTCATATATCAACTGGGTGTCTGCAGAACCTCCTTCTTATCCTCAGGTGATCCAGGAGTACCTGGGCTGAAGGGACATCCAGGAGACATGGGGGATCCTGGGCCAAGAGGCATGATGGGGGACCCGGGGACACCAGGTCATCCGGGAATAAAAGGTAAAAAGGAAGCCCCCCCCCATGAGGGCAGATTGCGGTGCTTCTGCCCTGAGTGACACTGGTCTGGCTCATGGCTCCCTCCCCTTTCCCACAGATGCCCGTTAGCACCTTCTTCTCCCTCCCTCACAGCTTCAGGCCGTGCATCTAGTGTCTTGACCTGCCTTCTACCAAAATGGTGCTGCCGCCATTTTTTTAGGGCATTCCCCCCAGTGTTTCCTGTAGAGTTCAGGCCTCTTCATTTGTTCTTCCCTTAGATAGTGAGGTGTCTGTTACGTTCTAGATTGTGCGTTAGACGCTAGGCACACAATTTTGAGGAAAATAGACATGGTTACTGACTTCATGGAGCTCACAGTGGATGTAGCAAGGGAGACATATTAAAAACATATACGTAAATAAATATATATTTACCAATTGTGTTAAGTGGAAGGAAAAGAATAAAATGCCATGGAGAAAGTTACTCGTATTCGTGAACTTTGTTAGATAAAGAAACATTTTTTTCCTGGTTGCATTTTTGGTCTTTATGGGTAATAGTGCACTGGCTATAAGTGTGGTTACAGTAATATCATATATCATATCACCTGCCATATTTATTTGTTATTAACAAATCTTCATGCCCCTCCATCCCTCCATGGTACTACTTATTCTTCTTTCATCCATTTCTTCCATTTTAGAGAAAAAAAGCTTTTCATGGCCACTTTGTGTATACTTCTAGCACAGCACCTATATTGTATATTGTTGAGAAGTCTTTCTTACCAAGTAGAAGGTGATTTTATATCCTTGGCATCCAGTGGATACCCAGTAAGTTTTTTGGAGGGCTACTGTAAATATTTTTTTTAATTTTTTGATGTTTATTTTTGAGAGGGAGACAGAGTGTGAGCGGGGGAGGGGCGGAGAGAGAGGGAGACACAGAATCCGAGGCAGGCTCCAGGCTCCGAGCTGTCAGCACAGAGCGCGACGCGGGGCTCGAACTCACAGACTGCGAGATCATGACCTGAGCTGAAGTCGGACGCTTAACCGACGGAGCCACCCAGGCGCCCCTATATTTTTTAAATTTGTGAGTAAATTAAGAAAAGAGGCATGGACAAATCGAGAATGAACAACTGAACTAGTAGTGATGAAGATGAGGGTCTTCACTTGAATAAGCTGATGAAGGTTCAAGCCCTGGTTGGTGGATTCCTGTAATCAAGCTCCCCTCCCCTTTCTTCTCAGTTTCCTTCTGCTAGGTGACTCATCCATGTACTAAACTCTGGTCAAATGAAAATTACTTCCTCGCAGAAGAGTTGGAAACCCCTCCTTTGGGTTCTTAGTTGCCTTGTTGTTTTGAAAATCCAAATGAAAACTTTCCACACTTTCATCTCTTCCCTCATCGAGTAGTTTTCAGATAATTCCTGTTTTCCAGCAAGTACTTGGAACAACTCTGCAGAGAAGGGAACCCTTTATTTTGGAGAGTTGGTACACTTAGGTATTTCCATGTGGCCAAATATTTGGCTTCTGCTTCCCATCACTGAACAAGATGTCTTTGCATCGTTCTTCTCCCTCTTCACTGGCACTGGATGTGAAGTGCGGTGATTTGTGATAAATTTAGGGTCTCAGGCAAAATGATCACTTCTTTCAAAGTTTCTCTTTATTTTGAGAAAGGGAGAAAGAGCGTGTGTGGGAGGGGCAGAGAGAGAAGGAGAGAGAGGATCCCGAGCACGCTCCACACTGTCAATGCAGAGCCCAACGCAGGGCTTGAGCTCACAAACTGTGAGCTCATGGCCTGAGCCAAAGTCAAGAGTTGGATGCTTAACTGACTGAGCCACCCAGGCACCCCCACCAAGTGATCATTTTTTATGTTAAAAGTTTATCTAGTGATTGTGGCCATTTGCTGTCCCTGGAAATCCCTGTTACCCTGGTGGGGTGTTCTTGGACAACTGTTTTGAGTGTTGGAAGATGAAATCGGTTAAAAAAAATTTTTTTTTCATTTATTTCCATTATTAACCACTCCTACTGCATTTCCCTTTCTTCTCACCCTCCTAGTTTAATAAAAATAGCAAGGACTTTCAAACCTCTTGGTTTGAAAACAATATACACTCAGTTTGACTGAAGTGACCAGGCTCATGTCACTATTGTGGGTTTGTCTGTCTCTCGATTTAGTTTGCGTTTATCACATCATTTCACTATGGTAGGTTATTAAAATACCAGTAGCTAATGACGTTGACTGAGGAACAGAATTACTCGAAAATTCAGTCTCCCCTGACATCATAGTTCCGTGGTATGAAATAATGAGTTTGTTGGGAGAAGGGGAGAAAATGAACATGTCAGCCCAAGTACCCATCGGAACGATACAGACGGATGTTGCAATGGTGCTTCCTGACCATGCAGTGACACTGTTTCGCTGCAAACAGCCCAACAAACGACCGGGCTTTAAAACAACAAAACAAAACCGTGCGCTACATTCCTAAAAATTAAAACGGCCACAACATAAATCCATTGTTGCCGTATATCCTGCTGATATAAAAATGAACCGTGCTCCAGCAGAAACACTTTGATCTGAGAAACTAAATATTTGAAGTATGTTCTAAATAAGTCAAGGGGACTGATTATCTTGTTTGAACAAACCAGCTGTTGAACTCAAAGTTGTTTGCCCTGCTGGAACTGGCCACATGGATTCCCAGTCCTGCTTGAGTTCAGTCAGATTTAAACTTGAACTTAAACATCTGCTAAAAATGGCTGGATACCATTTGCCCTCTTTTGAAAGGAAGACACTCAGCTCCTCGTTGGGCGTTCTGAGATCGCGATAACGAAAACCTAAAGACAGCTGTTTGCACCATGACAAGTGTAAAGAGGTGCCATGGGTTATTTTGGCTGGTGGCAAGCACGCTGTCACGTCAGAGAAAAGGCACCTCGAAATGTCTTGTACCCAGAAAGAAATGCCATGCATCTCACAGCCGAGAAAATCATGGAAATGTTCTCCTGCTTCTACACCGAAGGGAGCGTCCCTTCCGGCCCTGCACCCACACAGCACTTATCACTCTCGATGTAATTGCCTATTTGTTCTATCGGGTCAGGGATTGTTTCTCTCTTGCTCTGCATTGTCTTGTCAGCAGCTGTCACTAAGTACATTTGGGGACTGAAGCTCCAGGGGTTAGGAGACCATGTCTTTATGCTCCGGTGCTTGTCCTTAGTAAGCACTCCCGTATTTTCTGGATTACAAATAAATTCAGAATCTGTTTTGATAAGCTTTCAACTTCGTTCGGCCATTAACCTGTAGTTACGTAGGTCTCTTTCCCATCGGCTTTCACCTTTGGGTGACCAGCTGTCCCGGTTTGCCTGGGACCGAGGGGTGCCTCGGGAAAATCCCTCACAAACAGGGATGAGGCAGTCATCCCATTAAAAGTATAAACCTGTATAAAGGCTACTGGGGATAGAGTAGCATTTTCAGGCTTTAGAACAAAAGAAAACCCCAGTGGAAAACCAGTCTCAGAGTGGGCTGGCTAACCCGCATGGAGGCTGTGATTCCCATGAGGGCTGGAGCAGAAGGTTCGATTCTCTGAGTGGGGATAGAGTGCCCTGGCCCGTGAGTGCAGTGAGATGCAGCCTTAAATGATGGTTGGTAAGCCAGAGGTTGGCCAGAGAGGTGAATAAAAAAATCCTCATTACCAAGGAATGTGCTTTGTTAGCCTAATTGCCTCTCATCTGCGCTGTATATATTTTATGCATGAACAACTTTCTGATTTAGAGATGGGATTGATAAAAAGCTTTCAGTAAAAAGGAAAAATTGTCCTTAAAATCCTACCCAGATGTAGCTGCATTCAATTTAGAAAGATAACATTGGGTCAGATAAGGGTCGGCCAGTTCAACAATGGTGAGGGGCTGGGCCTGTGACAGCCCGGGATCTGGACGTGTTGATGGGACAATGCAGAGTTGGCAGAAGCTGAGACATTCCACCCCAGCGAAGTCCCCCAAGCCATCAATCTTGGTGGCTTAAGCTGGAGATCAAAACACATTGAAATAGCAAAGTGTTCTCAAAAAATCTATTATCATTTCAGATAGATGGCAATAAATATCCAGATCTGGCAGATGAAGGTCTGTGTGTTCTTTTGGTGCAAACTTGAAACGTTGGCTCATTAATAGGAAAAAGGATTGAAAAATAAACTCAGCCAGAGCTGTTAAAAGTGGTTAGGAAATAAGAGCTTTAGGAAAAATAAGGGTGCGGCCCCCCCCTTTTTTTTTGGTGTGAGAGAATACGGCTCATTTGCACTGATCTGAAGTTTAGAGTTTAAAAATAGACTAAGTGTCCATTTCAAGTACAGATAATAAATCGAATGGAACCAGCTAAGTGTTCCATCTTTAAATAAGAAGCCCACAGAGGACTTGCATATTAATGAAGAGATAATAATTAGCACATAAATTATTTATACACAAATGGATGCCTGTAACTTCACCAACTCTTATTCCTCCCATAAATCTATCAAAGAACGTGTAACATGCAAAGAGAAGTTGGACTCCCTCCTTCCTGCAGCTTTCTTTCCATCCATTCACTGGCCCTCCCTATTGCACATTTTCTCATTCACTCATTCATTCATGCATCCACTCACTCATTCAACAAACACCTGCTGAACACCAACTGCGTGTCAGGAGACGTGCCAAGTGGGGGCTTGGGAAGACTAAGAAGACCCGATCTTGTACTTAGTTTACCCAAAGTAACCCACTCACCCAAAGACACACTTGTTGCACAGCGTGGGGCAGGCACCGGGACATGGGCATCAAGAGAGCTGTGTGTAGGTGTCGTGGGGTAGGCGAGGGGCACCTTCTGTGTGCTAGGGTGTTACTATTGTAAATGAGAGGGACGTGGCCCTAAACAAGGAATGGCTGGCTGGCTCTCAGCCTTGGATGAAGATCCACCAATGAATTTGGAAGGTCACAAGGTTTGGACAGGGGCTGAGGAGAAGATTCTTTCCTCCAAATCAGTCAGTAAGACAAGACATGTATGAATCATGTGGTGGAGGGCTCAGCTCCCGGGGAAACATTCTGTACGTATCAGTTGTCTGCCTTTTTCCCCTTCCTCTCTCCCTCCTTCCCTCCGTCCGTCCCTTGTTTTCTTTCTCTACTCCGTCCCTATAAATCCCTTGTACTGTATAAGTACAAGTATACTATATATTATATAAATGTATTATATGTATTTTAAATAGTTGTATATTTGTAAATACATATTTTAAATAGTGATATATTTGTAAGTCTTTAGATTTATAGGTGTTCAGTGTTCAATGACAACTTAAGTAAAGTCAGGTTGGTAGATGTCTCCTTAGAGGACTATACTGATGCCTGGCAGAAGGTTCTAGAGATGCAGACATCAATGAGATCATACCTAATTACGGAGACTGGAGTTTTCATTGATCGTTATGAAATAAATTTAGTTTCAGTAAAGAGGCATCAGAGTGGTTCTTTTTGAAAGAAGTAGCTGCAAAGAAATAGCATCAACAAACTTGACCTGTAGGCCTCTTCTTTCTGAGTAGTACGGTGCTTAAAGAAAAGTTAAATGTGTCATGTATTCCCCAGTATGCCACAGGCCCCACCTGTCCTTACTGTCTTACTATCTTTACCTGACTACATCCCAAAGAAATTAGTATCCACACACTGTGATGGAGTGGACAGATCCTGAGCCTGGGAGGAAGGAGGTCTCGGTTTGCTCCATTCCAATCTCTTTTCTCTTTTCTAGGATGAGTTCATTGTCATAGAATCTAAGGTCCCTTGCTGAACTAACAGTCAGTAATTCTAGACTATATCTGGATAGAGAGAGACATCCATGATATGGTCAGAGACCAAGAGCAGTGTGTTAAAACCAAAGAAATGCGTTAAGCTGCCTTGCAGAAAGTATCCATCAGATGAATGAGTTAAGTAATAACCACTGGCACGGACTTAGCCTTGATAATGACATCTAGATGGTAGGATCTCATGGCTCCCTCCTGGAGAAGCTGTCGGGGTGCCGTCAGTGAATCATCTCCCCTGGGTGGTGCCTGTGCTGGGTGACGGGTGGACTTCAACATCCGGTCTTCCCCAGTGGATCACAGGCCCCTGATGTGTTTCAGGTCCCTCCGGGTCGCCTGGTCTGAATGGCTTACATGGTTTAAAGGGTCAGAAAGGAGCCAAAGGCGCTTCAGGTAAGAGAAAACCCTTTGTGAGCGATTAAACTGCAGTCAGGAGACCATGAGATACCGCTGGCGTGCCTTTACCGCACACAACTTGGGGCGAGAAACTAAGAAACTGGCTTAGTTTAGAGGCACACTATTGAACTATTTCTCATACTGACGATGGACTTACGTAAGAAGGACCTTTGAGAAAACCCAATTTAAGAAGGAGTGGCTGGTTAACAGTGACTTCTGTTGATGTTACTTGGGGCTTTCTCCCTGCTAAAAATACTCTGAGTAATTGCTTTATTTTTTTTTTTTTAACGTTTATTTATTTTTGAGACAGAGAGAGACAGAGCATGAATGGGGGAGGGTCAGAGAGAGAGGGAGACACAGAATCCGAAATAGGCTCCAGGCTCTGAGCTGTCAGCACAGAGCCCGACGCGGGGCTCAAACTCACGGACCGCGAGATTGTGACCTGAGCCGAAGTCTGAGGCCTAACCGACTGAGCCACCCAGGCGCCGCTGAGTAATTGCTTTAGGTGGGGCCAGATTTCAAAATGTGACAGATAACAAAGAAATGGTTGGGAGGTCTTGTTATGGTCTTGTTTTAAGTGTTGCGATGCCAAGTACGACCCCGTGGGCCTAATTACTAGTTTTAGCACCCCTCCACAGGCTGCTGCTAAAACAAATTACCTGAGCAAATTGCTGGTATTTTTGTTATCACGAATAGGCTCATCATTAACAGCCGCATTTGAGATTTGTTCTGGCGTTTGAATATAGGGCCCGTTTGCTGCTTTAGTGTCTCAGGAAACTAAGCTCGTGATCAGACAAGGCAGCTGGAATCAGACACGGAGGTCTGAGGGTCTCCGGTGGAGAGTTGGGTTGTTGTGCTCCTAGGTCGGGCCCCGTTGCTGAAGAGAGACAGAATCTTTGTACAGTCCAGAAGGTCAAGAATTAATGTAGGTCAGTCACGTAGGATTCATTTTAGGGGCTCTTCCAAATAGTCTGATTATATGTGTGCCTCCCCCAAGAAACCAGTGATGTTCCTTCCCCCTTTTCCGTGGGAAGTTCCATGATGCTTCCATTTATATGTGAATTTCCACCTTAAATTTCAAACCAGTTTGTTCATAGTGACTTATTGCTGGAACTCATTGGAGCGTTGATCAGCTGTTGTATTGTTGTTGTTGTTTTTAGTCTGGGAAATAACCATAAAATAAACCCAACCTGTGCCTGACCGTGTGCTAGGGCGCAAGAGGGTACATGGCGACCCAGGGGGAGTCCGCAGCCTTTCGGGCCACCACTGGGCAGGCGGTTGTTCTCAGCGCAACCCGCTGTGTCCCTGTCACCCCCTTTGGAAGCAGTTCTTTTCCAGGAGCCACAAGAGGAACAAACAGGGAAAACTAATGCTGTTTCCCTCGTTAAGGCTCGCATGAAGTGGGCCCACCTGGCCCAATGGGCATACCTGGGCCGAAAGGGGAGACAGGAGACCCCGGGAGCCCAGGAATTTCTCCCCCAGGCCTTCCTGGAGAAGAAGGTCCCCCCGGTCCCCCAGGTAAGAAGCAGCAAGCTTTTTCCTCTGGCACTAACTCAGTCAAAACCTTCCAAATGTGATAAGGCTGATCTCCGAACACGTCCCTCCTCAGGGAGACCTGGATCACCTGGTCCTGCAGGTGCCACAGGAAGAGCTCCTGAAGGTGACATTCCTGACCCAGGTTTCCCCGGCGATCAGGGACCTCCCGGCCCCGATGGTCCAAGAGGTATGATAAAATCCTGGCAGAGGACGTTGGCACTCCTTTCCTTAGATGCTGCCAGCTCCGGAGGATTATAGGACCAGAGAATGGCGGAGTCACAGGCCCTCAGCAGCCCCGACAGTCTGGCGGAGGGGAGAGGTGGAGTGTGGGCAGTGCCCGGCTGCCAGGACCACCCCCAGAGCCAGAGCTCAGAGCTCAGTCTTCTGTCCAGCTCTACCAAGCATCTCCGTCTGGGGACACTGACTCCCAGCAGACCCTTCTCATTGCCAGCGCCAGGGGGATGCTGAGCACAAGGGGTCAGAAGTGGCTGGTGGGGGTGTGTGTGGGGGGGGGATCTCACTCTGCCTGTTGGTTTCTGGCACCTGCCACGTGCACCGCCATGGGCCAGCATGACCACGCCCAGGCCTGGCACACACAGAAGCAGTCTGTTCAAGTGCTGCTAACAGAACACATTGTTCCTCTCAGCCCTTGGCGGGGACAAAGCCCAGCAAGGCAGTATTTCAGAGTAGGGGCTGACCTGAGCCGGCTGGGGCGTGGGGAGACAGCGTGGTGCCGTGGGGTTTTGCAAAGTGCACACAGTCATGTTCCTAATAGCTCACGGAGCTCTTTCAGAGAGACCCAACCCACTGCCTTTAAATCTTTGGGATTTTAGTTGGGGCAGGATAAAATATTATGTGATTCTATTTTACCCTGAGAAAAATGAAAATGCTCAAAAATATTCTAGGTAGCTAAGGAGAATAGGATTTGGGCTCACTTCCTGTGCGTCGACACCTGTTTTCAGATAGAATTGTACATGTAGTTGAGTGAATATTCCTTTTCCATCAGCCAGGTTTTCTCAAAAGCCTGTCATCCATCTCTCTGTTTGCCCATCTGTCCTTCTGTCCATCCATCTGTCCTTCTACCTGTCATATCAAAGCAGTGGGATGGCATGCAAAGAAAAACCATAAAACCATGCTTCCAGAAGGAATGGCTTGGAAGGGAAGGAAGGCTTTCCGTAGGTTCATTTGTCTAACGGCTGCTGACGGGCCACTTACACCATCTCCCAGCTTCACCTCCAGGGGACACTCGCTGTTTCACTTCTGATATTGTTCATTTTTTTTTCTTCTTCTGGTTCCCCCCTGCCCCCCCATCTTTTGCTTGCATTCAGTTACTTTCCTTTAGACGCTCTCAGGCAGCCAGCACTCATATTTGTCTTTGACTGAAAGACGCTTTTTGTTTCTTCCTTGTGGTCAGGAGCACCCGGGCCCCCGGGCCCCCCTGGGAGTGTTGACCTTCCGAAAGGGGAACCAGGAGACCGGGGTCTGCCGGGTCCCCCGGGCCCCCCGGGCCCCCCAGGCCCTCCAGGACGCAAAGGCTTCCCAGGATGTGATGGAAAAGATGGACAGAAAGGTAGGAATGCAAGTTATTTCTGAAGTAGTGTGTGAAGACTTTTGTGATCTTGCCCTTCAGGGTCTGGGGTTCTGCACCACGGTGAGGTAATTCTCATTTCCTATGGAAATAGTGACTGCATTTCCAAAATGCCCTGACTTTCCCAAAGAGTCTTAACGTTTGGGTGACATTTGGGTAAGTAAGAAGAAGAAACACAAGTTCACCCTCAGCCCCTAACAACGTACTTGATAATCTCCTAGACCAGAACTGAGCAATAGAAATAAAACACGGGACAGGCGCCTGGGTGGCTCAGTCAGTTAAGTGTCCACTTCTGGATTTTGGCTCAGGTCATGAGTTCACCGTTTGTGAGTTGAAGCCCCACGTTGGACTCTGCACTGACAGTGTAGAACCTTCTTGGAATTCTCTGCCTCTCTTTCTCTCACTTTCTCAAAATAAGTAAATAAACTTTTATGTGTATATATATATATTTTTTTTAAAAGAAATATAATGCAAGTTATACATGTAATTAAAAGATGTAGTAGCCACATTTTAAGAAGTAAAAAGAAACAAGTGAAATGAACTTTCATATTTTCTTTAACCTAGTATATTCAAATGTTACCTTAGCATATCATCATTGGTATAAATTATCCATGCGGCCACCAGGGCCATGTGTACGAACCTAGTTCCTCTCCAGATGAGACACTCCCCCTCACCTTTGAAGTCTGGTGTGTGTTTTAAGCTTACAGCATAGCCCAGTTTGGATGTGTCCATTTCAAGGGCTCAGTAGCTACATGTGGTTAGTGGCTTCTGTACTGGACAGTTTGGTTTGAGACTGCTGACCTGGCTTTTTTATAGTCCTGAAAGAGTCTCCATTACTGAATTCCCCCACCATTTAAAGCTAAAATAGTTGTTTTAATTCATTTTTACCTAACTGCTAGTATTTGAGGATATTAGTTTTTGGTCACCAGGATTTCAGAGAACTATTCAGTTCATAGAACTTTTTTGTTGAAAGGGACCAATAATGGTTACTCATTTGAGCTCCCTTAATGTCATAGGTAAGTAACTGTCAAAGTCTTCCCAATAATTGGCACCCTGCCTAACGTCTGAGCCAAGCGCAAAATAAAGCCAAAGTTTAGGGAAAAAAGGGGATCAAAATGACATGACTACAGTGCAAATAGCATCCCTGTAATGGTGCAGTGCACAACCTGCACAACAATACACAACAAGCATCTTCAACTTTACTGGCAGTAAAATAAATTTTGGAGAATGTGGCTTATATCTGCAGGTATGTGGGCTTCCAGTTATTGAACCCCAGAATTGGACAAACATGCTACAAGCCAAGTCACCAAAGGGAGGAGGAGGTTAGCTATACAACCTTGTCCCTTTCCCAAATAAGACCCTCCTCCTTCCCATTTACTGCTCTGGAGAATGAACCTCCACCTGGAAATATTCTTCAGGATTGGGGAAATAGCATGCAGTAGAGGTAACCAAAGGACATACAAAGAGTTAGAAATATTGATGAGACCCCTAAGTGTGCTTCTTAAAAAATTTTTTTAACGTTTATTTATTATTGAGAGACAGAGAGAGACAGAGCATGAGCATGGGAGGTTACAGAGAGAGGGGGAGACACAGAATCCAAAGCAGGCTCCAGGCTCCGAGCTGTCAGCACAGAGCCCGATATGAGGGGCTTGAACTCACAAATCACGAGATCATGACCTGGGCTGAAGTCAGACGCCCAATTGACTGAGCCACCCAGGCACCCCCTCCCCCCCAAGCATGCTTCTTAACTCCCATCCCAGCAGGCACATGGCCCAAAGAGTGTTTAACTGTGGAAGAGAGGAGGGAGTTTCTTCAGTTTATGTTTTCAGACTTGTTGGGAAATACAGTGAAACCTTGGTTTGTGAGCATAATTCATTCTGGAAACATGCTTGTAATCCAAAGCACTTGTATATCAAAGTGAATTTCCCCATAAGAAATAATGGAAACTCAGATGATTCGTTCCATAACCCCAAATATTCATATAAAAGGGATCACAATACTGTAATATAACAAAAAATAATAAAGAAAATACAAAGTGAAAAGAAAAGTAAACAAATTAACCTGCACTTACTTTTGAAAACCTTTGTGGCTGGTGTGAGGGATACAGGAGACAGGAGGGTTATTGTGTAGGATGACTTTCACTATCACCAACAGAATCGCTGCTGTTGGCTCAACGGAACCTTTTTCTGCATGGGGTCCACTGTATACACTCACACAGATATTGACTACAGTACAGTATTAATAAACTCATCCTATACTGTATTTAATGTAACTGGCAATACGGCGGCAGAGGAAAGGGTCTCTCTCTGCAGGCAGCCTGACCTAGAATGAAGCAAAACATCCCTAAGCTCACTCTTGTATGGAAAAGAAAGGACTGTCCAGAGGTGCTTTGAAGTGACAAAAAATACACTATTGTCAATTGTGGGCACCTTCCAGAGTTCTGAAAAATCACTGATTTCTGTGGCCTGAGATCGAGCATCTGAGCATGGGAGACTATCACCCACAATCCCACAGTGAGCAAGAGAGAGAAGAACCATTGGCTCAGCTGGGATCATGTGATGCTCGGTGTCACTTACCACTGGTATTACAAGACATCGCTCGTTTATCAAGTTAAAATTTGTTCGAGATGTTTGCTCATCTTGTGGAACACTCGCAGAACAAGTTATTCGCAATCCAAGGTTTTATTGTATTTGATCTATCCCACAAACATTTATTAGGTACCTACAGGAACGTAACAGTGAACAAGTTTAAACAGAGTCCCCATTCTTATTCAGCATAGAGTTTCATGGGGGAAGAGAAACATTCCCACTAAAGGGTCATCCATATAAATGGAGGCAGGCGCTCTGAGTAAAGGAAACACAATTCTAGGGACTTGGGCTGGGGCTCTGGAGATGGCTTTCTCGAGGAAGTGAGACTTGCTGAGCACTGTACAGAATGAGGCCTCGGTGGGCACGGAAGAGAAGGAACCGCATATGCGAGGCACTGAATGGCCGGTGGGGCTGAAAGGGAGATTGTGAGGAAGAGAGGTGGGAGCTCAGGCCAGGGGACACGTTTTCCCAGATGGCCAAGCCTTCTTCCTTGTTTGCGCTCCCCGTCCACTGTCTGCCGAGAAAGTTCAGGATTACAGGCTTTTTCCTTCTCCTTTAGTTTTGTCTTGATCGTGAAACCATTTTCCTTAGTCCTTTTGATAGACTGTTGTGTTTCCTTCAGACGGAGGCAGCTCTTCTCAGCTTTACAGAAAAAAGTGAGAAACTCGCCTGGATTCTAAGACCGAATTGGCCCTGAATTTTGCTGAAGTGAATCTCTGAGTTCAGCCCCTCAGACCTGCATTGTCTTGATATTGCTCTGTTCCAGGCCCCTATTTTTATGTTCTTTGTAGGACCAATTGGATTCCCGGGACTGCAGGGGCCACCTGGACTTCCGGGATCTCCTGGGGAGAAGGGTTTACCTGGCTTTCCAGGCAGGCAAGGGCCCCCTGGGCCTCCAGGTAAGCTCCTAGTGCCTAATTATCTCACCCACCAAGCCTACATGCAGCCTTTTTAAAAGTATTAATTGTGATGGTCCACTTTCAGAAAGTAATTATTCTGAAATTGCCTACAGTTTCTTCTGAGTTAGTCTGTTTCCGATATAAAGATTATATTTATTTCAGGCCTCACTACAGAGTCTTATGCTTGGTAAACTAATGTTTATCATTAGAATAAGTTTGCAAGTTAGGAGTTGATTTTACGTGCAGCATCTTTAAGGTACCTAAATCCGTGTTCCCTCACACAAGAGGCAAAGACTGATTTGATTATTGTATGTGAGGACTGTCTATTCATTTCTGTCCCCAAATTCCCATTGATTTTCTTAGATGCTTTATTTAACTTTTTCTGTAAAGTATACTAGTTCCTGTGAAGGTGAAAAGGCTACTCAGTTTAAGCTCAGTAGCCCACACGTTTCCAACTTCGGGTCAAAACCAGCCAAGGAAGAGTTGGAAGGGCAAACAGACATGCATACTTGAGATTGGCAGAAGTAATATCTTTGGAGATCCTTAATCAATATGACGATAATGTGGTATCAGTTCAGAATAGTTTGCAGTGTCCTCAATTAGCACTGCAGTCCAAAGAATAAATATAAGCCGCACTGCTTTCTGATGGATCATAGAGCAACATGACTAGAGCTTGTACTTGGATTCCTCTCATGTTTCCTTTCTGTGCATAACCTGTAACACTGAGCTAAAGCACATAAATAATATGAAATTTTCAGAAGCCTGCCCGTGAACAGAATTCTGTATATGTTAGATTGGAGCATATTCGCCATATGAAATCAGCTCGAATTTTATATTGTGCAAGAGAGCTCTATTTCAGTTTTTTCTAGATACGAACATCCCATTATGAAATCAGAGCCGTTCTTGTCAGTAACATCGATGTAGACTTGTCATGTAAATAAGATGCTGTCATTCTGCTCATTACTGATGCCATCCTCAAATTATTATGTGTATCCTCGAATAACCTATTTCACTTTGGTCCTAATTCACACGTTTAAAATCTCTTTCCCCCACATGAAAATCATTACGTGGCGCTTGGATTTTTGGCTTTGGATCTCTCCAGGTGCCAGAGGTAAGCATTGCTATAAAATTAGTCATTTCCTCTAAATCTGGCTTCTGTTTATTTCTGCACTTGCCTTTTCTACTCTGTTTGTGAGTTAAACTTTGTTACATTTTTGTAGATGGGGTGCTGTAATTATATGAGGTTTCAGTGTGTTCGCTTCCTCATTACGGATACAGTAACCCTATATTAGAGCGTCCTAAAGCTGAGCCTCATTATAAGGTTGTCAAAGCAGGGAAGACGCTCAGCTTACAGAATTTCAACTCAGGCCCAGAGTGTGAGTGCTTTGTCTGTCAAGGGCTAGTACATACCAATGCAAGTTTCTTTATGAATTCTACCATATAAACACATAGAACATCCCTAAAATAAGTAGCAACAACAATATGAAAAGACGGATCCTTCATACCCAGTAAGGGGCTGTGGCAAGGTTTTCCCATAACATCGAGGTCCATTTTCAAGGAGCAAATTTCTTGGTGCGTTACAATAAAAATGCCATGATTCTTTTCAACTAAATGTTCACTTACCCCTCCAGAGGCAGAAGCAACATATTATTTCGTGTCTGGGGTTTTCAAACAGACTAAAAAGAGTTTCTCAAAAAAAGCAAAGAAACACAGTGAGTGCACGCATTTGCTCTTTTCCAGGCCTTTGTTATTAACCCCAATGAAAATTGGTCCGGAATGCGGGGTCCCTACACAAGAGATGCTCTGGCCCCTCCCACTCAGCTTCTGGTTTATTAAAAAGTAAAGAAAAGCAAAATCAGATTTTTTTTAAAAGGCTGCTATTTTAAATGTTTATATTTAAAAGTTTCACTTTTGGGGTGTCAGGGTCGTTCAGTCGGTTAAGCATCCGACTCTTGATTTCCACTCAGGTCATGATCTCCCTGTCCGTGGGTTTGAGCCCCACGTCAGGCTCTGCGCTGACAGTGTGGAGCCTACTTGGGATTCTCTACCCACCCCCTCTGCCCCTCCCCCCGCTTGTGTGCTCTCTCTCTCAAAATAAAATAAGTAAACTTAAAAAAATAAAATTCGTAATTTCATATTTAATGTTTCCACCTCCATCCATCCTTTTAGTGTCTCTCTGGGTCTGTATGTATAAACTGATTTGAAGATAACACCAGAATCCTAAATATGAAGCACGAGCCAAATACGTACCCCCTGTTCCCTTACTTCCTTCCTTCCTTCACTCCGTCAGAATTCGCAAGGTTATCCAGGGAAAATAGAAATTATTCATATACATCTCTCTCAAGTCACCCAGAATGGAAAAGCTATGTTTTACATTAAACTGTATGTACTGTAAATATACATGCAACTCAGTGTTGGTTGTGGTTTCATACAATATTTTAGGAGAGATTAAATTCCAAACAGCTTACAGGGTTCAAGTACATTTTGCACAGACATATTAACTAAAATGCAGCCTATGATGTCACTATGACCACATTTTCTACAGTTTTCTTGCTGCCTAATTACTGCTATTTTAAAAAAATGTTTATTTATATTTGAGAGACAGAGCATGAGCGGGGGAGGGGCAGAGAGCGAGGGAGACACAGAATCTGAAGCAGGCTCCAGGCTCTGAGCTGTCAGCACAGAGCCCGACGTGGGGCTCAAACCTATGAATTGGCCTAAGCCAACGTCAAATGCTTAACCGACTGAGCCACCCCGGCGCCCCTAGTCACTGATATTCTTAAATTTTTTTTGCACATTTGTATGAATTTTAAGAAACCCATAGCTGATGAGCAGTGTGTTTTCAAATACGGTGTATTTCAAATACGGTGCCTGAATGGCTCAGACAGTTAAGCGTCCAGCTTCGGCTCAAGTCATGATCTCATGGTTCGTGAGTTCAAGGAGCCTGCTTCAGATTCTGTGTCTCCCTCTCTCTCTCTGCCCCTCCCCACTCACACTCTGTCTCTCTGTCTCTCAAAAATAAACAAACATTGGCAAAATAAAAAAAAAATTAAAAGTAAAATATGTTGTATTTCTTGGAATTTATCACGCTAATGTGAAGAGTTCTGTAGGCAGTATGGTGTTGTGGTTAAGAGCACAGTTTTGGAGCCAGGCCATCTTGGATTTTGATCTAAACTCTGCCATGTGTCAGCTGTGTGACCTTAGATATGTCACTTACATACCTGAACCTGGGTTTTCTCACCTGTAATGTTCTAGTAATAGCGGCACACACACACACGGGCTTGTTTGGAGCCTTTGATCACAAAGCAATTAGCACAGAGCCCGGTGCATGACAAGCTGTTCATATTAGCTGTTATTATTATTGGTTAGTGTTATGATTATTTCTTTCCCCTTGTGGATTATTTGTAGGGTGACTGAATGAAACTTTAGAAAAAAATATCTTGGGACACCCGGGTGGCTCAGTGGGTTAAGTGGCTGACTTTGGCTCAAGTCATGATCTCCTGGTTCGTAAGTTCGAGCACCACTTCGGATCCTCTGTCCCCCCCAACCTCTCTCTGCCCCTCTCCTGTTCGCTCTCTCCCTCTCAAAAATAAACTTTAATTTTTTTTAACGTTTATTTGTTTTCAACAGAGAGGGACAGAAAGCGAGTAGGGGACAGAGACAGAGAGGGAAGCACAGAATCCAAAGCAGACTCAAGGCTCTGAGCTGTCAGCACAGAGCCCTACGCGGCTCAAAACCCATGAGATCATGACCTTAGCTGAGGTCGGTCGCTTAACCCACTGAGCCACGCAGGTGCCCCTCAAAAATAAACTTAAAAAAAAAAGAAAAGAAAAGGGAAAAAAGAAAAAATATCTTAAAGATGTGAACATCACCAAGGAGGAAAAACATTCACGCCTTCAGAGCAGTGGTTCTCCAAGTGAGATCCCCAGATCAGCCCCAGTAGCCTCACCTGGGAACATGTTAGATGTGCAGATGTTGGGGTCTATTCCAGACCTACGTGCTCAGAAACCCTGGGCTCTGGCAAAGTGGCCAGATGATTCTGATGTGCAAACATCAGCACTGCAAGTCCTTAGCGCTAAACGGTGCTGAAGCCTCGGCCGGCATCGGAGTCATCTGGGGAGTTTAAAAAACTGCTGATGCCTAGCTCCCACCCCCAGAAATTCCCACTTGATAAGTCTAGGTGGGGTCCCAGCACTGGTACTTTTGAAAAGCTCCCAGGCTGGGTTTATTACGTGATCAAGCTTGAGGGCACTGCCCAGGCCACGTGCTCTACAGTTAAATCGGTGTTTCTGGAGTGGGACCCCAGCATCAGCAGATTCATGTATAGTTCCCTGGAAAATTGCAACCGACACGCACTCAAGGTTGAAAGTTGCTGCTGTGGTGCCCCTGGCGACCTTGAAATTCTGTCTGAGTCATGGACTATACGGAAGCCCGCGTGGCCGAAATGTACAACGAACGGATTAGAGACGCGTTCAGTTGAGCACAGGAACCCACGGTAGCTCTCCCACTGCTAAGTGTGGCTGCCATTTTGTAAAAAGTTGCCCAAAGATTAGAAATCCAGGGGATTTCCCAAACTGTTGCTGCCCCAATCAACTTTCTCCATTCCATACTTTTTTTTGCTTCCTCTGAGATGCCATTCATTCAGTCAGCCAGTCATTAGTTTATTTAACAGAATGCTCTGGAAATTCTTCACGCAGCCCACAGTGAACAGCAGTCCCGCCTTCACGGAGCCTATATTGGGTGGTTGAACATTCTTCGGTTCTTCAGTGTAGAGACCGAAGCCTGACTAACTTGAGAACACGGAAGGAGCTTGTGTGTAAGATTTGAGTCCGTCACACAAGTGGGGGTTCCCATTTCAGGTGAACCGGGGCCACCTGCAGACGTGGATTCCTGCCCCCGAATCCCCGGGCTTCCTGGGGTGCCAGGCCCAAGAGGACCAGAAGGAGGCATGGGCCCCCCCGGAATGAGAGGCCCCCCAGGAGCAGGTACGAGCCTCACGCTGACTGTTCATTATCTGCATCCTGTGCTGCTGGAATGAGAATTTAAGCGTCTTGCTGTATAGTTTTTAGCATGCAGCCTGAACAATTTGTGAGGAGGTAGCAAGGCAGTCCCCTTCCTCTTACGCATTTCTCTACATTTATCTGAAGCTTTGATCGTGTCCTAACTGGAGTGACACATGCCTCCTATTTTTCTGCTGAACTCCTACTTGAATCTTTCATGTTGCATACTTCGGCAGCTTTGGGGCACAAGGTTTTGAAGCTTCTTACACAACTGAGTAGATGCTCTATTAATCGTCATTACTACCTATTGACTTGATTTTGCATTACAAACACTTGAACTGGGGCTCAGTGGAAAGGAGGGAAGGAAAGGTATCGCTTGGAGAAGGGAGAGGGGAAAGGGAAAGGGTTGCTCTAAATTATGGCCATGACTGGAGTGTTCATTTAATTTTAACGTGACCATCGCTCAGTCATTCTCAGGGTAGTAGGATCCTTATGTAAGGACCTTTAAAAACCATCCCTTCAAAAAGTATCCTCCAAATGCGTTACTTTCTCTTCCCAGATCCCTACCACACTGGTAATTTATAAAGAGATTAGGGAGTCCGGGATGGTCCTCTAGTGGTCACCGATCTCTTCAGACCAATCGGCAGTGCCCATGATTCTAGACCGCCTGTGTGCAAATTACCCTAGGAGACATGAGGCCATTTTCTTTTCTGTTTTCCCACCTGTTCTCCCAGGTGTGGCTTTGGCTCTCTTGGGTTCAGGTCCAAACGAATTGGAAGTAGAACTTGAATTTTGCACCCCCTGGTGTGTGTGTGTGTGTGTGTGTGTGTGTGTGTCCCCAAAGCCAAACAGCTAAGGGCTGGAGTCTGAATAGTTCTTGGGTAGTGTCCGGAACAGCCCTGGAGCCTCCCTCATGTTAGTATGGGGGTTTTCATGTTTGTATTTGCTGCATTGCATCTATGCAATTGCGTGTTAATTGCGCGTCCATTGGAGCAACTTCCGTTAACAGCGCACGAGCACTAGGAAGTGAGCGTAGTCCTTAGGCACTCACTACATGGGTAGATCTTGCAGTCAGTCAGAACAACTCATCAGTCAACCTACTTTTAAAACCAACCGCCTTGTTGTATATGTTGTTGTGCAATATTGATGGCTGGGATACTTCTCCCCCTGCCCACCACACACACACCTCTGTAAAAAAAATCAACTCTCCAGTAGAATATATGGCCGGTAATGGAGTTCTGCAAATATATTTCAGGAAACACTTCCAGATCCCCCACACTGTTTAGAAAGTGTGGTCCTGGGTATCGTGGGCAGTACGGATGTAGGTATGATGCGTTTTTCTCCCACCAGTGCCTCACAATCTCAAGGTAGGAATAGTTGGCAGAACAGGAGTAACTCTTAAATAATGGGAGACGATCATTTGTGCTTTGAAGGAGATTCTGGCAAAGGCGTGAAGACAATGGGACAGGGAGAGGTGAACTTTATCGTGGAAGCCTGCAGGGCTTCTGAGACTCAGGCAAGGGCTAGCCTGTGAGCGGAGCCTTTACGGAAAGATTGGGCTTTGAGGAACCAGAATTGTCCAGCAGGGAGATGACAGGGGCACAGCAGGGGTTGGTTTACCTTGAGAGCCTGATGACTAAGTCAGCCACATCCTTGCTGCTTTAAGTGTGGTCCGAGGACCAGTAGCCACTCAGGCCACAGACCTACCAAGTTAGAATCTGCATGTTAACAAGATCCCCAGAATATCTGTGGATCCCTTCAAGTTTGAGCAACCCTAACCATGTTAGATGAGTGCTGTCCTTAAAAGAGTCAGCTAAGAGTCACACAATCCCTAGTGACTCAATCCTAGCTGTAGATCAAAGTCATCTGGAGGGGCAGGAAACAACCGTGAGGCCTGGGCCCCCTCCCAAGACCAAGGGAATGCAGAGGGAGGCAGGGCCCAAGTACCAGTGTTTGGAAAAAGCTCCCACGATGACTCTAGTGGACAGCCAGGGTTGAGACCCAGTGCCTTACCCCAACACCAGTGGAGACAGGTTGGGTGGCTGGGCTCACCCATTGTGGTAGCTTGGGCAAAGAACCGAAGAAAGTTATTGAGAAGAAAAAAATCAAATGGGCAAATAGTAATCTTGGGCACATACAAGATTCTCTCTCCATAGACTGTGAGCTTCTGAAAGAAGGCCGACAGTCTACATGGGCCCAGGTGTGATCACCTGTCATCTCTTGTTCTGGCTGACTTGGGGTCAGATGGGCTCATCGGGTTGCAGGTGGCCTCAGAAGGGTCTACTCTGGCTTTCTGTGCCTTCTCCTTATTGATGTCACTGACCCTGCTCGCTGGCAGTGGGGACACCTGAGGCCACCGTTGTATCACAAAATGTGACTGTTATGTTAAAAAAAAAAAATGCCCAGCCCTTCCCCCAAAGCACTTCCCATTCTCCATGGTTTCAGAGCAGGGCTGTGCTGCTCCATGGCTCAGCTTCCCTGAGCTCCTTTCTACCCTACTGTGTCCCCACTCTCAAGCCAGTGTCCCCTTCTGGGTCCCTCTTCTCTGACATGGGCCTCCAGATCCTGTTATAAAGGACCCCTCTTTGCCTACCGTATAGTCTTTGCCCCCTAGCTCTCCCTGCTGGCCACCTGGATACATGGCTACACTGTCCCATTACTAAAACGTGACTAGTCTCTTCTGAGGGTCTAAAGCACCCTAACCCTGTCTGACTTGGGTCATGTGCAGGACATGTTGATCATCGCCTGTCTATTTTCTGAAGGCATTTCTTTCAGCACGGTGTTGGGGGCTGTCTACACCGCCACCTCTCTACTTTCTGAAGGCATTTCTTTTAGCACAGTGTTGGGGGCTGTCTACGCCACCCCCAGGGTTTGTTGTGAAGGCTCAGCTGAGACCAGGAAGCACCATGTCCACTTAAAATGGCATCGTTGGTTTCCTCTTGTTTTTCCTTCCAAACCTCTTCATTGCCGAGCTGGTTCTGTAACCAGGTGCCACAGCCAAGATCTATACAGAAGCAAACAAAGTTCTGGCTCTTTCCTGCCCAGTATGAGTAGGTAACAGCCACACTAAATATAATTAATGTCTGCTAAGAGTCCTCCACCATGGAAGGCCTAATGTTTTTCTGCTCACATGTCTCTTTGATCTACAACCTTTCCTTCCCGGTGGAGGGGGGATGGGGAGAGGCTCAAAGGCTGGAGCTTCCTGGGATGAACACAGAGGTGGTTTCCAGATCGGTTTGAACTCTTACTGCCTAATGGACACATCCCCACATCCTGTTAGAGTGTGTTTAATCTTCAAGTCAACATGTGATGTGCTCAGAGGAGGTAATCCATCAAATACTGGAGAGCTTTTAGATGTACCTCTTGTTCTTAAAACAAGTTCCAGGTAGAGAACAAGTCCACACGGTGAAAGCTCTGGGCACTCAGCTCGGGTTAACACAAGCTTTCCTCCCCATCTCTGGAAAATTGCCTGATGATTTCTCCAAAGGGAGCAAAGAGCCTATATCATAACATCTGGTGGGGGGGACTCCTGTCCCCAAATCGACAGTGATCTCGCCGCATGTCCCTATTTCGGGAAGACACCTGCTGCCTTTTCAGTGATCAGCCCGTTTGCTGGCTTGTCAGCACCTGGGCAGCCCTTTCCAGCATACAGCGCAGTGGCCACACGTTGCGATCCTCTCCTCGGGTGGGAAAGATGAAGGAAAGCTCTGAGCTCACCATCAGGGCCCTGTGTTCCTTCCAAAGTAGCTGATGTTCTCTTTGAAGCGGGTGGAAAGGGATGTGCCAGCCAGCATGCAGCAGCCCCAGGCATAGAGAGGTTTCTGCCCCATTACTGGAAAGGAGAGGGCATCTCTCACCCAGATGGCGAGAGGGAGAGGGAGGGGCTTCCTTTTTCGCTTATGGAAAGACGACCACGTACCGCACGCAGTCCAGGAACCGTGTGACCAGCCAGGAGAATTTGTTTAATACCCGAGGAAGCAGAAAGTGAAATGCTAGTACCCCGGAGGCCAGGAATGCCGGGGGGCGGGGTACCCATAGGAGCTCTGCCACCATGGAGTGTGGGGGAGGGGCTGGCTGGCTGCAGGGACAGGAGGAGGACGTTTGTACGGGACACTCTGAGGCAGGCAAGGTCAGAACAGAATTTCAAAGGCAGTGAGGTCTGGAAGGGTATGCGTCTCAGTGCTAAGAGGGGGGCCTGTGTGAGACAGGAAATTGAGTGGGACGTCCCCCTGTTCACCCCAGTATGGCAGTCCCCTGCTCTCAACCCTCAGGTGGCTTCCCCACTCCCTTGAAGAACAAGTCCTAGAGTGAAAAAAGAGCGAAAGCTGCTTAAGTGAGCTCTCTCTGACTTAATGGTTGGTTTTAGGCTAATGTGTGGCAGAGAGAGTGAGAAAGGGAGAGAGGGAGAGAAAAGTATAGGTAGAGACCAGAACCCTTCGGAGGGCTGGTGATTCAGGGAATTCAGGATAATGGCAATAAACTCCTCCACAGGCAAGGACCATATTTGCTACCCACGAAAGGAGATTGTGGCTCATGAATTGATGCCTTGGCCAAAAGTAATGGCTTAAAAGAACGCCTCAAGTATCAGTGTAAATGCAGCCACGTCCTCCAGGGGGCGCAGCTGAGCCCCACAGCTGGTCGTGGGGGGCGGGGGGGGGGGGCGCTGACGGCTGTGCCTTGGCCCTCACTCAGCCTGCCTGTCTGAGTGAGGTTCCCCACCCCATATGATCAGCTGTGTCACCTTCCTGAGCCTCAGCCTCCCCACTGGGAGGCTGGTATATGAGATCTCACCTGGTCCTATGGCTGGTGAGAAGAGCGAATTGGTTAACCCACGTCAAGGGTGGTATCCTGCACCTTGTAAACCCTCAATTATTATTTTAAATAACTGCTGCTTTTATCTTGCTCCAAATTTAACTTGGCTCTCAGTTGAATCCTATTAAATTTTATTTATTCCTTTTTTATATTAAATATAAATTATTGTCCAATTGGTTTCCATACCATACCCAGTGCTCATCCCAACAGGTGCCCTCCTCAGTGCCCTTCACCCACTTTCCCCTCTCCCCCACCCTCCCATCAACCCTCAGTTCTCAGTATTTCCTCTCAGCTTTCTTAAAAAAATCATTATTAAGGATGATATTTAATTATGAAAGTCATATATGTTCAGTGTAAAAAAAAAAGTCAAATATACAAGAATATGAAGACACATGAAGACCTCTCTCTCAACATCTCTGGTCTGGGTTCCAATCCCAGCTCTACTGGCTTATTATGTAAGTTGCTTGACCTTTGAGAGCCTCATTTACCCCGCTGCCAAGTGGAGGTAACACTTCCCACCTTCATGTATCTGAGAAGACAGAATGAGCTAATGCAGAACCGTCCAAATGGGGAGCCCGGGGCCAGCACCTGGCCACCAGGCGTCACACTGTTTTCACCACGGCCATCGTGAACTCTTGCGCAGGGTGCAAAGGAGAGTCGGGGCCGGATGGCAGGAGGGGCGAGGATGGCCTCCCAGGGTCTCCTGGGCCTCCTGGAAGCAAAGGGGACACGGGAGAAGCGGGCTGTCCTGGAGCACCAGGTAAACATTTTCAGCTTCTCTTCTTTCCTTTGACCCCTAGACCTGAGGACTCTTGGCACAAGATCCATGGCTTCTCATGCGGCTTTCCAAACTGCTCTTATTAAAAGCATTTGCCTTAGATGTGGACTCACCAGGTATTGGGCGAGGCAGAAGCAGCAAGAGCAGAACAAGGATGTATCCCCCACTGAGGGTCTAACTGATCCTCAGCCATCATAAAGATGAGGCAAGGCGCTATCCCCCGTTTGGCATCTTCCCGAACCGCTGTACATGATCATAAAATAATACTCAGCTCTTCTAGCTGGTTGCTTTGCCAAGGCAAGCCTGGCATTGCATGTCAACACCACTGAGAGGCCGTGCTGCAGATGGGGGTGTTCTCACCCTCCACAACTGGCTGGATCACTTGGCCTCTGTTTTCTGAGTTCACTTCCTCTTACTGTACAAGTGTCGAAACGTTTATATAGACTAAGAGGCTCTTAAGACAAAAAATTGGGGAGTAGGCGTTGAGTGAGGGGAGAGAGAAGACATTACAGAATAGCCATTTGAAATATAACGCGCCAGGCGATAGGTTGGGCACTGGGGACCCAAAGACTCCCAGTAAGTCTCATCTTCGAGGGGACCTACCAGGTCGGTAATGAGAAGGGGTGAAGGGGGCCAGTGAAGTCTGTAACGAAATGGAGCCTGCAGTCAGCTTCAGCCAATTGCTGCAGGTGGGGGAGAGGGCTCAGTGGTGCCCACGCTGTGCTCTCCAAGTCCAAGGTCCCCATCCGGACAGTCTTGACAGGTCAAACGCAACACGTGGGCAGGCCTAATTCGGTCCACAAGTCCTCTGGTTTCCAGGATGAATGAGGAGAGCCCGCCAGTCTTCCAGAAAGAGTTTTTAAAAAAATAAACAACGTTTAATTTCACCTTTGCTCTTGGCAATTAGAAGTAGCCATTGGCCTCCTTCAGTGGGTCGGCCCCTTAGAGATGCCAAAGGAGACAGACCCTGCTTCCCGTCTGCCAGCAAGAATGCCACCACCAGGCCTGCCTTCCTCCTCCCTCCCTCATAAAAGAAGGTCCAGGTTGTGCATGTGGGTTCCAACCCCTTGCCTTTCCTCCATATGCCAGAGCCATGAGAGGGTCCGGGAGGTGTAAGGAAGGCCAGCTTTGAGAATTACCTTTTCCGATGAGCAGGTTCCTAATTCAGTCTGAGAAGGTCACACGTATCTAGTTCTAGGCTCCTAGTTCAGTCTGGGAGGTCACACGGGGGGAGACGCCACCCCATCTTTGTCTTCTCAGCATTTCACCTTTCACTGTTTGTCATTTCTCTTGTTCAAGTAGAATGTAAGCTCTGGGAGGGCAGGGATTTTTGTCTGCTTGCTGTTTTTCTGCTAACTTGGTCCGACCACCTGGAAGATGCTTGGGATAAATACTTGCTGACTGGGTCGTTTTGTATATATTGGGGTTGTGTCGGGCACCTTCCTGGGCATGGGCCACGGCGGGCTTCTCCCCTAAACTGCCTTCATTTTCTCTTTATTCCTCCAGGCCCTCCTGGGCCCATTGGGGATCCCGGGCCCAAAGGGTTTGGGCCTGGATACCTCAGTGGCTTCCTCCTGGTTCTCCACAGTCAGACAGATGGAGAACCCACCTGCCCAGCGGGCATGCCCAGGCTGTGGACGGGCTACAGTCTGTTGTACCTGGAAGGACAGGAGAAGGCTCACAACCAAGACTTGGGTATGTGTGTAGCACACGGTCACCCACGTCCATCGCTTAGGGGGACAACATTTGGGGCAATTTTACAGATTCATCAACATCCTAAGTGACGGCTCATCTCCCGTGGGATTTTTTTCTTTTTAAACTACCATGCTAATTCTCAGCGGATTTTATTAAACGTGTGTGAGTCCTAAGGGGGGGGGGGGGGGGAAGAAGCTCTCTCCGGTGAGAGCTTATCATCTGGCTACTTAACTCATTTTTTTAAAAATAATTATTCCTAAGAATATTTTAGTGTAAGAGTAAGTTCAACTTGACTCATATGTAAAATGTGGTTTTTATTTCCAAAGGTAAGTTATTTAATCAGGACGCGGTCAGTTGCTGTGTTTACCTGTGAGATGGTGCATTGACAGCAGCTGGGTGCTTATATGATGTGGCATCAGCCGCTACCAGTCCCCCACCCGCCTCAAGTTGGTTTTTAAGTGATAGAACTTTATTTGGGGAGTCATCGCTTGGTGCTACTTGTCCATTTTCTTTTTTTCTTTTTTTCTTTTTTAAATGTTTATGTATTTTTGAGAGAGAGACACTGAGTGCGAGTGGGGGAGGGGCAGAGAGCGAGGGAGACACAGAATCCGAAACAGGTTCCAGGCGCTGAGCTGTCAGCACAGAGCCTGACGCGGGGCTCGAACCCACAAACCATGAGATCATGACCTGAGAAGTCGGACGCTTACCCGGGTGCCCCTGCCCATTTCCAATAGTAGATCTGTAAGCTACAGGAACTGCTTTCAAGCAAGGAGTTTAAGTACCTTCCCAGATCATGCTGGTTGAGTGATGGGTGCAGGAATGATATAACAACAGGGACAGCTGCTGGAGAGGGGAGCCCTGTCACTGCCCCCCCGGGCTATGACCCCTGCTGTCAGCAAGGGCAGGCAAGGAGAGCAGGCTTAGCAATGGCAGCTACTTCCAGATCATTCTCCAATGGCCATGGCTTAGCCATGGCCATTCCCATTAGAGGGCCTGGTCGGGGAGGGGGAGAAAGAAGTAATGGGTAATATCTCGGCCTGTTTACTTCTCTCCCGCTTGCCCTTCGGCCATCAGCCTTCTTCCTGCCTGTTTTCTGTTCCACCAGCTTCCCCCCCGACCCTGGTCTAGCCAGAGTCTACTCACAAAGCTCTTCAAAGCCCTGGGATAAAATCTAAGCTCCCTACAAGATAGACAAAGCCCACAGCCTCTGGTCTGGCTTCTCTCTGGACACCCGGAGACAGACAGACACCCAGACGTCCTCTTCCCCCCTCACCAACGGAATTCCTTTCAGTTCTTTGGGCTCCACGCTTCCTCACCCCCGGCCCTGTCCACTGCTGTATCTTCTCCTTTGAATACTCACCATCTTCAGACCTGGCCAAGTCCTTTTCATACTTCGGGTCCTAGCAGAAAGGCATTCTTCCAGTTATCCTCGCCACAAGTCCCTGCACTCTGTGCTTCTCACTCGTAGTGCTGGCCATGCTCTATCTTCCTTGCCCAGCTGCTCAGCCATCAGCCCAGCCGGGGCATCTTTGTGGGGACAGAGATGTGGGGACCGCACCCCTCCAGCAGCTGGCCCATTGCTTGGCTCGTGAGTGACTGAGGAGTGAATGAGGGAGTGAGGGCTGGCCCCAGGACCAGGGAGGTGCCAGAAACCCACCACATCCGTGTAATAGAACACGCATCAGCAAATGGCACACGTGGGAGAGGTCACGGGCACACCGGGCCCGGCTGCTCACACACCACATTGCCTTGTCCTCCTTCCCAAGGTCTGCCGGGGTCTTGCCTTCCCATGTTTAGCACACTGCCCTTTGCCTACTGTAACATCCACCAAGTCTGCCACTACGCCCGGAGAAACGACCGATCGTACTGGCTGGCCAGCGCCGCGCCCCTGCCCATGATGCCGCTCTCGGAAGAAGAGATCCGCCCGTACATCAGCCGCTGTGCCGTGTGCGAGGCCCCGGCTCAGGTGGTGGCTCTGCACAGCCAGGACCAGTCCATCCCCCCGTGTCCACGGACCTGGAGGAGCCTCTGGATCGGGTACTCGTTCCTGATGGTGAGTCTCTCGCACGCCCGCCACCTTGCGGCACCCCTTGCCGGCCCCTTCCATCTGGACCGGGCAGTGGTTCCCTGGACTCTGTCGGGCAGACAGACAGCAACAGCACTTGTGGTCACGACGCCCGCCGCAAACCACAGCCGGTGGAGATGCGAAGTCATTCTTCATTTCTTATCGCCAAGTGTTTTATGATTTTGCTAGGGTTCGGTAGTTGGATTGGCTTCAGCCCTCCGAGGAGGGTGGATTCATTTTGTGTGCACGTCAACGCGTCCTCTACTTCTCCTTTCCCCAGTAGATCTTAGTGTGCTCTTCTTGGGACAATTTCGGGAAGAATGTAAAGTTAGGTACAGGCCTCCGTGTGTGGCCGGCCGGGTCTGGGGTGGTCTGCACGCGTCCGAGCCCTAACTCTGTCTTTGTTGTCCTGGTAGCACACAGGGGCTGGGGACCAAGGAGGAGGGCAGGCCCTCATGTCCCCGGGCAGCTGCCTGGAAGATTTTCGAGCAGCGCCGTTCCTCGAGTGCCAAGGCCGCCAGGGAACTTGCCACTTTTTTGCAAACGAGTATAGCTTCTGGCTGACAACAGTGAGGCCTGACCTGCAATTTTCCTCGGTGCCATCACCAGACACCTTCAAAGAAAGCCAGGCCCAGCGGCAGAGAATCAGCAGATGCCAGGTCTGCATGAAATACAGCTAGAGAACCCGTAACTCGCCGCCGTGTCGCCAAGAGAAACTTCCTCGTGGGCCGGGGGGGGGCCCAGGCTGTGCTAAGAGATGAATGGTGCTCATTTCAGACTCCAGCTTCAGCTGTTCCTTCTGTTTCGATGTGGTTATTCCCACCGTCCTGTCATTCTCTCCTCTGTTCGGGACAGATTAAGCAAACGCTACCCCTACGGACTTGTTCGGACCTACCAATCTAGATGACACCCGGATATTCTTGTGTGTTTGCGGATGACGGAAGAGCTGGCTTTGTTTAAAATTATGCTAATTCACAGGAAGGCAAAGAGATGATAAAAACCAGATTACAAATGACATTACTGAAAACTTCATTCACTGGTTAATAGCACCTCCAACAATTGAAGTCAATTACTCTATAATACAGTGGGCTTCGGGATGGATTTTGTAGGAAAAAAATAAATAGGCCAACAAATGAGACTAAAAAGCAGAGATTTCCAACATTTCAAAATGATTTCCTCTGTAATCTGTTTTCCCATGTGCTTTAAATAATTGTAAAACCGTGACCCAAGGAGATGTTTAAAAAAAAAAAAAATCCACACAGCCAGCGTTAACAGTTCGTTTCAAAGCAGAATGAATCATTACGCCAGGAAGGACCACAGTTGCTGTATTCCGGAGATGCTACATTAGCATAAACACATCACAGAGGAACATAAAACATGTTCTCCTCTGCATTTTTCGGAGAATGGAAATGCCTACTTCGGCAGCCCTTTTGAAAAGTAGCATTTATGGGAAAAAGATATATTCAATAAGGGACGAGGAGCCTAAAAGCTATTAATGAATATTAAGGCAGTGATTCACAAAAATGGACTCCCCATTGCCGTGAACTTCCAACAGAGGGCATTTTCCCCAGTCGGGGTCCGGCTTGTCTTTGGCGTGTGCGCACTAATGGGACCGAAGCCACATGGGGCTCACTCAGGCACACGCAGCTCACACAAAGCATCCTGCTCTCTCCCCAGGAGCACCTGCGGAGCCCGCGATGGACGCTTTTCCTCCCAAACATAATGGCATTTCACACGGGGAAGTGACAGAGCCCCCATTATGCACTTGGGAGAAAATGAAGGGCCGGGTTAATTAAACTTAGGTGAGAAGATTCATTGAAGTCACAGGTCGCCCCGCCAGGAAGACATGGAAAGAAACGAAAAGCAACCTACAATTGGCGTTTCACGTTCCCGTTGTTGGTGTTTGCAGAAGCACCCTGTTTTTCCAGTTTTGAAAACATTCTTCTATCTTATGTCAGTATTATATACCAACGCAGCAGTTTGACATTTGACATTAATGCTTTCTGTAAAAGTTTAGCAGATATGTCCGTTTTTAACGAGTAGTTTTCTGAATAGCAAGGGATACATTTCCTATTCTGTAGGGATTCAGTGGTCCAATCCGAAAAATCAAAAAGCTTGTGGGAAATAAATGATAGGAAATCTGCCTTCCTCATTTAAAAACATGTCATGTGAGAAAAGAAACTGAAGAAATTTCTCATGAGAAAGGGATGCTCATTTTCGTGCTTAGTTTCAACGCACTTAAAATAATTGAGAGAAGAAAAACTCAATTAAGATTTTGTTTAGAAGAGATGTTTTCCTTGCCAAACATTGATTAGCAATGAGCTCGTATATGTAGAACATATTTCAAATGAGTCTTGCCACGGGCTACTCCCAGGATGGCGATTTATTTTAATAGTTTCCGGTAGAAAGGAAAAAAAAAAGTTTTGTCCCATTTATTGATTGTTTTTAATCATGCTACGGCGTGTTCAATATTTTTTGAGCATCTGAAATGTAAGGCAATTTCAACCTTTTCAACCTCATTGATAATTACCCTTTCCCGTTTCCAAAGTTTTATTATATGTCCCCAAACATCAGGGCTTCTAAAATTTCATCTTCTACTTCATGCATTTGGTCTGAAAACATTTTCTGGGAACAGATAAGGGTATAAGAATGTAAGAAACGTACCTTGCTTGCTGAAGTATTTTAAACATGTTAGGATATTATCTTAATAAGCTGGCCAAGTAAATCTTTAAAAAACAGGCTGAATTCAGTGGGCAATTTACTTGCACTGTGAGCCTGGGATTGTGTTTGAGACTTATTCACAATACCGATATTGCAAGGGCCCCTTTCTAAATGCATCCCATTTCTGCCTTCCAATTTTGAAAAGTTATTTTAACTGGTCTGAAGGGCAAAACGATGGAAAAAATAACTCCTTGGATTAGAAGACTGTGCTTTTTTCACCTGGTTATATATCAGTGTACTTTGAAATATCCTTTCTCTGTGAAGGATGAACAAAGCTTTATGGTGGTCCTAATCCATGACTGGTGATTATCCTTATCAACATTTCCTTCCCAGGAGCCTCCCTCCCCCCACCTGGGTTGGCATGCATCTAGATGGTCCAATGGGAATGGCTCTGGGTCACGCAGAGGAGGACGGGATGTTTCCTTCTGGGTTCTTATTCTCAGTGAATGGAGCCCCATCCACGCGGGTGTCCAGGGACCCAGGCCTCCATGCCATTGAGCGGTGGCTCATCCCTTCTCCACCCATATTGCCCAGACCTAAACTCGGTCACTACTTCCTGTGTGGATCGCTACCTTCCCCTCCAGCCTCAGGGTGCCTTAACACAGCCATTGTCCTCCACCCCTGCTTTTGATGGTAAACGTGTCGCAACTGATGCCACTGCTGTCAAATTCCAGTCCTTTCTCGAGATGCAGACTTGATTTTGTTGTTCTTTGGCTCAAAACTCATTCAATGACTCCCGTGCCTCTGAAATTCAAATGCCTTCCGATGGGGTGAAAGGCCTCAGGAGCTGCCCGCGGCTCACCTGGACCCTAATCACAGAGGCGTGTGCCTAGCTCTGTAACCTTGCTCCTGCTCTTTCTCCCAGTGGCATCCCCACGCAGGTGAGTTTACCTGGCACACAACTGCTTCCTTAAAGACTGAATTAGCTGGAGGGGAGGGGCGTGTGTGCATTTCCCCAGGGAGACTTGGGCTCCCTTCCGCTGCTCCCGGTACAACGAATGGGCCTGGCCACTCTCATGTTCCCTCCTCGCTCCCGTAAGGTCTCCTCACTCTTCCTCCATGCTCTTGCTAAAGTGCAAGCCCCTCGAGGGCAGGACCATGCTTTCCTCAACTTTGCCCGGTGCCTATACACAGCAGGGTACGCTACTGATCATTCTGTTTTCAGCGACAGTTCAGTATCATTTGGTGTTAGATCCACGCGCATAGACTTCTCCTGGACAAAATGGTGACAAGCATAAGCCATGTCTTATTTCAGAAAATTTGAATTTGGCAGCATATCTGCACACCCACAATCTCCTCTTCACAGTTAGTGACAGAAAAGCCAACTGATAACCTTTGACCACTATCCCCTCCTGAAATACAGCTCACGTTTCCAAACTGAAATGGCAGGAATGGCAAGATTCGTGGGATTCGGCCGAGAGAAGGCTCTTCATTGAAATGCGACAAGACTTAACTCGTGCTGTAAACTGTATTCCCTCATCATACAAGACCTTCCTAGTACAAGATCACATCTGTGAAGTTTGGGTACATGTTTTTGGTGCTTAGGAAAATAGTCAATGGAGTGGTCCACTAAAACTGGATTTTATCAGATTTTATTTTGAGCCTCTTATGGATTGTAATAGAGCAAACCATTCTGTGTGTTCCAGGAAATTACATTAGATTTGTGTTTCTGTCAGCTCACCGAATGACTCTGATAATTTTTACTTTTATTTGGGCTGGCTGCAAGAATAGGGGGAAAATGTGGACTTGGGAGTTGGTTTGAATCTGACTCTGTCACTTTCCCACTGTGTCACCCTGGGCGAGTTACACCTACTCTCTGTGCCCCATTTTCCTCATTTATAAAATGGGACATAACGCCTATTCTTGCATTGGAAATGAAGTTCGAGTATATGTCTAGTGCATAGCAATCATTGTGCATTTATTCTGGTCACATCTACTTAACACAATTTAATACAAAAAAACCACAACATTTTTTGGGTTTTTTTTCCATAGAATTATATTATGATTTTTACAGGGTACATTAATTACTGATTAGAATTACTTGTATCTGACCAATTCTTTGTGTCTTTGGGAATGTTATTTCAGTTCTCAAAGTTACTGTCCCCCCACCCCCACCCCACACAGACACACTCAAAACCACAATTTCCTACAGGGACATTATCAGGAAGTTCTGCAGGGAACAAAACAATTGACATTAAAAATCAGTACTCTGCAATTGTCACTGTTATTATCTGCCAAAGACTCTGCATAATGCGTTTTAAACCACGAAGGCTGGCTGCCACATCCACGTGAAATGCTTGAATTTTATGGTGCTTAAATATTTAATGATTCATAGGACAAAATGTGAGATGTGTCCAATAAATTGCATCCCTTTCTCTAACCTACGGTTGTAAAGTTAAAGACTTGCAACACGGAACATTTGCAAGGTGCCTGGTCTGCTACTGACTCCTGAATCTTTGTTGTATTACCAGTCATAATATTGTGCATTATATATAAAATTCTGTGATGACCTCCAAACACAGCTGTGTCTTATCCGGGTGAATTTATTCTCTTTCAAGTCAAAGTAAGTTGGGTTTTTTGTTTTGTTTTGTTTTGTTTTTTTTTTGATGCACCTCGCTGCTACTGTGACCCGCTCTGGAGCTAGCTTAGTGGGGAGAACGGGTTGCATGGTCGAGGCGCGGACTGTAGGTGGGAAGAACATGGGCAGAGTGTGGAAGGTGCCCCCTTTGAGGGAAAGGGTGGGATTCTGAGGCTTGGGGAAGCACTGCCTGCATCCGGTGATGGGGTAGGTGATGGAGTTGGATGGAGCCGGGCCAGGAGTTGCGGGGGCAGTAGGCATGGGGCTCAGACCCGTCGGGCCTCGGTTGTCCTATTAGTTGAAGGAGAGTGAGACCGCCTGCTTCACGGTGTTGTCCTGAGGCTTAAAAATTAGAGATGCAACTACCAAGAGGTTAAAAAAAAAAAAAATGGTACTGTTACTGATAAACCATAGTAACTGGAAGTTAGGGGTTAGGCATCGATAGTCAATAACTTTCCGTGGGGTTCCTCCTTTCCAGTAGGAGTATTTGGCCCAACCTCTCACCCGATAGAGAAATAACAATATTTAGCATTTCTGGAGCACCTACTAAGTGACAGGAACTGTATTCACCCTGTTAGATGCGTTCCCGCTCAGCCTTTGAACTATCCTATTTTACAGATGAGACTGAAGTTTGGGGAGAGTAACTTGCTCAGTGTCCTGGTCAGCACCCAGTGGAACTTGGACCCTGGTCTGTCACTAAAGATTGTGCTCTTACCTGTTACACCATCATCCCCATTTGTGGGTTGGCTAGATAACAGAGGGTCCCATATAGATGTCACCCTGAGGCCCAGAACTGCTATCACTGCAAAGCCACAGGCCACGCGTCCTCAGACAGCCCGCCCAGCTCGATTTGGAGACTGTCTTAAACTGAACAGGAGAGATGAAGGCAGGAACCCATGAGGACAGAGTGGGGGGGGGGGGGGTGGGGAGCCCAGACAGCAAACATCTCAGGGTCAACTGAAGATCAGCTAGGTCTCTGGAGCGCCTTGATGTCGGCTCAAGGTCAGCCATTCAGGAGAAGCCTCTGAGTCGGACAAGGAAGTATCAGGACGCCCTTACCCGGAGGCTCGGTCACCGAGGCACTGGCCAACCTCGCTGTTGTTATTGTCCCCTTTGCCAGCAAAGGCACTTCCTGTCACGCGTCAATGTGGCGAGCGGCCGCATCTCCAATGGTAAAATACCTAGTGCTTATCATTGTATAAACGTACAATTTTATACGACATTCTCAACCGGTAACCATTTCCATCTATTTGGAAAAAAGAACATTTTAAAACGAGGAGTGAAAGGTGCTTCTGGTCGCGAAGCAGTCTGCTTACAAGACGCACAAGAAACGGGGATGACCAGCCATGACGGCGTGCGCGGGGCGGATCTGCCCATCCTTCTGCTCTCGTGACAAACGGAGGGTAACTGACGCCTTCCACAATCTGCGATCGGGGGCCGGTCCTTCTCTGCCCCCCCCCCCCCCCCCAGCTGCCGCTCACAAGCACTCGGGACGGGCACCTTGTTCGCGGGAGGGAAGCGGTGCGCGGCCGTGGCCGCAGGTGAGTTCTTTTCCTCAAACTTCTTTCTGCCGAGGTCAGCCCCTCTCTTTCCTGCTCCGCAAGAGACAGTCACGGGGCGGCCGGCGCTGTCGGGCGCTGGCTTGCTGATCCCCGTGTCCCTCGCTTCACCGCTCTGAGCCTCAGGACCCATACTGAAAACGGGGGGCCTGGTTCCCTGGCAGGACGGTTGTCAGAATCCCCGCGGATAACCGATGATCATCTTTTTTTTTTTTTTTTAATTTTTTTTTTTAACGTTTATTTATTTTTGGGACAGAGAGAGACAGAGCATGAACGGGGGAGGGCAGAGGGAGAGGGAGACACAGAATCGGAAACAGGCTCCAGGCTCCGAGCCATCAGCCCAGAGCCTGACGCGGGGCTCGAACTCCCGGACCGTGAGATGGTGACCTGGCTAAAGTCGGACGCTTAACCGACTGCGCCACCCAGGCACCCCCCGATGATCATCTTAAATGCATTTGTGCCCACTGGAGTCTGAGCAGGATTCCAGCGCCTATAAACTACTTGAGGCCAGTTTTATTTTTTTCCCTCTTCCACCTCCATATTCTTCTTTATGTTTCCCTAGTGGCGGGAGCCATTAAGATCCAGTGTCTTAGCAAATTTCAGTAGACAACACAGTGTTATTAACTCGAGTCGCCGTGAGCTATGTTAGGTGCCCAGAGTACCCTTTGGCCAACATCTCCCCATCCTCCCCACCCCCTGGTAACCACCGTTCTACTGTGTCTGTGTTGGATTATTAGTATTGTTATTGTTATTTTTAGGACTCCACACGGAAATGAGACCTTACGGTATTTGTCCTTATTCCATTTAGCAGAATGTCTTCAAGGTCCACCCACGCGGTCACAAATGGCAAGATTTCCTCCTCCCTCGTGGCTGAATAGTATCTCATTGTATATATGTATATATGTCCCATCTTATTTGTCCATTCGTGCACACTCGGGACCTGTTACAATGCAGATTATGATTCATTTTGTCTGGGGGCAGGAGTCAGAATTTCTAGCAACTCCTGGCTGCTGCTGGCCCTGCTGGCCCAGGGCCCACACTCTTTGAGTAGCAGGAAAGTTGGCCCTGGCTGCTGTCCTTTCATGAGATCCTGAAGACCCTGTTCAATGGTTTTCATGCTTATCTGCTGCTAAGGATGTGCAGGGTATTTTCAACTGTTGGTGGAGGGACCTTATAAAGAGACAATATCACAAGGCTAAAATGAGTTAACTTTTGAGGACCTCAAACAAAAGCCCAGAATCTACAAAGTCACATGCTTTTCTTTGACTTGTTCTTGTTTTTAACACTTCCCTCCAGACACTACGCACGGTATTTAAAAGGAAATAAAGTGAGAGATACAACTTCCTGGCAGGAAGCCTGGCTGGTGGGTGAGCAGCTGGTGTCAATGCTTAGAAAAGGGACCCGCATCGGCTTCTGTTTACAGAGAGCCACGTGGCAGAGTGCTGCTTCTCAGGTTTTGCTCGTGTGGGCCCCAGATTCCAAGAGTCTCTTTAAGCCACACGATACCATTAATTTTATCACCTCATTCTCTTCCCAAGCATCAACATGTATCGCCACCAAATTCAATGACTTCTACTAGCATTGTTCCAGTTTCCCTTGATAAAACGTAAATCCTATGTTCAAATCTGCCAGCTCGTTTCTGTCGTCTGAACAAGACGCCAAGATGACTCTCCCCTGCCCCAGAAGGGGGGAGAAAAGGTTCGCACAGACACATCAAAAGCATTCCTTCAAGAGTACAACAGCCAGATCTGGTGGTCTACACGGGCAGCCCTCAGTGATATCTTTTGGACATACTGGGATCTTGAATTTTGTGCAGTGACAAAGTGTGTGTCTTCAGACTGATGCACGGGGGTGGCGATCCCTCCCCACTTCTGATCAGTAAGCATGCTATCTTTTGAAGCTTGGGAAAGGTCTGAAATTCTTCCCATGGGCAAATCCTTTCCTTCGCGTTATTCCTCCCTTGATGTGATTCAAGAAACCACAACAATATCAGTTAGCAACACCCCCATCTTTTTTTATGTGCTGCCGGTGACAGTATAAATGAGTTTCAAAACACAGGCATTTATTGGTTCGGATGCTGCAGACGTTGTCGGAGGTACTGTGAGGAGATACACAGAAACAGTCATGGTCCCTGCCTCATGAAGCTTACAATCTAGAAGAGAAGAGACCTTCTTTTTTTTTTTAATTCTTTTTTTTTTAATCTTTATTTATTTTGGAGAGAGAGACAGCATGTGAGCAGGGGAGGGGCAGAGAGAGAGGGAGACACAGAATGCGAAGCAGGCTCTGGACTCCGGGCTGTCAGCACAGAGCCTGACGTGGGGCTCGAACTCACAAACTGTGAGATCATGACCTGAGCCAAAGTCGGACCGCTCAACCGACTGAGCCACCCAGGCACCCGAAGAGCAAAGACATTCTTTCACTGCAGGATACCTTGAAATTCCAAGAGGACTGTGAACAACGGCCAAACAAGAGCAGATCATTCTGGGCTATGGTATCTGGGGGCCGGACAGGGAGGGTCTGGATGGGCTGAGAGAGAGGAAAAGACTGTTCCACGTAAAAGCACATCACAGTGAAGTCACAGGGCAAGCTCACGCCTCAGACAGGGAGACCCGTGAGTGGACCTGCAGTCTCTGTTATGGATAACTGGGGGTGAGGTCGAAAGGCTGGCTGGAGCCCCACGGTCGAGGCTGAGGAGTCTGACCTTCATGCTCTGGCAACAGAGAGACAATAAAGGGTACTGAGATGCTGACTGGCCGTCACAAGAGTCCGTTTTGGAAGATTAACTGGCAGAGCCACATAGAGCTGAGTGAAGAGGGATTTAAAGTCTCGAGAAGAGCAATGAATTGAGAGATTTTAAGGTCCTCTAAGCAGAGTCTGTGATTCTAAAATGCAAGACTGGGAGCAAAAAAAAAAAAAAATCAGGAAATGATTGCGATACCCCATGGGAAGGGAAAGGAAGAGCTGTATACATAAGGATTTATAAAAATGACGAATTGAACACAACTCTATTGAATACTGAACCTCTCAAGAGAAACGGAAGACTGGGAACAAGGAGGCCAGCACTGCCACACCCTGGCTTACGGTCCATTTGGGTGGCGGGTCTCATCCACTCCCCCGTGGCCGAACAAGTGTCGGATAGAGAGACTGACCCTGGTCCTACCGAGCCTCGCCATTCACCGCTGACCTGTGCCGCGGCAACAGACAGCCTCACAGGATGGAGGAAGCTACACCCAGCACGTACGACTTTGAGATCACGGGCAATGACTGCGCTCAGGGTCATAACAAGGAAGCAACTCTAGCCGTTCCCTCATCTTCGGAAGCACAGAGAGATTCTGAATTGAGAGGTCTCCTAGGTTGACTGACCACACCCAGAGTATGGCAGCCGGATGCTTACTAGACAATCAGGAAATCACGATGGGCTAACCTACAAACCAAAATGGAAAAACAGCCCTAAATGCTTAGCCTCTATGGGAGAGAATTTGTCTCATACAGTTGCTCTTGTTTATCCTTCTCAACCTAATTCCAGTGTGTTGACATCATTCTGGGGGTTCCTTATTGCAGGAAAATAAACCCAAGATGGACCCTGAAAATAATAAGCACTGGTCCCAGGCCAGTCTGTTAACAACAAAGTAATTATCCTAATTGCCAGAACATCTTCGTTGTTTATAACTAAAATGGTCTGTCCCACATCTCTAGAGTTGAATGCTGTTCCACTCCACAAATAAAGAAGGTGTGCATGTTCTGTTACTTCCACCATACAAAATCCAATTCCGGTGTCTTTGTATCTATTTGTATACAAATAGAACAAGGAGCCACTATACCGGACTCAACAGCAACTAAGAAAAACACTTCTATATACAGTGGCTGGACTTTCAATGTAATAGAAAGAACACTTTGGTGGGAAAACATTTCATGAGTGCCTCCCAGGAGCCAGGACCCGCCTCTGGGTGGTGGCAGGGGCAAGAAGGGCAGTGCACACCCAGTCCCAGAGCCCTTCACAATCCACGCTCCCTGCGTAGAAGGCATGTTTTTGCGTAGTTGTGCACAAATAATAACAGGGCAAGACATCAGTGCTATCACAGAATTGCCTTTACAATGTGCTGTGAGAAGACAGTCTGTAAGAATGAGGTTATTTCTAATAAGGAGAGCGGGCGTGAAATCCGTAGAGTTTGGGAGCAAGGGAAATGACATTTGAACATTGGACATGTTTACGGCTATCAGACTCACGGATACAATTCATATAGTAAACAAGCTGTATGTAGCTGCATGTTGATTGTAAGTTAACCTGTGGAGCCCAGGTATCATCGTGCAGGTCAAAGTGCTCCCAAGACTCAAGGGGTTTCTTAGCTCATTTGTATGCGAGGTTGGTGCCTCTCACAGATCAATTCAGATTGGAAACTGGATACAAGATTGCATAGCTGGCATGCTCCAAGTTTGTCAAACGTGTACAAAGAAAAATTGAGAAAGTAATATCCCCAAAATGTTAACTTTGTGTACCTAGAAGTAGTGAAAATATAATAAATTTTAAAATTGTACATGTATTTATATTTGCTTCTGTTGTGAATTTTCTCAATGGAGACATAGTCCTTATTAAATCTATTTTCCTGATTATATATTTCTGGTTTTATTATATAAATCAGTTTTATTGATTGCAAAAGTAATATACATACATACAAATACACACTTTTTTTTATTAGAGAGAGAGAGAGAGAGCGGGTGGGGGGGGGGGGTAGAGAATCCCAAGCAGGCTCTGTGCTCAGCACAGAGCCTGATGTGGGATGTGATCTCATAACTATGAGATCAGGACCTGAGCCGAAATCAAGAGTCAGACACTTAACCGACTGAGCCACCCAGACGCCCCAAATACACACATTCTTTAAACACTGCGATATAAAATTGTAAAAAACCAGAAAGCAAAAATTCTACGTGCTCTGCCCCCAGAGATAACCTCTGTTAACATATGGGTATATTCAGATGTTTGCTTTATGCATATATAAGGCACATATATTACTCTCATGATCATAAAACTATATATAAATGCTAGAAATATCAATGAAAATAGGAAGATCCTTTTCTGCTTCAACTCTCTTTAAAGATAAAAACCTCAGTGACAATAAGACATCAGTGATATCTGACTTTGTCTTTTTATTCATGAAACACAGGCACCAGGAAACAGTCTTAAGTGACATGGATGGCCCGTGGGCTCTAACACTGAGGGCTTCTAGGTGGGTCCTGGGCACCTGGGCAGGACAAGTGGCTGTTACAGTGGCCATTTAAAAGGCACTTTCATGGGGGAAAAAAAAATACTTCCTCAAAAGGGCTTTCTCAGCGACCAGCCCACCAAATGACTGCTTTACTCTGCTGGTAGCACCTCCTGCTGCTTGGCTGGCTGGTTAACTAACCCAAGTGACATCTCTGGGAACCTGTCCTCTCGCTGGAGAGGCCGCTGTGCGCCCCCAACGTCAGTGCCACCTGATGTCTAACGGAGTGTGTAGGCGGCGTCCCCGAGGTCTGACCCAGGCCTTTTCAGCCCGACGTTCTCTAAAGACAGAGCAATGGAAGAACAAGTCAAATATGCTGTCAACGCCACCCGCACGTGGGCGCCCAAGAGGCCGAGGTGCTCGGGCAAGGGCGAGTGGACAACACGCTCTTACGGCAGCCACGTCGTGTTTCCCGGAAAGTCATCGCAGCCACGTGTCAGGAGGCCGAGGCACGGCTTCTCTCTTCTCGCCAAGCCCTGCACTGGGCACGCTGGACAGAAGGGGGGGCCTGACCTTCCAGGCTGGTGAAAGTCACAGTCTTCAAAACCAGAACGAGGCAGAGGCACCGCCGGGCTGACCGCACCAGGAGGGAGTGTGGAAAGCGGTCCCGGCCTGGAGGAACGGACCTTCCGCCTGTGACACAGGAGGAGGCCGGGAGAAGGGCCCAGAGAGCCGTGGGCTGCTTCCAGAAGTCTGGTTTCAAGACAAGTCAATCTGCTGGTGGATGGAGACCCACAGGGGCCACGGGGTGACGAGCCGAGGCAGATGTGAGATAAGGCTGTACTGTGCTTTTGGTTCAAGTAGGGGCTTGGGAAATGATGAGCCACATGGGCAATGATCACACGACTGGACCACTTTTGCCCAGGATGCCCTGCCCCCTCAGTGGCTGTCAAATCTGTGAAGCCGCTTCCTCCTCATTTCTTCCTCTGGTGAGAGACGGAACCCGTAGGGCAGGGGACCCGGGGGGCTGTTTCCTGTAGTGAGAAAACACAAGGGAGACTCAAACACTGCCCATCCATTGTTCTGACATTTACAGGGTATTGCTTCCTAGGCTTTCAAGGGGGAGAGAAGACAGATGGCTGGGGTGTCACCTTTGTTTCAGCACGAAGCAGAAATGTAACAAACATATTTCAACTTCAGCTGTCAATACTAAGTGTCAGCATCAAGTAAATCTTTTTAGTGCGGTCCAGTCTAGGAGTGTAATCCAGTCCTTTTGAAGATTCTTGACAAATCTCCCCATTTTTATTTTTTCTTCCATCACGCTTCATAATTTGCATCATCTAGCTTCTACAATGTCTCAAGGGCTTTATATTTTATTTTATTTTATTTTATTTTATTTTATTTTATTTCATTTCATTTCTTTTCATTTCATTTCATTTCATTTCATTTCATTTTCTTTTCATTTCATTTCATTTCATTTCATTTCATTTCATTTCATTTCATTTTTTATGTCCAGAGGTAATTTGTCACTGTGTCTAACTTCCCCACCAAGTATGCTGATTAGTTTCTCTTCAGCAACCTTTGGGTACCCCCCTCTCCCTGCCTCTGCCCGGCTGCCTCCTGCAGCACCTTGCCACCTGCACCCCAGCCAGTGAGAATCAAGTCTGCGTGAAACACACAAACACCACTGAGCATCCAAGGCCACACAGCAAGAGCCCGATTACCATGCTGACCAATTATCTGGGAGAGCAGACAAAAATGCAGGCTTAACATCTGAAAATCAAATGGAAGACCATGGAAGTCATCACTGCAAAAGGCTTTCTGCTCATTCTCTAAGACTGGCACCTTTTCCAAGGTGTTTCCAGGTAATATACATTGATGTGACCATTGTGGAGCCCAAGATGAAAAAGAGTTGGAGAAAGCAGTGAGAAATTAACCTGTTCGCAAAGACAAATACTGTATGATGTCACTTACACGTGGAATCTGAAAAACTAAACTCCTAACCAGAGAGTAAATGGCGGTTACCAAGGGCTGGGGGTGGAGGAAGTGAGGGTATAAACTTGTAGTGAGTAAATAAATCCTGGAGATCTCATGTACAGCACTGTGCCTGCAGTCAATATCACTGTATTGGAAACTTCCAAGTTGCTAAGAGGCTACATCAACTGTTCTCAACACAAAGAAGAACTGGTAAATATTGACACGATAAAAATGTTGGCTGATGCTACTGTTGTAATCATATTGCAATATATAAGTGTATTAAATCGACATGTTTTACACCTTAAGTTTTTTAAAAATATTTTTTAATGTTTATTTATCTTTGAGGGAGAGAGAGTGCGAGCAGGGGAGGGGGCAGAGAGAGAGGGAGACACAGAATCCCACGCAGGCTCCAGGCTCTGAGCTGTCAGCACACAGCCCGACGTGGGGCTCAAACTCACGAACCGTGAGATCATGACCTGAGCCGAAGTTGGACGCTCAACGGACTGAGTCACCCAGGTGCCCCTGCACACCTTAAATTTACACAATGCTGTACATCAATAATATCTCAAAAAAAAGTCAGTCTCCTCACTCCACAACAGGAATTTCAGCTGTCAGATGATGAGAAATTTTGAAACGGCAGTCAAAAGGTAACTTTTTTTTTTTCATTTTGTTGCTTCCCTAACACTTAGGCTTTCCTTTTGAGACCATGGGAGAATTACCCCTCCTGGACACCCTGTGGCCATTCCTGACTAGAAAACCTAAACGTCAACTGGGCAGGCCTAGCTTCATACTCACTCCTGCTGGCCAAGCTCTACTCGAGGGCCTTTTGGTTCAGAGCAATATATGCCAATTTATCAACCTTCATTAAGGGATGGCATTCAAACACAGTACAGGCTCATAACACTTCCACCATAAAGAGTTCATGAAGTCCAAGGGAGCCTGGGTGGCTCAGTTGGTTAAGCATCTGTGACTTGGGTCATAATCTCGTGGTTCATGGGTTCCAGCCCCGCATCGGGCTCTGTGCTGACCGTTCAGAGTCTGGAGCCTGCTTCGGATTCTGTGTCTCCTTCTCTCTCTGCCCCTCCCCCACTCATGCTCGCTCTCTCTCTCTCTCTCTCTCTCTCTCAAAAATAAGCAAACATTTAAAAAGTTATTTAAACAAAAAAGATGACAAGTTTAACTGGATACGATTTTTGCTATATATGTATTTGAAAAGGAATTTTGTCTTTGTTTCCAAGTGGCAAATGCCTGACATTACAGAGAAACTCATGAATCCAATTACCACTAGTTTATCGTCTGAAACGGTTTCATGAGAGGAGATCCAAATCCTGCTTTCTCTTCAATAGCTGTTTGCAACAATAAGGCACTTGGGAGTGAAGGCCGGTAGTGACACCCCTACCAGCGCGGCAGGGAGGCAGCGGCAGAGCTGTGGGCGGGGTCAGGGGCAAGTTCGAGGCGGCAGGTGGAGCCTGGGCCACCGGCCATGAGCCCGTGGAAGCGGCAGGGGTGCTTGGCCTCCCAAGGGGATCATGGTGTCCACAGCAGAAAGGTGGAGCGCTGAGGCTTCCATGGAGGGAGACGCAGGGAGGGGCTCAGAGCTGTAGGCCGTGGGGCTCCTGGGGCCCGAGCTCGCAAAACGAGCAGCTCGCACACGTGCTCCTGGGACGTGCTGGAGGGGCAGTCGCGGAGGGCGGGGCCGAGCCAACGGAAGTGCCGCTAAGCAAGCAGAGAACTCCCATCAGGGGAACCAGGATCACTCTTCTGCTCCTAGAGCTTTTCTAAGGTGCCCTATTTCAGTCAGCTTTCACTCCCAGTTTCAGGACCCCAAGTTTACAGATGAGGAAACTGGCTCACAGAGTGTTGGGGACACACACGAGGTCACGTCTACCCACTTTCCCACTACCCCTACACCGGCTGTCACCTCTGACGCCATCCCGGTGAGCTCCTGCCCAAACCCACGCGGACGTGGGAGCTCCTCCCATTTGGAAATAGAAGAGGAAGGTCCAGCCTTGAGCCCTCAACTCCACACGACTCTGCTGTCGCCACAGATATGACTACAAGGCTCCCACAGGGGCCCCTGGAATTCCTAACTTTACAGGACCACCAGAGGGCCCGGACTGTAACAGTAAAACCCGGTTTGTAATCAGGCCCGATTTTATGGGTATTTAAAGCCTGTGCTTTGGGCCAGCAAGGCCTCTGCTATCCATTCAAGTCTCAGCTAAGCTCCGTCTTCCACCCCCTGCTTTTCATGTACTCTTAAAACTGTTTCTGTGTTTCTAGAGTTTCCACTTATGTCATATGGTCTTTTACTTCTCTCCACAGCCTCCACGGGGCTCTACAAGGCATTTCTCAAAGGGTCTTAGAAATGTTTACAATATGTACTTACATTTTTTAAGTGTGTATTTATTTTGAGAGAGACAGAGGGAGAGGAAGGGGCAGAGAGAGAGGGATAAAGAGAGAGAGAGAGGGAGAGAGAAAGAGAGAGAGAATCCCAAGCAGGCTCTGCACTGATGCAGGGCTCGAACCCACAAACTGCGAGATCACGACCTGAGCTGAAACCAAGAGTCAGATGCGCAACCAACTGAGCCAGCCAGGTGCCCCTGTAACATTTGTTAAGCGCTTGGCAAAGGTGTGGACGGGCCTCAGCTGGGTGGTGGGAGAAGGTACAGCCCCCATCCCCGGGGACGTGATGGGAAAGGTGTTCGTAGGATGTCATCAGATGCTTCCAGCCCTCCCTGGAACCGGAGGGGACACCCCAGGCCAGTCTCCATTTTGCAGGTTCTAGTAGGCTCCTTTGTGAGGGGAGGCTGCTCAAACAGGTGATGGCTGGGTCCCTTCCAAGACTGTGAGGTCTGACCACCAGGGACGAAATCCCGACTCCTCCACTCATAGCTACACATCCCTGAGCAAGCTGGTTATCTTCACTAGGCCTTAGCTCCCCTATCCATAAAACAGGAATAAAGAGGGATTCCTTTGCTGGGCTGTTGAGAGGCAAGAAAAGAAATGCTACAAATAAAATGCTTAGCTGAGCCCCAGGCACGCAGGCAGTGCCTGATGAGTGCTGGTTGTTATAATTTTTCATCTCTACCACCATCATGAGTCACGTGTCACATGTCTACCTGTTAGTATCGTTAAGTAACTTGGTGGAAGACACAAAATAAAATGACTTCTTAAGAGACAGTGCCCAATTCTATTGGAGGCCCGTTTGGCAGCATTTTGTATAAAATGTGGAGTTGCTGCTTACTAAATATTTGCCTTCTAAGAAACAGATACAAAAAGGAAAAAAGGTAATTAACAACCTCCAGTTAACAGCATCTTTTGTAACAACAGAGGAGACTTTTCAGTCCCTGGGAAAGCTGGCGGGCCCAGCCAAGACCTCCTTTTTTCTGCCGAGTTAAATCACGCACTGAACATTTACAGGCCTGGGTGAGACAGCCTTGCTCTGGTGAACTTGGTACAGAGTATTAGTATTTATGAGCCCTGCCTCCATGTCCTTGTAAATGGAGGTCAGCCCTCAATGTTACTCAGAGAAACAGCGAGCATGCTTCAAAGAACCTCAGGAACAGTGCCCAGTTTAAGATGATTTAGCTCAATTATAGCACCAGTAGTGAGATCATAAGATTTATTGATTCATGGTTCTTGATGGAAAAATTTTCAGTTCTCTACCCTTATGTATAATGCAGTAACTTCTGCAATTACATCCAGATAAGAATTGCTAAAAAGAGCACCATGAGTTGATGGCCATTTTCCCTCCCGTGCGCCATCCCTGTAAATAGAGATGTTTAATTTGCTGGTATTCACAGATCCTGCCCATGATCTGATGAGCACACTGTACGATTCAGTGAAATTAGACTGATGTGAGTCACAGGATGGCGTTATCTTTCCCTTACAGTAGGGAGCCAAAGAGGCAATCACTTTAAAAAAAAAAAAAACAAAAAACCCAACAACAACCAGGAAACCTCTAAATAAATCACCAGTGTTCTCAGGGATTTCTATTGTCAAATGAGGGCAGCAGCATGGGATCCACATTCGCTCTTTTAAGGTTACTTTATTAGAATTCCATGAATTACAAAGCTTCCAAAATGCCTTCTGAAAGGATGGTTGCTAAGTCATTTACTGACAACGACCAACAAGGCTGGAAGAAATCCTAACAATTTGGCAAGACATTCTCTGAAAAGGGGAGATACTTAAGGACATAAGACCACTTTACTTTTTGAGTCACTAATTATAATACATATCTGTCTGTCTATCTATCTCTTTAAAAAGAGTCTGAAGTTCACCTAAAACCTCGTAACTCCATACAAATGGAAGCATCGTCATGGTTTACAAGAAAGGTAACATTTAGAAGTGACTTGAGAGGGAAAACATTCCCATTTCTACTCCTCAACCAATCGAGTCAGCCACAGTGGGGATTTCTTGGTTTTGAACTTCTATCTGGAATCTCAAAATGAGAAGCTTTAAAATGGAGATCCACTCAATGGCTACTTTGCCTCTCTGACCTTAAGTCAGTTAATTTTGGAAATCTTTAGGGCTACAATAGACTTACAATAAATAGGCTATAATTCAGTGAGCAAGTCAAGTAACCTAAAATATTGGGTCTACTAGGTCAGGTCTAGTGTTTCTTCCAATACAGACAATGTACAGTCTGACCTCTGGAACAGAAAGTTCCGGAGACAAGAAACATCTGTTGGGCCATTACTAAATGCTCACCCTTCTTAAAAAGTGCACAGCTTAATTAGTTTTCATGAACTGAACATGTGGGACCAATATCTAGATCAAAATACAGACCACTTCTGGGGCACCTGAAGTTAAACGTCCAACTTCAGCTCACATCATGATCTCATGGTTTGTGAGTTGGAGCCCCACACTGGGCTCTGCGCTGACAGCTCGGAGCCTGGGGCCTGCTTCAGATTCCGGGTCTCCCCCTCTCTCTGCCCCACCCCAGCTGTGCTCTGTCTCTGTCTCTCAAAAAGGAATAAACGTTAAAAAAAAATACAGAACATTTCCGACACTCGTCAATCTCTGCACGTGCCCTTTTAAGTCACTGCTCCCAACTAAAGAGAACCCACAACCCTGATTTCTGACCGGTGGAGACTCCTTTATTTTCATGCATAAATGGATTCATACACTATGTAACCTTTGTGAATGGTTTCCTTTTATATTATGTTTGTGATCCACATTGTGTATGTGGTTTTTATTCTACCTGTGCCCCCAAATGGAACTTCCCTATTTATAGACAGAGGAACTGAGGCTTAGAGATTTCAAGTAACTTGCCAAGACTATACAGCTGGGTCAGTGGCAGAGTCAGGACTCCATCCCAGGAAGACCCCTTTCTACTCTGCTCTAGATTTGATGTGTGTGAGTGTTTTCCTTAATCCCAAACCAGACTCTGTAAACCTGAACAATACTATTGCCTTAATCGTGACTTGGAGACAGGATCTGAAGTCTGCCTCTGCCTTGGACAAGACTCAGTGTAAACAGTAACCACTCTTGGGTTACTAAAGGGACCTGGGATTAGGATCTCCTTTGACGAGGTATCGTTTTAGCAACGGGCCCAGCCGCAAAGGGCAGCTTTGGTAGTTCACCATCAAGTAATATTATACATAAGAGAACAGTTTGTAACTTCTTACACAGACAGTTTTCGATGCACTTTCTACCTCACTGCGCTGGAGGAGCATCAAGGGAGGAAGGAGAGGCTGAGCGTCCACCTGTCATTAGCAGTCACTGGCATATGACGCTTTTCAACTTGAGTGTAGCTGACACGCGATGTTAGACTAGTTCCAGGTGTACGACCTAGTGATTCGACAGTCCTGTCCATGATGCTGTGCTCACCACAGTGGAGCCCCGGTCTGTCACCACACCATGCTATTACAATACTATCCGTATTGTGACTACCAGTCACTACCAGTGACTATATTCCCTGTGTTGTGCCTTTTAGCCTCATGACGTGTTCATACCGTAACAGGAAGCCTGTATCTCCCACTCCCTGTCACCCATGTGCCCGTCCCCCCCCCCGCCCCCCCGGCAACCAGCAACTTGTTCTCTGTATTTATGGGTCTGTTTCTGCTTTTGGTCTATTCAGTTACTTTTTAGATTCCACACATAAGTGAAATCATATGTCTTTCTCTGACTTATTTCACTTAGCGCAATGCCCTGTGTAGGTCCATCCATGTTGTCACAAATGGCAAGACCTCAGCCTTTTTTTTTTTTTTATGGCTAACACTCCATTATGTATTTAAATTTTTAAAAAATATTTATTCATTTTTGAGGGACAGAGAGACAGAGCGTGAGCAGGGAGAGAGAGAGGGAGACAGAATCCGAAGCGGGCTCCAGGCTCCGTGCTGTCAGCACAGAGCCCGACGCAGGGCTCAAACTCACAGACCACGAAATCATGACCTGGGCTGAAGTCGGATGCTTAACCGACTGAGCCATCCAGGTGCCCATAACACTCCATTATATATTATATCACATCTCCTTTATCCATTCGTCTATCGACAGACACTTGGGTTGTTCATGGAATTTTTGTTTAAACAAATGAATGTGAATTTTAATACTAAAAAACTTTCCTCTTTTTAAGATCTGTCTTAAATCCTTTGAAAATTCCATCACTGTCTCAACACTTTATCATGAGATTTTCATGACACTAACGATGATTTTCAAACACTTTTTCATACATTTAACGATGCTTTAGAATGTTCCAAACTTTCCTTGATCTAAAGTGTTTCTTTGACCAAAACGCCATTTGGTCAGCAGTCTGTAGGTACCTCCGTTTACCCATCCTATCAGCTGATTCTGGAAATTGAGAAGAGGTTGACTATGTCTAAGAATATCTGTATACTTCAGGACTGTATTTTTCCCCCCAAATTCAAAACCATGTAGGGTTATTCACTGGACAAATATGTACAAACTCTTGGAAAACTAAACACAGGGCTCCCTGAGGGCAGAGGTCTCTCACTTCTGCATTCTCATTGCCTAGCACAGATGAGGGGCCCGACGTATCTGGTTGGGGTGACAGAAACCACACGTGGGCCTTGTCTTGAGACACAGGTGGGAGAACATGCTTTACAGCCGACAAAAAGGAACCGAAGGTAGGACTTCCCATCTGTGTGGAAGGAGCGCGTTCTGATAAAAAACGTAGGTACGTGAGCAGGGAGAGGCTAGGAAAAAGATGAAGACCCTTCGGGAAATGAAAACTCCACAGTCTTCTCAGAAGCTCTGGGGCCAGCGTGTCCACTTGGCCTCAGGGGGCGGCTGCCGACAGGACATTTCTGATGGAGATTCCACACCCGTGTGCAGAGGGGGCAGCTGCTGAGCTCGCCCCACCAGGCCAGCATCTCTGCCGGACCCCGCTCTGGGGACCCTCAGGGGCGTCACAGGATTGCCCAGGTCCAGATGGCTGTCTGCTCCAGGCTCTGGACTCCTCAGCCCTTTGTCAGCCCGACCCTCTGGCCTTTCTCTCTTGGGCGGAGGCTCACCAGTCGGGGGACCCACAGGCAGGAAGGGGCTTCTAGTGGCTTCTTCAGAGCCCAGATACAAGTCCTTCTGCCAACTCCTCACGCTTCTTGATCTTTTTTTTTTTTTTTTTAATTTTCATAACTTTTAATTTCATTATTTAAAAAAGGAGAGGACAGGGACGCCTGGGTGGCTCAGTCGGTTAAGAGTCCGACTTCAGCTCAGGTCATGATCTCATAGTGGGTTCGAGCTCCACCATCAGGCTCTGTGTTGACAGCATGGAGCCCAGAGCCTATTTCGGATTCTGTGTCTCCCTCTTTCTCTGCCCCTCCCCCACTCATGCACTGTGTGTCTCTCAAAAATAAATAAACATTAAAAAACTTTTTAAAAAAGGACAGTAGGTAAAAGAATAAACTATAATAAATTGAGCTTGACAAGATAAAAAACTGCCTCCCCCCGAGACACATAGAGTTCTGGCCCCACTTGCCTGCCACTTGCTATGACATTCACCCTAAAGAGTGGCCGCGGTGTTTTCCCTTCCTGGCTTTCAGCAGCCCCAGCCCTGTGAGCACAGTTACCACCCCACAGCAACCGACTGGCCACTGAAGGCGGAAGTCACAGTCGGGGTCCCGGCCCCTTCAACGGGGCAAATGCAAGATGTCTGGACAAAGCCAGACGGTCTCGGAGACACCACTCACTGGAGAGTTGCCCAGTATGCTGCTGTGGTCCTTAAACACTAGTGAACATCATAAAGGAAAACTGGTTAAAAACACAGATTACGAGATCCCACTGGTAGAGATTCTTGTGCTGGAACCCAAGAAGCTGCATTTTAATGAGCACCCAAGTGATTCTGTTGCAGGCGGTGTATCAAATCACTGAGAACTGCCGTGGGAAAAAAAAGATGCTTCACCAGACCTGGGCTCACATCCTGACCCTGCCAGGACCTTGGACAAGTCATTCCCCAGGCCCCCCCACACCCCCCAGCCCCTGCTCCCAACCCTCCAGGTGTTGGGCTCATCTGTGCCATGAAGGTGCTGGACTAGACATTTTGCCCCCCTGCACAGAGATGCCATGACTTGTCCGGTTCCCAGTGAGACATCAGGCTGGCTGGGCTAAGACGGGAGACTGCAATGGGAGACACCAGCCACCGGCCTTTACTGCCTGCAGCCCGGGTGGCTCACTCTGGAGGATCCCGCCTGCCCTGCTGGCTGGCCTGTCGGTGACTTCTGGCATCTGGACACACAACTGGCCGTGCTATGCTCCTTGACAATGTCCTCCAGCTCAGCTGGTCTATCTCGGTGCCCCTCCACTCTGACATTTTAATTTTCAGTAAACTTTTTTATTTTGGAACAGTTTTACATGTGCAGAAAAGTTACAAAGATAATAGAGATGATTCAATTCCCCTAATGTTAACAGCTTACGTTATGACAGTATAGTTGTCAAAGGTAAGGGATCATTTATAGGGATGGGTGCATTACTACGAACTAAATTGCAGGTTTCACTTGGATTTTTACCAGTTTTCCCACTAATTTCCTTTTTCTGTACTAGGATCCGTACTAGGATCCGTTTGGAACATTTAGTTGTCATGTCTCCTTAGCCTCTTCTGGCCTGTGGCAACTTCTCCATCTTTTCTTGCTTCCTATGACCTTGATCATCTTGAGGAAGTCCAGCAGGTAGCCTGTAGCATGTCCCTCAGTTGGGTTTGTCTTATGTTTTTCCTCATGCTTAGACTGAGGTTATGGATCTTAAGAAGAAGTCACAGAGGTCAAGTACTCTTCCCATCCTGTCATAGCCAGGGCTCCTGCTATCAACATGACTAGCCACTGGGGGGGGCGGGTAACCTTGAGTACTTGGTTAAGTAGTGTTTGCCACGTTCCTCCACTTTTTAAACTTGTCTGATGAGTTCTGAGGGAATAAAGCTTTGAATCTCTCCAGGAATGACCAGGATAAAATGGAAGAAGTGGGAGTAGGTACTTCAAGGAGGCTTGGTCACCTGTTGGGGAATGACTGGATAGGGTGGGGGTCGTCCCTGACCTTCACTGGGCCCCAGGTCCCTGGATTCCAGGTGAAGGGGCTCCAACACTGGTGTGAATGTATGAATCACCACGAGGGCTGGAGAGAGTTTCTGATTCTGCAGGCTTGGCATGGAGCCCAGGCCACTGTATTTTTAATGAGCTCCCAGGTGATTCGGACCTACAGTAGCTCTGGGGAACCAATGAGCTACAGCTTAGATTTTTCTTTCAACTAAAAATATCCACCTTGGGTTTGCTTCCAGTTTTTACACTTGCCAGCAGATGGACCCAGAGGCCTGTGACACGGAGTCCACTGAAGAAAATTAGGGCAAATTCCAGTCAACAAAGCATTCCGCCTCGTAAGCAGAACTGGGGTTATTTTGAAACAGATGGGCTCTACAGAGGCTGCCGCACTGAATATTATGGAGCTGTTTATTGTCTACATGGTCTGGATTATCTGCCAGCATCTAGCAGTTTCCCTGTCACATCAGACTTCTTCAAGAGCAGAGGAGGAGACGGACGAGGCACTCAGAGAGGGTTAGACGTGGTTATGGATGTGGATGCGGAGTCGGATATTTTAACCGGCTCTAAACTCAGAATCTACTCTCGCTACTGTGCTTACTGCTTTGTATCACGGAGGGCTTTTTACTGCAAGGGTCTGTATCCCCCTAACTCCAGGTTAGAAGAGGTAAACAAACACAATCTGTGGGAATAAGACAACCTTGGATGCAGTGATACTAAAAACGACTTATTTTAAAACCTAACCAAAGCGGTAATGTTTCCCGGTCCACACTGTCACCCCAACGCCACTTATACTTGCCCCCAGTCTTCTTTCCTTCTGCCCCCTCTCCTTGTACCACCCCAGCAGAATAGCAGGAGGGAGGAAGTGAGATAAACAAGGGCCACACGACTGTGCCTGATGCAGAGGTTCCACGCGTGCAGGGCCAGGACTTATAAACGGAGTGTTCTGTGAGTCCTGGAAATCTGCAAAGAACTCCAGCATCCATGGCTCCTCCCTGGAGGATGTTTTCAATTCCTTAGCCCATGACCTCAGACACTTAGCTGCTGTCCTGGCCAGCCCAGGCCCAGAGGGGCCACGAAGGGGTCTTTGAAGCTGGCGGCTTGGTAATTGGTGGTCTGGCTGTCTCTGCGGCTGGACAGTCCCCAGGGGTTGGAGGGATACCGAGAGGGGCTTCCTGGCGGACGAGGCCCTGCCTGAGATGGTGGGCTCCTCACTGCCTGGGCCACCAGCTCCCCCGGCTCCACGGGATAAAATGCCAGGTGCGTAGTCCACCCCCACCCCCGCCTCGCGTGCAGGGGGAGGCCCTTCGCTCAGAAACGACAAGCTCCCTAATGCTATTGCTTTTCGCCTGGGCTTTCAAAGCCCCTGTTCACACAGAGGTACAGAGACGCGTCTGTGATGACATTTAGACCTACTTCATTTTTTTCCTCACTCCCTCTCCCTCGAGTTTCAAATCAGAGACAGCTCAAGTTTCAGCTCTGGAAGCAAAGGCCCAAAATAATGTTTTCATTGACTTTTGAAATCACAGCCCATTTAAAATTAGACAATATTTCACTCAGAAACCTCAGTCTTCTGAAAACACCGTTTAGCCTTGGGGAATGAAAAAAAAATACAAATAAACATCATCCCAAGAAATCACGGGGTAAGGAAAAAAATGTGGAGAGCTAATGAGAGAACTTTGGAAAGGGACAAGGGAACTTGGGTTGACAACCTCTGCTGACAGCGACTACTCAGGGGTCAAGTCCAGCTCTCCCTGGACAACCACTTCAGGTAACTGGGTGTGTCACGAGAAACGAGGAGCCTCGGGAGGCAAGGGGGTTGGGATGGCTGGTCCCCAGGCTCGGTGGCCACAGCGACCCAATGCTTCCATGTCACAGTCCTGCGAGAAACATGGCATAATGAAGCACCAAAGGCCAGATACTGGCCCTACAGCAGGAAGTCCCAAAGTCTGATGTAGAGAAGCTTGGTGAGAGGCAGATTCTAGGCTGTAACTTGGAAGATCCCAGCCCAGTATCTATGGTGGGACCCAGGAATCTGCATTTCTTTTTCTCAAGCACCGAGAGTGAGTCACCGGCCTCATTATATGAAACTTTGATCACAGCAATGCCAAAATGTATTCTGGGGATTCGTCTGGCCTTGGCCATGAGCAACTTTATGGCCACTGAGTTTATAGAAGTAGGTCTTTTGTCACATTTTTCACGAGTCAGAGACTCTGGTGGTTTCTTGGGTTGTTTATGCTCAATCCTGGATGAGGTGGGCTTTAAAAGTAAGGTATCATTGTAACCTGGCTCTCCAGAGGATTATAACAAATACAATTATGGTATTGCCCCAGAGATTCTGTTAGCCTTAACATTAGTGTAGATGAAACTGGCCCACTGCCCCTCACCCAATCCTCAGAACAGAACGATTCACCTCTGGATCCCTGGTGGCCGGTACGTGGTGGGTGTATCACAAATGTTTGGTGCATGGACAAAGAACAACTAATTGTGCCATCAGGGCTGAGCAGAGAGAGGGAGTCAGGGTGACCAGGCCGCAACAATGGGGCCAGAGGGCACTGACAGAAATGGAGACACATGGTGCCAGGTAGGGAATTTCAAGGTCTGGGAATCTTGGTTTCTGGCCTTGGCCCCCAACCAGCTCCCAAACCCTAGACATTCATGGATGAGGAACAGGTGAGAGGAGGCTATGCACACACAGGCTTAAGAATACAATGTCGTGTATTTGTTTCCTCTATGAAATTCCTTAGGAATTTCCTCTATGGGTTCCTCTAGGAATTCCTCTAGGAATTCCTTTTCCTGGGCTCTGGGATTCATGATACCTTAGAGAACATTCAGTAGCTAGAAGCAGGCCAAGATAGGAGATGTATTGGGTACATCTAAACTGAATGCATCTTAAAGACTCCAAAAATTCAAATTATTTCTGCATTTCAAATATCATAAGCCAGATTAGTGCATAACCACATGTCCAGAGATACTGATATCAATGCATAATTACAAAACATCTCTGACCTAGGAAACTGTCCCTGAGATTTTTGATGGCCAAGAGAACATCGTGGTTCAATGCTCTCATGAGAGCCGAAAGCTGCCTGGAATCCTTTCCTCGAAGGTGGGATGAGAGGAGGACAAAGTGATGAGAGCCTCTGCAAGGGGGTGTGGCATGGCTGGTGTCCAAGGGTCGCAGTCGGCAGGGCCAGGCTGAGGGCATCACAGGGAAGCAACAGCCATGAGGAGCTAAAACAATGTGAGGACAGTGGCCGGGTGGTTAAATAAAAAAGGCAGGAGAGAGGAGGTGAGCATACATGAAAGAAGAATGACACTCTATTGGATGTACGATCACCATGACTTCTGAATGGCCACCACTGGGCTGGGCTCCTCTAGGAGGGCACAGGCACCATGGAAGGGGGGGAGAGCACAAGTGCTGAGCCTGTCTGGGTGGATACAGCTCATTGAGGTGGGCAGCTGAGAGGCCATCGGGGCATCACAAACACACAGGAGCCTTGCTCTCAGAGCCTAAGAGCCAAGAAGTTCTTCCTGAAGGTCAGAGTCCACCTGGAGTTGTGCGGGCTGTGGATTTCTGTGACATGATAAACAATCCCACAAGCGTGGCGGCCGTTTTCAAAACATGCTTCTTTCTGTATTCGATGGTATTTAGCCTAACCCTGAGCCTAATTGCCACTCTTTGCGTGTTCTTTTAGGTCTGATTAACTCACTCCCACTGCATTCTGGCCTTGTGCCCCATCTAAGAGAGCGTGTGGATGTGTGCGTGTGCATGGACACGTGCATGTGGGAGCACATGCACACACGTACACACACACCGAGACTTAAACATCTCCAATAAACAAACCCTCCCAGCCTCAGGAAGGCCTGGGGGCTTTCTCAGACGGTTTTCATACCATTCAAACAGCCTGCCTCTAACTGCCTCATCCTGACCTAGAACTGTTCAGAAATGACTCTAAAATGGCCTCTTAGCAGAGAAGAGATACTCCATAACAATAAAAAGTGACTTACTCTTACAGGGCTGTTAATAATCTCTAGGAAAATAAAACTTACTTTATGAGCATTAAGGGAGACCTTGGGACTAAATTTTTTGAACTTTACTGGCCAAGTTAGGAGTCTAGAATTTGGCTTATCTTGGAAAACAGAGGAGCTAGATGAAGGGGAGGACTATGTTGCTCTCTGAGCCTCTTTGGAAGTATCTCGTGCATGCTGCGGACAGATTAAAAGCTAGTGCTGGAAGGCCTGTCTATGGTTTTAAGAAGGAAGCTCTGAGGAGTCAGTCAAGTGTGGACAGGAGATTCGGGGTGAGATGCGTCCAGTCCATAGTAAAAATCATGGGTTTTCAGAGAAGGGAGGGGGGTCATTTGGGGTGATGGTATCCAGTCGGCTCATTTTAGAGATGGGAAACAGAAGTGCAGAGAGGATAAATGGTTTTCCTGTTTTGTGCAGCTACGGGGGCAGAACCAGAAGTCAGGACTCTCGACAGTCTGTTCCTACTACCTGGCTAATTTTTTTTTTTTCTTAAGTTTATTCATTTTGAGAGCCAGAGCAAGTGTGCATGCACAAGCAGGGGAGGGGCAGAGGGAGAGGGAGAGAATGCCAAGCAGGCTCTGTGCTGTCAGCGCAGAGCCCAAAGTGGGGCTGGATGTCAGGAACTGTGATATCATGACCTGAGCTGAAAGACGTTCAATCGACTGAGCCACCCAGGCGCCCCGTCTTAGTTTCTCTCTTAGGCATTTCATCCTGCATAACCCACACCTCCCTAGTCAAACCCGCAGTGGACACTGGTGTTTCACTGAAGTGCCCTTCTGCCACATGGCTCTGGCAGGGGACAGAGGGAGGGAATGATTTCTGGAGCCAGACAGACCTGATGTTCTTATCTGTGCAGGGCAGAAATCTACTTCACAGATGTGCTCAGAAATGAATGAACTGAAGAGTTTCACCACCTGTCCCCAAACAATCACAGGTAAGTGGCTCCTGATTATTATACTAATAACCCCCCTTCCAGGCTGCCCCATCCTGGGTACGTCCCCACCATACAGCCAGTTAGTCACACATACCCAGACCCTAGTCATCCGAGACTATTCCTTCTTCCTCACCTGCCCCTCTTGGACCCCTCACCGAATCCTGTTATTTTAACCCGAACATTTCCCAAACTCCTCCCTTCCTCTCCATCTTCCCCGTCACCAACCCTGTCTGAGCCACCTGCCTCGTGAGCCCGGACTGGCGTCTGAGCCTCTAAGTGATCTCCCCACACTGTCTCTGGTCCTCCTACCAGCCATTCCACACACAGTTGTGGGAGAGCTTCTGGAAAGCACGTGCCTCATCAAGTTCATCCTCTGCCTGCCAAGGGTTTCCTTTTATTTAAGTACAAACATCAAAATTTGTACCCAGTCCAGTACACTTGCCCTGTCACCTCCCACTCACCAGTTCCCTCCTCCAGCAACCAGCTCAAACACCATGTCTCCAGGAAATTGTGCCCAACCCCTCTCCCCTGCCACCCCAAACCCTCAGTGAGGGTCCTCTTCCCTAAGCTCTCACAGGAAAACGGCCCCTTCCTTCAAAAGCACACAGTGCCCCCATTAGTAATTGGACAGGACTCATTATTTCAATAATGTGGGTTCTCACTGGGCTTTGAGCTCTGCGGGGTAAGAACAGGGAGAGGTTGTGTTCACATTCTCTCTCCAGGGATGAATAAATAAATAAGCCGATGCAGGAATGAGAGAGAGGGAGGGAGGGAGGAGGTAGGGTAGTAACTATTGTCCGCATTTTACAGATGGCCAAACTGAGGCTCCAGAAGGTGTGTGATTTCCTGAGGCCTCAAGAGCCAGCACATAATATAGCCTGGACACGAGGGGCTGGATCTGAGCCCAGTGTTCTCTGTCCTCCATGAGGCACCCACCCATCTCCCTTTAACCAGCACCCACATCTCTCCCTTTAACATTCAACTTTCTCCACTTCAACCAGTGGCTCAGCAAAAAAAAAAAAAAAAAAAATCAGTGTTTTGTTTTTTTTTTTCAATGGGGGCTATGAGGGTACAGGAGGGGCCATAATTGGTACGTGAAAAAAAAGAAGAAATTGCAAGTTGATATAGTGGATATTTTGAGTTAAAAAAAAAAAGATGACCATGAAAAGGCACAAAATTTGTTGCTATTTAGACCAACTATAACCACATTTCCAGAATTGTTTCTATGGGTCTGAAGATAGCAGATTAAGGGCAACTGACTTGGCAAAAGGCCTAGACGGGTTTTCAGACGCTCTTAGGTTAGAAAAAAATAAGGGCAGTAAAAGCTCCGGTGAGGACACTATACCAACATGACTGATATAAATGGAACATACTTCTATGAGTCATTTGTAGCTTTAAATACTACAGAAAAAAGAATTTATAAAACATGCCCAAACAGCCTCCCTTTGATGTGGCGAACCCTTTTAAAACCACATTGTTCAAATTTATGTTAAAATGCAAACCCTTCATGTTTACAATGGCACTCTCGGAGAAATGCAATATAAAAGTACAACTGTTAAATTTCAAAGACAAGACTTATAACCTCAGAACAATAGGGCATTCCCAGCGCAAATTTATGAGCTGTTAAACCTCAAAAGGTTTCTTCAATTAGCAGTGAAGGCTTTTGACATATTTGCAGCCTGATATAGGGGCTGCTCTTTCTATAATTTGGGGTGTATTGCTTTTATCAGAACTTTTCCTTACTTTTATTGACCTCGGCCGACAACCATTGTGCTTCTCTGTGCACAGCGTTTGATCCTGCTAATTATGCTGTGGGGCCAGGACGGCATTTCACGGTTTACCATTGCTCCTGGGGCGCGCTACAAATTATACATAATGCATTGCATTGTAATTGCTGCATTGTGAACTTGGCTCGCCTTTCCAACATAAAATACCGACATCCAAGTAGTTTTATTATAAAAAAACCATAAGGGATTCTTTTGGATTATAAACATCTGAAGACATAACATTCTCATGAATTCCAGCTGGCTATTTTGGACACACAGAGGGCAGGCAAGGCTGAAAAGCAAAGCAAATATACTTCATATTGATGTTTACAGAGGAAAAGGAGAGGCAGTCCTAAAGGCAAGAAGACTATGCTGAATGCAAAACACAACAGAGGGAGCAGAAGCTGAAGGGCGGACAGAAGTCCAAACTGAGAAACTGGAGATGCAAATTCTAGCGATGGTCCTAGGCCTCACTGGGCCTCGAGTTCCTCATTTTGAAAACAAAGGCACAGAACCAAGTGAGCACAAAAGTCCCTTCTCCCCAAAGACAGCGGCCTCAGGAGAGCAGTGGCTTGTTTTCTGCATCTAATTCGTCAGGCCAGCCTTCCTACCAGGGGGCTAGGAACCTGAATCTTGTAGTAAACATGAGGCCTCTCTTGGGTGCCCTACTGGTTTGGGGCCTCGGACAATAAGATAATGGCTTTTTAAAGGGCGGAGGGCAGAATGAGTGAAGCCACACGTTTTATATATGCAACACGGCCAGCTGGCAAACAAAATTACGAGAACGGTATGGGGGTCAGTGAGGCTTATCGCTGTGGCCTGCACGCCCCAGGCCGGAAGTCCGTGCTCTGGACACCCCCCAGCAGGCTGCTTGTGTCTCCAGGCCTGTGGTTTAGAAGCAACACCTAGGTACCAGGCAAGTGCTCCTAATCCTCTTTTCTACCTGCACCCTCCTCCCCCACCAAAACGAGACAGTAGCCTGATCTATGAGTTCAGACTGGTTTCTTTTCACTTCCTTTCAGGGAGAAGAATGTTCTAGAAGAGCTTAGGTGGAGGTGGCACTCTATCTGAGCACATTCTGCGTCAGTGAGGATGCCGTCATCAAAGTTGGGGAGAAGATGGGGGTGAGGTTGTGGGGGGGTGGGTGTGGGTCAGGCTCATGCATCTTAATAATTTACAACAAATCATCGCTGAGGACACGCTGCTTCCTCGTTGCTTCCATGCGTCACACTGGCTGGGTTTGGAAGCCGATGACTTGGCATCCTCACTTCTCTTGTCTAATGGTATTTCTGGGTACGGGGTGCGGGGGGATGTCTGTGTAAGATCCAGGATGAGCAGATAGCTACAGGCTGTCCCCACAGGCTCTGCCTGGGAGCTATATTTGGGCTGCCCTGACGGGGATGGTGGCCAGTTTTGTCACACCTTCACAGTGTCCCTTGGGCCAAAGGCTTGGGAGGTTTCATCCCTGTTCCAATCCATGCTGCTTTTAGTCTCCAAACAATTGAGACTTCTGACCAGTCAAGTTGGCCATGCCGGTGAGGGTGGAAAGGGGGACTATTAAAAAAAATTTTTTTTTTAATGTTTATTTATTTTTGACAGATAGAGACAGAGCATGAGCGGGGGAGAAGCAAAGAGAGAGGGAGACGCAGAATCCAAAGCAGGCTCCAGGCTCTGAGCTCAGCACAGAGCCCGATGTGGGGCTCAAACTCACCGAGTGTGAGATCATGACCTGAGCCGAAGTCGGACGCTCAACCGACTGAGCTACCCAGGCGCCCCTGAAAGGGGGACTATTTTTTTTTTTTTTAATTTTTTTTTAATGTTTATTTATTTTTGAGACAGAGAGAGACAGAGCATGAACGGGGGAGGGTCAGAGAGAGAGGGAGACACAGAATCTGAAGCAGGCTCCAGGCTCTGAGCTGTCAGCACAGAGCCCGACGCGGGGCTCGAACTCACGGACCGTGAGATCATGACCTGAGCCGAAGTCGGACGCCCAACCAACTGAGCCACCCAGGCGCCCCGAAGGGGGACTATTTTAAACTGAGCCCACTTGCGTGATTGCATTCATATTTTCTGTGTTGCTCAGACCTAAAGACAAAATACAGCACCTCAGTCCTGCAGCCAGATACACTCAGCAGAGCCCACAGGGGGCATGTTTTCAGCTCTTGTTTTCTGTCAGCAATGGCAGAACTTGGCCTATGTGTATGATCTCTTTTCAACTATTTTCTAAATCATATGTAGTTTCCATAAGCATTACCACAGCTTCTAACATGCCAGTATAAAAGGCAACACTTAAGGAGTTTATGTGTAGATCACTGTTGAAAATTCTAAGCCTAACAGATGTTCAGGGCTTCCTTCTTTGTGTAGAAATACATGCATTTCCATGCCTTTCTGCACTTGACAACATTTGACACAGTGTCTTTGCATCCAAGCAACCTCCCTATTCTGTACCAAACCACCCCCTTTCCTTAAGAGAAAGTTTCTGTTGTCGAGGTGGGACTGGCCTGGTTTCTGCGGGCTCCAAGGGGAAATGAGAAAGTGTCAGGAAAATCAAGAAGCGGGTGGCCCCAGGAGGAAGGGGACTTCCGCAAGGGGATGACCACTCTGAGGAAGGCAAGCCAACTGTTAGGGCCTCAAGAGCATCTACTCCCACAAGTTTCCGACACGGTCCTGTCAAAAAGAGTTTCTCTTTATGCTCCTTTATCATCTTGGCGTTGCTTAAACCTTGGGAGACCCAACAGGAGCGTGGGTCTAAAAGCTCACGTGTTAGAAATGGAGCTTCTGATTAAAGGGAAGGAATAGCTGGTGGTTTTAAGAACACAATTTCCAGAGTGACCCGGCGGCTCAGTCGGTTGGGCAACCGAGTCTTGATTTGGGCACAGGTTGTGATCCCAGGGTCATGGGCTCTGCACTAAGCATGGAACCTGCTTGAGTTTCTCTCTCTCCCTCTGCCCCTCTTCCCTGCTTGCTCTTTCTCTCTCTCAAACAAAAATCTTAAAGAAAAAAAAAACACTACAATTTCCTTCCCACCACCAAGAGACTTGACTCTGACCCTTCCCTGGGTCACCGCAGTGAATGAGTTGGGGCGACTGGCAGTGCTGCGGTCCACATGTGGCCATCAGGCCAGTGGACCTGGGCCTTGTGTGTGCCACAGGAGCACAGCCTGCAGGAGATATGTGGCCTAAAACTGGTAAAGGTCACCCACGTACAAGGCCAGGGACCTTACAGGAGTGAGCTCCAATTATACAACGCCTTCGGCCCCAGACGGGTCACCGCCCTGCCCTGAGAGATGGGTACTGGACGCTAGAGTGCCCTGGTGCTTGGAAATTCCTATGCAAATCACTTCCAGGGTAAACTCGTATTTATTTTTCAACCAACTGGGAGAATCAAATGACCAGATGTCTCTTTTGTAGATCTTCATTAACGAACAAGAGACCTGACAGAAGTCACCACCTGGATTCTCGGGACTCAAAGGCAGCAACACTCACACGATATTGTGGGGTCAGGTCCTGGTTAAGCTTCACCGCATTCACGCTCTATGCTCACCACTGTGTCCCGAGACCTGAAATTCTGCGGACCGACACTGAAAGGACCCTGTGAGTCAAATGTTAAGTGCAGTAAAATTTGGTGTAAAGGAAATACGCTCTCAAATGTCAGTTCTATTGGGGTGATGATCCACCTAGTTTCATAATCTCTGGTTAACTAGAAAACTCACAACTTCTTCCTCCTACTGCCGACAGCTGACGTTTTATTGTGTGCTTACTACGTGTCGGGTATGGAGTTAAGCATCTGATGTGACGATGAGGGACAAGGGGGGGGTTGTGGCTCACCAGTCACAGCCAGGAGAGGACACAGTTAGTGTCCTCATTTCCATCCCTTCTAACCTCCTTTATTTTGGTTTAGAGTTTGTAATTTCTAATTCCAGCAAAGTCTTGGAGGCTGTCTGAAAATTTACTAATTTGTCTCTCCCCTCTTTCCTTAATTAATACAACCGACATTAACTGAAAACATGGACTGTGTGTCAGGCACCATTCTAGATTAAGGAAGAATAAGGTACAGTTTCTTCTCTTGAGAAACTCACTGAAGCCTAAGATGAATAGGGCTATATGGTTTAAATGAGTGCATATGTTCACATCCATGAGACCTATGCGCTAAAGCCAATATTAAATGTATGTAAAATTTCTAAAGCTAATGAAGCTACTTAGTTAGATACCCCCCTCGTTTTACAGATCCTGAAACAGGGTTCAGAAAAGCTCAGAAACTTGCCCAAGTCCCTCAGCTAGCCTCCACTAACTTTGTGGTTGTTGCTGTGGTGGTGGTTGTTAAGATTTTGTTTTTAAGTAATCTCTACAGCCACTGCGGGGTTCAAACTTACAACCCCGAGATCAAGAGTCCCGTGTTCTACTGACTGAGCCAGCCAGGTGCCCTGCCTGCATGAACCCTGGAACTGGAACCCGGCCCTCCTCGTTCTCATTGATGACAGACACACCTATGATTCAGCGCATCAAATACTGTATGTGCTCCAACAAGGTTTCCAGCAAGAAGGGTCATTCCAATGGCTCAGGCGGCCATAAGGCATTGCCAGTCTTGCTCACATAGCACATAACTTGACTGTGTTAGAACAGTGGCTTCTCTTTGATGTAGGGCCACAAACACGCAAAACATGCAGTTGGTGGGTGGTTAACCTTCCATCAAAGAGTTCTGTGTTCCTCCGACGGACTGCTCCTCCCACCTGGTTCAACAGTGAGCAAACAGCCCAGCTAATTTCAATCCAAACTTCGGACCTATATTTGGCAGCAAAGTATGTTTAGAACTTTGCAGGGTTGGCCATGCAAGGGTCGGAATCCTAACTATTCAAATTGTTACACCCAGTTGTGCAAAAGGGGCCTTTGACTCCGGCCACTCGTCAAGGCCTGTGATACTGGGTAAGGACGCAAGAGTGTGGCAAGGCTGTGAGTCAGCCTCCCCACAGTCCCCTCAAATCCTCAAGCCTAGCACATGCCAGCAGCCACTCTCTTACCTAGTGGTCAACCTGGACAAAAAGGCTCTCAGGAGGGAGCAGCTGGAAGGGTCAACAGTCAGGATTACGATTTTAGGACAGAAAACTCTACTGGCCTTACAGTTGTTCTAAGGCTCAGACAAATGCTGGAAAGGGATGTGATCTGTGGCAATTATGCCCGTGAATGAAGCAGCCCCACGTTCTTCCCATTTGATTTTCACTCCGTAAGACAATAACAATGACAATCACAAGACACCTGGCAGTGTTAAGAATGACCATCTCTAGAACTTTTAGGCTTGTTTACTCATGGTCTAATTTACCACCTTCTCTAAAGAGAAAACAGTTCAACTATAAAACATTAGAAAAGTTCTTGCTGGGGTGCCTGAGCGATTCAGTCAGTTAAGTCTGACTCTTTTTTAAAAAAAATATTTTTTTAATGTTTATTTATTTTTGACAGAGAGAGAGAGAGAGAGAGAGAGAGAGAGAGAGAGAGAGAGAGAGAATGAGCGGGGGAGGGGCAGAGAGAGGGAGACACAGCATCCGAAGCAGGCTCCAGGCTCTGAGCTGTCAGCACAGAACCCGACAAGGGGCTCGAACTCACAGACCGTGAGATCATGACCTGAGATCATGACCTCAGCCAAAGTCGGATGCTTAAGCGACTGAGCCACCCAGGCGCCCCAAGTCTGATTCTTGATTTTGGCTCATATCATGATCTCACAGTCTTGAGATAGAGCCCCATGTTGGGCTCTGTGCTGACTGTGGAGCCTGCTCAGGATTCTCTCCCTCCCTCTCTCTCTCTCGCTATCCCTCCCCTGCTTGCACATGCGTGCTCTCTAAAAAAATTAAAAAATAAAAAGTTCTTGCTGAACAGGACTGGGCAGGGAAGAAAGAGTAAACGGGAGCGGAAACATCTAGCAACTGCTTTGGGAAATAATCCCAAGGCCATGGAGCTTTAAATAAATAAATACCAACCTTCCGATGGGGATAGTTTTGGGTAAATGGCAAAGCACATGAGGAAGCCGAGTAGAAAAGGGCATATGAAAATTCCACCTTCCTGACTTCCTTACACAACGAGGCCAGACGTTTCCCCTCAGGCACCCACTTCTTGGTCACCAACATCTCCAACACAACAAAACACCTCAACATTTTCTTGAGTAATTATATTCTTAAGTTGATGTCAGGCAAATCTTGTTCTTTCTCTGGGGAGAAATATGCTTTGGGATTCTTGCCACAAATGAAAATGCCCTTGATGAGTTTAGGAACAGCTCCCTTAAGAACCATATAGATCTAGGGGCTCCTGGGTGCCTCAGTTGGTTGATCGTCTGGCTCTTGATATCAGCGCAGGTCTTAATTTCAGGGTTGTGAGTGCAAGCCCCCCTGTCGGACTCCACGTTGAACGTGGAGCCTACTTTAAAAAAACATGAAAAAAAAGAACAATGCAGATATATCCATACATGCAAAAAGGCAATACTGAAAGTGAACGAGGGGTGCCTGGGTGGCTCAGTTGGTTAAGAGTCTGACTTCGACTCGGGTCATGATCTCACAGTTTGTGGGTTCAAGACCTGTGTCAGGCTCTGGGCTGACAGCTCAGAGCCTGGAGCCTGCTTCGGATTCTGTGTCTCCCTCTCTCTCCCTCTGCCCCTCCTTCACTCATGCTCTGTCTCTCTGTGTCTCTCAAAATGAATAAATGTAAAAAAAAATTAAAAGAAAAAAAAAAAAAAGGGAAGGTGAACAAGAGTCCCTGGGTTGAAGTTCAGGGAGGAACCACCATGAGGAAGGACGGTGCCAGAGGGCACAATACAAACTCAAGAAGCGTTCTACATCTGCTTATTCTGAAGTCCAGGCCCACCAAGAGATTTGAAAAGAAATACAGAAAAATACCATAGCAGTGGAGAAACTGACGTTTACGTGCTCAATCTTTATGCTTTAGGCTTCCTTCCCCACTGTAGGCTTTAGTTTATAAACAGAAGGGTTGTCTTTTGAATACACAAGGTCACGTGTGCATGTACATACAATCCAACCACAAAATGAGTAATAAAAAGCAAAGACATTTCAAATATACGTCACCAAAGGGACCCCAAGGAGCAAGAGACAGACCTCTGGACTCCAGGGACGAGTCTGTTCTGGTCACTGTGGTGTTGCTAGTCCAGGTGGCCAAGGAGTGTTTGCTGAATGACAGAATCCCGAAGGATTTTCATGGATGGAGGGCAAGTTCCAGCATTTCTGCCCCGAACCGGAAACTCAGCCCATCAAGCAGCATTGCAAGTTTTTGAGTTTAGCCCGAGAGTGGCCTGGAGGCCTCTTAAAGAGGTCCGTCACAGTCTCCGGAGGCCCTGGGGCTCCGTGAGGAGCAAGTACTCCCAGTGCCCACCCACATAAGTGTGGACCCCCTTTTCTAAGGTGAAAGCAGGTCTGAGGAAGAAAAAAAAGGGCTTTTTAGACAGTCCTAGTATCTCCCCTTCTCATTTAGTCCCTTTGTATTTCTTTCTTTCATCAGGAGGGGGCGCTCTCTCTCTCTAGCTTTCCACCATGTTCAGTAGGTCACTTGCTACCAAACCCTAGAGCTTTGAAGAAAGATGAAGATTCATCTTCGGATGAAACAAAGTCACACAGTTGTATGTCTTAATGCATCTGAAATGATACAAGGTGAGGCTTCCAAAAGTAAAAGCCCACAAAGGTCCTCAGACATCCCCGCATGACTGACAGGACATCCCTGTTCTCACAGAGCTTACCGTCTGGTGCGGTCAGAGGCACACATCAACAGCCGCCATCTCCTTGTGAAATATCTAAGAAAAGAACTCTTCTGAACCTCAATCTCCTCGTGGAAAAATAACCGACCCAGACCCAGAAACCACGGCCTTCAGGGCAGTTTTGAGGATGCAATTCAAAACAAAAAAGATGGGAAAGTATTTCGCAAGCTCGAACTGATGAGAAGTAAAAAGTTTTAACTTCTTAGATCTTGGCACCTCCAGGTGGTAAATGTCTCTTACTGTGTCTGGTGCCGCACCTGCTACCTACAAAGACTCAGTGTTCAGAACAGACAAATCTCTACCAAACCCTAAAAATAAGGCTTCTACAGGTGTCCTTCTGCAGCCAACAGATGTTCCTGAGGGACAGACACACATAAACCAGGATGCTTCATGCATAGACAAATCTTGGTTCATATCACGGCGCTCTGAAGAGTCAGAGGTTTAAACAAACAAACAATCTTACTTTGGGAAAAGAAATGAAACCATTTTTCAACTAGCTTCAGTCCTAAGCAGATACCACCATTTATTCGCCCTAGGAATGAGAAGCCATGGACTGCTCCTAAATTCAATTGTACGTCTCTCTTTTGCAGACATTTTATTAAACACCTAAAGCCTCCCAGCCGGCAATGCTAGTAGGTAAAAGGGGAAAATGAACTCAGTTTTGGAAAGAAAGGATCACATGACATAGTTTGGAAATCTATCCTTGGAGGCAATCTGGTTCTATTATTTGTCCTGTTTTTTTCTCTATTCTTTTTTGTGGGTACCCTTTTGAGGAGCAGTGTGGGAGAGGGCTGGGGTGGGAAATGGCCAGGTTAAAAGCAGCCCCGGCACTGAAGAAGGATAACATTTAGAAATCTCTGTGAAGAGAAAACTGGCTGCTTCGAATGTGTTAGACTAGACCCTCCTTCTGGCTGCAGGGCTCCCTTTGGGTCTCACCGCAGGATGTGTGTTAAGATGATGTGCAGCGTGTTTAAATAAAACAAGAAAACAAACCAAGAAAAATTCAGCCTTATGAAGAAGGAAAATCGCCTAAAAATACTTTACTACGACTTCAAACATGAAATCACATTTACAAAATAACATTTTAATGACTTAGGCGTAAATGACTCAGGAACATATGGATTAAATTTCCTTCAAAATGCATATGGCTTGAACAATTAGGGGGACTTGCTTGGCAAAAATTAGCTTGGTTTGTAGAGCACAGCTCTGGAAAAAGGAAAAAAAAAAAAGAAGTGTGTCAAACGGCACTCACTGTAGCGTCCCTTTCTGGTGCTTTCTTTGGTGACTGAGTCAATTGGCTACAACAGCCATTACCTAACAAACTTGGAACAACTTTCTTGGAAATGGTTTAACTCTTTTTCCCTATTTAGGCAAAGTATTCAATAAGTTTATAATAAATGACTCTCCTTCACCCCCAATATTGCATCAAAAATAGAGGCCCACTTCTATAAAAAAATGTTGAGCTGTCTTAGGCCCAGAGCAAATGGCTGCTGCATCTTTTCGATAATAGGGATTTAACATTTTGGGATGTTAAAACAGGGATGTTTTTATTTTCTTTTAGTCTATTTGGAGTAAACTTTAGAGAGTACCCTTTTCCCCCCAAAATTAACGATGCAAATTTTAGGCAAAGCCCACAATAATCAGGTTCTGTTTTACTTGCCCAACCTTTTTTCTTTTTTCACTCAACTTCACATGCGAATACTACCACTGTCTCTGTAAAATACCTTAGCATTCATAGTGTTTACTGGTTCCAAAATGTACCCTCAAATACCATCTCATTCTATCCTAGGGGGCAGTCATGATGAGCATTGAATATATTTTTTTTAAGATTAAAACAATTATTTTTACTCTTTATTTATTGAGATTGAGAGAGAAAGAGAGAGAGAGAGAGAGAGAGAGAGAGCAGGGAGAGGCAGAGAGACAGGGAAACCCAAGCAGGCCCCATGCTGTCAGTGCAGAGCCTGATGCAGGGCTTGAACTCACGACCCATGAGATCATGACCTGAGCCGAGATCAAGAGTCGAATGCTTAACCAACTGAGCCACCGAGGCGCCCCTCAACCTATTTTTTCGATAAAGAAACTGAGAGCTGAGGTTCAGATCAAGGTCATAAAGCACCAACCAGCCATTATGCAAACATCAGATTTCTTATCTTGAAATTTTTTATTATTCATTTTTAGTAATATTTGATAGTGGCACTCTCCCTAGTCCCTTTGGAATACTAGAATCTCTATTCTTCAAGGACCAGAACAAATGCCACACCTTTCAAGATATGACCCTTGAACACCCAGTCTCTAAGTGTGATGGTCTTTTTTTTATTGTGTCAACTGGGCTCATCTATGGTCTCCAGTTATGTAACCAAACACGAATGGGGGTGTTGTTGTAAAGGTATTCAGTAGATATGACTAAAGTCCATAATCTTTTGACTTTAAAGAAGATGATTCTAGATAATCAGGGTGGGCCTAATTCAGACAGGCCCCAAAGACCAGAGCTGAAGTTTCCCTGAAAAAGAAGGCATTTTCACCTGTGGATTGCAGCTTTAGCACGTGCCCGAGAGTTTCAGCCCACCCGTCCTGCAGGCCTGCCTACAGATTTCAGACTGGTCTGTGCAGCACCCTCAGGTGCATGAGCCAATTCCTTGCACTGAATCTCCTAATATATGTCTCCCACTGGTAGTTTCTCTGGTTGAACTTGACTAATTCCCCAGGTAATTCTCCTTCTCTGTTCCTATCATTTATATAATTGCCAAAACCATTTGTACTGTAAGTTCTTTGTAGTCAGGCCCACATCTCAGACATCTCTGTAAGCCACAGCACTTAAGTCTTACATACGAATAAATATTCCCTGGAAGAATTAGATTATGTAATGCAAGAGCAGAAGGGACAGTGCTTCATCCTCCTGTGAAATAAGTAAACCTGATTCCAAAATGCTCATGGGGAAACAGGACAAGCCAAGGAGAGTCATAGCCTTACAGGTGATTTCACCAAGGAGACTGTTTCTGTCACCTACCAACAGGTTACCAGTTTCTGCTCACTGGACACGACAATCTTATGGGTGCAGAACATTTAAGATTCCTGGGCCCGAAGCACTAAATGATGATCACAACCTTTCTACTCACCCCATCAATGCAACAACTAAAAAGCTCTCACACATTTCCCAATGACCCCCCTGCAGGGGGCATACTGTGCCTTTCAAAAATTACCTCCGTAGCATTAAAACAATTAACATTTATCAAAATACGGAGTAAAAAATTGTGCTAAGAATAGCTTCTTCTAAAACAAATGACAGTTATGGATCAGAAAAATGAAAAGATACTAACAGGTTATCATGAATGCCAAAAAGTAATCACATACAGAAAGTCAGAGGCAGGATAAGATTTCTTAACTTTAGGTACTTTATCCAGGCTAAGGATATAAATATTTTTTATTAATTCAACAAGTACTTAGGAGCCCTTCTGTAAGCCAGGAAGTATTTGTTATGAGCTCATGAGAAAACAGCTAGGAAGACCTTCATGGAGCACAAAGGGTATATTGTTGGGATGTTAAAATATTAGTTATGTGGCGTGCACAGAATTCATTCTTGGAGACCTGGGGGCCTCACAAAGAGCTAATCTACCTTCTACATCACTTTCTCAAAGTGATTTGTAGACCGACCTCAGAGCATCATCCGGGAACTTGTTAGGAACGCAAAAATTCTCGGACCCCATCCCAAACCTGCTGATTCAGGAACTCTGGGGATGGGGCATCCATCCTGCTTGGCACGTATCAGAGTCACCTGCAGAGCTTGATGGAACAGACTGCCAGGTCTCACCCTGGTGTTTCTGGTTCAGCAGGTCTGGGGGGACGTCCAAGAATCTGTATTTCTAACAAGTTCCCAGGACCCGCTTTGAGAAACTATGCTCTACATCTGTCCTAGTATGATGGCCACTGGCCACACGTGGCTCTTTACATTTAAATGAATTCAAACTAAGTAGAATAAAAATTCAGTTTCTCGGCTGTATTAACTATAGTAGTCTTCCGCTCATCCGTGGTTTTGCTTTCTGCTGTTTGGGGTGCCCGTGGTTAACCATGGTCACGAGGCAGATGATCCTCCTCTGACATATGGCCAGAAGGTCAAGAGTAGCTTAAGGCTACGTCACTCTCCTCACTTCATCTCATCAATAGGCATTTTATCGTCTCACATTCATCACAAGCAGGGCGAGTACCAGATATTTTGAGAGAGACCACATTCACATAGCTTTTTATTAGTCTATTGTTACAATCGTTCTCTTTTACTATTGTTGTTAATCTCTTGCTGCGCCTAATTTCTCAGTTAAACTTTATCATAAGTATGTATGTATAGGAAAAAACAGTACATACAGGGTTCAGTACTATCTGTGGTTTCAGACATCCATGGGGGGGGAGGCCTTAGAACGTGTCCCTCAAGGATAAGGGGAACTCCGATACATTCCAGGGGCTCAGCACATCCAGCGAGTGGCGACCACACTGGACACTGAAGATACAGACCGCACTGCAGAAAGTTCTATTGGACAAGGCTGTTCTGGAGTTACTGACGAGCCCATGCAGGAGGACCCTTCCATACATAGCCAGGTACCAGAGGCAGAGAAAAGACCAATTTCACATATTAACCTTACAGTGGAAAACACAAGGCCAGATGGTCCAAGTCAAGGGGAAAACTGTTTTGCGAGTAAGCTGCTTCTCACGTGGGTGACTCACTGTAGCTCCAGGATGAGGAACATCAGGGGTTTATTTACGTAACAGCAGCTAAGGCTGGAGAGACCAGTAGGAGTAATGCAGTCTGTCAATTATCATGTTCCTTTTCCTTAGCTCTCAGGGGTAGAGGTGGGGGTTAAGAAACTCAAGCCTTTAAAAGCACAGGGCTGGGGAGCCTGGGTGGCTCAGTCGGTTAAGCGTCCGACTCTTGATTTCATCTCAGGTCATGATCTCATGGTTTGTGAGTTCGAGTCCCACCTTGGGCTCTTCACTGACAGTGGGAAGAGTCTGCGTGGAATTCTCTCTCTCCCTCACTCTCTGTCCCTCTCCCACTTGTGCTCTTTCTCAAAAAAACAAAAACAAAACCCTTAAAAAAATAAAAGCACAGGGCCTCTGTTTTAACTCTGATGGAACATGAGACAAAAGCAGAATCTATCTGGAAATAGCAACTGCTCATTTCCTGAAGCAGCTCTTGTCAATTCCATTGCTGACCTTGGCCTCGCTAAGTCCAGGGACCATTTCTCAGTTGTCATCCTACAAGTACTATGAGGGGCATTTGGTGCAGCTGAGCACTCCTCCCTCTTGGCTTATTCTTAAAGAGCCACACTCTCTTCTCTACTTTCTGCCCACTTTGTAGCCCCTTCTTCTCACTCTCCTTTGCTGGTAGCTTCTTTTCTCTCCAAACTTCACGTCGGAGACCTGGCACTCAGTCCTTGATCCTCTTTTCTATTTACACTCACTTCCTTGGAGACTCCATCCAGCTTCATGAAATTTAAGTATCACTTATACCTCACTGATGACCTGAAAACAGGTCCTGTTTCCAGACCGCATCTAGCATCTGGCCTCATACAAACACACCTCCTCATTGCCCCCACGTGGAGCTCTCACAAACCTCTTACTCCCTGCAGGTCCAAGACTTAACTCTGTCCCCCGCCCTGGCCAATCTGTTCTCTGTGTTCAGGTGAATGGAAGGGAAACTCCAGCTTCCCAGTGCCCTCAGCCAAAACATCACTCCCTTCTCCCTCCTCTTTCTCTTACAATCACAACTATTCTGTCAAAAACTCCTGCACCACCTTCAAAATATATCTAGAAGCTGACCCTATCGCTGCTCTGACCTAAGGACCGTTCTGTCATTGGGTTTAGGGTCCACCATCTTGAGACCGCTGCCTTAATTACATCTGTAAAGGCTCTTCCTCCAAATACACTCTGATGGGGTCTTTTGGGGGCTACCACTCAACTCACTATGCTGGCCCACAGCAGCCCAGGTGATCTTTCAACAAGTTAAATTATGTTAGTCCACTGCTCAAAATTCTCTAATGGTCCTATCTTGGACAAAAACAAAAGTCCTTAGACTGGCCTAAAAGGCCCTACATTATCTGGCCCTTTTACCTCTCCATCCTTACCACCTACCTCCTGGGGACAGAAAGCACTGGCTCAGACTAGTGCACATGGAAAGAAGTGGAAGAATGTGAGCCACGTTTTGAGTTAGCACCAAGAGCACTTGGTTATTGACAACAATTAACGAGGAATGAGTCGGGGAAGTGGAAAGGTCTGACAAATTCAGTTTCATATGGTCTGCATCTAAGAGGTCCTTGAGTGGGTTAGACATAATTTCAGAAGCTCAGGAAGAGATCTGGGCTGAGGAGATAAACGTGGAAGTTGCCGGCATATACACAGTAACTGAAGCCTTGGGAGAGAAAAGAACACCCAGAATGAAGTCATTAGGAAAACCAGTATTCAAAAGTCAAGTGGAGGCAGGTGAATCTGCCAAGGAGGCCAAGGAAAGAGGCCAGAGTAGTAGCCGGAAAACCAGGGGAGTGGGCACTGGGGGGAAAGGGAGGCAAAAGGTAGGGTTTCAAGAAGGGGTGATTATGTCTGGCAAGAAAACGCAGGGAAGAAAAATGACCCCGGGTCTTAGCAACACTGAGGTTGCTGGAGAACTTGGCTAGAGCTGTGTGATTAGGGTAATGGCAGCCATGAGGCGATCGAGGAAGTGGACGCAAGATTCAGAGTTGAGGAAGTGAAGACAGTAAGCAATTCGCTGGAGGATGTCAACGGGAAGAAAGAATGGGGTGAGTGAAAGGCAGCTGTGTTACTGCTCTCTCCTTTTGGGATGAGGCAGGAGAGAGGCTAGCATATGTTTCGCTCTTGATAGGAAGGATCCAGTAGAGGCCAACGGGAGAAAGGGATAATCAGTAGCAAAAGATTTTCCTGAGAAATTAGGAATTCTTTGATAAGAAGGAGACCTCCCTGCCCAGCTGTCAGAAGGGATGAGTTAAGTATGGGGATGGGTATAAGTAAGTCTGTAGCCTTCTTGATGGGAGCCGGAAGTCATTACCTACAGGTGGATTCTATTTTCTTCAAGCAGTCAAGGCCAGGTGGGATGTTGATGTGCATTTATAATAAGCTCAGTCTCCTCTATTGGGTCACGTTCTCCAAACAGACTCAGCTGCCAGATGGAGGTTCTGAGAAGCCTGGTGGCTGGGCTCATCCCAGTCTGTGCTTGCTTCCAGATGGGTGGAAGAAGGACGAAGCAACAAGGGCGTGGATGGTATTTGTAAGACAGTACTTGAAACAAAGGATCAGAAATCTACGCAGGGTAGGGAGGAAAGATAAGGAATTAATGTAATGGACTGAAAACGGGGACAAAGAACACTGAGGCAGACTAGTCAGAACATTAAGGTCACCTGAAAGTGGTTGAAACTTTACATATTTAAATCCATGAATGCTAAGAGCCCAGTATATTTCACACGAAATATATTTCTCTTAAGTTTGTTTGTTTATTTATTTATTGAGACAGAGAGAGAGAGAGAGGGAGAGAGAGAGAGAGAGAAAACCAGTGGGGGAGGGGCAGAGAGAGAGGGGGAGAGAGGATCCCAAGCAGGCTCTGCATTGTCAGCACAGAGCCCCGATGCTGGGCTCGATCTCATTAACTGCAGGATCATGACATGAGCTGAAGTTGGACGCCCGACCCACTGAGCCACCCAAGTGCCCCGCAAAGGTGCTTTGGATACAGCTACTTTACTACTGAGTGCCACTCTACTTTCTAACAAGGAGGACCAAAGGGACCTTGACATTGAAGAGGTAAGAAGGAGGTACCGCAATTCAAGAAATATGATTCCAAATCTCTATTTCACACTATTAAATTACTTCTAAGTGATGCGCTTTATGAAGTTGACTACAGCTGTTTATTACTTCTATTTAAAAAAAATTTTTTTTAATGTTTATTTATTTTTGACAGAGAGAGAGACAGAGCATGAGCAGGGGAGGGACAGAGAGAGAGGGGGAGACACAGAACCTGAAGCAGGCTCCCGGCTCCGAGCTGTCACCACAGAGCCTGACGTGGGGCTCGAACTCATGGACCGCGAGATCACGACCTGAGCCAAAGTCGGACGCTCAACCGACTAAGCCACCCAGGTGCCCCTGACTACAGCTGTTTCTATGCGAGTGTCCTACATGCAAGTTTTACCAGATTTCTTTTTTTTTTTTAATTTTTTTTTCAACATTTTTTTATTTATTTTTGGGACAGAGAGAGACAGAGCATGAACGGGGGAGGGGCAGAGAGAGGGAGACACAGAATCGGAAACACGCTCCAGGCTCCGAGCCATCAGCCCAGAGCCTGACGCGGGGCTCGAACTCACGGACCGCGAGATCGTGACCTGGCTGAAGTCGGACACTTAACCGACTGCGCCACCCAGGCGCCCCTACCAGATTTCTTTTTTAAAGCTATTCTCCATGCAGTGGCTCTCAACTAGGGGTGTCCGTGCCCCCCCCTGGAGACCATCGATCAAGTCTGGGGATATTTTTGGCTGTCACAAGTAGGGGGAACGGTGCACTGCAGCCAGCGGGTAGTGGCCGGGGGCTGCTCTTCATTCTACGATGCACAGGACAGTCCCATGCCACCCAACAAGGAACTATCCCGCCCAAAATGGCAAGAGTGCTAAAGAAAACGCCAGCTATTTACAACAAAGAGGGCTCAACTGTGGATCAAAGTAACTAACAAACTATCTTCAAATTTTCTGTACCGGAAACATAACAGCGGCCTAAACAGAACCAACTTCGTTTTCAGAAAAGGCATCAAAGTAAGCACACGAAAAGGTGCGAGGTTTAGAAAAGAAAGCCTCTGGATATGCTGGACTTTTCCCCCCATCCTCACCTGGCTTCCTCATTCCCTTGTTCCTCTCTCTCCTGCATACTGGAGAATTAACTTCCAGTGATAAATTAATCTTGACAAAATTCCTTTACCAGAAGTAAATGTGAAAGTCTGAAGAATTTAGTAAGACGGCCTTTTGCCCGTATATAGAAATGATGAAAGACCAGGCCGCGGTAAATTCCAAGCAGAGTAACATAATGATAGCAAATTTATGAATGGGTCTTCTTTTCACAGTTCTACTGTCAGGACTAATTACTTGTATTAATTAGGACTGTCAACACATGAATATGCTTGTTGAGGCCGCTTCCTACGGTAAAATATGAGACTTGTAAATATCAAGACACTTGGAAAGATGCAAAGACTTTTCATTTATTAGCAGCTCTAAATGATGTGGAAGCTCCTCTGTACCATGAGCCTTGGGAATTGACTGTAAATAGATTCCTGGTTAATGAATTTGCTGTTTGTTCTTCCTTGCTTAGGCATTACTCCTGGTGTAGCCTTTGGATCACACAGCCAATACATCACTGCTTTAGAAGGACTGTAGGAAGGCTACGGAGAGAATTCCTCATGTTGCTGGAAAACTAGAAAGGACAACCAGGACAGTTAAAGGCAATGGGAGGGAGCAGAAACACAGTCTGACCACCACTTTTAACTCTATGTGACCCTGGGTAAGTGGGTGAGTGACTTAGCCTCTCTGTGCCTCGGTTTCCTGACCTGAAAAATGGAGATAGAGACAGAACTTGTACAGAGCCGTGGTGAGCCTCCAAAGAATCAATACACGCAAGGGGCTGAGAGCACCGCCCAGGCGGAGTCTGTCCTGGCTCTAACCGTTTTCATAATCACGGCTACCTGGGATCGGGGTAGAAACAGAGTGAACGTTCCAAGGAGATCCTTGGAGTAACATGCAGTTATGAAGTGCTTCGGAGTCAGACAAAGGTCTGGATCATACCTCGACTCTAGTACATTTAATTTCTGGGCCTCAACTGTGCCAGTCTCCTGAGTTCTTGCAAAAAGTAAATGGAAAAGGAAAATGCTTGTAAGGTGCTTGCTTATGCCTGGTACCTGAAAGGGGCTTGCTAAATGCTAGTGGCTTCAGTGTTCATTACCAGTATAAGCTTTTTGGAGAAATCTCCGAGATTGAAATGGATGCCAAAAGAAAAGACTTCGGTAAGTGATCTAAGAGAAGTGGGGAGACAAAACACTCGGAGAAAGAGAGAGGGAAACAAAGTGGCCAGAAGAGGTGGCCCCTTCCGCGCCAAGTGCCCTTCCGTTCTGTCTCAGGTGGCTACACCACAGCGCCATGAGCAGGGCCTAACTCCCTCGCCACAAAATCCCCATAAACCCCTCCCCTGGTGAAGGGGAGGCGGCTGCAATTCCAACAGGGGACCGACTGATTGCAAAGCCCAGACCTTGTTGAGGTGGCAAGGCAAGGATGCAAAGGGCTTCCTCGCAGACTGAGGGGTCTGCAGATCCTACGCTCTTTCTGCTTTTTCCTTTTTCCCCTTTACACATAAAAAATAGTAATCAAATTCTCGGTAGGCAGAGCATGGCTTTACCCGATGACTACCATAAAATGCCATAAAATAATTTTAAATCGAGGTCAGTTCATCAAGTCACTTCAGTTTTAATCCCCTTAAGTATCAACTTGGCAACAGTCCATAAAAGACGAAATTATTCTGTATTTTATTTGACAAGGTCCTTCAAGAGACATCTCTCCCTGACAGTGTGAAGATGGCCTGTCTCGTGGGCGCTGCAGGGAACGCTTTGGGAATGACTAGAGAGGGCATCTGCTAAGGTCCCTCCTGATTCAAAGATCTTCTATCTCTGAATAGAGCAAGATGTCCATACTATGAATGGTTTCAATCAAAAATCCGTTTCTGTATAAAAAATGCAAGATCAGACAATGTGCTAAGTCGACCCCTAATTTTGTCTTAAAAAATCATGCAGTACCTTAAAAACCAATCTGGCCAAAAGTTTATAACATCAAAATAATATATAAGGAGAAAATCTAGCTGCAGAATGTTCTGGATCCTTTCACAAGGATACTTGTTAAATACAGGGTAACAGAAAATCCACCGCAGTTCCTAGTGATGGAGTAAAAAGCAAGGTGATCCACACGGATCACTGGAACCTGTTAAAACTTATTTCAAGGACATGATCTCCCACCTCTACCCCAGTTGCTAATTGCTTTCAAAGCAAATGTAGGTACCAAAGGATCCTACTGATGGTCCTCTAAGGTAGTGGGGAATCTTTAGAAATGGTCACTATGTGCATTATTGCCCTGTGAAGAACTCGGTTTCTTTTCTGATTGCATATTATGCTTAAAAATGAACTTGCATGATATGGTAGAAACAGTGGGGAGTGTAATGATGTGGATTTCTGGCTCTAGCCAATAACACCCTTTCCTCTGAGGGTGCAGAATGCCTAGGTGGTTAGGACCTAACGCCCTTGCAGAGTGAAAATCCCAGGAATAAGTATGTTAACAAGAACTCTGTGTGATTCTTCTAAGGTGAAACCACAGCCATGGGGCTCGTAGACTAACAGTTCTGCACTGTTTCTGGAAGTGTCAGCTGAGCTCTCTTTAAATGGCACAACCAAGCCGCCAGGTTCTAATCGTCTCTAATTGGTGATCTTGTGAACTGCAACTTCCCTTACCACTAAAAGGGCTGACGATATCATTCCTCTAATAAGAAACATGTTAAAAGGCAAAATAATAAAAAGAAAGCACTACGAGCAATAATCATGAAAATTCATTGCATTATGTTAACATTCCTCTTCAGTAAAAACTTGGGTCTAGAGAACAGAATAAACAAAAGCCAAACATGTTACTTTCCAATTTGTTAACTGCATGATTTCCAATAAGAATTGGTATGTGATGAAAGATGGGCTTAATGGTTCCTTTTTTTTTTTTTTTTTTTGTCACGGAGACATGTCAAGAGAGTATATTCCTTCCTTCTTCCCTCCCTCCCTCCCTTCCTCCTTTCCATCCTTCCTTTCCTTCCCTCCTTCCCCTCCCTAAACATTTCCAACCAGCAGTCCCCTTTTCGTTAATTAGCACGTGTCACCTAGATAATAGCTATTCTTGCTGATGCCTTGCTAGTTCCCTCCCTCCACACACCTTCCTCTTTCTCCCACCTGACCTAGTTCTCTTAAGGAAGGAAATGTGGTCTTATCTTCATTTTGGAGGAAGAGGGGGCAGCTGTCTTGCTCATGTTTGGCACAATATGGGTTTTCCATATATTCTAAAAGTCATATACAAAGAAATTAGAAATCTAGGTACTATTGAAATGGGTGGGATTATCTGTACCTCCAAGTTAAAAACAAAAGTGCCCACTGCCTTTTGCTAGAGCTCCTTAAGAGTGAAGCAGAGATAAATGGGAACGTCTCACCTTGATCCTCAAGTATCTCTCCATCTAAAGGCTAGGGAAGCTTACAACACAATCCCAGTGCCTGGGCCCATGCAGGCATCTCTGCACACTTCTTCACCCCAACCCCAGTGGTGGCGGATTCTGCCTGGTAATTTAAAAACCTCCCCAGGTGATTCTAACAAGCAGGTGGCTGAGTACCAACAAAATCTCTGAAACATCTCCTCTAGTTACTTAAATACTCGTCAACTGTATGTTTGGTCTTTCTTGAATTACAGTCCTTGGATGCACTCACAGTCACCATTCACTTACTGAAACGCACTGGATAACAATGGTTATTCTGTTTTCAGAAACCAAGTGAGGTCACTGCAGTTACCAACATATTCAGTTCTCCTGGATGTCAGTGAGCTGTCTCCTTCTCAAAAGTCCACTCTCCTTTATTCTTAATGCTGCCTTTCCTGTCTTTCCACTGAATTGGAAGATCCCATCATAGTTAGCTGAGTGTTACCTGTGGGGGGCGGGCATTTTGGAATTTCATATCCCCTGGACTCTCACATGTATCCACTGAAGGCCTTGAAAACACTCAACCACGAAATTTGTCACACAAATTCCCATACAAAGCTTAACGTTGACCAAGAAGACATTAATTAACCTCTACTTGGAAAACTTCATTGGAAACTTGATGAATATTTTACAGAACTCTAATTCACTGAAATTTCTAATTTTATCCCAAAGGAATGAGTATAAATACAAAAGTTCACTGAGCTAGTAAAGTAATAGAAGTGTTTCATAGAAAACTAGTGCTATTATTATGAATTAAAATATGATGATAATCCTACCAATACCCTATGAAAGGCAAAATAACGTAATGATTAAGTACATAGACTCTGGAACTAAGACTGTATATAGGCTCACATCGTGGCTCTACCATTACCAGCTGTGTGACCTCGGTCAGCCTCCCTTTGCTTTAGTCTTCTTTCAAAAAGATAAATAGTGGGGCACCTGGGTGGCGCAGTCGGTTAAACGTCCGACTTCAGCTCAAGTCACGATCTCGCAGTCCGTGAGTTCAAGCCCCACATCGGGCTCTGGGCTGATGGCTCAGAGCCTGGAGCCTGTTTCCGATTCTGTGTCTCCCTCTCTCTCTGCCCCTCCCCCATTCATGCTCTGTCTCTCTCTGTCTCAAAAATAAATAAAAAAAAAAAAACGTTAAAAAATTTTTTCAAAAAGATAAATAGTAAAACTGACTTCATTGTTGTTGGATTAAAATAAGTGTATACATGCACACACATGGATACATATGCATAGGTCACTTACAACGGTGCTTGTCATGCTGTGACTCACTTAAGTTCCATCTTTTCCCCGGCAGCCTGATCCCCACACGGTGATCTTAAAATCCATATCTGAAGGGCACCACATCTGAAGGGCTCAGTTGGCTGAACATCCGACTTCAGCTCAGGTCATGATCTTGTGGTTTGTGAGTTGGAGCCCCACATCAGGCTCGCTGTTGTCAGCCAGTCAGCAAAGAGCCCGCTTCGGATCCTCTGTCCCCCTCTGTCTGCCCCTTGACCCCTGTGCTCTCCCAAAAATAAATAATAAAAGAAAATCCATATTTGATCTTATCGCTCACCTACTCAATGGCTTCCACTGTCCCCAGGGCCAGGTACAAAATCCTTAAACACAGTGTAGAGGGCCTTTCACAACCTGATTCCCGCCCATCTTGCCACTTGGGGCCCCACCTGAAAAATATATTGCAGCCCCAGCCAACTTAGTTTCTCCAACAGGCCATCATCTTATCTCAGGGTCTTCATCTATTTTCTCGGCGCCCCTCTTGGTTCAAACCCTTCAGTACTCATCACTTTCAGAGGAAAGCCAAAATCCTGAGATGGACCATAGCCTAGAACACACTAATTCAAATTTAGAGTCAATACCCAGGTTGCCCCCAAACTTAGGAATCGTACATTCATTCATAGGAGAAAGGAGGCTCACTACCTGGGTGCCCCATCTGCCGATCTTTAAGACAATGAAGGTGATGGCAGATTGTTATGATGTCACTACAGCCACACAGGAGGAAGACCCGTGAATTCCGAGCTTAGAGTAAACGGCATCCTCTCTGTATGCCTCTGTCTCCTGTTTGCTCTAGGCGCAATTTTTATTTCCATTTTAAGTTGTTATTTCTCTATTTGTGTAACTGCAAAGAGCAGAGGAAGATACGCTTTTTCAGCAAATACAAGTCTGGGGGTTTTTAAGGACAGTGCTCATTTGATCTCATTATTCTGCCAGTTAATTGACAGGAAAGAATGTCCTAATTGCTCATTAACTCTGAAGATGTCCCCCTTGTATGGTGTCAAGGTCTTAGAGACACAGGGTATACAGCATCTGTACAAACTGCTGCTGCTTTGGGGGACAAAGCGTAAGTTTCACACAGCTAAAAAAAAAAAAGAAAAAAAAACACCCCAAAAAAACCCCAACAGATGTTTTTGATTTTGGCTTCAAACAATCTTATCTATAATGGAGTAGAATTTGGTGGTGAGTTATTTTCTCCTTGAGCTAATAAGATGAACCACACTGCTGATTAAATACTGTTTTCTGGGGCCCCACGGTTTTTCACAGCCATTGTTTATGGAAATCATTCTTGGTTAGATGGTAATCTGCCAGAATGGCAATGGATTTTTTTTTTTAATTTTTTTTTTAAACGTTTATTTTACTTTTGAGAGAGAGACAGAGCATGAACGGGGGAGGGTCAGAGAGAGAGGGAGACACAGAACCGGAAGCAGGCTCCAGGCTCTGAGCCGTCAGCCCGCAGCCCGACGCGGGGCTTGAACTCACGGACCGTGAGATCGTGACCTGGGCTGAAGTCGGACGCTTAACCGCCTGAGCCACCCAGGCACCCCAGCAATGGATTTTTGAAAGGTTCTCTGAGAAAGGTACTCCTCAAAGAACTTCCGCTTCTACCCACCCCTGGGTCCCCATATGCGGGACTGTGATGAGTAAAACCATAACAGAACAAAGCCATCAACACAGGCACTGCTCAGGCCCCTTCTTCAAAGCGCACAAAGAAAGCCAGAATTGCTCTAAACAGCTATGCCCACATACTAAGAAGCCTGGTTTACATGCCTCTGCGATATATAAAACATTAAAGTGATAATTGGCAAATAATTAGGGATACCAAGGGCTAGGAAATGTCATAACTTGACAACGGTCATCGTGTCAAAATTATGCTCAAAACGGGACTTACTGGGCCTGAGTTATCTAAGTCAGGGACTTATTTCCCTCTGCACCCGCAAATGTCCCACCGAAAAGCATCCTCTATTCCACAGTAAATTACTTGGGGTTTAAAATGTATCTTTGTCACAGCAGTGTGTGCCAAAAGAAGGGCCCTGCTAACCCCCAGAGACACAGCTTATTTAAAGTTATAATGAAGACAGCAGGTGCTCTATGCAGATGTCACTTCTTCTAGGAGACACTTATTAAACACTTTATCTCCCTTACTGTCGCTGGGCTAGCTACATTTTATGTTCTTTCAGCATCACCATAGCCAAAAGCAAACTGTTTCCTTTTAGTCTCACTGAGCTGAAAATTAAAAACTACTGGGCTTTGGGTTGTTTAGGGGGATTTGCAAAGAATTCTAAATGTAGTGATTCAAGAGTCAACCCATACTGTTTTCTAGTGACACAAAACTGTATTTCGCAATAAAACAACACTCTCCCACGGAAAGCATGCCAGACTTCTTTCCCTGGTGACCCAAACCTCTGCATTCCAACCACCACACATCCTTTTGTTCAGAGGAAGTGGAACAAACAGATAGGAAAGGACACCACTCGAGAAAATGTACGAAGCTTTCCATTTCGCATACTGTCAGGTAAAATGGAACTGCCTGGGGCCATGGTTCCGAAACTCTGTGCTAAAGCAGCCTCAGAGTAAGACAGAATCCAGTATGTTCTGGAACCTTAAGAAAGAAGTCACTGCAGTAGCCAGGAAGAGCTAGCTACTAATAACGGGAGCAGTCGGCCTTCTTGCCTAAAGTGTGTGGATCACTTCAGCCTGGAAGGTTCAGAGTAGGGATGGAATGGGAAAGGGGGTAAGCAAGAAGGAAAAGGGGAGACTGGATCTGGAGGGATCTGGGCTCTGCTCAGTCTCCTCCATCACTCTGACTGCCCATGAGTAGCCTGCGGAGGCTGGAGGTGAATGAATGAGGTGTGTCTGCCCTTCTCCACAACAAACAACCTGAAGCCTTAGGTGGAATGGGGACGTGGAGAACATCAGAGAAGAGCATGGCTACGCGTGAACAGTTTTAGCAATGCCCAGATTCATTTTACTAATTTTTTTCCTTATAAAGGTTCTACATGATTTTGGAGACATTTTTGAAAAGGGAGTTAAGCCAAAATAAGAAAATAAAAGTCACCATAATCTTATTCTTGAGAAATAAGGGTAAGTGGCATTTTGTTAAATATCATCCCAATCTTTTTTACTGTACATTCACTAGGTCTTTTTAATGGCTGAGTATTATTCTATATCATAATTTATTTGACCTGTCCCTTCTCATGGCATGATTAGGCCATCTGCAATTTTTCCAAAGCAGATGATTACAATGTAATTTTAATCAGCTTAATATTTATAGTAATCTTCCTAACACTGCAGTTTTGGTCCTGTGTTACAACAAAAATAGATTTATGTAACACAGATGTGGCACAGGAAGATTTCTGGTCCCTAACTGAGATTCATGAAGATATATAAATACATAGTATGCATGACTCTCACATCTGGCTCTCCGTAACTAAATACAACAGAATTATAAATAGTTCTGGACCCTTGGAGAACCACCATGTGATGAAACTAGACCACTGTGAAAGTCATTTGTGAGTCTACAACAAATGGAAACCAACATATGACTTGATTTTTCTTACTAGCAACACAACACAACATGACAAAGTGTAAGGAAGATAGCACAAGTCTAAGAGGGCTTTGAGAGGCAGAGTGGATGACACTGGAAATTCTCACGGGAATAATTCCCACTCCTGAGGAGCAGGAGAAATGTGTGACAGCCTGATGTCAAATTCTGATGTCTTAAGCCACACCTAATGTGAGCACATGCATTCCTTTTTGTTCTCAATCATTTCTCCTCTAAAAGGAAAGTTACCAGGGGTGGCTGGGTGGCTCAGTCAGTTGAGCTCAGGTAACTTTGGCACTGCTTTGTCCTGTTCTTTGTCATTGACTTTGAAAATAATCTAAATAAATTAAGCAAAGGATCACAATAATATATCCAAGATTTAATCCCGAGGTCATGATCTCGCAGTTCAGGGGTTCGAGCCTCCCATCGGGCTCTGTGCTGACAGCTCAGAGCCTGGAGCCTGCTTTGGATTCTGTGTCTCCCTCTCTCTTTGCCCCTCCCCCGCTCGTGCTCTGTCTCTCTCTCTCTCTCTTCCTTAAAAATAAATATTAAAAAAAGTTTTTTTAAAGGAAAGCTACTGAACAAAAATAGAGCCCTATTAAAATGAATGATGCAAATATCCTTAATTAAAATGTCACTGATGTTTCTATATTAAAAACAGTATTTTCACATTCATATGCTATACATTTTGGTAAAAACGAATGACAGCTCAGAAGATTATTTATGATTGTCTACAGTAAGCACTTTTTTTTTTTTTTTGAGTGTGTGTCCTTTAAGGTACCTGAGGTGCAGGTTTCTTGTGCAAGAGGGAGTTCTTTCCCTACAAAACAAACATTTGTTATCCAATTTTTAAACCAATCTGGATCTGTTGCTTAAACAAAAACCAAAATCCAACCAAACGACAGGGCTTGGCCAATCATAGATGGACAGGTGAAGAAGACGGTGAGGGAAATGTCACTGTTATTCTGGAAGTAATACAGTCTTTCTAAAGGGCGTAGCCACACCCCCCTCCGTTTTCAGGGTTCTGAATTCAGGAACATCACATCAGCCAAACCATCTCCAAGAATACAAACCTAACTCCAGGTCAGTTAGGTCTTGACTATACGGAGAAAACCTCTCTCCTGTCATCAACAATTCAGTAGCAGCCTAGAAATGCTTCTTCTAAACAGGCTCTGTTGGTAAGACATAAAAGTGTCCCAACTAGTGTCCCTTCTTGTCTGGTGTTTACCACTTAGAATGCGACCCTGGGCAAGTCATTTAACTTCTCTATGCCACTGCTTCACAATCTGAAATAACAAAGATAATTGCAAATGCTTATTTCTTAGGGTTCTGTGTGGGTATGTGAACCTTCCTCGTCCCACGGAGAGGCACTTAATTCTTGCTGACTTGGAAAGAATTTCACCACAACATTTGCTGTGGTTTCTTCTGGGTGCCTATGTTATGGGTAGCTGCAAGGGTACACCTCAAATGTTACGTGGTTCTTCTCTGGGTGCTGGGGTTATGGGTTCTTTTTTTGTCTTCTTTTCTCATTTGTATTTTCTGCAGTGAATATATATTGCTTTTATAACTAGAACAACAAACAACCAAATTCTCAAGACTGTTATAGATGAGCTCAGTTAGCCATCATCACTGTCTTAGGTCCTCAACACAGTCCACCTCAGGACATCTGGAATTCAGGTAGAACTTCCAGAAAAGGAGTTGAGTGCTGACCATTCTGATGGCGAAACAGAAGCAGAACCACGCAGCAATCACGGCACACATCTTACCAGATGTTAGCACACGTACATCAGAGCCGTCTGTCACACTTTATCATCTGTCTCCCTTCCCTCGAAAGTCAGGTGGACTCTGCCCCTGGTGACAGAGAAAAGCTGAGAAGTCTGTCTGCAGTCAGGCCTACAAGGAGGCTGTGAAAACTCACTCAGAGATTCAGCTTTAGGGCAGACTCATGGGAGCTCTAGAAATGTGGCTCCAATCTAGCACCTTCCAGGGAGGTCTTGACTCCCCAGTTCCTCCCACCTGCCTACTTCACACCTGCATCCCCAGGGCAGGACACTGTCAACAATAATCAAGGCCAAGTTAACAGACATGTATATAGATGGTGATGGGATATTAAGTCTCTTGGCTTCTCTTAGACTGTTTCCTCATTGGGCAAAATCAGGTGTCAGATATGATGCCTCCTAAGGTCCATGCCAGCGTATCACTGTTACATTTGAAAATGGCACTGCTTTGTCCTAATTCTTTGTCATTGACTTTGAAAATAATCTAAATAAATTAAGCAAAGGATCACAATAATATATCCAAGATTTAATCCCCAAGATTTAAACTAAAGTCACATGCTTAACATGCTCAGCAAAGGTGGCTCTTTACGAATGCCAAACTCATCACTGGCGTCAGTTAAACTCAAAGATGAAGAGGAAATATTAAGATACAGTCATGAAAAATGTTAAATGTAGTCACTGTGATATGCAATTACAATGCTTAAAGAGGAATCAAAAAGGCTCAAATAAAGAGAAAATAAAATCCAATTCACTGAAAACATCAACTAATGAGTCTATGAAACAAAGTCTGGGCCTTCAGCTAAAAAAAAAACCAGATGGTTTTGTATTATATTTTAGTATAAATAAGTGGGATTAGAAATTTCCTCATACTCTCCATGCTTTGATTAATAAGAATTTAAGATCCACTGTAATTTTAAAGCACTATTTGATATCTCTTTTCCAAATTAATACACTTTATGGAAATAATGTCTATATTAATAGTTTTCTACAATTATCTGATTTTATGGGACACTGACTATACACATAACTTCTGAGATTAAAAACTGTATACATAGCTTGAGTATACAAATCATTGTATCAGTAAATTTGGTGGTCTACAGAATTCTTACATAACTTAGGGAATGATGGTTTTGCTGAAGAGGAGAATTTCACAGATGCGTAAGTAAAATGACCAACTCAAAAGTTACTACATGGCTTTCGTGGATCTAATACACACAAGAGGCTCAAATACAGACTTGCTGAGTAACAGCATGAATAATGACCCTGAGGAACATGATGAGGGTACTGGGTAATATTCCTGACACCATTAAGATCTGGTGGCCCAGAAGTGGTCTCCAAGTGTGGGAGAGGATGGAGGGGACACGGGTGGGTGGAACTGATTCATTACAATTCTGTTTATACTTTTATTGTTAAATCTCCTCATTAGCATCTGAATAATGCCTTTTAATAAACGGTGATCGTGGGGGGTAGCGGCAGAGGAAAAATTATAAATACACATGTAACTATTACTGTCAAGATCCCAAATATGTTTAAATTTCATGTATCTTTATTTCTATTTTATTATTTCAGTCACCGCGGGCTATGGTTAATATTTTAAAATATGGGACTTCAAGAGAAGCCGGCTCCTTTCCCACCAGGGACGAAACAGAACTCGGGCCCACTCATGTTACGATTTTTCTTCCTGGCTGGGATATTCACGTGTTGTTTCACAGATTTTAAAACTCACGTGCTTATGTTTCTTTACGGGCACAATTTGACATCTAGACACAGTCTCAAATGTCAAACTTCACTCGCTGAAGTATCTCCCAACACAGAGCTGCAAGCAAGAACCATGGTCCAAAGGCAGCGTTCTGCAACGAGACTGCTTTTAGACAATCTGGCAGATGGTACTTGTTCATTACACAGAAACTTGTCCTAGGAGAAAACACACCAATTTACTTAGAAAAAAAAAAAGAAGTGGTCACACAGAATTAGCTGTACATCTCTGTCCTGGCCCGTAACGCCTCTGCCAAGCCAAGCAGGCCAGCCGTGAACATTTGCATATGTTAAAAACTGCCAACCGCATTATGCCTGCACTGGGCCAAGGAAGGATCATATAACCATGCAACTGAATGAGCCACCACCATCTAAGCCACGTCTGTATCGATTCAGGTCTGCCACGGATGGCTGTGTGAGTGTCATCCCTAAACCCTGACACCCATGGGTCAAACACCAACATTCCTGACAGTTTCCCAGAAACTCCAGCTACCCTCCTCCTACTCAGTCCATTACCACAGAATAATGGAAAAGGAAGAGGGGACCCAACTCACCTCTTTATTGTAAAAAAATAAAAATAAAAACAGAGGTCTGAGGAGATTCAGTCATTCACACCTCATGTAAAGCTAGTTAATTACTATGCCAGGACTGAAATGCAGGCCACTGGTGTTTTCCCATCATTTTCGCTTTGTACCACACCAGGAGAGATAAAAAGAATGAACATAATGCATCTGTTTTCTGCAAACATGTCCACACAATAAAGAAACAGGCTCTTATATATCTTGGTGTAGCTTCAGCAAGAAAGAAAAATTGTACAAGTCTTTTTTTTTTTTTTTTTTTACCTAAAATGTGTCTCAACGGTCCCTATGAACACATGATGCTTACAAACAAGATTCAAAGATATTGTCAAATAATCTGTTAACCACAAAAGCACTAGATATTGATTTGGAACCCCAACATTGTTTTCTCCAAAATGGCTCCCCTGGCAATTTCCATCGAGAAACTCAGAGACAAAGCAGCAACCAGTTTCATTCTGAAGCCAAGACCTTTGTAGTATATCCCACCATGGTTTCACATATGGCCAACCAGCAACCCCAACTGTATGGTGTGTGTGTGTCGGGGCGGGGGGGGGGGTGACAGATCTGCCTGATTTTCACGAGAGCCAGAGTGTGATTGGGGCCATTTGCCTTTCAGAAAGAGTCTAAGAAAAGAAGCACAAGTTACTCTACATGTCAGCAAGGATTTCCAGCTTTAACCAGTACACATGCTCCAGGCTGGCAGATAGAAGTTGAAAAGGACACAGCTTTGCACCCAGCCGCCAGCTGAACTTGGTGGCAGGCTATAAAAAAAAAAAAAAAAAAAAAAAAGGCACAAATTATACATAGAAGGATTGTGGGGGAGGGGGGAGAAGAAAATGCAATGAGCTAATGTTCCCACTTGGCATCTGCCTTTTGACTCAAAGAAAGAGATGGCTCTTTTCCAAAATTTTTCTATTATTGTGCTATCAGCTGCCTCTTGGACGTGCTTATAAAAGCGGAGACTGCCAACAAAACAAGACAAGATTTCTGTTGATAGTAGTAAATGTGCAAGCTCCTTGAAATAATAGGGATTTCGCTATTTCTCCTGCAAAGGCTACTTTGGGATTATTATTCCCGGCACGAGCTTCGGGACATGTACAGCCAGGTCCTGTTGAGGACTATGCGAACAGCAAATTCTGAAGTTAAAGAGGTGCTACCTTGATTCATGAATTTCCTCCTCCAATATAATTTAACTAAAGAACAGTCTGAAACTGATTGGCGCTGGATGTTTCTTGCTGGACTGGCATTCAACCAAATGAATTTCTATTAGTTGGCCCTTTCAAGTCTCAGTATTGCTCTGTTACACCAACTTCGTACTGTGAAAACTGGAAATCAAAGAGAAAAAATTAAGCATCCAGTTTTTTTGAAAAGGACTATAGATTCTACCTACTTCGTGAGGGAAAGATCTTATTCAAACGCACAAACACAAAAAGGTAACAAACAAATGTACTAAGAGTGATAGATTCAAACTCCAGTGAAGAACCAGGAATGCTTCCAGCTTCCCTTTGGGGTGTAGAAAGCTAGGGAAAGCATCACTCCTCTCCTTACAATAAACATAAATGCTGGCCAATCTGCAAGTTAGTAACTTTTTCTTGAACCCATCAGAGAGCTGTGGCAGTAAGGCAGCTAAACAGAGTCTGAAAAGGTACCTGAGCACTTGCTCACCTAGGACGGACTCTGATGGACACTCAGAAGAACTCGGCCAAAACCATGAACGGATTGCTACAGGCTTAGTGTGAGCTAGCCAGAGAACACAGACCATGTTCACAGGACGTATAATGCAAAGTGTACTGGGGGCTACGATATACAAGAGTTCGCACCCACTTCTAGGCTCTTCTCGGAACCTCTTGTGGGCCTCCCCCAAGGGACAGGTGAGTCCACAGATGGCATCCTTTGTCATTCCTGGTTCAGTCCTGGGAGAAAGAAGAGCAGTCAGGGCAGGAAAAGTTTGTAAAACAAAAGGCTGCTCAGATCCTTCCTCTCTATCCCCATGGAACAAAAGCCGTCATTGCCTGGGAGAAAGGCAAAAACCGCGGTTTCCCTAAGGGAAATGGTAAAAACCTACTGCAGCTTAGGATAGGGGGATGGGAAATGAAGAGGGACCTCTAGACCTAGGGGTGGGACAGGAACACAGGGAAGGCCACAACTCTAATCACAGGGACACAGCCACTGCCTAAGATCAAGGCCTAATCACAGCGTACCCCGCTTGCCAGCCACCCGAGACTATAAAACACAGTAAGCAGCAGCAGCAGCGTGTGCCTGGGAGAGGGGCATGAGAGCACATGGGGGGCCTGCCCGAGCCGCAGCGCAGAGGAAAGGCTGAAATTGGTCAAGCAGACATGGAGAAAACCTCGTCAGCAAATCAGCCCCCACCCTCAGAAACAAGGTAACCCCGGAGGAATCTGAAGTGCTCGGTGTACAGGAGGTAACCGCAGCAACCCTAGGCATTCGGTAATACTGAATTATATAGTATATACGTACTAATATAAATGTTTTAATATAATATGTTGATATAGTAACTCATATAATTCGAAATGCAGTACGCAACAGAACAAGTAGAGAATAAGAATGGATTGGAACACCCAGGGGTGCTGGACTAAGTCAATCTAATTAACGTTTATAGAATATTCCACCCAACTAGAGAAGAATACACGTCAGTTTCAAGGGCACATGGCATTTTCACCAGGATGGACCATAAAATGTCACAACCAGGTGAGCCTCATCCTGGGAACGTAAACCTTCTTCAGCTTTGAAAATCAAAATAATGTAAGAAGAAAAAACAGATTAATAATCTCAACAGATAGAATTTTTTAAATTACTACTTACAATAGCCTACCTTCCCCTCCAAAAAAAATACTTAGGTATAAATCTAATATGTGGAGGATCTGGATGTTCAAAAAATCTAGCGATATGAAAATATGATTACAACAATACACTGAGTGAAAACAAGGTACAAAATAGTATGTACTTTGCAGTCAGAATTTTATAAAATGAACTCAAACCAAATATTTTTTTGCATAGGGAAAAAAAGGCTAAAGAAGGCCTTTAAGGCCTTTAAAACAGTGTCTCTCTGGGGGCGCCTGGGTGGCTCAGTCGGTTGGGCATCCGGACTTTGGTTCAGGTCACGATCTCACGGTTCGTGAGTTAGGGCCCCGAATCAGGCTCTGTGCTGACAGCTCAGAGCCTGGAGCCTGCTTCTGTATTCTGTGTCTCCCTCTCTCTCTGTCCCTCTCCCCCACTCACATTCTGTCTCTCTCTCAAAAATAAATAAACATTAAAAATTTTTTAAAGCAATGTCTCTTTGGTTTTTTGTTCTTTTTTTATGTTTACTTATTATTATTATTTATTTTGAAAGAGATAGAGAGAGAGAGAGAGAGACAGAGAGGAAGAGACAGCAATTGCACAAGCAGGGGAGGGGCAGAGAGAGAATCCCGGGCAGGCTCTGAACCGTGAGCATGGAGCCCGACGCAGGCCTCGATCTCACAAACCTGAGAGAAAGAAATGAAGAGTTGGACACTCAACTGACTGAGCCACCCAGGTGTCCCATGGTGTCTCATAATCACAAAGTGTTTTAAAGAAAATCAACCTGAAATTAATGTAAACAATTTGTAAAGCTAATCCCTTTGCTGCCACCTGGGTCTGTAAAATGTACTTCATGGAGTCTCGTTAGGTTAGTTTCTTTAGAACTAGTTCCATATGCTCTTGAAATCATTCACTGAAAATAAAGTTCTGTGGTCAAAGGAGTTTAGAAAACACTCATGTAATAAACTGGTTTCCCAACTGCAGAATTAATTAGAATCACGCTGTTCTGGATCCTTAAGGGAATATAGTTTGCTATATTTTTATAGCCTTGCAGTGTTTCCCAAATCTATCTGAATGCGGTACTTGCGGAGGGGAGAGCGAGACGTATGGGACAGGGTTGTTTCGGCTGACCTTCCAAAGTAGGGTGCAGACATCACAATATTTTGCTTCTAAATACTTCAGTGTGTATCTCCCAAGAATAAGGGACTTTCTGCTACTTACCCATGATACCATCGTCACATCCAAGAAAGTCAGATTACTTCCCTAACATCTAATCTCTAGTCCAAATACAGAATTCCCATTTTCCCAAAAACTGTTTTTACAGTCAGTTTTTTAAGGTTCTCATGTTATGTTTGTTATTTCCTCTTAATACAAAACAACACCCTGTTTTTTTCTTTTTTTTTTTTTTTTTTTGACATGGCTTTTTATTTTTTTCCCTCAGGAGACCAGTCTCATTGAATTGCAGAAATCCCATGTTTCATCTAATTGTTTCTCCATGGTGTTACTCAGCCTGCTCCTCTATTTCCTGTATTTCCTGTATATTGACACTTATGTTGAGAGGCTCGGAGTCAAGTTAAATACTTTTAGGAAGAATATGATGCTGGGTGTCTCATACTCCATCCTAAGAGGAGACACACAACAGGCCATCGCATTAATAACACCGCTAAGCTTGATCAGTGTATTGAGGTGGTGACACCAAATCTCTCTGTTGCAAAGGTACATTTGCCCCTGTTGTTATCAGCATTGTGATAACTTCCTCATTGTCCTCTCAACAACCTTTTAGGTGACGGTTTTTGTAGTCGCTGATGGTCTCTGCAGGACTACCCATTATTTCATTGGGTTTCTTACTAGTTTTCATTTACCTTTTTAAAATTTCTTACAGGCAAACTTACTTTGTGATGTACATGTATGTGAGTTCTGACAAATACAGAGTTGTGTATCTACCACAATAATCCAGACACAGAATAGTTACATCACTTCAAAAAATGCCCTTGCGCTGTCCCTCGGGGTATCCTAAACGAAGTTTGAGTACGAAGCCCAGGCTCAACAGCTTTGCTCCAACTGTACTTGTCCCATAACATTTCCTGCCATGCCTAGTAGTGATTAAACCCCTCTGTGCATAGGAATAAAATCATGAAAACTTGTTTTAATAGAGGCTCTGGGGCCCTACCCCCAGAAGTTAGGACTCCAAGGCTGAGGCATGCTGTTAGCGATTGTGATACTAGTAATCCCTGGAAGAGACACGATGTAATGATATGAGAACGGCCCTAACTCTCTACCTTTCCTTCTATCCATCCTCTTTGCAACGTGACTTTGCAGCTCCTGCCATGAGGAGGTGGCTTCTATTTCTGCATCCCAGGAGTCTGGGCGGCGACTTGTTTCAGCAACAAGTACAATGGAATTGACAATGCACCAGCATAAGCCTCATTTTCACTCTCTCAGAGCCCTTGGGCTGAGGCCTGGTGGGTGAGCCTGGGCCAGCTGGCTGGATGAGGAGGGGTGCATGGCCTCATCTCCACCATCGCCTCACACGATGGTCACTCAGGTGAGTGAATGGGCTCATCCGGGGGCAACCAGCTCCAGGTGACCCACCGCAGACACCTTAGCACAGAGGCCAAGCCAAGATTGCTTAAGCTTGGCCAGCTGACCTATATGCTCTAGAGCAAGAAAAAATATTTATTGTTTTTAGTTGTGTGCGTGTCTGTGTGCATCCGTGAGTGTGTGTTTGGTGATCTGTTACATGGTAATAGGTGACTTATACACCATAATTCTGATACGCTTCACCCAAGAAATACTGACTTGTCTCTTCTCCATTTCTCTCACTGCCTTCCTCATTTAGGCTTTCATTTCTTGCTCGGACCACTGCTGTCATTCAACCTCCATGCTCACTGCTGCTGCTGCTGACTGTGTTCTTTACAGTCAGAAGGCAAGTTGTCATAACTGATGCATTCTTATCAACTAGCATAATGCCTGGTCCCCCAACAGGTGCTCAGTCCTTCTTTGTGGTGCCGACAGATTCGTAAAGCACGGCTCTGATCACGTCCCTGGGCACACAGGACTCTACCGCCATTCACACCACATTCCAGGTCCATTTTCCACTTGGCCTATTTAATTCTAGGACCTCTGGGATCAGGCCACAGCCTTGCTTCCCACTCTTCTTCCCAGTCTTCTCTTAATGCTCCCTTCGAAAGTGAGGGCTGATGGACCACGCCCTTGCTGCCCGGTCTACGGGACACTGACTCCTGCCTGGAAGGCCTGCCTCCATCTCTGCAAACTCCACACGTCCTGGAAGGTCCAAGTCTTCTGGGAGCGTCTGGTAGCCGTGGTTAAGGAAGAGTTTCCCCCTTTCTCCTGCCTCTACCAGTTGGCCTGAGCCTCTCGGAGCTGAGCACTCCCACCTGAGCACCTGACACGATGGTTACCTGTTCCTTGTGGCATCTAGCAGGCATCTCCTGTACCTGAGATTGCGAGCTTGTTGAGGGAGAGTTCATCTTTTACCTCTCTGTATTCCCTGTGGTACCTAACACAGTCCATGAAACACAGCAAGACCTTAATAAATGCGTATTGAATGAATAAATGGATGGTTTTTCGTCACTAGTAAAACACCAGTAACAGTAATAAGCCAAACTCACAACAAAGATGGCAAAAATAAATACAGTGCTTTTCATATATTGGTCTGTAAAAGAATCTTCTGGAAAGCCTGCTCAAAATACACATTCCTAGGCTTTGTCCCCAGAGAGACTGGTTCAGTAGGTCAGGAGTGGAACCCTAAGTTTGTGATTTGGGGGAAGGTTTGTGGGCAATATTTTGATATACAGTGGTATATACCTGCTTTATAGGTATGGATTCCAAGGCAAACTCCTTCCTTCATGCACCTATGAAATTTTTTTTTTAAGTTTCCTGACTTTAATGCCAAAGCACTGTGTGCAGTGAACCTATAAAAAGAACAGCTTTAACAATACATACATAGTCTGGCACCTCATTAGCTTAGGTTGCTGGGAATATGGCATCACACCGCATTCTTTGTAATGACAATCTACACATATTTTTTTTTATCTACATATCCTTTTTATAACCTATTTAAAGTTTAATATGTGACAAATAGTCCTTTTTCAGATCATCTCACCATGTGATGCATGCTTTAAAAAAAGAGAAGGGCGCCAAATTCCTACCTCGGTCCCAGAGGCTGGCTCTTAACGCTCTCTCCAGTTGTTCCTCTTCACTCAGTCCTGCTGTGTATGCGTCATAGTCCCTGGGTACTTCTTCAGAGTAACCTGGCATGCCGTGGGGGTAATAATCCTGATATCTGGAGTAGCCTACAGTCACAAGGAAAAGGTTACAGAACATTGCCATGTACTGTTCTTTTCACTCTCTCTTTCATTAAGCAAAGACAGTAAAATGACCTATGTCATCAATTTGAGTACAGTGATACTTGCCAAAATAAAACCAGACGACAAATGGAGAATGCCCCCGTGGGGGTGGGCAGTCGTAGGTCTTATCACTGTTGTACCCACGGTGCCCAGCATGAAACTGGAGTGGATTCTTACAGTTCAGAGCTACACAATCCTTGGGGAATGTTCTGTGAAGTGCTCACGAAAGTCAAGGGAATGGCTGACATGATAGCTGATAGAGCCTTTCTGTCTGTGGCTCCATACAATGAGAGGCAGACTACCATTTAAGGCAGAAACCACAGGATTTCTGTGCTGGGTATGATACTTTGGACACTAATAACTACAGTGAGATATACAAGGCAGTGTCTCTGTAATTATAATTGTATGTCAAAGAACATGGCTTCTATCAATGGTCCTTTCAAGAAATTGGTTGCTGGGTAAAACGAGAGAAGAAACAACCTGCTCATTAAATGATGCTTTAAGTATCAGACTTACAAAGCCCATTACTAAAGGTCAATTACAGAGCAAAGTTCACTTCTGCAAGGGGTTTCCATCAATCTTAAGTTAATTTGAGTTTATTCCTCACATTTCCTTTAACTGCCCACTTTTATGTAATTTGTTTGAAAGAGAATTTTTTCCCTCTAAAGATTACCAATCTAATTCTGGTGTAATAAGAGAGAAGTTAATAATAGTCTGTTTATCCCTTCTTTCCTTCTATTATCATAACCTTTGGAGGGGAGTTTTTAAATGTTTAATTAATGTGCTTTTGGTTGTTGATGAAAATTCCTACCCTGTATCCTTAAGTCCTGTGTCATATGTCTCCGTATCATCCAACATAGTACATGCCTGAGTTTAAACTTCTTATTGTTTTAGTAAGAGTACGGGGGGAAAAAACCTGACAATCAAGCTAAAAAAGAGGAACGTTGTGGGGCAGAATCTGGTTAATTAAGATTTCATATTCAGAATATTTGATAATTGGTCCTGAGGCTATTTGAAAATTTACTTTTGTGTTGGTTATAAATAAAATGCAAGATTAAAAGGGAAACAGTTTAAGTATCTCCCATGGGAATTTTCAGGCACTCAAAAAGTATTTTCATAGAAACAGTGAAATGATAATAAAACACGCTGATCTAGTTTCAGCTGATAATCTAATGTAATGATACACATTTATACAAATATTTGTCATGCAAAGTATATGTGTCTATTCATTATGTTTTCATAGCAGCTTTAAGGGGATATAATTGGCATATGATATAATTCACCAATTTAAAGTATACACCTCAATGGCTTTTAGTGTATTCATGGAGTTGTGCCATCACCACAACCAATATTAGAACATTTTCATCACCCTAAAAAAGAAACCTGTACCCGTTAACTATCGTCCTCTGTCCCTCCCAGCCCTAAGTAACCACTAATCTACTTTCTGTCTTTATAGCTATGACTATTCTGGACAATTATATAAATGGAATCATGTAATATGTGGTGATCTGTGTCTGGCTTATTTCATTTAGCATAATGCTTTCAAGGTGCATCCACGTTGTAGCATGAATCCGCACTTCATTCCTTTTTGTGGCCAAATAATATTCCATGTGTGATTATATCACATTCATCAATTGATAGACATTTGGTTTATTTCCACCTTTTGACTCTTGTGAATAACATTCATGGGCAAGTCTTTAAATGGACACATGTTGTCATTTTTTTTTTTTAACATTTAGTTGTGAGAGACAGAGAGAGAGAGAGAGAGAGAGAGAGAGAGAGAGAGAGAGCATGAGCGGGGGAGGGGCAGAGAATGAGAAGGTGACACAGAATCTGAAGCAGGCTGCAGGCTCTGAGCAAGCCATCAGCACAGAGCCTGCTGTGGGGCTCAAACCCACAAGCTGTGAGATCACAAGCTGAGCTGAAGTCGGATGTTCAACCGACTGAGCCACCCAGGCGCCCCGACATGTTATTTCTCTTGGGTATATACCCAAGAGTGAGATTCCTGGGTCATACGGAACTTCTATGTTTAACCATGTGGAAATGCCAGAATGTTCTCCAAAGAAGCTGTGCCATCTTAAATTTACAAAAAGCAATGTTTATGGGCTCAGATTTTTCCAATCTTCACCAATGCTTCTATCTATCTTTGTAATCATAGCCATCCTACTAGGTGTAAGTGGTATCTCATTATGGTTCTGATGATTAATTACACCGAACATCTTTTCATGTGTTTATTGGTCATTTGTATATCTTCTTTGGAAAGCAGTCTATTCAGAGTCCTTGTCTACTCTTACTGATTATTACAATACTCTTCTACCTTGGTACTGTTTTACTACATGTCCTGGAAAGTCACACACAAAATGAATGATTTAAGTAAACATTAAATAAAAATGTTCAGGATTTTGGGAATTAATTCTGACAAGCTTTGCTTCTAAAGTAGTAAAAAATTAGTGGAAATTTACTAAATACCTCCAATGGCCCAACTTCCACATTGTCTCTCATGTTTCCCATGTCAGAATACTAACATTATGGTATTTAAAAAATTTTTTTTAAGGTTTTATTTATTTTTGAGACAGGCAGAGACAGAGCATGAATGGGGGAGGGTCAGAGAGAGGGAGACACAGAATCCGAAACAGGCTCCAGGCTCTCAGCTGTCAGCACAGAGCCCGACGCGGGGCTCGAACTCACGGACTGCGAGATCGTGACCTGAGCCGAAGTCGGACGCTTAACCGACTGAGCCACCCAGGCGCCCCTAACATTATGGTATTTAAAACAGAAAAGGATACGAGCAAAGTGCCCGAATCCTCACAATAGTGTAGGACTGAAGTGGGATCTGGATTCAAATTTAAATATGGACACCTTCCTCAAACTGGTCTCTACTCAACTTTCCTATGAAAAAAACTGAGCTCCCACTGCTATGTTGGGGAACACCCACTAGCAGGTTTTATATCCTGAGAGTAAAGACTGCAGCAGTGTTACAAATATTGCTTTCCTGAATTCTCACCAAAACAACAGCAACAACAAAACCTTCCACATAAGGGCAAACAGTTAAAATACAGTCAGTATGTCTACTTCACGTAGAACCAAAGACAGGGGCAACTTCCAAAACATAAGGGAATACTTATGGATAAGTCATTAAATACCACGGCATGCTTTAGCAATCCCTGAACAGAGAGACTGCCCAATTCTCTGGGAGTGCCAACTACTTTACTGCAACAGAAAGAAGCATATTGGGCACTTTCCCATATGGCTCATTACCACTTTCAAACCACTGTGGAAAGTTATTCTGTTATAGAAGGTCTAAGCAGCATTTCTACCTATCTACCTTCGAAAATGTTCAGCTAATTCAAAACCCAAAATAACCCCAAAGCACTGAATACCCATTTATACAGATATCAGAATTACTGCATACACCTATAGAGTTTCAATTACCACGTAAATTTGCTACAATTTGAGACAATGTTTTCTTGACATAGAAAAACATTTTTCTTCATGTTATTTCTTAGTTAAAAAACAACCCAGAGTGCCTGAACGAAATAAAGTCTACAACTCTAAACATCTGAATATTATAAAATCTAATTTGGTACTTGTCAGACAAAACATAGGGTGAAAAAGGAAAAGCTTTAGTAAGTTAAGTCAGAAAGACTAGTGTGGTTAAAGGTTCTCTATCATCAGTCATAAATCATCAAGAAGACTAAAACTCCCATCAATATCTATTATAATGAGAACAGGTCTCCTAGGACAAAAAATTTTCTTCAGCTGTTCCACTGGCCCAATCAGATATTTTTAAATCTTCATAATAAACATAGCTGGAAAAACCCAACAATCAAACACTTAAGATAAATAACTTTAAATTATATCCTGCAATGAATACCAGTTTAATATTCTTTTGTAGCTATATACTTTGGCTCTGTAGTAAAAGAAATTCTGGTTATCATTATTCTATTAACTACTCCATCTGTTCCTTATACACATACCAGGATTTCATGGCAAAAGAGATCAAGAAACACCACCAAGATTAGAAAAATTGGTAACAGCTTTTTAAACATTCATGAGGTTCTTTGACCTATAAAGACTCTTCCAGCTAAGGACGGCCATATTAAAAATAAATCATTACTTGTAAGAGATACACATGCTCTCATACAAGTTCCCTAGATGACCATTAGCATGGCCACCTGGCCTTATGTAGCTCTGCTTTTGAAGAAACCCAGTCACTTCAGAGGAAGGAATATAAATATGGTAATCTTACAGGGGATAAGAGAGAAAGGTAAAAGAGGCTTTTATTTTTGCCCTTAATTCTCTGGTCTGTGTGTCTGCTCTGTGCATGCCTCTTCCAAATGAAGGAGGAAAGGAGCAGGTTTCCCTTTTTACTATTTTTTTTTAATAAGTGCCAAAAAAAAAAAAAAAAAAAGAGGAAAGAGAAGACAGTAAGGGGAACTGCCCTATTTCGTTAGGATAAATCAGCAGAATGTCTGGTCCACCTCCTATCCCCGTACGATAGAAAAAGCAGAGGCTAGGAATCGGTGAGTGGCACTTTTGGTCCTGGTTTTATCACTAACTAGCTGTATGACTTTAGTCAAATTACTTAACATTCCTAAACTTCAATTTCCCAGCTGTCACACAAGACCTTAGGACTAGGGAATCTACAATAGTTTAAGACATACATGTCTGTGCACAAGTATATTCTTATTACTATCTTTGTCCAGAGGAACATTCCTGTTACTTTTGGGGATTTAACAAATCAACCAGGAGAAAGGCCTTTTTTCCTCTACCGATGCCTAGTGTTAGGGGCCATGTTCTCTGCCAAGTAGACAGGATAAAGTCAACAGAAGTGAGAAATCACAATGGGAGAGAGGACCAAAATGGGTCTTCCTGTCCAACCCACCTCTTCCGAGTTACACGGGCCAATAAAGCTCTTATAATTAAATCAGTGTAAGCTGGTCTCCATAACCAACAGATGAAAGGAATCAATGCTCTTCCAAATGAGTATATTTATCAGCTTAGTCAGTAACTACTCATTGCACTTATCTTTAGGTGAGTCCACAGACAGAGGGAGGTGAGCTGGCACTCCCCAACACCTGTTCCTCTCCTGCACCAAGACCACAGTTGTAACATTTTAAGCATTCAAATTAGCACAGGCAAAAGCCTCAGGAAGTGAAATCTTTTCTTGGGGCAGCAACAGTATTCACTTCTATGGTTCCCAAGTCTATGTAAACCCAATCATCTAAGCCTATGATTTTTGCTCTTGATTTCATTAAAACCACCTGGGTAGTTAAGAAAAAAAAAAGTCCAATTCCCTGTATCTGTCCTCATTCTGATTTAATTTGTCTTGGATGAATTCAAGGCCTGGATATACTATAAAAACTCCTCAGGTGCTTCATATGTATAGCCAGGATTGATAATCATGATCCAAACCTTTATAACTACATCAAACACAGAGCTTGAATATAACTCCAATAGTATCACTCCACTGATTAAATCCTCCAGTGGCACTCTGACACATTCTGGATAATCTCAAACAGGCTCTTTAGTAAAAGCCTGATAATCCCTTTCTTCCCATTGTTTTGCTTAACTTCTACTTATTAATTCAAGACCCATTCTCCACTTCCTCTGAATAACTCCACCAACTGCAATCTTACTCCTCCTTCTCAGGCTGCACACTGAATGTATCACGCTAATACTGTTGAAATGGATTTCTACCTCTGCTAGAAAGGAGTAACTGGAACTGAACTAGCCCTTCCACCATACTCAAGTAGAAAACTGGAGAAAATATATGAAACAAATAGACATTTTGAAATACAACAGACATTGTATAACAGGCAATACGAGATTTTGAGCCTTGAGAGAAAGGAAATAAGCCTGTAGGTGCTTCCCAGACTATGGTACAGGGAAAGGAGACATGAGCAGGTGCAGCAGGGTCCTCATGATGAGCTGACATTTGCAGGGCAGAGTATAGCAAAGGAGAAAACTAAATGTACAGAAAAACCTTCAGAAATCTGCATGGGTCCTCTGGAGATTTGGCTGAATTATTAAGCCAGGCATGTGTGGGTGAAATACCATGAGACCAAGGAAAGAATGATGAAGATCTACAAGTTGACCAATTCTCAGAGCTCAGGCAGGGCTGGAAGATCTCTGCTTCCCAACCAACCAGAACAGAGAGCCCTTGCTAAACAAAGGCCATTCAGGAGAGACCCCAGAAAAGTGATACATCAGTTGTAGCACAGAATTAGCCATAGAATAAGAGTTATTTTAGACTCACCTTAAAGAACTTAAAAACAAGTGCCAGAGGGATCAAGCTGATCATCAAGAAACTTAACTCTGTGTCAGAACAAAGTTTAGTTTTCTCTGAAATAAGACAACTTCAACACCGCAAAATACACAATGTCTAGTATCCAATCAAAACTTACCAGACAAACAAAAATTGTGACCCACAACCAGGAGAAAAATCAGTGTGTATTGTAGCAGCTATATATATATATATATATATATATATATATATATATATATATATTACATATATATTTATTTATGAGGGGGAGAGAGAGAGAGAGGAGGCACAATTAGGAGCCAGGGACTTTGAACATAAATATTATAGCTATGCTGGGGATTTAAAGAAAAACATGAATATAATGAGAGAAGACATGAAAGACAGAGAAGAGAACGAAATAGGACTTCCAGAGCTGAAAAATACAATATGTGCGTGGAAAAATTCACTAGACAGGATTGACAGCAAACTCGACCTTGTGGAAGAATCTGAACACACAGCAATAGAAACCATCCAAACTGAAGTCCCCACGTACCCAATTACACAGCGTCTCAGATTTTTGTAAGACAAAATGAAGCGATCCAACATTGGTGTGACTGGAAATCAGAAAAGGTGGGGGATGTTCTTTAGTAAAAAAGCTGGAAAAATGGATTACCAAGAGATCTGAACTAGAAGGAAATGTTTAAGAGAATTCTTGAGGCAGAAGGGAAATGATAAAAGATGGAAATTCGTATCTACATAAAAGGAATCTCCTATTTTTGTGAAGTAACTCGCACAAGCCCTGGGTCCATCTCTGAGCGAAGTATGTGATGAACAGACCCAAGGGGGGATTAAAAACAAAAAAAAAGCAGGGGCACCTTAGTGGCTCAGTCAGTTAAGCATCCGACTATTGATTTTGGGTCAGGCCACGATCCCAGGGTTGTAAGATCGTGGCCCATACTGAGCTCTGTGCTGAGCCTTGAACCTGCTCAAGTCTCTCTCTCTCTTTCTCTTTCTCTCTCCCCCCTTCTGCCCCTCCCCCTCTCATGCACTCTCTCCACTCTCTCTCAAAATAAAGAAATAAATATTTTTTTTATTTAAAAATTTAAAAAAAATGCAAAGGCTTTAAAAACTGAACTGCTACATAACCCGCCACACAAATATCAAATTAACCCATGAGAGGTACATGCATGAGAATGGATCAAATAGCACAGTAGAAGATCTGAAAACTGAATTGACATTGGAACCTAATCACCCACAGAAGGAGAGACAGAATTTGTGTTCTAAACCTGAAGAGGGTGACTGCCTGCACAAACAAAAATGTCAATATTTTATAGGCGATGTTCACAGGATCTGGAATCTCACAATAGTCAAAAAAGTCACCGTCAAAATTACTGGAAATCCCAAACTAAAACAAAATGGAAGATAGTGACTAATGCTCAGGATTAAAAGACAATCAACAGATGTCAGCCCCATCAGCAGACTCAGATTGGAATTACCAGACAGACTATAAAGACGATCCAATGACCAATGACCATGCTCCATGAGATAAAGTGAACACTCTTGAAATGAATGGAAAGATAGTTTTCAGCAGAGATAGAAACCACAAAAGAGAACCAAATGGAAAGAGTAGATGTGGTATTGTTAAAAGCCGCTGGGTGGGTTCAATAGCAGAATGGAGAGTACAGAGGAAAGAGACCATGAACTTGAAGATAAATCTCAAAAATTATCCAAGGTGCAGAACACAAAGGGAAGAAGATTGGAGGGGGGGGGAGAAAAGGAGCCTGAAGGGCTTGAGGAACACTATCAAATGTTTAGATTTCATGTCATTAAAGTCTCAGGAAGAGAGGAGAAAGCGACTGGAGAAAAAACATTTGTATAACTAATATCTGAAATCCTCCCAGATTCAGTGAAAGACAAAATACGTGAGGCAAAAACTGACCAAATTAAAGGGAGATCCAGATAGTTCTATAATCATACCTGGGAGATTTTAACCCCCTTCTCTGCACTGACAGAAAACTTAGAGGTTAGCAGGATCAGTAAGATATGGAAAACTGGAGATATGTATGTATGTATGTATATGTGTGTGTGCGTGTGTGTGTAGAGATATATATATATATATATCTCTATATATATATCTCTTCACACACAGACACGTTAATATATATATAATTCTCTGTACCTATATTATTTAAGTCAGGGGTCAAAAAGCTACAAATGTGGTCCAAATACAGCCCACTGTCTATTTTTGTAAGTCAGGTTTCACTCATTTGTTTATGAATTGTCTCTGGCTGCTTTCATGCTACAAGGACAAGTTGTGACAGAGACCATGTGACCATCAAAGCTTTTGGAGTCTAAAACATTAGCTATCTGGCCCCTCACAGAAAAGGTTGCCGACCCCAGTTCTCCAGTGGAATGACTCCAAAAGACACCTAGACATCCACAGCTATGGTTTCTTTAACACCTGTCTGCAGAAACTGGCCCCAGGCACTACAGGGGGGCCTTCCCAGCACGGCACACGAGGGCCTTAGTCTGAAACAGGTCATGTGCTTTAACAGGAAGTGCTTTCTACATATTTGTAAACCATTTAGAAAAAATATATTCTCTTCTTTAAGTCACATGGTATTAACTATTAGAGGAACGCCTACCTTAGCCTCTTAGGGTAGGCATGATTCCTCCTGAATGTGCAGGTGGGGTGGACTGTGGAGAAGAGTAGATCTGAAACTAACTTGTAACACTCAGTGGGCAGTGTGGACTTGTAGACTGAGAATCCAGTACTAGACCCGGATCTAGTATGAACCTGCCCATGCCTGAGAGACCTCATACCAATCATACAATATTCTCAGGCCAGAGTCACCTCCTTCCCCAGCCTTCCTTACCAAGTCACCCAAATATGCTCCCTGGGCTCTGGCTCCATCTAGCTTCCAGGCATGATGGTGGCTCCAGTACATACCTGCGGACGCTACTCTACAACAGCACAAGCCAGTATCACCTTAAGGCAGCTCTGTGGTGGCAAACACTGTCATTTTTAAAAACAAAACGTATTCAATGAAATAAAGTGCTTACCTGAACTATTAAAGTAGTACTGCTGTCCTGGGTAATGAACAGGGGAGGGAAAATTGCCTAAATATGAAGGAAAACAGACATTTTAATTATAGCCATAAGGATTCCCCCACCCCAGCTTTACAGAGGTCTGATTAACAAATAAAAAAACTGCATGTATTTGGGTTGTACGACATTAGTTTTTAAGGTATATAACATGATGATTTAATATACATATACATATGACATGACTGCTACAATCAAGTTAATTAACACCTATCACCTCACAATGGTGTGTTACCATTTTGTGTGTGTGTGTGTGTGTGTGTGTGTGTGTGAACATAAGATCTACTGTCAGTAAATTCCAAGTATACAATACGGTGTTATTAACTATAGGCACCACACTGTACCTTAGAGCCCCATAATTTATTCATCTTCTAACTAGAAGTTTGTACCCTTTGACCAACATCTCCCCATTTCTCTCATGTCCCTAGACCTTGGCAACCACTGTTCTACTATCTGATTCTAGGAGTTCAACTTTTTTAGATTCCACATATAAGTGAAATCATATAGCATTTGTCTTTCTCTCTCTGGCTTATTTCACTTAGCATAATGTCTTCTCGGTTCATCCACGTTGTCCCAAACAACAGGATTTCTTTCTTCTTTATAGCAGACTAATTACATTACACATGCGCGTGCATGCACACACACACACACACACACACACACACACACTCCACATCTTCTTTACCCATTTATCTGATGGACAGTCACCCTACCGTGGCTATTGGGAATGACGCTGTAACGAGCACAGGAATGCGAATATCTCTTTCGAGACACTGATTTCATTTCCTTTGGATATCTACTCACAAGTGGGATTGCTATATCATAAGGTGTTCTATTTTTAATTCTTTGAGGAACCTCCATACTGGCTGTACCAGTTTACATCCTCACCAACAGCACACAAGGGCTTCCTTTTCTCCACATCCTCCACCAATGCGTATTATCTCTTGTCTTTTTGATAATAGCCATCCTCACACTTCCCCATTTCGATCTGCGTCACAAAGTTACAGTAACCAAAAAGGTACTGGCATAAAAACAGCCACCTCGACCAATGGAACAGAACAGCCATAAGGCTTTAACTGATGATCTTGCCAACAATTCGGAGGTTCTTTATAACAAAGCCAAGGTCATTTCAAGTGATTTCTAACCAACTGTTAAAATAAACTCCCTTCTGTCTGGGCCTAGCCCTATTGGGAACAGAATGTGGGAAACCCTCTACAGTTCCTTAGAGGTTCTAGAGGTTCCTGTTGACCTAAGAGGGTCTCTACCTCTAAAATAAGCCTGGGCTTAGAGGCTCCTGTACAAGTGGAGATGGTCTGGTGTCCAGAGAACCTGCTGCCAGACGACTGTTGGGGGAGCCATGGTTCTTACCCTTCTAAAGGGCCTTTCCCCTTCCTTGTCCCTAACAGGGCAATAGGACAGTCAATTCAGCACTACTGAAGGGAGGCGGTGTGGGGAGTAACAGGCAGGCACAACTTCAGTGTGATGCTCCTTTTCCAGAAGTTATCAGGCAGATGCACTTGGCTATTTTCCACAGGGCTCTTGGGTCACCTCAATTCTCAGGTCACCCTAGATCTTTCTCCGGCTTCACCGGAAAAAAGGCAGAGAGATTATAGGCTATTTGTAAATAGCACTGAATGTTTGTTTCAACTTTTAGTATCTAATTTTCTATTGTATTACTTTGAAAACAACATGATGTAAAAAAAACATAGTCGCCCAGAACATAAGCAAAGTTTCAAGAAGGAAAACTAAGAGTTGAAATGGTGTAATTGTGGGGAAAAATCCTCTTTAAAATCAAAACTCTTCCCTAAATTCTGCAAGAAAGCTTTACAAACCACTTCAACTTCAGATACACATAGAAAATGAGACAAAACATGGGGCGCCTGGCTGGCTCAGTGGGCAGGGCATGCGACTCCTGATCTCGGGCATATGAGTTCGAGCCCCAAGTTGGGTGTAGAAGTTACTTAAAAATAAAATCTTTAAAAAAAAAATGAAACAAAACATTAAACTCGCAAGAAACATTCCTTTTCCCTTATCAGTACTAAGGCGCATTTGGGCAACAAAGCTCATTACTAGATTTCCATAATTAAGTTGTATCAAAAATACAATGAAACTGGACATTTTCAACAAATGCAGTTCCCGCTGTCTCCTCCAAGCACACACACTGGAAACACAGTAATAAGCAAATGTAGGGAAAAGGGAATCCGTTTAGATGCAACACAGCCTGTAAAAATCATCTGAAAGTGAACACAACCCCCTAAGAAAGACGGCAGTGCAGTGCCTGGAAAGCTTTCTAATATCATGAATATTATATGGTTCTCAAGAATACCAGTCATCGGCACAAAGTGTGAAAACAAATTATTTATGGTTCAAGGAAAGGTAAAATAGTCTCAGAAGATTTCTTATGAATAAAAGATGAAATATTGGAACTCATATGGTCTATAAAACAAGTGTCTGCAAAATAGTTTTCCTATAAGTCAAACACAGTATAGCATTTTAAATTAAGAGGGCTAAAAAACTCATATATTCGAAATAAAATAAGGTATTTTCATTGAGCATCAATTTGACAGGAAAAAAAGCCAGAAAAACAAAAACAAAAACAAAACAACAACAAAAAAAACCCCCAAACTTTTATAGGCTGAAGCCACGCTTTAAGCCATAGCACACTTGATTCGGCCACGCATGAATATGCATCTCACCCACCAAGAACCTAGGGGTCATTCTGAATTCTTGCAAATACTGGCCTGCACTTTGGTCCAGATTTTTCTTTTTTAACTTTGCCTTGCACATATATTAATTTGGGGAATATTACGGAAGAATGCATTATTTTAAATCCATTTTAGGGGTGCCTGGGTGGTTCAGTCAGCTAAGCGTTCGACTTCAGTTCAGGTCATGGTCTCACGGTTCATGAGTTCAAGCCCCACATCGGACTCTGTGCTGACAGCTCAGAGCCTGGAGCCTGCTTTCAGGTTCTGTGTCTCCCTCTCTCTTACCTCCCTGCTTGTGTTCTGTCTCTCTCTCTCAAGAATAAATAAAAAACGTTAAAACATTTTTTAAATTAAAAAAATCTATTTTAGTTCTCTGCATTTTCAAGAAAATCGCGGTTTTCTGTGAGTTCCCTTAATGCTGCAGGTAAAAATACCACAATTTGTCCCCTAAGGAAGCTTCTGGTTCACAATTTGGGTTTGCAGACTCTTCTCTGGAGCAGTGTGGGGCACGTGTGCAGCCGGTGTTTGGCCTCTTGGTTTTAAAAAGAGCCTATTCGGGGGGGCGCCTGGGTGGCTCAGTCGGTTGAGTGTCCGACTTTAGCTCAGGTCATGATCTCACGGTCTGTGAGTTCGAGCCCCACGTCGGGCTCTGTGCTGATGGCTCAGAGCCCGGGGCCTGCTTCGGATTCTGTATCTCCCTCTCTCTCTGACCCTCCCCTGTTCATGCTCTGTCTCTGTCTCAAAAATAAATAAACGTTAAAAAAAAAAATTTAAAAAGAGCCTATTTGGGAATTCCTAAGCTGAACCACAGGGAAACTTGGGGTGGCTTCTGTTTCCATTAAAATTAAGATGAACTTCCAACCTGTTGTCAGGCCAAGGGTGTTTTGTTCTGTACCTGCACACATTTCCATGATTTTCTTCAGAGGCCCAAGAGTGTACATTAGTCCGACGAGAATCCCGGCCAGATGCCCAGTGAAAGAAGTCCTGGGAGAGAAGGAGGAGACCCTTTGTGAGTATTTGCTCTGCCGCTGATTAGACACATTCTGTCTTCTCATTAGGCCGGTACATGTCAATTAGTCACAGTCTGCAGGCTTTGCCCCCCCCCTCATGTCCTTTATGCTGAGCAGCATTTAACTCTGTCCAAAGAACGCTTCCCACCTTAAAAAAAAAAGTACAATGAATAATAACCACCACATGTTTAAGATGCAGTTTCCCCTCCTTGACCAAGAGAAGGGGGCTGGCTCCTTCACAGCAGTGGAAGCATTTTGTCAAGACAAACCCATCTGTTTCTTCCAGTTTTTCTCTGTGGCTCTTATCCCAAAACATAAATGAAATCCGTTTTCTCTGAATTACATCTCAAATTATTCAGGCATTGTGAGGCCCCATATCTCCCCGTGTAGCACAGCCGATTGCGGATTTTTATACACCACCGACAAGTGAGGCAAAGAGCAGGAGCAACCCAGCAGAGGAAACGGAGATGTCCACACCCCTTCCCCTAAAGTTGCCTTCATGTGTACCTTTCAGGCCCTTAGCAAAGAGAAAAAAATGTAAACGTCAAGCTTGAAAGATGAGATAGGGCATTAAATTGGTTCCATTCTTTTTTTTTTCTTAATTTTAAATGTTTTATTTATTTTTGAGACAGAGAGAGACAGAGCATGAGCAGGGGAGGGGCAGAGAGAGAGGGAGACACAGAATCTGAAGCAGGCTCCAGGCTGTGAGCTGTCAGCACAGAGCCCCATGCGGGGATCGAACCCACAAACCGCAAGATCACGACCTGAGTTGAAGTCGGACGCCCAACCGACTGAGCCACCCAGGTGCCCCTGGTTCCATTCTTCTTAAAGTACCATCTGAGACTGGCAATCACTATAAGTGACTCAGCAAGCCGCAGCTAAGTCTTTGTTGAATGAGTAAAAGAATAAACAAAGGTCACCTACTGTCTCCCTCCCTCCCCACACCCCCACCCCTGCTCTTGCTCTCAGTGCATCCCACACTCTGCCATCAGCTGTTCTAGAATGGTGGGTTAGCCATGTCACAGCCATCCGGTGAAACTCACTGACTCATCTGCTTCCAGAGCACTCCAGCCCGCAGCCAAGTCATCCCAGCACTCGGCCTCGCTCATCCCTGTCCCCACTCTCATGGCCCACTAAGTCCATCACTGCACCCACCACCAGACCCCCACGTGCTCAAAGGGGACCACAGGTTGAACTGAATGGCAGGCACCCCTTTCGTAAAAATCGTGTCCCTCCTTCCTTCCACTGTCTTCCCTCAGCAATGCTGCTTCTGCCTTTACTATAGCATGTACTCGGCCTACCGGGGAGGGTAAGTGTTAACTACACATTGGCCCAGCTGTCTCTCTCTCTGTCTCTGTCTCTGTCTCTGTCTCTGTCTCTGTCTTTCGTTCTCTCACAAATTCTCTGAGGGCACCAATGATATCTTCTTATTCATCTTTTATGCTACATTAGAAACTAAAAAGAAACAAACAAACAAAGGGTCAAGTGTATGAATATTTCCACAGCTTAGGGAAGTGACCTTCATTCCAGAAAGTTATTAAGGAGCCAGATGTAAACTCCAAGAGCACAGTGATTTCTGTCGTTTCCACATATGTATGACACACCCCAAGGGCCATGCCTGGCACTGGAAGACACTGGGATGTGGGTTGAATGAACGATTCAAGTGTCCCAGGACACCAGGAGGCAAGTTAAACCCATTATATCTTCAACTCAGAATGCACCCCCTGAGCCACGGCGGTGATGGACCTCAGGGGCTGACGTTTACTCCCCTACAGCAGACCTAGACTCAAAGCCAACACACGTTGCCTACCTCAGCAGCAACCAAGAGGGCAAAGGCCCTGGAAAATCACAGGCAAAACAGCCACAAGTCATTTTCACTGTCTTAGAGCTAGCGAGAAGACTTGTTAGGTCCCAGGAAAAGAAGAGACCATGGAAGCCTTCGGAGAAAAGACCAGAGGAAGCCGTCTACAGGCAGGATGGCACTGATGTTTGTTCCAGGAGCTAATTCACTCCCACCGAAAAAGCTCCTGCCACGTTCACACGCACTGTCACAATGCGTGTGTGTCTGCATGCATGCACATACACGTTTGCCCCCCCCACCCCCACAATCATCCCTTCAAGAGAGCTATTATCTTCATCAGATAGATTTACCTACAATATGTGCAATCTGATAATAAAAACATAGGATCAGACGCTCGGGTTCCCATTTTTAGGGGAAGAAGAGCATGAGCTATGCTTTTTCTGAGCTTTTCCAAAAAAAATAAAATTGTGCTTATTTTGTTCTGTTGTTAGGCTACATAAAACCCTTCAAATAGTTCTAGGAATGGCAGAGAAAGTGGTAGTTTGAGGGATACAAAGGAGAGGCCAGAATCAATTTTTTAAAAATAGTAACCTCGATTTCACAGAGAAGAAAATTGCACCAACATTTTTTAACTTTTTAACCCAATCTTCACGGTGAATCATATAGATACAAAATAACACGGGAGAAAATTTCAATTTAGAACTCCAACCTATTAAACAATCAATCCTGAACCTCATTTACAATTTAGAGTACAATGCAGTGAAATGAATTTCTTATCTCTCTAAATGAGTTTGCAGAAGTTTGAATTATAATCTAATTGTCCTCATGTAATTGCGGATAACTGGGGACGGAAAGCTGGCAGACCATATTGCACCATCATCCGACATTCCGCATTTTCGCACAAGTCCCATCTCAAAACCCTAGCTGTCCTTACCATTTAAGCTCTATACGGGTGTTCATCTCTTAAAGTAAGAGATGATGATCATCTCAATCAAAACTGAGGATTTTGCAACATAACACACACAAAAAGGGACATGACACACGGGAAAGGAAACCTAGGCTCATTCTGAGAGGCAGTTAGCCTTCTCCATGCCGTCGGTAACCATCTGACAGACCGCCTCCCTCTCTCTCGAAGGGACACCCGTGTCCTGAGAGAGGAAATGGACCCGTGGGCAGGAAATGGGGCTGGAGACGTGTCTCCTTCCCAGCAGGCAGGGCGCCCAGTCCTAGCACCTGGGCACTTTGTCCCTGCCGCTTGGGGGTGCTGCGGGGCCACAAGGAGGTCCTGGGCTTTGGCAGAAGACAGTTAACAGCTTCAGAAGCAGACCGCGTTATGATCGTAACTATATACATGAAACAGACGTTTTGATGCCTGCGTTGTCCGAGGAAGCCCATGGTCTCATAGCACCTGTCCGCGAAGTATGTGCTCTACTCTGTTCTTAGTCACCCCCACAGGCTGATGCCCTACATGGCAGGCTCCTAGGAACATGGCTTCTTCTGGGCCTGATTAGGTCTTAGGCTGGGACTGAGGATTTGGTGATGGCCTGCCACCTTCCATCCCAATTCAAAGTAATTCTCAGGGACAGGACCACCCTCTTCAACCCAATACCCGTGATGTTACCAGTGCAGTAAACAGCCTGACACTAGCACTCAACAAATTTCTGAAGGAATGGAGCAGTGGAATTAAAACTGCATATAAAATGCCCATTTCTGATATACGTTACAATTGCATTCTGAAAACACAAGTTAGGCACGGTCACCAATTAACAATTGTTTTAATATCACATCTCATCCAGAGAGAAAATGATTAAACACAACACCCTCCCCATCCTGCATACTTAGACAATGTATTACACAAAACACCCTCTCGATTAACAAAACAGCAACACCAAACCTATTATTATATCCCAGAATTGGTCACTGAGAAGCTTTATTTCTTCTGATAGCTCAGTAGTGACTCCCTTTAGAAAGCATAACGGCTATAATCAGACACCGATTGATGGCAAGGTACAGTCACAGGGGCCAGGCGCATTGCTGCCATGTCCAGTCACACAGGTTGTGCACCACGCAAACAGACTACGATGAGAAGAAATATAATTTGTCTGGGGTCTCAGGCGTTTCACAAAGATCCAATAATCAAATTCAGATCATCACGTCTCAACTTCACGGAAAGCACCCATGTAATTTCATTCCAGTTGGGGCCTATATCTTAATCCAGTAGTTCTTAAGCTTGTTCAGGTTCTAAGCCCCTTTCAACGTCTGATGAAAGCCACAAATCCTGTCTGCAGGAAAATTACACACACACAAAATGTCACCTATAATTTTAAGAAGTTCGCGGATGGTTTGAATGCCATCCACGGACCTCCAGTTAAAGACCCTTGCCTGAAGTGAAAATAATTCATCACAAATGGGAGAATTTCAAACACTAGCCCCAAGTCTAAACATTTCGTTTGTACTCAAATCCTAAGACAGGGGCAGCCTTTTGTTTGGATTACTTAGGGTTATTAACACGCCCCGTCTCTTGGCTGGGCTGCTGCTCTGTAGTGGTGTAACCTACTCCTAGATTCAATTTCTTCCCTGCCCAAATCCGACTGTTAGTCATTCTTCCAGCTAAAGCCTGAGAGTAAGAAATTCTGCTACTCTCTGTATGTCCGAAAAGATCTTTCGTTTCAGCCTCCCATCTGTCCAGAGGCACAGGATCAACCACTGCTGCTAAAAAAATCTCAGTCGGACAGTCCTGCATCTGTCTTTTCAGATTTTCTCTTTATTTTGGATACACTGCCATTAATACCACAACCACTCCAGTTGTAGACTTATCGTTTTGTACAACCCTGAAAAATCATTAGCCATTACTGTTTGTCCTGTAGATCTCCAGAGATGCAGCGCTGACACAGAACTGGGGCTCAACTTGTGTTTGTAGGAAAAAAAAAAAAACTAAAAAAACACAAAAAATATTGAAAGGTTAAAAAATCAAATCGCCGTTGGTGCACATCGCTTATAAGGGATAGTGATGGTAACTGTGGACCAAAACTGAGATGAAGGTATTACTGTGCGTTATATGTCAAATGTATTTCAATAAAGCTGGGAAGAAGATGATTGAGGATTTCAGTTATGCAAACTATATGCAGATATTATTAACACCAGTACAGAGGGTTCTTTCCAATCATGCCGGCATAAACTGCTTCTCACTCCTTTGAGAGGCGACTTAGAAGGTTGAGCTAAGTGGTTATGCAAACTGTTCATGCTCCCATGTGCCACTGTTAAGGAATCAAAAGCCTAAGCTATGATTGAAAGCTGTGACAAGCTATAAAGGTCCTCCTCTGCTAAGTGGCAAATTCTTTCCACAGCTGAAGAAGCTGCCATCTCAGGCGTAGCTCGGAAAGCAGAAAATGTATTACTCTAAGACATAATCTCCCGGTGTGTGCAGAGCAAACGACCTCATTAAGGACGTAGCTTGATGGAGACACAGTGTTAGACAAGGCAAGAGGACACGGTAAGGTAAGAGGCGGTCAGCTAGAAGGGGGCTGCTGTAGCACGTGTTCCAGAATTTCCTCCTGTAAAAGCAGTCTGTACCGGGCTGGAACTGCATTCAACAGAAGTTCTTAATTGTTTGGGGCTCTTAATGAACGATCCTAATAAACTGACCTAACAGCCACAAGGTGTGGCAAGAGGTGCTGAGGTTTTTGAACATTCATGCCACTAGGAAAGACCTTGGTAGGACTGCTTCTTCCCAAGATAAACTGTTCTTAAACTGTTTGGATTCTGTCCTGGATGCCTTCTTCAACCACTACGCCAGTACGTGTCTTTGGCAATGGCGATTTGGGAGAGACTTGGTCTATACATTCTTTCTCTTCACCACATTCCCCGGCACCTCCTTCCAGCCACTGTTGGCTGCAGAAGTAAGAACCAGTCCTCTTCCAATATTACATTCCCTCCCAAGGGAGGCACTGAAATACTGGCCACGTAACCACTCTAATATCCATGTGCGTTTATTAAACATGGCACCAACCTCGGGCCTGGGGCTGGGAGCTGACCACTGACATTTACTTGAGTCCTAGACAATCATGATCTGGACAAAAACAAGAGTGCTGAAAAGGGATGAAAAGTCTCTCTTACAAAAGGGCTTCCAAGATAATAGATGATGCCTAGCCATTCCTTGGTTCTTGGTCCCATGGCCCTCAGCCTGGAAGCAAGATAACTTCATGAGCTGATTCAAGAGGGTAGCATTCATTCATTCATCAAATATGTACTGACTATTGCGTAAATAAGACAAACACGGTCGCTGCCTCGCGGAGCTTACAGTCTGGTGGGGGCACACACACTCTCTAACTGCGAACTGTTTCAATGTAAGGAAGCAACTCTACTTTCCCTAGAGTAGTCTGGGATGGCTCCTTAAGTGACATCTAAAGTGACATCCATAGCATTTGGAGCTTGTATGCCCCGAGGGGAGGAAGGAAGCTTCACACAGGGAAAAGCACACAAGTAGGGGCTGTGAGGTTGGGAAGAACCTGGTGTGTTTTAGGTGGCTGGAACACAGTGAGTTAGTGAGTGAGCATGAGGACATCCTACAGCATGAGATGAATTTGGAAAGAGGGGCAAACGCCAGATCTTATAGGCCGTATGTGCTAAGGGGAGGAATTTAGGTTGTCTCCTGAGTACACCGGGAGGCCACAGGAGAATTTTAAATGGGAGAATTTTTCACGATGATCTACTCTGTCCAGTGGGAGAGCAGAATCTACAGAGGCAAGAGCCAGCGTAGAGACCAGTAAGGAGGCTCATGTAGCTCAGATGAAGAATGAGGGCAGCTTGGAAGAGGGTGGTAGCGGCAAAGGTGGGGAGAAGTGAGCGGTATCTATTCTGGCAGCAGAGATGAAAGAACTTGCAGTGGACTCCATGTGGGGGGGGCAGGAAGGGGAGAAATCTAGGCTGCTGCCTTGTGCAACACGACGGACAGTAAAAGCCTTGGGGCGCCTGGGTGGCTCAGTCGGTTAAGCGTCTGACTGTGGCTCAGGTCACGATCTCGCAGTTCATGGGTTCGAGCCCCACGTCAGGCTCTGTGCTGACAGCTCAGAGCCTGGAGCTTCAGATTCTGTGTCGCCCTCTCGCTCTCTGCCTCTCCCTCGCTTGCACTCTGTCTCTCTTAATACTAAACAAACATTTAAAAAAATTAAAAAAAAAAAAAAGGATGGACAGTGGAACCCTTTACTGGGATATGGGAAACTGGGAAGAGGAGAGGGCAGGGTGGGTGGAGTTCAAAGCTCAGTATTGATGTGTTTCGGGACAGATGCCTGCAAGACAACTAAATAGAGGCAACTAGTACAGTATTCAGTAGGAAGCTGGGTACCAAGTTGGAAACTGAGTGTAAGAATAATTCAAAATACTGCTCCAGGATATTTCATGTTATTTGACTTCTAGAATATTTGTATATACTACGACGACAATATATCTTTATGTATATAACATAAGACACATTATAGACACACAAATATACATAGATGTATCTAAAAATAAGATTTAAAGAAGGTAATGTACATTAAAACAGCAACAGATAATGGGGGGGGGAGGAGCAGGGAGTAACATCTTCCTTTCTATTTTCCAAACTTCTTATAATAGTGTTTTAGTAATTGCATTTTTTTTTTCAAATACAAAGGGAACAGAATTTGGCAAGGCCCTCGTTTAAAGAACGGCATATCTCTCACCAGTGTGGTGGATAAATCTAAATGTTTTTGTTGTTGTGAGGGTAAATCGTGAAGAATGTTCTCTCCCATGTGGCACAGGCAAATGTTTTCAGATAGCACTCCAGATGAAAATCTGTAGCTTTGCGGTATTACGAAGTTTCTTTAGAATCTGTCGTTGTTACTCAGATTTTCAAAACGAAATGAAAGGTGTGCCAAATTAACTGAAAGCAACAGGTCGGTTTTATTTTGCACGCGACATAAGCAAACAACGATTCCCCTTCACCCCACACACTTAATTGGGGCACAGACGTTACAGAGCCCGTCTGTGCAATTCTAGAAGTGAGGCCTGTGCTCCTTTGCTCGCCAGACACCTCACAGGACCAGACGTATCCTACAGCTTCCTTTCCCTGGTTTTCCAAATTCACTGTTGAGTAGCTTCCATTTGCCCAAACTCTCTCCCTGTTCTCTGCACCATCCTACATGCACCCCGGCCCCTGGGATCATCTAAGAAAGTGCTTGAGAACAGGGGAAACTGGAGTTCTATCACCTGGGGCTGAATCCTGGCTGTGACACCTTTGGGACCAACGTGCACCCACCTGCACTGGCTCTCCCCACTGGCACTGTCTTAGTTCAGGCCTCTGCCTGGCTCCGTCCCCCTTGCTCTGCTCCAGCCTGGCTCACCATTGTGCAAGCACTCTCTCTAACAAGCCAGCCTTGCCCCAATCCTTAAGCCTCTTGGTAGCTCCCCAGTGTTTCTAGAATAAAACACAAGCTAGCCTTGTTACATCCTTCACGTGGCTCCAGCTGCCTCTTAGCCTTCGCTCTCCACTGCCAGCCCGCAGCTCGACCACACCCAAGCTCGAGCCATTTGCAAAAGCCTTGCTTTCACCCTTCCCGACTTTGTATGCAATATTGCCTTCACCCGGCTAAGCCCTAGCAAAACGCTCCTGGCCAGCACGTTCCTGCAGGACAGGGTAGGGTCTGCGGCTCCTCTGTATTTTCCTGGCACCCAGATCTTTCCTCGTCTGCTGATTTCTCTGCCATCGCCCTGCTGCTTAATCTAGTGGCTCTCAACCCTATCATACCCGACGCCCCCTTAAACTCAAACAGTTTGCAAGGCTCCATCTTCTTGAAATAAAATTTATAAACAATCACAATTACGCACATACTTCTTAAGACACAGACACATACACACACACAATTTCAACTCAACGTTATAATGCTCTGGCTGTAAAATAAAGATTTTTAACAAGCAATGCAACAAAATCATAGGAATTATTTGCATAGGATACTACCAGAAGACACATAAAATGGTCCTTTGCTTGCCCCTATGTATGGAATCTGCATGAAGGTGAGAATAGTATATGCAGGCAGATACAGACGGGCTTTTTGTGACTCAAATACCACGTGCAGGGTTCCATCGGTGACATGATTTTATGTGACGATAAATAACTTTTGACTCCAAAAAAAGCAAAGTACAATTTTCCCTTAAGTTACATTTACAATTTTCCTGGAAAAGTCATTGTATATTAAATCCATGCCAAAAAAAAAAAAAAAAAAAAAGCAAACACACACACACACACACACACACAAAACTTGGTGTTTATATGAAAAGCACAACTAGGTTTTAGGCTCGGATAATCATAAACAGCTTATTCACCTACATAAATGTCCTTTCGACAGATTTGGGGATGGGAGAGTTATGCAGGATCATTCTGGTTGGAGGGCACTGCCCTGCATGGTGCAGGGCGATTAGTACCTCTGGCCCCTGCATACCCAATGCCAGCAGCACCGCTAATCATTATAATAACAAAAAACAACCCTGCCAATCTCCAAAGTCCTTCCTGGGGACCTAAGCCACCTATTCCAGTGGAAAACCACTGGCTTAGTGCACAGCAAATGCTTATTAAATGTTTGTGGAATTGATAACCTTTAATCATTAGGCCTCAAAAATCTTTCTTTTCAAAGTACTTCCCATGTGACTATACTATGCACAAATTCCAAGGATTCCAAGTAAATCTACAACATATTGAACTGATACGCAAGCAAACTTCCCACCACGACTGAAATGCACATGGGGAGTAAGAATATTTGAAAGAGGCCATGATCACTTCCACATTGCACTGTGGCAGAATAAATGCAACTTGGCACGTGAAAAATGCTTTGCCATCTGCTATTACTATAGACAGAAATATTTCTGGATACCACATGAATGATTATTTGCACATCACCTCCACAAGTAAATATAAAATGAAAGAGAAGTTGGATTGTTTATAGCCTGATTGTAACATGTGCTACTGTTATGAAGCAAATGGATGTTCCTGTGAGCTCAGCCTTATGGAGGGGTTTTCAGAAGCAGTGTGATTCCTAGAAATCCCGTGGTAGGGGGGCAGCTCTCTGAGGTTGTAGGAAGAGACCAGCATCAGTGACCCCGATTAATAGGAGTCATCACAGGGATACACAAGGAAAAAGAGTGGCAGGGTGGGGTGCCTGGGAGGCTCAGTCAGCTGAGCATCCGACTCTCGATTCTGGCACAGGTCATGATCTTCGTGGGTTCAAGCCCCGCACTGGGATTCATGCTGACAGTACGGGGCCTGCTTGGAATTCTCTGTCTCTCTCTCTCAAAATAAATAAATAAATAAATAAATAAACTTAAAAAAAAAAAGTTACAGCTGTGTGGACTCCACCCCCAGAAATTCTTCAAAATTTCCTTAGAGTGGGATGCTGACATCATTTTGTTTGGTTTTTTTTTTTTTTTTTTTTGGTTTTGTTAATTCCCTAGGTGATTTTAATGGTTGAGGTCCACTGATCTCAAGCCAAAGTTCAAATTCTAATGGTGAGATTACACCTACATCGTAGGCCAATAAGAAAAACATTTTGAGACTAGGCAAGCCTCTTTACCCTACAAATTACCCCATAGAAGTGACATCTGTTTCCCTTCTTGGTAAGTGGGCCTTAATATATTCTACTATAATGCTGCAAGAGAGTAAGTATAACTTTGAAAATTCATGCAAGGAAACATGTGAGCTCACTTCAAAAGATTTACAAGTTCTTTGAACTTATAAAAACCTGGTAATTCAGCTAGTGTGCCCACATATCCAAGAAAGTGATATACACATGGCCGAAGGTAACCAACAGGAAAGAGTTAAGGTGATCCCCAAATCCCTAGATCCAACAGAAAGACCGGGAAACAAAACTGGATCACAAAGTTAGCCTCTAGTTTCAGAAAAATTAAATTCCACTTGTGGTTAAATCTGGTCTAAATCGAAATTCTGACTAATGAATGCCCCACCTACTACATGACTCAGAGATCTGGGTGTGCCATTGATATCACAGACTGCTTCTGTAGCAGCTTTGTTGGTATGCCTGGAAGGCAGAGTTTATGCTAAACATGAGCACAGAACCACGGGCAACACAGTTCTGAAAATGCCTATTAGAGGAGAATCTGTTTAAGCAAAGCAACCTGCTAGGCTGAGCATCTGTGGAAGCCACGAGACCCACAAGAACTCATCTCAGGGCACTGTCAGTGTCAAAGAAATGGTCCCACCTCCAATGGAGGCCCAAGGTGGGGAAATATTCCCTCATCTCCCTTCCTCGCAGCTGTACACAGGCATAGGACCTATACTTGGCCAGTGAGATAGATCTCATCTTGAGAATCTTACGATGAGAGTCTAGGGTAGCAATGTTCCAGTTCCATCCAGTTCTCTCAGGTGTTTCCAGCGCAGTGCTTCAGTATTCTCAACAATTCTACAAGATATCGGACAGCCTTCTGATCAGTCCTTTTGTGGTTAAGCTTGCCAGAGTTGATTAATGTTTTCAACCAAGAATTCCAATTGGGGGGTTCCAGGTGTATATATGGAATCTGAGGCGATAAGTGGCTCTATTTTCTCCAGAATAGCCACTAGCCCTAGGATGATGGAAGGTTGGAGCTTTTGGTCAACTCTGCCACCAGGTAGGTGAGCTTCTGCATGTGGAGAATGAAGGTGTGGTGGACAGATTCCAAGATGGGCCCTGATGATACCTGATTGCTGGTCTTCACCCCTTTTACAATCCTTTCTTCCTGCGCATGGGTGGGACCTGCGACTTCCTTCCAAACAATATAGCGTGCCACTTCCACGATTGCGTTACATAAGATCGTAACTTCTGCCTTACAAGCAGAAGAGTCTTTTTTGTGCACTTTGATGAAGGAAGCTGCCATACTGTGAGCTAACCTGTGGAGAGAATCCAGTGGCGAGGGACTGAGGATGCCCCTGGCTGACAGGCGACAGCAAAGCCCTTGGTCCAACAACCCACAAGGAACTGTGTTCTTTGATGAACCACATGGCTTGGAAGCAGATCCTTCCAGGTCAAGCCTTCAGATGAGATCTTAGTGCTGGCTGACACCTTTGCTGCAGTCTTGTGAGAAATCCTGAAGCCAGAGACCCAGATAAGCCATGCCCAGCCTCCTGCTGCACAAACACCATGAAATAACAGATACGTGCTCTTTTAAGCCACCGCACTTGATACTGTTTATTACATAGCAATAAATAACTAACACAGAAGCCAACACAGGAAAAGAAACAGAGCCAGGAGATGGAGACAAAATCCTAATACACCCTGTCCAAACCTCCAAATCCTACCACATCTGATGCCTCTGAAGCCCTGGCCTGCACCACCGGAAATTCTAATCATGTAAGCCAACAGAGGTCCTTTTCTTTGATCAAGTTAGTTTCAGCTGGGCTTCTTTAAAATGTAACCAGAAGAATCTCAACAACAAAAGTGTCCGAGGATGACAGAAGCGAGGTAGAACCAGCAGATCTCAAAGTCTGAAGGGGAGTTCTGCCAGACGCTCTTTCAGTTCCGGCATAAGCTAAGACTCCAGGTGGGATAGGGGACTTGATGATTCTAACGAAAGAGTCAAAAACGTGTCACGTACACTGAAGAATTATTAACCCAGATGGTCGAGTCACCAAAACAATTCTCAGAACCTCCGCCCTGGTATCAGATACAGGTCCATTCCTCATGTGTGGAAGATAATAAAAGTAATCTTGCAAGACTTAAAAGAGAAAAAATACATATAAAAGTATTCCATATAATGCCTGCCATATTGTAGGTGCGAAGCAAAAGGTGAGGAAAAAATTCAAACATCTCATTTTTTTAACTGAGGAACACTATTTACCACCTCCACGAAAGAGCTCTGTGAAATTCACGGAGACTTTACTCAGTAAGTGTTAGCACAGACTTCCAGGGGGTTGCAGGACTCAGGCGGCACTGGAAGACTTTGGGAAGCTCTGACTAGCTTCAGTGATTCTTCTTGTGCCCACAGAAGACAACTCAGGGGCCCTGAAGTGGTGGCAGCTCTCCCAAGGAGCCGGACACTGATTTCAGGACTTTCCCTGTGGTATCTCTCGTTTTCGCAGACAGCCCATAAGACCTGTACTATTATTGGTCCCATTTTACAGATGAGGACTTGAGATTCAGAGAGAAGTAAAACCAAGGGCCAAGCTTACAAGAGCGAGGAGAAAGCACGAGCGGCGCTCAATAAATGTGTATTGAAAGGAAGACTCAGGAATGTATCCATCCCAAGGATCCCCACCTCCCTGATGGACACACTTTCTGCTTGTCTTGGCCTCAGACTCGGCACATCTGAGGAAGTTTGACTAGGAAGTATAACCTGCAATGAGGAGCCTGAGACTCCAACAGAAGCATGAGTAGGAACCATGTCATTGTTCATGTGACACAAGTCTAACAATACCATGGGTCACTTCTGAGCCACAAAGCACTTGCGAAAAAATCAAATAATCTACTCTGATTTCTAACTTACAATCCTCAACGGGGTTTTTTTTTTTTTCTTTCAAAAAACCAGTGCGTGCCTTCTTCAAATCTACTAAAAGCTTTATTGCACCAGGTGATTTCAATCTCGTTTACTGTTTTCTAAGCTCTTTCGCTGCCCATTCCCCCATCCAATCTTCTTTCCACCATGGGTTCTGAGCTGGACCGTAAGAAAATTCTATTGAAATTAACAGGCAAAAATCTATGAAATCCAGATTGAATGGGGACCTTGAGCCATCATTAAAGACGAAGTCCTGTGAAGATCTTGGAACACTATGGAACGCACGCGGAACACCTTCCTCATCAGTTAGGCCGTCGGCTTCGCCCGCACGGGGAACGACGGTGCTGATGAAGCTTTCCAGACTGAATACGCAGAATGAGTCAGTCGGCAGCACTTGAAATACCATTACAAACAATGTGTGTCAAACGGTGTATAATCAGCACGCTCAAGATGCTTGATAGCAATCACTGGCAGTGTACTCAGAGACACTGGGGTGGAATTTATAAATTTTAAATGAACTTTTGCCATTTCTTACATCAAATCTTCAAAATGACTGCTACAATGCAAAAAAGCTTCAAACTTCCTGTTCCAAGCCAGGGATATTCACCATCCCCACCCGTGTCTACCACCCAACTGTGACTCTCGGTTCTCCGTGGCCATGACTCAGTCAGTTCCCACTCCCTGCAAATACACCTTAAATCTTTTGCCACGACCTGAGAAGCTCAGATCAGAGATGTGATAACTTCCAGAACATGAATAATACCGCTGTGACTAGTATGAAATACCTGACTGAGGAAAACAAAACAGTCATAACGATGATGATGAAGAACATTTTTCTGCCTTCAGAAAAAGCCACGGTTCTCGATCGGCAAGAGGAAGCGTGGCCCTCAGGACTGGACATTCCATCCAGCCTTTTTACACAAACGAGGTTTGCTCTGTCACACCTTTAAAAAAACAAACGAACCAGGGACAGGAAGATCAGGGGAAAAATGAGTTCTGAGTAATGAGTCTGTGAGAAATGTGGCTAAGAGTCATAATAATCTATGACCCTTACTTTTTCACACAATTAGACTCTTGAAGGGGGGGATTTTTCCTAAGCGAACTATCTTCTGCATCCTAGGACTCTAGCCTCACTTCTCATTCAGCAGCTTGCAGGAGGGAAGAAAAGGGAAGGAGGCCACTGTGAGTCACCATCAAGTTAGATAAAGCAGACAAGGCTTGCTTTCAGAAACCTAGTTCACCATAAGTACAGAGGTAGTATCTACGCCGAAATGACTTTAAGGGATTCTCCAAAGCAAAATGCAACAAAACAAAACAAAACAAAACAAAACACCAAAAAACATTAGTAACAGCAGATTTCCATCAACACTGCACTACACTGGTTATTAGTAAAAAGATGGATCGGATAGTGTTCATTTTTAATTCATAGACTCTACTTGTATATTCAGTACAAAAAGAGCACTGCAAGTTTACAAAGTCATTTTTCTGCCGCCCGCGTAAGTACTGAATTATTTAAAGCTCATTTGAAACACACACACACACACCTGACAGTTTTTAAAATACTGTTTGACAACAGCATTTTCAACATCTATAAAAATATGTGCTAGAAAAGCAGATTCTGTGCACAGTGTCTTTCGTTAGCAAGTCCTAAGGTATTTTTTACCCACCAGTGTGTCACATCTCACAAAATCATTTGAGAGAAACAGGGGGGAAAGGTGACCCTCTGCTCAGAGTTCAAATCACTTGATTATATATATATATATATATATATATATATATATATACATATATATGTATACGTATATATACGTATATACGTATATGTGTATATATATACGTATATATATACGTGTATATATATATATATATATATATATATATATGTATATCACCTGGTGAACCTATATCACCCTCAAAGTAAAATTAACTGGTTCATCAAAATCTGCACAATGTCAGTTCCACTGGGAAATCTTCCCTCCAATGACAAAATCGGAATTCCTGGATAAAGTGACACTAGCAATGAGCGTTCTCTCCAAAAGACTTCACCAAATACAACTGTGATGAGTTTGCATGCCATCAGTTGGAATCCCTCAGAGAAACTCAGAGACTTGGAAAAAAAATGTTTCTGAAATATTGTCTGGATCATGAAATCTCCATGTTTTCTTTTAGAAAGAACACTTGGTTTTACTAATATCAGTCCACAACTTTAATGAAAACACACACGGTAATCTCTTAAAACAGAAAAAGATATTCCCCCTGAAACATACATCCTTCCAGAAGCTGATCTAGTTCCTCCCACCACCGCTTCCATTTCCTTTTTCGTATCTGCTCTCAGGCAGTCTTTCTAATTCTCTTAGTTTCTAATTCTCAGGCTTGCCCACTTGATTTGTCTCTTTCAAAGAAAAGACACTTCAGTGACCAATTCTGTCATATTTTTCCTTTTTGGGTTTTTTTTTTTCCTATTTTTTTAATGTTCATTTATTTTTGAGAGAGAGAGACAGAGTGCAAGCAGGGAAGGGGCAGAGAGAGGAGGAGAAAGAGAATCCAAAGCAGGCTTCAGGTTCTGAGCTATAAGCACTGAGCCTGACGTGGGGCTTGAACTCATGAATCATGAGATAATGACCTGAACTGAAGTCAGTCACTTAACTGACTGAGCCACCCAGGCGCCCCATTCCTTTTTGCTTTATTAAATTTTGCTTTCATCATTATCTTCCTCTAATCTTTCATTTGTTCCATTCATAGCTTCTTAAATTGAGGGCTTATGTTATTTACTTTGTAATCTTTCTTGCTATATTATTTAAAACACTTCAGACTTTGCCATAGCCTGCAGGTTTGATGTGGGGTATTCTTACTGTCTATTTATAAAGTTTCTTTTTAAATTTCCTCTTAAATCAGGGAGTTACTTAAATATTTCCAATTGATTATGATTATTGGGATTGTATATTCCTTTGGGTCATATTTAGCTTTTTAAGTCTTTATTAATATTGTGTCATCAGAGAACATGACCTAGAAATCTCCTTTTCTTTTTTTTTTTAGTAATAATCTTTTTTTTCATTTTTAAAATATATTGTCAAATTGGTTTCCATACAACACCCAGTCAGTGTTCATCCCAACAGGTATCCTCCTCAATGCCCATCATCCACTTTCCTCCTCTCCTCCACCCCCCCCCCCATCAACCCTCAGTTTGTTCTCAGTATTCAAGAGTTTCTTATGGTTTGCCTCCCTCCCTCTCTGTAACTTTTTTCCCCCTTCCCTTCCCCCATGGCCTTCTGCTAACTTTCTCAAGATCTACATATGCGTGAAAACATATGGTATCTGTCTTTCTCTGACTGACTTATTTCACTCAGCATAATCCCTCCAGTTTCATCCACATTGCTGCAAATGGCCACATTTCATTCTTTCTCACCGCCAAGTAGTATTCCATCGTATATATAAACCACATCGTCTTTATCCACTTGTCAGTTTATGGCACATTTAGGCTCTTTCCATAATTTGACTATTATTGAAAGTGCTGCTGGTGCGCCTGGGTGGCGCAGTCGGTTAAGCGTCCGACTTCAGCCAGGTCACGATCTCGCGGTCCGGGAGTTCGAGCCCCGCATCAGGCTCTGGGCTGATGGCTCAGAGCCTGGAGCCTGTTTCCGATTCTGTGTCTCCCTCTCTCTCTGCTCCTCCCCCGTTCATGCTCTGTCTCTCTCTGTCCCAAAAATAAATAAACGTTGAAAAAAAAAAAAGAAAGTGCTGCTATAAACATTGGGGTACACGTAACCCCTATGCATCAGCACTCCTGTATCCCTCGGGTAGATTCCTAGCAGTGATACTGCTGGGTCATAGGGTAGATCTATTTTTAATTTTTTGAGAACCTCCACACTGTTTTCCAGAGTGGCTGCGTCAGTTTGCATTCCCCCCAGCAGTGCAAAAGGGTTCCCGTTTCTCCACATCCTCGCCAGCATCTACAGTCTCCTGCTTTGTTCATTTTAGCCACTGAAGGTGGCCTTGTAGCCTCGTGTACAACCCTCTCTACCGTATGCAGGCACCTGTGGTCCCGTGTGGGATGAGGCGGGGCGCTTCACCCATTCTCGCCTGGGTGTTGAGATGCCTTTTCAGTCTTCTGAAGCCTCAGTTTTCCCTTTTCCTGTTTGAGTCCCTGACTTTGCTTTCCAGCTCTGTACTCAAAGATTCTGAATCTGACTTTTCTTTACTGCTCACTCGATACTTCTGGACTTGGGTCAATAACTCGGCTATTTACACTTTGCCTTTTATCTTTAATTGGGCCAGCCACCCCCTACTCTGACTTTACTCCACAAACACACATTTATCGAGTAACTGTGATGTGCCAGGCACTGTCTCAGACACCGAGGACAGACTGATGATATCCCTGCCCTCTGGGCCTTTAAAGGAGACAAGCAAGTTAAGATTGATGACAGTATGAAGATACTCGTGAAAATATGCTACTATATATTTATATTTTACCAACACATTTTTTCTACTGTAAGTAATGCACGTTCACTGTAGAGAATTTGGCAAAAAAAAAAAAAAAAAAGAGAGAGAGATAAAGGAGAAAATGATAAACAACTCCATAACCTTGAGTTAACCATTAATACTATTTTTGGATTTTTTCCTAGTCCTTTTTGTGACTCTTCTTTCGGGAAAAAATTGAAATCACATTATATATAATATGTTACATTCTACTTTCTACCCTCATCTTAAGATTTTCAAATTTAATGGTCATATTTCCAATATTTAACTCCATTAAAATAACTTCTGAACATACCATTTTAATGGCTATATAATATTCTATTGCATCATGATTTATTACATCATTTACTCTATTGGACACTTAAGTGGTTCCCAATTTTGCAGTACTTCATGACAACAAGTACACTTCTGTTGATCTTTTTCTGTATTTCTGGTTATTTATAATTTGGGCAGGTTCCTAGAAAAACAGTTACTTAATTAAAGGGTATAAACTTTTTACAGCTCTTGATACAGATCATCGAATTACTTTTCAGAAAGTTTATACCAATACGCAGTCCCACTGGAAGTTTATGTATACTCCGATTCACCAAATCCTTGACAACAGTGATAATTTTTTAATCTCATTAATTTAATGAGTAAAATAGCTTATTATTTTTAATTTCCCTTTATTTGGTTAATGATGAATGTTCATATTACACATTTATTAGCCACCAATTGATTTTTTTTCTGTCAACTGTCTATTGATGGACTTTTTTCGATTTGCCTATATTTTTCCTTTTTTTTTTTAAATTTTTAACATTTACTTATTATTGAGAGACATAGCGTGAACAGGGGAGGGGCAGAGAGAGAGGGAGACACGGAATCTGAAGCAGGCTCCAGGCTCTGAGGTGTCAGCACAGAGCCCGATGTGGGGCTCGAACCCACAAGCCATGAGATCATGACCTGAGCCGAAGTCGGACACTTAACCGACTGAACCACCCAGGCGCCCGGCCTGTATTTTTCTTATAGTTAGTATTACTTACCACAAAAAATTGACCCTGTTTTTTTCCTAATTTCTGTCTTGTGTGCTTTCTACTTTGACACATGACATATTTGGATCTGGGGAAAAAAATTATTGCCTTGGCTTCATTTGAGATTACTACATTCATTGCTTTTATCCTTAGAAATTTCCTCCCAACTCAAGAACTGAAAAACTTCCTTCGCATACCCTTAGACATGTTTTACATGTTTTTAAAATATTCTAAACAAAACCTATAAGAAATCTGTTTTCACATATACTGAGGTAAAGCTCTAACTTTAGCTTCTCCCAAGTAGTTAAAAAATTCTTCAAGCACCATTTGCAAAATAACCCTATTTTCTCAACTGATTTCTGATTGTGTCTTTATTATGTTTGTGGCCTATTTGGTTCTTCAAAGATGTAGAAAAAAAAAGTATATTTTGGAATCGAGGAACTATGGTGATATAAATAACAGAGGAGACATATACTGCTAGAAATAAAACTTATTTATTTGACCTGTGTGTTATAAATGACTACAAAATTAAAATGCTCTCTTCTTGAATTCGGAGGGGAACAATGTCCATTTAAGGAGAGATAAATTAGAATCAAATTATTTTATCTCTCATAGAAGCTAATGAGAAGCCAACTTTAAAATGGAAGGAGTCTGCAGCCTGTTCTCAGCTGGTTATCACAGAATAATTGATGCACTAAATGACTTCAATTCATAGCACGGACTGTCTTCATCTTGCATAATTTCATCCAAACCTGAATGTAAATGGAAAAGTCCTCTTGCCTATTTAACTCCCATGACTTGTAACTAAAAACCACTTAAGACTGCAGAAGAGGAAGGAAGAAATTAGCAAATATAAAGAACTTTCAATCTGAAAACATTCCTTTCTATACTGAAAGGGTAAGAATTAAGTAAATACATCAGAACTCTCCAGAGATGTGATTTATCATCTTATTAGTTGAGAGTGAATATTTAATTGTATAACACTTATCTCCAATAGTGACTCCTGAAAAAAATTCCAAACAGGTCAAAGTGAATTCTAAATACTCCAAAGGGAAATAAAAGTGCTTCACAGAGTTCATTATTTTTTTTAATGAAAAAAATATTAGTAAAAAGAAAATCAAGTTGAAAGAATTGCTACATTAGGTAATTAACTTTTCAGAATAAAAAACACCCTTTTGCTATAAGGCACATTACACAATTTAGTTAAGATGCACTTATTCCTATCACCTTTTAACACAGGATATAGAACTTTTCCACTTTTTAAAAAATTCCTTTTTACAATACCCCCCAGTCCCCATTACCTGAGACATACCATGAACCCGTGTCTTACGCCTGTCACCAAGTCACCAGCACGGATCATTAACGAGCCTAGTTAGTTAAGCACAGATTAGGTAGATGCCACCATCCACACACTCACAATTATATCACAGCATGGTGGCCAATTAGTTGCAACCTGGGTAGTAAGCCTTATTCCAGACAACTCCATGTTCAACCGGAAAACCAGCTGCTTCCTTATTTCTACCTACCGCTCTTCTCTGTTATTCTGAGCCAGCCAATTGGGTAGAGCAGGCCCTAGACAAGGTCTGACTAATTTACAGACAGCAGGCACCTTCCATGCTGGTGCGCTCTGGTTGGGATGGAAATTTCTCACATCCCCCTCTGTGTATGACGTATACATTTTAAAATAGAAAGGCTGTCCAATTACGGAAAACAATATGGGTCATACACCTAATCAAAACTTACTCAAATCACGTTAGTGCCTAACTGAACACTGTTTCTGAATCACACAAGGGCAAATGAAAGGAAGGTAATGCTTATACACACAGACATATAGGAATAGTAATTTATAACTCTTCATTAAAAATAAAATAAAATAGATACCGTATGTTTTCACTCATATGTGGATCCTGAGAAACTCAACAGAAGACCAGGGGGGAGGGGAAGAGGGGGAAAAAAAGTCACAGAGAGGGAAGGAGGCAAACCATAAGAGACTCTTAAATACTGAGAACGAACTGAGGGTTGATGGGGGGGTGGGGGAGAGGGGAAAGTGGGTGATGGGCATTGAGGAGGGCACCTGTGGGGATGAGCACTGGGTGTTGTATGGAAACCAATCTGACAATAAATTACATATAAAAAAAGTGAAATAAATAGCACAATACATTGTATAAAGCGAAAGCACGGCAATTTTAGAATGTTTTCATATGTAGGAGGGCGTTCATTGGTGCTGTCATTGCTGCAGTAGCTAACACTTCCTGAGGGCTTATTCTGTGCCAAGCAGTGAGCTAAGCATGCGACATAAATTACTTTAGGTTTTTTTCTGTGAATGCATGCATGCCAATTTCCTCGTTTATCTTTGTGTCTAGTGTAGCTCATGGCATGGTTGTAGATACTCAATAAGTATTTGCTGAAAGGTGCAACTAGAAGGAACATGCACGTAGAATGTTAAACTTCTGAGCCCTTTCTCTTGATCTCAAGTGATGTATCATCTTCATGAAAATTATGGCTGAGTTGATTCATTTGGGAAACTACTGTAACATAAATCTCTATCATGGGGTATATTCTAAACTAAAGGGGATTATGAATGATGCTGTGATAATGAAGAAAAATTCTGAATCGCAATCCTAAAGTGTTTCCTATTATATATATCTATGCGGGACACAGATGTAAAATAAATGCTGGATTATTTAAAAGAAAACAACAATAACAACGACAAAAAACCCCCCAAAAACAAAAACACCTGTCACAGCCAAGAGGAGCTGCTATGGACTGAATTTTTCCCCACCCAAATTCATACGTTTGAAGCCCTAACTCTCAGTGTGAATATTTGGAGATGAAGCGTTTGGGAGATAACTGGTTTAGAGGAGTTCATGTCAGTTTGTGCTGACATTAGTGCCCTTAGAAGAAGAGACACCAGAGATTAAGCTTGAGTCCCTCCCTTGTCCTCCCCACCATGTTACAACACAGTGAAAAGGCAGCCATCCGCAAGCCAGGAAGAGATTCGGCACCAGAAACCGGCCATGCTAGCATCTTGATCTTGGACATCTAGCCTCTAGAACTGTAGGAAAATAAACTTCTGTTGTTTAAGTGACACAGTCCATGGCATTTTGTTATGGCAGCTCACGCTAGCCTATACAGGTACTAAGCAGATATGAAGACTAAATATTATGTGGTATCCTGGAAGAGATTCTGGAACAACAACAACAACAACAAAAGGACAATAGGAAAAAACTAGGAAAATCCGAATAAAGTATGGACTTGAGTTAATAATCTGTCAATACTGGCTCATTAATTATAAGAAATGTACATACTAATTTTAAGATGTCGAAATTAGGTGAAAATGGGTGTGGATTATAGGGGAACTTTTTGTATAGCTTCACAATTTTTCTGCAAATCTAAAGACATTCTAAAAAATAAAATTTATTTAAAATACTTAAGTAAATAAAACCCATGTCTTCAATCTTTCCCCCCAAGCAATCCATCATATTATTTATTTTTGTTCTTAGCTACAGTTAAAGTGTATCTTTATCCATTAATATTCAGAAAGAAAGAAATCCCCCATAAACAGTATCTTAGTCATTATTTATAGAACATAAAATTGTACTATGTTCTTCAGGTCTCTTAGTATATATAATCTAATAAGAACCACGTGGTATTTAATATCACACAGCTTCTTGAAAATATGTAAAGCAAACAAATTACACGCAACAAAACACAACTTACTGAAAAGGAAATGACAAGTTGTCCTATTTCACTAATTAAAAAATTGCAAATAATAGCAAAGTTACAATTTTTGTTATGTATCAAATTTCAAAAAAAAATTGAAGAGAATATTCAGGCTAGCCAGGAAGTGGGCGCCTTCTGTTTTTTTCTTTCTGTTTTTTTTAATGTTTATTTATTTAGCTTTGAGAGAGTGAGAGACGAGAGAGAGAGAGAGAGAGAGAGAGAGAGAGAGGGAGGGAGGGAGAGAGAGAGAGTACAAGCAGGGGAGGGGCAGAGAGTCAGAGTGTCTGTTGTTCCAGACAGAATCTGAAGCAGGCTCCAGGCTCTGAGCTGTCAGCATAGAGCCCAACGGGGGGCTTGAACCTATGAACTGTGAGATCATGCCCTGAGCTGAAGTTGGACACTTAACTGAGTCACCCACGCACCCCAAAGTGGGCACTTTCATATGCTGTCACTGGACTATCAACCAGACCAACTTACAGAAAGCACGTTGATAACATGCATAAAAAGCCATGAAAATAATTCAAACCCTGAGATCATTGATTATATTTCTGGGAATCGACTCCAAGGATATATGCAGGCTTGGGAGCCAAGACTTGCAAATGAGGTGCTGACAGACATCCTCACTTGTCATTTGAAAGATCAGGTAGCAAGATTAGTATGTAAAATTAGTGAATGAGAAAATAAACTTAAGGAACCACAAAAGGAATCCTGATGCAGCCATTAAAAATCGAGGCTTTTGACCTGCGCTCACAACAAGTTAAAGGAAGAAGGGGGAAATTTACTTGCATGTGAGGGTAGTGCTGTGTGATGGGATGCCAAGACTAGTTTTCTCCGGGCGGGAGATCATGGGCAATTTGCTTTCTTCACCATGTGTTTAGAGATTTTCAACTCCTCTACAACGAATTTGCAATTATCAAAAGATTAGCAACTGAGAAATTAGGTTACATTTCCATTTAGCTGCTGCTTTTTTTTCCAGTTCAATTATTTATGTAATTTAACCAACTTCTGAAAGAAATTGTCATACAAATCTCTAAGAAAAGAATAACTGAAGAAAAGTCAGTCGTCAGATGAAATTGTCTTTTCTGTTTTCCCCGCACCTCCTGTGCAGCTCGAAGTTGACTTTGTCCGGCTGGTCCAGGGCAGGGTCTCCCCACTGTCCACAGGCTTGGACTCCAGAGCCAGAGAGATGATTTATACACCCCCTTTCCCTCAAGGAGTTCCAATTCTAGTGGCAGGGAAAGTTCCCTGCCTCAAAATTTCTCATTCTCATCTCATAAAATCTGACTCCAGGGAATCATTGCTTTGGTTAAGTATTGCTCTCACCTTGAGTTCTGCTCAACTACAAGCCCTCCTGGGAGGCAGACAAATTAACTAACTCTTTTATAGGATTCATATAACTTTCCTTTATGGGAGCCTGTAAGGAGGGGAAGGAGGAAGTGTGTAAATGGACATCCAAGGAATGCAGAAGAAAAATCTCCCCTGCTTCACAGAATTTGCTCAGGACAGCCCTGGAATGTTGATTCAAACTTATCTCCTTAACAGGCTCCGAAACCATGTTTCCATGAAATAAAACAGAAGGTGAGTATCAGTGCTATAAACATTTGTCATCCAAGCTTATTAGAAAAACAAAACAGCCCCAGTAGATACAAACAAAAGATGGGATTATATATTATAAACAGAACCACCAAGACTTCATAAAATGCTCATCCTGGACAATGCATAAACAGATTTGTGTATGCACACATATACATATACGTACATGAACACGAACATGCACCAAACAACTCGGCATCGTATCATACCTACTAAAAAGGTTATGTTTTATTTTTTTAAATTTTTTAATTAGGTTCATTTATTTATTTTGAGAGCGAGCAAGCAGGGGAGGGGCAGAGAGAGAGAGAGAGAGAGAGAGAGAGAGAATCCCAAGCAGGCTCCGTGCTGTCAGCACAGAGCCTGATGCTGGGCAAGAACCCACGGACTGTAAGATCATGACCTGAGCCGAAACCAAGAGTCAGACACTCAACTGACTGAGCCACCCAGGCGCCCCAAAGAGTTTATGTTTTAAATGATGATACCCAGTGCAGTTCAACTGCAGACAAGAGCGATAGAAGAAATTGGCATAGCTTCTTGAAAGACAACTTAACCCACCCTTGAAAAACATGGATCCCAGACAGCAGCCCTCTCTCCTCTCGGTCATCTGCCCAAACACCACCCCAACCCTGAAAAAAGGACGGTTCCTCCTTGGGTACATCCATCAGGTCATTTTTGTTGCAGGAGCTGTCTCCCCCAAGCATGATTAATTTGGGTATCACCGGAATTACTTATTTTGTCACTTGCTTGTTTATACAAACACCCAATGTATATTCTGACCCTATATCCATTTGGGTTTTGTTTTATTTCCCACTAAGCTGCTGGAAATGCTCCCACATTTGCACAGTTTAGAAAGGAATCTTATGCTTTCCTTTGGGAAAAGGTGCTACCTCTTATACTTCATTTTCCACTTTGCTCTAAATAACCCTTTCTTCAATTTTCAAAGGATTTTGTTACTAATGCTGTTTGTGACTGAATAGCTGTTATTAGCATCTTTGGTTGAGGTGAACTCTAAATCTGTTAGCACATATTTCCATATACTGACAGCTGTCTTGTGAGCCGGCACAGACTTTAGCAAGCCTCATGAATAATACTCGTTCTAATGAAAGACAATAAATTAGTAGAAATGTGTGATCACACCCTGTTCTTCTCAATGCCACCAATGCCCTGGCTATTTATTACCACTGAGGACAATAAATGACACTGCTCCTATATATATTTCACTCCAGTTTAAGTAACTAGTAGCTACCCGAAAGCAGTAGCTGTCAAAATTTTTGTGCCGTGTCCCACAATAAACATACGTTTTAGATTTGACCCAGGTCACATACACATACAGCTAAAACATACATACAGAAATTTCTTAATTCTTACCCTTACTGTATTCAAAATTAATATTTCTATTTCTCCCTGCCCCCCCCCTTTCTTCTTTTCTTTCTAAATACCAGTTGTGACCAACTAAATTGATGTCAGGATCTCTTTTTTTTAAGCACTTTTTTTTTTAACATTTATTCATTTTTGAAAGACAGAGAGAGAGCACAAACGGGGGAGGGCCAGAGAGAGAGGGAGACCCAGAATCTGAAACAGGCTCCAGGCTCCGAGCTGTCAGCACAGAGCCCGATGCGGGGCTCGAAGCCACAGACTGCGAGATCATAACCTGAGCCGAAGTCGGCCGCTCAACCAACTGAGCCACCCAGGCACCGCTGATGTCAGAATCTCTTAAAGGGTTAGAACCCACAGCTGAAAACCCTGCTTTAAAGCCCCGTTACTGCTGGGTGATGTCGCTGTGACTCAGGGACCACAGCGTCTGGGCACCGACTTGCCCCACGCCTCTACCCTTTGCTTCCACTCCAATCTCCACATCCCCCAAGCACTGTCCTTTGTCCTCATGGCTTTTCATTCTATTTTCCCCCTCTTCTTTCCATTCAACTCACTGTGGCGTTACAGCTTCTGCAGGGCACATCTGCCCCAAGGTAGTGGCACAAAGCAAGCATTTTCTTTGACTCATACTCAGGAGTTCAGAGAGCGCAGAGGGGTGGACAGCCTCTGCTGCACGACATCGAGGCTAGGTTGATTGCTGGCGGTCTCTGAAGGCCGTCTGCTCACATGTCATGACAGAATCGGAGGGGCTGGACTTCTAACACAGACCCCAGGGCCAAGTATTTCTGCTCACAAGACACGAAACGTGTTGCCTCCGAAATCGTGAGGCACTTTTGCGGACATCTACTGATTACAGTGGGTCACAAATCCACCCAGTTGAGGAGGAGGTGAGCTGGACACCACCTCTTGATGGTGGAGTGGCTCATTTCTAAAAGAACATGTCTGGCAGGAGATGGTGTGACGGTCACGTTCTGAACAGTTCTTCCCCAACATCGCTCCTAATTCCCAGGCAAAGATCCAACAGCCTACTGTGTAGGTAGATTCACATGCATGTCAACTAGCACTTCAAATGTGATGTAGCCAAGCTGACCGCTGTCCTCTTCTTCGGTGTCCCCTATCTCAGTACGACTGTGGGGGGCAGGAGGAACCCTTATGTTGTGTTTTAGACAAACATGCCAGAAACAACGTCTCACAAAATGTAAGCAGACGGGAGGAGAGAACTTAGCACGTAAGAGATGGGAGGACGGACGTAGCATGACAATTCTGTGCCGTCTAAAGGATTCTATCCCATATGGAACACAGGCAGGTTTCATAGTCAGTCTCTGGAGTAAGACAGAAAAGAAGCCATTGTCCTTTGGACAAGGACTTAACAGCTCGCGCCGACAGCTGTTTATCTAGCAGTTTCGGCAGTTATGTATGGTTTCGCATGCCCCACTGTGTCCCTCTCTCTGCACCAAGCACCCCTGAAAAGGTTCTACTTGCCTAGCAGAACGTCACCACCTTTCCTTTCATACAAGCTCAGAAACCTTCAAGCAGCTAGAGAGGCAGCATGAGGGCTTAGAGCAGCAGTTCTCAAAGTGTGCTCCATGGGCCACGGAGGTCCCAGAGACCCTTCCAGAAGTCCATGACGTCAAAACTATTCCCCTGGCACTAAGCCATATTTGCCCTTTTGCTGTGCTGCTGTTTGCACTAATGGTATACAAGCAGTGGTGTGTTCAACTGCTGATACCTTAGCACGAATCATATGAACCGAGGCAGTGGCCCCCAACAGCACCCTCAGTCACTGCATTCTCGACAGCCACATATTCAAAGTTAAAAAAAAAAAAAAAGCTAAGTTTTATTTCATAATGCTCTTAATAAATAAAACAGAATAGAATCCTTAATTTTCAAAATACCAGTATTAGCACACGTTTTTTGCATGTCATGTGACAAAACAGGAAATACGTATAACGTGCTTCAACTGTGTATCAGAGCAAGACGCTTGTCACCAAGAAGAGCTCTTGTGATTGGGTGAGTTGTGTGAAGAACCAGCCACTGTTTTCATGGACCAACCTCTCGTGTCATATTCACTTGGAAGAAAATCTGACAGACTATGGTTAAATAAATGGAAAATGATACCCACTTTCTCAAAAATGAACAAGATGAGCCTTCAAAAAAAAAAAAAAAGAAAGTAGCTGACGATATTTATTGCCAGTGATAAAGTTTGAGCTTTCAAGTGAAAATCAGAATTTTTTTTTGGAAATTGACAAGATTGACACCATGAAAGCTTCCCAATGCTTGAAAGACTTCTGGTAAAATCAGTGGTGATAGTGACAAATGGGGTATTCTGATACTGTCTAATTAAATTCGTCAATGTTTACAAGGTCTGCATAGTCAGCAAGCCAATATTTCCAAATGACCAATGCAGGATCTTAGAAAAATCATATGTGGGTAGAAGATCTGTTCAAAGTTTAAGACAGGCCAGTGGACCTTCACATAACAGAGTATGGCAGGGTTCACGGATATGGTTTCAGATTCCATAGTAGAACTGACCTTCAAGAAAGTACTGCTTGCCAACTGTGGGTACAAAGAAGAATACCCACAATTATCTGAAAAGGCTATTAAAATGCTCCCTCCTAATCTTTCCAAGGACACGTCTGTGTCAGGCCAAATTGTTTTTCACCAAAATGATATGCCTCAACGGATTAATTGGGGAAGCAAATACAGGGGTCAGATGCTTTTTTCTTATAAGCTGATCATCAGTGAGTTTTGCAAAAATGTTTATTGCCATTCATCACCCCTTTCTTGGTATGGAAAATATACTTATTTTCCATAAAAATACTATTTATGTGGATACGTATTGGGTTAGGCTTACTATGATTATTTTAAATGAGTTATTATTAGTAAGGTTATGATTTTAAGTTAATTATCATGAATGTTGATTTTTAAAAAGAGCCTCGTATTTCCAATACAATCAAGACTGATAAATATAATTGACAAAAACCAAAGCTTTTTTGGGTCCTCAACAATTTTTAGGATTCTAAATTGGTCCTATGACCAAAAAGTATAAGAACCACTGGTTTAGAGGATGAATTCACAGATCTGATTGCTGAAGCTTAAATACTGGCTATCCAATTTACTAGCTGGTATCTGCCTAGCTTTAATAAGGGATTTCAAATTTTTTATGCCTCAGTTTCCTCATCTCGTGAGAGAAGTAATTATTCCTCCCTCATAAAGTAGGTGTAAAGAAGACAAGACATAATACAGAGCTTACAATGGCGCTTGGCAGGTAAGAAGTCCCCCTAAAGAAAAGTCATTATTATTATGCTCCATGGACTACCAAATTGGCCTCAGGAACCTCTCTTCCATCTGTTCCCTCCTTTTCCTTTCTCTCAGCCATTGCACTATTTCCGGTCTTCAGTTTCTTGTCTAGTGTAGGTCAACATTTAACTAGATTCTTGCCACCAAATCTAAAATCAGGGGTCAGTTCATGGCTGTTGCTCCTCAGAAACCAAAGTCTTCTACCTAAGAAGCAAGGTCAGAATTCATTAACCTACCAAGGCTCTCTACGGAGGGGCCTCATCCAGTGTGTTCGTGAAAAGTACCCTGAAGAACATTTGTTCTGTAGAGACTGCTTCATGCTAGCAATAAACCAGAGTGCCATCATCAAATAAACGGGAAACTAATTGGTTGCCCTGATTTCTTGCTTTCTGAAGTAATTTCCTGAACCTTTCAGGTGTTCGCGTGTCCTGTAACCGCTGGATTGGAAAAAGAACACACATGGGCCGAGTTTACTGACCAGGGAACCTTGTGGCAGGGACGTCTCAGGAACTGGTGTTTTGAAGGGCACATGTGGGGAAACACTGCTAGCTTTATCTCCCAGTATTTGTGGGCAGATTCTTTGCTAATTCCTGAACGTGTCATGCTTCCTGGATTTTGTTCTTTCTGTTCCCACTGCAAAGAGTAGTCTACCTATTATCTCCCAACACTCAAGGCATATATACCCTCCACCTTCCTCTGTGAAGTCTCCTAACTTCTCAAATCAGAGTTAATTATCTTCCTTTTTTGTTCCTTTGCTTTTATTGAACTAAAATCTTTGCCTCTGTTTTGTTTCAGTTAGTTGGTGGTATGTGTTTCACTAAACCGTGAAGTTGCTGGAGGCCAGGGGCAGGGAAGCAAGGAACAGAATATTGATTCAAGTCAATATCTAATGAGAACCCCAACAGCAAAGGCACAAGAGACACAAACATTCTGTTTTTACTTAAGACACTCAACATTACTTAATGCTCAACATTACTCCCTCCTTACAGCTGAAGGAGATAACAAGTTCTAAAACAATGAGATATTGGCCTGCCTTATAAATGAAAAAAAAAAAAAAAAAAAAAGAAGTAAAATTGAAATATTTAACAGAGGTCATAAAGGAATCCATCAGAAGATTTCAGACCAAAAGCAACCACAGAAACTATAGGTCTCTTCAGTGATTGCATTATGGTTCTCCAGAGAACAGAACCAATAGGATGGATGGACATATAATTTATTCAGATATCTGATAAAATACTTTATGTATTTATATTTACATGTAATTTATATATAAATTTATTATAAGGAGTTGGCTCTCGGGAGCTAAGGAGTCCTATGATCTGCCACTTGCAGGTTGGAGATGCAGGGAAGCCAATGGTGTAAATTCCAGTCCAAATCTGAAGGCCTGAGGACCAGGGGCACCAATGGCACAAGCCCCAGCCCAAGGGCAAGAGACGGCCAAAGTCTCAGCCAAACAGGCAGAGAGAAAGTAAAGAATTCAACCTCCCTCCATCTTGTTGTTCTATTCAGTTCCTTCGTGGATTGGGATGATGTCCATCCACAATGAACCTAAGTTCACTCAACCAAAAATATTTACTTAGTGCCCACTATGTGTCAGGCAGATGATAAAGACACAGAGATGAATAAGAAAAAGTCCTTAGTCTCAAGAAGCTCCTACCCTAGAGAAGCAGTGGGGGAAAAAAAAAGGATAAACTCTAATGGAGACAGTGTTTAAGGTAGAGAAATCTATAAACACTATTGAAACAAAAACAAGGAAATAATTAACTCTGTCTGGAGAAATCAGGGAAAGCAGCAGAGAAACAGGTTATTATTTGATTTGGGTTTTGAATGATAACCACGAGTTGACAAGGAGAAAAGACTAAAGGGCATGCCAAAGAGAGGGAAGACAGCAGCACTCCCAAAAGCCCAGGCACACGTGGTCGGTATTTTGATTCTGAGTTTTCACCCCTTCTACCTGTCTTTGGGGTATGGTGGGCCAAATGATGATTCCCCAAAGTACATCCATGTCCTAATCTCGGGAACTAGTGAATGTTACCTATATGGCAAGGACTTTGCAAGTGTGATTAAGTCAAGACCTTGAGATGGAGTGATTATCCTGCCATGTCAGGATGATTCCTAAATGTAATCCCCGTGTCTTTATGGAGGCAGAGGGAAATTTGACACAGGTAGAAGAGGAAAAGGCAACGTGATTTTGGTGGCTTTTGGGTGACACGCCCATAAGCCAAGGAATGCTGGGCGTCATCAGAACCTGAAAGAGGTGAGGGACAGATTTCCTCCAGAGCCTTCAGAGAACACACAGCTCTGCCAACACCTTGATTTCAGCCCAGTGGTACTGAACTTAACCCACAGGTGAATTTGCCAAGAAGCTCATGGAGCAACAGGTCCCTCACTTGCCAGGGATCCTTCAGAGCATGGCAGAGGTACCAGCAATGTACCCATGGGCTCGTAGGTTTTTGTAAAACTTGTTAAAGTGGGAAACTGAACCACATTGGCTAAAACCGCTACCCCTACGCACGCCAACTTCTGCTGTCACACATCCCCCCATGTCAGGTGGCATTAGCGTGGCCATAGACATTTTGGGGATTCGGCTAAAGGGAAGTGGAGTTGAAGTTACATCCAGTTTGGATTCAGTGGAATTTATTTACATGGTTGACGGTCAGTTCAGGGCAGAGTTAAGTCCCTGCTAGTCAGGGCCGTGTACAAAGGGCTTCAGAAAATCCTCCTAATGCCTACTCTGTGTCTATTTTCTTTTTTAAAGATTTCTTTATTTGGGGGAGAGCGCACGTGGGGGAGAGAGGCACAGAGAGGGAGACAGAAGATCCAAAGTGGGTTCTTCCCTGACAGGCTAACGGTAGCAAGCCCGATGTGGGGCTTGAACTCATGAAACACGAGATCATGACCTGAGCCAAAGTCGGACACTTAACTGACGGAGCCACTCAGGTGCCCCTGTACTCTGCATCTTCAACCTGAACTGTGACAGGAGGCAGAGAGGCACAAGTCCCATGACACTCTCAAGTGCTCTGGGACAGCCAGCATCATGCTGGTGTCAGTGCCCAGGGTCTGGAAAGTTCTCCCAATCACGGAGCGTGTAAAACCATAAATGGGGGAATTCAGTTCCCACTAAAACAGAGTAAAAACAGCCATGAAACAGAAGAATCTACTCAGCAGCACAGTGGATGCAATTATAAATGTGCCATGCATTCGACCTTGCCTTTCTAAGAATCCTGCAAAATCAACTTTATTCAGAATTCCTGGGTTTGTAGCTCTCAAAAATCTTTTCAAATCATATCAGAAGCTGTAAAGAAAAGTAATAAATAGATTCTTAGAGTTCTGGTAATCCAACGAATGAAGGGAAGTGAATCCTAAAAGAGCATCGATACTTAAGTTTCTTGCTGACTGGGCACAAAGTAGTGGTGCCCCTGAGGAAAACGTGAATCTCCCACCCTGCCACTAAAGATCCTCGACGACACTCAAATCGTTCAAAGTACATTTGAGATTGGTCACTGCACAGGGACACTTGGCAGAGGTCTGAAATTTTACAGCTTATATGTAAAAACACTTTGATGGAGGTTTCTCCGAATCAGAAAACAGTGCCAAAAATCTACATGAGTTGTAAAGAAACTCTCCTCAACTTTCAATAAAAAATTAATTTTGATGCACATGCTATTCCCTCTACAGAAATGCTATGGCTAAATTACTGTCATATGAACAGGAGATCAAAAGCACACAGCCAAACCTGGGGGGAAAATATTATAGAGGCATGCCAGGGAGTTAATAGAATATTATATTACTTTTATGGGTTTTATAATGTTTATAGTATTTGTTAGCTCTTTAAAATTTGTAAATTGTTGTGCTTTGGTTTCTCATTTAAAATTTTTACTTGTGTTTCCAAGTTTGTACTTTTATTCTTAAAAAGAACCCACAAAACTGAATAGCTCAAACTCACAAAACTAAGATCTGCCCTAGACAGAACACTCATCTTCAATCCCTTGCCTTCGGTCTAACTGAGGGTCAACCCCACCTGATAAATGTAGAAGGAATGACAGAATCTGAAAACCACTCTTTACAGCTCCCCCTGAAATTGCCAATTCAGACAAGGGTCCTCATTGGCATATACTAAACCATAAGGTAGAAGGTTATTAACAAGTTATCTGCATGATATCCAATTATCACCTCACAGTTAGCTTTCCAATTGCGAAAGGATAGACGTATGTATCCTTACAATGGAGACTACCTTAATTAATCGATTGAACTTGGAATTCCTAATGGCGGGACAATCAGGCATTATGTCCCTCCTGTCATGATGCAAGAAGATATTACACAGCCTTACGGCATCACGCCTATGAAGTATTCTTGCCAACAGCCCAGTTTAAGCTGAATGTAAAAACATTTGCACCTAACTTCCAGTTCACAGAAATGCAGAGGGGCTAGAGGAAGCAATAATATAACCCTACAAGTAAACACGCAGAGAAATCTAGAACTTGAAACAGTCTACAAAACCTTCACTGGTCTCTTTCACAATTTTTCCATGACAGTTACTTCTCAATGTCCTAGAAAAATATAAAGTAGAAGGACATCTTTAGAGTAAAAGGGAACAAAGAAATGTCATAAACAAATGTGTGAGCCTTAACCATATCCTAGCCATCTTTTATCTGCACTGCACCCACCCCAACCACCCCCAAAAAAAACCACAGCAATTACAAAAGACACTTGAAAACTGGTGAATATCGGAATATAAACTAATTATTAGACAACATTGGGGAATTACTGTTGATTTTCTTCAATATGACAACAGTAATGTGGTTATATAAAAGAACAGATTTTTTTAGGAGACGCACGTTGACGTTTTTAAGGATGAAGTTACTCTGATGTTTGCAACTTACTTTCAAATGGGTTAGCAACTTTGCGTTTGAAACTTTTTACAATTAAACTGGAACAAGTAAAAAATGTATTACATCTTTTTTCTCTCAATCTAAGCAAGAAGTTTTTAGTGGAGGCAAAGTAATTATTCTCATCAACCATTAACAATGAAGCAGTACCCAAAGCCTAGGGGCTAATGTTTCAGAACTGCCATATTGTACTAAAAAAATCTCCTAGGGTCCAAATGCAGTCATGACCTGCTTAATTTGTGTTTATGAGGAGCCCATGGGAATTTTTAGACTGCTGACTGCCATTCTGGTAGGAAAAGTCAGGTAGGAACCAGAGGTAGGGGACAGACGGAATTGAAGCAAACAAAATTTTGTTTGACTTATTTTACTCATCTTTAGGAAGAAAAAGATTTCAAGTATGATTCCTTTCGGGGCCATTGCACCCTTCCAGCGACTGATGTCATAAAAAAAATGTTAAATCCTTTTATAACTTATAAAGACTTTCACATAGATTATCTCTCTGACTGCTTAAAACAGACTTAGGAAACAGAGAAAGCAAGTAATATTCCCAATGGACAGATGAGAAAATGAGGCTCAGAGAGGCCACATGATTCACCTGAGGTCGCACAGCTAGTTATGTCGGCCCAGGTCATTCACACATGACCACTGTCCTCTAGCACGGTCACTGAGTGGCTGTCTTACAAGGGGTAACGTTCGTTTCTCTGGAGCTTCAGTGTTTGGACTAAATAGCCTCAGGCTCATCATGAGAAACTGCAGAGGTTAGAGGTAACGCTTGGCATCAGACCCCCTTTCTTCCATTGACAGAAGGTGGAGGGGGTGGCAGGTGGGAAGGGGCAAGAGCCCAGTCTACACGGAGGCAACCTCCTCAAGGAGTCTGCACACTTCCCTGCTGTGTCACCTCCAGAGCAGGGACACTTCTTCAAACACAGTCACCTAGCAGGGTCCCAGGCCACGCAAGGAAATGAAAAGACCATGTGAGGCAAAGCAGTCATGGAAACAAGGTACAAGCAAGTACTGTGAAAAGCAAAGGCACCAGCAAATGAGTGCTATTACTTCAATCCGCTGGTCAAGCCCAACCCCTCACAGTGCCTAATGGCTGGGTGTTTGGAGTGGCTTCCCTCCATAACACGCTGTAACTGGGGGAAATTACTAATTCCATGGCTTTCATAAAACACAGAGGTCCACCAAATGTTTGCTTGGCAGATTTTTTTTTCTCCCCAGAGGGCAGCTCATTAAGTCTGACAATAAAGCAGGCTTTGTTCTAAAGATTTACAGTGTTTTCCCAGTGCAAATTCTAATTGACAACCACTAGGAGAATAACAATGTAGAGCCAAGAGAGCTCTGGTTTCTTCCATTCTTCCAAGATCCATCTCAAAGAAGCACTCGCTTCTTAGTTTCCTGGACCAGTGTTTAGCTGGGTCTTTATTTAGACACCGGCATAAGCAGATGCTTGGGCATCAGAAGTAAGTTTATCATTCAAAGTAGTCAAATCTTAAAAACCAAAAAGATTTATTCTTTCCAGCTTCAAAGATAGGAAAATGTCATCTAATTCCCAGGCTCAGAATATTGGGTCCCTCTGTGCAGAATAAGCATGTTACCTAAAAATGGAACCATGCCTTTTCCATGGAAAGGGAGGGGGGGGCCCTAAAAAAAATAAAGTGCATGATGATTGAGAAGTCTTCAGAAATGGTTGCATGAGAATATTAAAGGCACTGCTATTCAATGGATCCATCATAGAATAAAAGTTCAAGTATCAGAGGGAGTAATTTCAATATGAATGTTGGGTGTTGTGGTCACAAACAACAGTCTCTCCTCCACACAGAGGACCAAGTCACATCAAGCAAGTCAGGGAGCTGTGAGTGACAAGGTATAGAGCGAGCGGGCTGTTCAGATAAGGGACAGACATTACTGGGCCCTTTTTCAAAGAAAACTTTGAAGATTTTGTTAGGCTTTCTTCATGGAACTGTCACGAGGTAACAATACAGTTGCAAATGAATGGTGCTCAGTGGTCACATCGCTGCCTTTTACGGACCAGCTGGCAATGGTTGCCCACGATGGAAAATTAGCATGAAAGAAGGAACTTCAGGTTACGGGGCTGACGCACAGCCCACAGAGAAAATTCCCAGATAAAGTACAACACCCAACACGGCCACACGAACCAAAAGCAAAATAAGACCCCTGTCTGAAACGAAACGGAGAGAAAAAAAACTCCTCCTCACTTCTTCCTGAATCTTCCTGAATTTCCCCCCTTCTCCAAACAGCATCCAGGTCCCCATGGTAAAAATAAGCAAAAAAACCCCATGGGCTTCCAATAGCATATACAGATGAAGAGAAGTGAAACTGGTAGAAGATGTGGGAGAATAACACCATTCACCCTCTTTTTTCCTTTTTTTTTTTTTAAGTTTCTTTATGTATTTTGAGAGAGAGGGACAGAGCTGGAGTGGGAGAGGGGCAGAGAGAGAGAATCCCAAGCAAGCTCCACACTGTCTCACAAAATGTGAGTTCAAGACCCGAGCCGAAACCAAGAGTCAGATGCTTAACTGACTGAGCCACCCAGGTGCCCCTCACCCTCCTTTTTCTAAGCAAAAACAGGGAAAGGAACCAGAGTGGGAACGCGCAGCACCCCAGGCAGGATCACCAGACCAGGAGTCGGGAAGTCCTAACTCTTATTATGCTAGTGTCTACCATGAGCTGTTTTAAAAAGCACCTTAACGTCCTGACTTTTCTTGTCCTCATCTGAAAAGGAAAGGATGCATCTTAATCAGCGGTTCTTAAACTGTATTCCTTGGAGCCCTCAGGTGCTATGGAGGTACCTCTAAGGCAACCACAGCAACACGGGGGTACAGCAAAAGGAATGGGGCCCTGTGCTTCCTCTCAACCCTAAACCATTCACAGTTGATCCATTTTATATACTGAGTAAAGCTGTGGGTAAAGTCTTTCGTTTAAAGAGTTCTAGTACCAAGAAGTTGTGAGTAAGGACTATTTGTTTTGTTTTGTTTTAAGAGTTCTATTACCAAGGCACTTCGCAAGAAAAATGGCTTAACACGTCTTGTGGACCAACTGAACCAACACATCTTGTGATTTTTATCTTTATAATTATGTGGTCTCTATGTGCCTTTTTGCATTACTATTAGAATCAATGCACATTAATGTTGATCCTTCCAATCTGTATATCAGGTTCTCTTATTCTTACTTCCAGAGCAAGGAAACTGAAACTCAGATAGGACAAGTTTACCAAAAGTCACAGGACTCATAGTGGACAGGACTCAAACTCAGGAATGTCTGATGTGAAAATGAGTCAGCTCAACGCTGCCCTGAAAGAATCAACTTTGCTGTAAAGAAACCACTGGTTACCTCATTATTATTGCAATTCTTTCTCCATGGAACATCAGGTTCTTCATTTGTATATTCTGAGAATAAACACTTACCCTGGCGAGATGAAATGAATAGCCACAAGTTCCGCCCAACAAGCAAATCTGTTGGGTACAGGAAAGCCCAAAACGTTGGCAAAGCCTCCAGGGCAATAATGGTTGTTAAGAACTTTCAAAGCAAACAAAACTCCTAGAAGAGAATAAAGAGCATACAAATATCAACAATCCAAATGTGGAGACAATCAACATTTACAAAGAAAATGAACTGAATGTAAAAATGATTATTTGACTATATCCAACTTCTTGCTTTGAAACACACTCTATTCTTTACAAGTCAACCCAGCTTTTGGTAGAAAGACAATGTTCAAAATGTTCAAGGCAATTGTTCTTCTGATGTTTCCTAACACAGAAGGTCGTGGTGACTTTCAGCATGCTAGAAAATATATAACCCATAAAATGGGAATAAAATACCTGAAATGGTACTAAATGCCACTGAATTGTTCACTTCAGAATCGTTAATTTTAAGCTATGTGATTTTTCAACTCAATAAAAAAAAATAGCCATAATGTGTATATCTGGAGCCTCTATGGAAAGATGTGTTGAGGGCAGGACATGTTTCCTTTCTTCTTCCACAACTGGTTGCATGAGGATGTATCTTAGAGGGAAGGGGGATGGATGGCAGGGAGGGTAGAGAAAAGAGTTAGATTTCCTTCTGTTGCAGGACTCTTTCCCTCCTCCCCTTCACATTCTAATTCTTAGAACACCTACTTTAAGCCCCAATGGCAATTTCAGTCCTATGAGATACATATAGAGTGACTATCATAGTTGTTAAAACATGGCACGCATGTCATGGTAGGGTGTGGTGCATTTTAATGAAGTCATTGAGAGGCATACTCAATGTTTTAGAGAACTCCTTATCACAGATACACCAGCGGGTCTCTCCTTGGCCCCACCATGATGGAGCAAGTACATGTTTCTAGAACTACATCTCCTAACAAAACTACCTTCGAGCAGACCCTGGTCCAAACAAATTGTCCAAGAGTGAATGAGGCAGTTAATCAGTGAATGATTAACAGAGATTAATAGCAAGATCTATGTCCCTCCTGTGCTCCAATCATCCTTCTCTCCAAAATCCAAGCCCCGGCAATCTTTAGCCACTCAGAATTCAGTTCCCTCGCCAAATAGGGACCCACATTTCATAAAATGGCAACAGCCACACCTCTCTGTCTTCGTGCACGCTACTTTAGAAATCTATCTGCCTTACCTGAGAAACCTACAGCACAGTTCCTTCTGAAGACAGGTTCATTCATAAATTCTGCAAGAGCAAATTCCAACAACAGGTACACCACCCCGGTGAGTAGCGAGAATGTGACGATGACATAGGCAAACCATTTACTTCCCAGTCTCCTTTCCAGATTGATTCCTTTCCATAGCATGGATGCCATATTGAAATACAAATGCCAATCGTCTGCATGGTGAAAAGGAGAAAGCAGTAGGCGCTGCCAGTCTTTCTGCTGGTAACACGTCTCCACGCTAAGGCAGGAGCCCAACAGTGGCTTCAGAGGACTCAAGAAGAACCAGATGTTGACAGCCAAAGTTGCTAGGGTGACAGGTGGAATATTGTTGACCCCAACATGGAAGATTTGAGAAAGGAGCAGAATAAGTCCAGTATTAATTCCTCTTGATCTCCGCTGCATGGTTAGATATCAACCCAGTGATGGAAAATTGTGGTCAGGTTTTAGACATCTGGGAAGATATACAGGGAGCTGAACCTAAAACATAAAATAAAATGCACATGAAAATCCACTAATTAAGACTTAATGCGCCAATAAGACATACTCATTTGAAGATGAGCTTACGTTATATATACATATACGTACATATGTATATATATATGTATATGTATAAATATACGTGTGTGTGTGTGTGTGTATATATATGCATATATATCTCACACCTCCTGTCTGACAGAAACATTTATTATCAATGTCTTCCAGACCAACATCCAGGATGCTAGCTGATGTCCTCCCTCATCTTACATTCTAAAACAGAACATTTCACCCAAATCCCAATGGACCAGTTAATGGATGGGTATGCTTTCTGTGACAAATATGCCATGAAAATATGACTTGTCTTCCTTATAAATAAACTTGCAACCTAATAAAAAAAATCCTAAAAGATAGTATGTAAATATTTAATAACGATTTCTACTCAGAATGCTGAGCAAGATTCTTTACCACCTTAATTTTTTTAAAGAAATATTCAATTTTGATATATTCAATAAAGTCTGCCCAAAAGTTTTTATTTTTTATTTATTTACTTATTTATTTATTTAGCCCCAAAGTTTTTAAACTTCCACCGGCAGGTTTTAAAATGCAATCATTTACTATCCCCTACTCCATATTGTCAGTTATCAACTGCTAGGATGCTTTATCTTCACAAAAACTTCTGCTTTTTTAAAGTTTCTTGCTATGTGCCAAATCCTAGATTCAAATGGTCACTGTCTTTAAGGAGGTCACCTTCTACTAAGAAGTAAGCCAACAATTGCCATACTATATTTTAAGCTCAGTGACAGAGGAAGCCCAAACTCGAGGTGGTAACAGGACTGTGGTCTTAATGGAGTAAAACAGAGGTAGCAACAAGACAGAGCACCAAGTTCAGCACTACGTCTCCACCCCCTGAACCTGGGCTGGCCTTGTGACTTCCTCTGGCTGGTAGATCGCAAACAAAAGGACACTAATTCTGAATGTAGCCCTCGAGATGACGGACAGGCTTCTGCTTTCTCTTGAACCCCCCTGAAGCAACCAAGTGGCCAAGTCTGGGCTAGCCTGCTGGATGAGGGAAGACACAAGCTCCAGGCACCCTTATGGCCCTGACCACTAGCCAGCTAATGCCCCTGAAGCAAAGCTGTCTAGCTGACCAGCAGCTGACCACAGACAAGACATGAATCCAGCACAGCCCGGCCTAATTTGCTGACCCACAGAACAATGAGCTAAATAAATCATACTGTAACTTCACCAAGTGTTAGACTGGTATGTTACACAGCAATTACTCACCAATACTGAAGGGATTTCCTTTGGTGAGGGACTAGTTTAGGCTTATGGGAAGAAGTTAGTAAAGAAAGAGCCACAGACTAAAGACGCAAAAGATAAGAACTTAAGTCCTTGGAAGGAACAGCCTCGTCCATCATAACAGGAAGAAAGAAGAAAAATGTCAGTTGCAGATAAGGGTAAATAGGCAGGTTGGGGCCAGGATGCTGCAAAAGTTCTCATCTAGTGGTTTTTACTCTATGGAGGTTCTTGGGCTCCCAACCAAATACATGACTTACTCTGATACCCTAAAGATTCTCATTCAGACAGAACGTTGGAAGGTACATGGGCTTCGGGCTAAAAAACGGGTACAATTCTACTTTATAAGCTTTGTGACCTAGAGCAAATTACTTTAAAACTCTCTGAACTTTACTTTCTTCACTTTAAATTAGGAATGATAATACCTCCCTCCCAGGATTACTGTAATACGTCTGGAAAGCAGCAGATGTCGAATACACAGTAGACACATTTTTTTATTACTGTAAGGTAAGCCCACTTATGTGGGCAAGTTTTGCAAATTGTAGCATCTTAATAAGGTGCAAATGTACTCCCTATCCTCCTCCCACATGGATTCTAGGAAATGACCCAGAAAAAATTACGCTTGTGTGCATGCATGTGTGTATGTGTATACCCGCATTATTAGCACAACCCAAGGTTCTTTATTGCTATGGGCTTATTAACATAGTTCAATACCATTCTCATGAACTACAGAACTTAATAAAATTTCAACTGAAGATCATCTCCTGGGTTATTTTAGAGAAACAGTCTATATTTTTCACATTGACATTCAAGTCGACTTTCAAATCTCCAACTACTGTGACTTTTTTTTGCAACATTCCCTAAATAATTTTAATATCAAACCTCAATACCTATAAAAGGAGCAATGGAAAAATACAGCCTTAAACATTAAGTAATCGGCTTATAAGAAATCACAAAACGAACCCTTCAATCTCAATATAAAGAGTGCCCTATGATGCCAGGCTGTGCACAGGAGGAAATCAAAACTAATTATGTCTTTGCTTAAGAAAAATTCCCCCTTGGGGCACCTGGGTGGCTCGGTTGGTTAGGCATCCAACTTTGACTCAGGTTATGATCTCATGGTTCATGAGTTCGAGCCCTGCATCAGGCTCTCTGCTGTCAGCACCAGGCCCACTGTGGATCCTCTGTCCCCCTTCTCTCTCTGCCCCTCCCCTGCTCTCTTTCTCTCAGTCAAAAAAAAAAAATTAATAAAAGTATAAAAAATAAAAATAAAATAAAGAATAAATATTAGAAAAATAAAAATAAAGAATAAAAATTTTAAAAAAAAGAAAGAAAATTCCCCCCCTTGACTCCTTGACTGGAATCATTAGTGATGAGGAATATGAACAAAAAGACAATGGAATTTCCCCAATCTCATATCACACTGTGCACTCAGGCTCATATTACACTTGCTTGACTTCTGCCCAAATCCAAAGGTCCCTTTCCATCCGTGTCCCTTCTCACCACCATCTCCAGCTGGTGACGCCTCCTGCCTCCTGGACACTGTGCTCTCCTGTACTGCCATCCCTCCTTCCAATCCCCCTTCCTCTGCTTTTCCCTTTTCCTCTATCCTTGCTCTCTTTTGCACATGCTCATGGAACTCCATTCCCATGGTTTCTAAAATCCTTTCTGTCATTTTGATTCCCTAAATTTATATTCCGAAGCCTGGATTTTTCAGTACGTTTCAGGATCATAATCTTACAGGAAGAATACAGCCTGTCTGATCTCTTGGTTTCTGAAAACTGAATTACCCCTCCTTCTCACAAAATGTCTACTTAGCCATTTCTTCTGTCCCTCATTGATTTAATAAACATCAAGTGCCAAAAGCATGCCAGTCTCTATGCCAGGCAGTAGAGGTACAGCAAAGGACGCAACACTTATAATCTCAGCCTCTACATAATCCGTTTCTATTTGCTGAAAGAAATAAAAATATTGGCTGTAGAAAATCAAAGGATGACTAAAATGGTGTGGTTCACACCCGCAACAAACGTATACTTAATGCGAAGGCAGATTATAACCACAGCCGATGTGAGATGTGCAGAATATATATTTGAGTCCCACATTTCCAAATAAAGGCCTCTAGAATACCAGTGTGGGTAGAATTAGAAGTCAGGGGTTTTATGTAGCAAAGATAAATGGGCATATTTCATACCAACTCTATGGCCCACTTTCCTTCCGCATAAAGCTATCGAGTCAGCCTTACGAAGTAAGGGATGCAGCCTGTAACATGGTAACAGAAAATCCACATGGTCCATGTGAAGATCAAATCTATAACCTGACCTTGTGGGCCAGGCAGGCACAGTTCTAGGAATACCAAAGGGAAGAGATCACAGTAAGTGAGCACTGACCATAAATGAATGTTGTTTTCTCCTGCTCATCTAATACATAAAAATCTTCAGACTGAGGAACTATAACAGACCACAGAGGCATGATGGGTTACAGCGACTCGTCTATAAGCTGGAAACCAGTTCAGCGTGTTTGGTTGGGGAAGTGATTTATTTATTCTAACTTGTACCCAGACCATAAAGCAGTTACCACAGCCCAAGGAAGAGCAGGCTAGTCCCTGCACTCCCCCCACCTCAAACCCGTCTTTCCCCACATGGTCAACCTGCCCCCCTGCTGAACACTGGATCATCCCTTCTAATTCTGCTTCCATATTCATCATCTCAGGACACAGAATTTCCTGCTCCCCAGCTGTTCAAGTCAGAGATGTAGGAAACATCCTTGACCCACCTTCGCCCCCATCAATCCCCGACCCCCACATCCCATCCACCACATGTAGTTGATTCTTCCACAGTGGGTGTCAATCTACTTCTTTCTAGCTCTTGAGCCCTAGTCCAATCTAAGCCACAATCGTACCTTGCCTGGATTACAACAAACTCCCTAACTGGGTTCTCTGCTTATCCTCATACCCACCAACTGTTTTCCACCACCACCCACAGTAATCCCTATAAAACCGAAGTTGGATTCCCTCGCAATGGCTTCTCATGAAAGTCAGAATAAAGTCCAAACGCCTAACCACAACCACGTGCTGTGACAAATAGGACCCCGCCCACCTCTCTGGTCTCTTCCCCAGTCACTGTGCTCCCATACCAGGAGCTCCACGGTTGCAGCAGAAATGGCCGAGGACAGAATTACCTTATCTGTTCTGATCACCACCGAATACCCAGAGTCTAGCACAGTGACTGGCATAGAGTTAGTGCTTAATCAGTTATGTGCCCAAGGACTCCATATGCAATAAGTAAGACTGACTGAAAAGGCTATAATCGGTTCATTTCTAAGTATATTTCCTACAAACTGGAACCACCTTCCCCACAGAACTATGCATATGAATCCATTTACATTTTAGCTCCAGAACAGTGTTTACAGAATTTATCTTAACTTTATAGAAATAAGCCTCTGATCCATTTAAAATGTATTAATAGGTTGTTTTGCCAGGACTATTTGATTAAAAAAACGGCATTTGAATTATGTAGTCATACACACTAGACAGCACTATATCAAAGTTGTGACGGAGAGAAATGGAGGGCTTCTTGGAATACTGAAAGGAAAATTAGCCATATTTACTTTTAATGAGAAATTAAATATTAAACAGGTATGTAATAAGAAAAACTAAGTGGCTAGAACAAACAAAAGAAAGTGAATTCGTAACTTGGGAAACCAATGTGTCTCAAGGGGCAGAGAGAGGGGTTTTATAAAAAGGGGAAAAACTAATTACAGTGATTTTCAATTCTACTTACAAAGCAGAAAGTATTTGATCATTACCATTTACTATGGTGGTATAGGTCTCAATTTTCAGTTAAAATGTTCTAGAAGAATTCAGAACCCTGAAGCTGCAAGAATAAACAGCAGTTAGAAATTACATTCCCAATTTGGCATCTGGCGGTAACAGTGCTGATCCACTGACAGCTGATGGACATTTGGGTTGTGTCCGCTTCTTGACTCTAAGGATTAATGTTGCTACGAATGTTCATGTGTCTTTTTCCTTTTTCTTTTTTTTTTTTTTTTGGTAGGCACACATGTTTTCAGTTCACTTAGATATACACCTAGGGGTGGAATTGCTGGGTCACATGGTAGCTCTATGTGTAACTTTTTGAGGAACTGGTAAAGTGTTTTCCACATTTCTGTACCATTTTACATTCCCTCCAGCAGCGTATGAGCGTTCCAATTTCTCCACGTTCTCAACCATACTTGTTTTTATCCACCTTTCTCACTACAGCCATCTGAGTGTGAGGTGGCACTTAGACTTCCCTAATGACTAAGGACATTGAGCAAATGCCTAAATTTTCATTGCTTAAAACGTAATATAAACACATGCTGATAGGCACACATAACCATACAGACAAGCTCACGCCCTCTCCCTCCTTCTCTCTCTCTCTCTCTCTCTCTCTCTCTCTCTCTCTCCCCTCTCTTTGTTTCTTCCTCTCCGCACCTCTCTCTCCCTCCAAGAAACAGTTAACAACCTCAGGTCAAAAGAAAGCTTCAGAAAGAAAGATGGAACCACAAAGAAATTGTTTTGGTTACACTGCCAGGATTTAAAAATATATACATATTTTTTTAATGTTTTTATTTTTGAGACAGGGAGAGACAGAGCGCCAGTGGGGGAGGAGCAGGGGGACACAGAATCCAAAGCAGGCTCCAGGCTCTGAGCTGTCCGAACAGAGCCCTACGCAGGGCTCAAATACCTGAACTGTGAGATCATGACCTGAGCCAAAGTCAGATGCCCAACTGACTGAGCCACCCAGGTGCCCCTACAATGCCAAGATTTTAGCACCGCGGTCCCCCTGGATGTATTGTGTTGAGAGTGAATGTGACTGACTGTACTTCACTAGCAGGGGCCTGGCTCAGGCACTCATGTGACAATAAATATTGCAAAACTGTTAATATGTTTTATTGCTTCAAACGAAGCAAAACTGTTATGGAAATAGCAGATTATGTTAAACATAAACACTTCCTCTGCTTTTTAAATTACGAGAGATGGACAACAAATTAGTGCATCATAAATACCACACTAAGCTGGTCAAAATACACACAAAACACAATGCATTTTTTTCTTATTTGGTTTTAGTACAATCTACTTTCTCTAGGAATGAACTGAACTAAACCATTTCTTCTCACCCCTCGAAGCCTCTCAGGAATCCTATCATTCATGGCTTTTCTAATCCAAACATAAGAAATTATTTTCTCTACTTCTTCCTAGAAGGCCAATCGATGGTAACATTTTAGTCTGGCACAAAATAATAAAATTCTTTGGTCATCCAATAAAACTTCATAATTAGCATAATTTTATTTTCCCTAAAAGGTATTAGCTTCCTTAGGTCCCAAGAGAGCCAAATTACAAAATGCACATTTCCAAAACATTTTTGAAAATAAGAGAACGGTATAGTGTAACATGTATTTGCATTTAGTGAAAGACAAGAATTTATTAACTAAGTGCTTGCAAAGTAATTTGTTTCCTCTTTCCAAATATATGAATACATTTCAAAAAGCCTATACAGCTTAGAGGCAATATATGGTTTTTAAATGCAATACACAGTTGCATGAATAACATGTAAATTATGCTTTTAAAACTTAATACTTAGGGGCTCTTGGATGGTTTAGTCGGCTGAGCTTCTGACTTCAGCTCAGGTCATGGTCTCACACTTCGTGGGTTCAAGCCCCATATCAGGCTCTGTGCTGACAGCTCAGAGCCTGGAGCCTGCTTCAGATTCTGTGTCTCCCTCTCTCTCTCTCTGCCTCTCCCCTTCTCGTGCTCTGTCTCACTCAAAAATAAATAAACATTAGGAAAAAAAATTAACTTAATATTTAAATATTAAATGTAATAGCAGATGGTATGGCTTTCACACCTTACACTGTATTCAATTTACCAGAATAATCATCTACCTGAGCTGATCAGTAAATGGGGAGTCTTGGGGGTACAGGGTAGAATCTTTCTTATAGTACCATAATTGTTTAATGGCAAGTGGAATATAAATGACAAATTTTTCTGGCCACCTGTATCTGTTAGCTGGCTTCCTGAGTCACAATAAATCAGGCCAAAGAATCAGAGTAGCATTCTCTATTTTCTTATTTAAAAAATTTTTTTTCACGTTTATTTATTTTGAGAGAGAGAGGGGGCACACACAAATAGGGGAGGGGCAGAAAGAGAGGGAGAGACAGAGAACCCCAAGTAAGCTCCACATTGTCAGCAGAGAGCCTAATGTGGGGCTTGATCTCACAAACGGTGAGCTGAAGTCAAGAGTTGGATGCTTAGCCGACTGAGCTACCCAGGCGCCCCTCTTGTTTCATATTAAAGCCAGAGCAATCCAAAGAGATGAAAACAGTCAAGTGAATGAAAACTGACTTCATGAATAAAAAATGAACACTGAAATCAAATTATATTAAGAAGGTAACAGGGATCTAGTCATTAACATGTGACGCTCTCAGTAATTAAGTTTCATTCATGGAAACACCTACAACTTGGTCTCTGTTCCAGAAAAAACTGGGAATTGAAAGCACAATTCCCCTTTGAGGGCTTCTGAGACCTCCATTTATTCCATGGTTCTCCAACCTCATATGCTCCATCTTTACAACCACCTGAGAAATTGTCTTACCTAGTTCTATACAACCATTACACTATCTCCCAAATGCCAACTGGCTAAATTGTTTTCATTTTAAGCTACCAGACATTGGGTTTTTATGACAAGATCTCCTCCTCCCTCTTTTTCTCCATCTACCACCTCTCCAAATGAAAACAAATATAAGATTGCTCACATCTTAATGAGATAATGCCCAACTGTTGTTTATACTAGCCTGCCTTAAGTATCAGTATCATTCAAGTGGAAGGCAGAATCCCTGATCCCTGAGGGGGATGGGATTGAAGACCACTAGAATAACACAAGAAGCAACAGAATATTCCAGACAAGTGAGGAACCATCAATAAAGGCATATACTATGTGGTAACAGACCTGACCAAAAGTCAAGGCCTTCTCACTGGGCACTCTTCCCCTGATTCACTTATGTAATGACTGACTAGATTTACTGAAAATCCAGTCTTATCATGTTATTCCCTGCCCCCAATCCATCATGTTCTCTACTACATCATCCTAAGACTGAAGAGTATCATAGTTAATAAAATGGACTCTGAAGCCTAATGGTCTGGGTTCAAATCCTGACTCAACTGATTGGAATTTTATGATCTTGTTCAAATTCTCAGTCTGTGCCTAAGTTCCCTCATTTATAAAATGCATACAAAATACTACTAAGACTTGCCTCATAGACTTGCTAATGTCCATAAACCATGCAGGACAAAGCCTGAAACATAATACGCACACATAATAAACATACCAGTGTTAGCAGGTATTACATTTTTACCATCATCATCTGACCAACTTCAAGCATTTCAAAGTCTTATAATATTTACATACTTCCCCAATAAGAACTAGTATCTCACACATTTACAGTTTTCAAAGTAGTTATGTGTAATTTGCTTCATGTAATTCTCACAATAGTCTGAAGACAAACTTAGTTCCATGTTTATTGACTAACTGGTCTACCCAAACACTTGCCAGGAAAATCACCTGACCATCCTGCTGCCTATTCTGCAGCATACTCTACAGAGCTGCCCATGTGAGGAGTAGCTCCATGGAGATTCTGCCCTTTCAGGGGATGTTCACCCCGCGGCCCTGGGTTTCTCTGTCCAAGGTGCTTAGTAAGTGACCCTCTCCACACATGGATAGTCACGCGGGGTGCTCTCACCACCAGGGGTCACAAAGTGCATTTCACACACATCCCCTAGCTTAGTTTTTAAATCTGATCATTCCAAACACAACTGTCCCAGTTTACTAGAAATCCTTTCAGCAGTTCCGGTGTGAAACCATGAAACAGAGAAAGAAATTCCGTTTTTCCTGTACAGATAAACCAAGATGGCAATGCTCATAAACTGGATTCTTAGGACTCAAATCCAGCTCCTCCCACCAGATGGTACCGCTTATCTGGCAAGCCCCTTAATCTGTGTCTGTCACCACTGCAAACCTTGGTGCCCTGGCCTGTTCCTATGACAAGCCCTCCCAAAGTCTGCGCATCCACCGCGTATAACAAATGCCTCGAATGTCTGTAAGTGGTTAAATAAAAAGCTTTGGAAATTCCAGGCTGTGATCTAGATGCAGTGCAGGAAGTCGTTCAAAGTTCTGCTTCACACCCAGTATCTTTTAACATAACTCACTAGACTAGGAACCCTTCCAATGCCAGCTACTTTTCTTCCACGTAAATGCTCCTTGGAGGGTAAACTCAAGTTTGAGAGACGTTTTTTTTTAAGTACTAAAAGGGAAGAAGACAATTTTGCATTTTTAGTTCAATCCCTACTTATATGGTGTACATTTTTATTAGATCTAACTCAAGCAATAATGAGAAAAAAAAAGTGATTATAAGTGTGAAGATTTCATTACTTAACCATTTAGCAAAGGGCTTCTTTTTACAAAAAGATCTCACCAAGAGAGAAAAGGAAGAGCCGTACATTTGAAGTTAGATAGTGCTTTCAACAATAATGAGGGTTACTGAAATAGAATGTCTATTTACAAAAATTATTACTAGGAGAGAATTACATTTTTAACAGCTCAAAAGAAGTAAACAGGTATCTTAAAGTAAAATTCCTAGAAAGCAAACCAATGTGAAGAAATTCTGAGACATAAACAACTCTGGTTGCTGAGGGTAGAAGGGTTATGTTCGCAAGATTGGGTAAAAAATGGGTAAGACTTATACAGTTCAGAAATATGCAGATGGTGCCCACTGGGGGAGAGGGCTGTTAATCTTCATGATCATCCCCCCAAATAATCCAAATTAACATACAATCTAATTAAAAGAGCATGCTTGCCATGCAAACACAGCTTTAAGGCATCCCCTGGCTACTGGCTCCCAACCCTGCACCCCCTCCACTTCCAACCAGATCCCTCCTTCTGAGACCCTTAGATATAGAAATTCTAGAGCCATCAGAGTTTCTGGAGCTGCTGCACGCAGACATTTTAATAAAATTTATTTTGCACACACAAAAATAACTGAGGCAGAACTAAGGTAGTAGCCATGAAAAGAGAAGTTGAAATTAAATATCGGAAAGTAGTTTCAAATGATGCAATTATCTACCCTGAGCCACAGAAATACATGCCCCACGGCAATAAATAGAATCACCAAAAGAAACTGTCAAGTCAGGACCTGATAATCTGTTCTATCCTATGGAGTCTTAACAATATTCAGGGGGTGATAAGGTTCACAAAGGTTTGGTCGATTTCACCTAAGAGGTACACAAGGTTAGACAGAAGACTTCAGCTTCCATCCTGGCCCAGTCATTAAGGAGGAGGATAGAAAGGCCTAAGAAGTAAAAGATAAAACAAGAAAACAAAAAGCCACCAACACCACCACAACAAAAACCAAGTTTTTCTACTTCCCTGAGGACTGGCCGAGGACGGAAACAGCTTCACCGGGGGCTGAAGGTGTCGGGTGATTCTGGATCATCTTGCCGGGCGACCGGGTCTCTGTCCTGCCCTCATTGTCTACCACAGTCTGCCACTCCTCCACTGTCCCATCCGACTCAGTGATCTTGGGCACAGATGTGCTGTTGAAGCAGTAGTTGGGCGGGGGCTCCAGAACTGGGCCACGCCCTTCTAGGAAGCTGGGGCTCAAGATCATCGTCTTCTCTGGCTCTATATTGGGGCCCCATGTTAGCAAACCTCTGGAAAAGTCTCCGGCTTGGGGGGACAATGAGCTGGTTTCACATACAGGCAAGAGACTCAGGAAAGGAACTACAGATTTAGGAAACGCTCTCAATTAGTTTCAACAACAATGATGACAGAACAGCTAGGTGTGTCAGTTTATTTACGCGGAGTGGAGGAAATTAAGATTCATAATATGCTCCCAGGAACGAAGGACTTTGTCAAAGTGAAAGCAAAAGACAAGGCCTTGCTAGTGACGAGCCAAATGCTGGGGATTCCCCTGGCAATTTGAAAACCTTAGGTAAAAAGCATGAAGAGGATGAAAATGAACCAGAGAAACCCTTCCCGGCGAGGTAGCACGTCCTCTCCTGCTTCTGCCCACGGTCCTGGTTCTACTCATCCCACGTCTGCTCCTAGCTTTGGGGTCCTGAATGTCCAAGAACATCCATCTCATTAGGCTGAGTTGGATCATCAAGTTGCTTTGGGGCACACAAAGCTCCGAAAGTCTGAGTCCAGTCTTAAGACCGAACGGTTCTCTCCAAACACATGCACCAAACATGGAGACTGAGGCAGATGGAGAAAGAGACACAGAGAGGCACACGATCAGAGAGAAATCGATCAATCCCGCCTGGGAGAAGAAAGTTTAACTGTATCCTAGCCTGGAAGAGGCTAATTGTTTTAAATGTTTATTTATTTTTGAGAAAGCGCGAGCAAGGGCACGCACATGTGCACATGAACACGGATGGGGGATGGGCAGAGAGCAAGGGGGACAGAGGATCCAAAGCAGGCCCCGGGCTGACAGCAAAGAGGCTGATGCAGGGCTCCAACTCATGAACCATGAGACCGTGACCTGAGCTGAAGTCGGACGCTCAACTGACGGAGCCACCCAGGCACCCTGGAAGGGGCTACATTTTAACCAGGTCACCCATATGATCAGTCAACAAACAACACACTGACCATCTACCACAGGCGAGGCAGAGTTATCAGGCTCAGAGAAAGAAAAAGACAAAGTGCACACAACTGTTTGCTTCAAACAAGTCAGGAAGCTGCTCTGATTATTCCCTGCACAAAATGAGAGAGGTAACAGTGCTTCACTCCACAGGGCGATTAAGGATACAGATTTACAGAAACATAAAACAGTTCTACAGAATGATCCAGTTTTCATTCTGTCATGGTCACCAGAAGAGTCTGACTATATGACTCTACAGTAAGCAGGTGTCCTCCTTATTTATTTATTTTTTTATTTTAGAGAAAGACAAAGAAGAGTGCCAGCAGGAGAGAGAGGCAGAGGGAGAGAGAGAAAGAATCTTAAGCAGTCTCCACACTCGACACAGAGCCCGACGTGGGGCTCAATCCCACAACTCTGGCTGGGATCGTGACCTGAAATCAAGAGTCGGACCTCAACCAACTGAACCACCCAGGTGCCCCAGCAGGAGTCCTTCTGTGCACACAAATATTTTTACTCATTTACTGTTGCCCATTTGCTGGGTGGCTTTCAAACATTTTCACTGGAATCAAGGGAGGGCCATTTGGAAAATCATAAACAGACACAGAGCGTCTTAAGTCACCTTGCCTTGAATTTCTCAGGGATAAGATCATTGGGAAAGGGGGGTGGTGTAAAGGTCCTCTCTGCGATAAACTGCCCACAATCAAACACGTCCATGTGCAAGCCCCAGATGGTGGTCCCTCAGAAGGGCAACGAGGCCTCGTTTCTCTCTGTACCTCCCCAACTCTAGGGAAAACATCAACGTGCAAAAATCCAGATGAGGGGCATTCTGAGCTCATAAATCCAACCCAAGCGACGTCTAAAAGAAAGAAACCCTTTGTGCAGCTTTGTAATGGCAGAACAAGAGACCCCTGCCAAGACGCTCCCTTGAAGCCCTTGGGATTGTGAAACTTAAAACTCTGAGTACTTAAAACTCTGAGTAACTTCTGTTACTCTCCTATGCCTAGCTGTCTGATCAGGTCATGCCTGCCTCTAGGTCTTTGCTCAGCACAAGCAGAGGTTACGACAGCTGCCTTGGATCAGATCACCCATCTGGTCTGTTTATTACCTGTGTTATTCCCTTGAGCAAAGTACCACACCAATCCATGCCTCAGTTTTCCCATCTATAAAATGGGTTGGTATGAGGATTTAATTAGAATTCTCTTGATGACTGTAACAACTTGTTCTGGTATTATTATACATTGTTTGGGCTTCCCCCAGAAGCAGACACTGAGACAAAGGTCTCTGTGCAAGTAATTTATTTGGGAAGCCACACGTTTGGGATTTATGATAATTCATTTGGGAGGCAACTGACCAGGAGGCCAGTAGGGAAGCAAACCAGGGAAGGCAAAGCAGCCAAAGCTGTGTGCATTATCAAGCCAGCCATCACGATGGGTGCCTGGGGCTTAATCTCACTGGGAAGTCTGGGAGCTGGCGTAGATACGCCCCAGTGCTATCGCCCAAAGGGCTGAGAGTCTGCCTTACCTCACTGTCACTTGTGGCTCGTGATACCTGGCAAAGCAAGTGTCAGGGGCCAGAGAAAACACTCAGAGGCTAGTGTTTGAGTCCTAGCAGGTCCTGACAGCTAGAAGTCTGTCAGAATGGATGAAGGGGATGTAGGAAGGGCCCTCCTAGCATCACTCCCTGCTCCGCGACACATTTCCTTCTACTCCTCCCAACCCATTCAATTCCTCCTCAACTGCCAGCCCAGCTCTCCACCAGGCTCCTCATCGGCAGGCTCCCTGACCACAACACTGATGTCCCACAATGCTCTCTGAATGGATGGCCCACAACTGTCAGTAGGATTTCCCCAGACCCAGTTATCATATCCTCCAAGCTGCGTGTTTTCAGGGTGTCTTGGGGTTTGAGAGCACACACTCCAGTCTAAATTGGTCCCACTGACTGGCTTCAGCCGTGTGCTGTGTGACTTTATGCAAGGCAGCTAAACCAAGCCTTAGCTTCCCACTACGTAAAATAGAGTGGTAGTAATAATGGCTAAACGTAAAGATTAAATGACTTAAAACATCAAAGTGCTTAAACTAATGCCAAGCACACAGTCAACACTCCTTAAATCTTAGCTATTGTTTTAATGACTTCAATAGAAATACTCATTTTCTATTGATTGCTGGTTTTTCTAAAATAGAGGTCAAAAAGAAAAGTCAAATCACTGGCCAAAATTACACACACATATTACCAGTTCGTCTTTGGAAGTACGGCTCTCCAACCTTACGAGTGTGCTATTATCTGATAAAACTAATTCACAGATCAGGACCCACAACTGGAGGCCACGCTCGTGGCCTGACCCAGATCACAAACCTAGACCTCAGCCAGCCTGCACTTACAAGAAACGCCTTACTGTCAAGGAAACCTGACCACCACTAACGATCCTCCATTTTAGCTGCAGCTAGCTTATCTTACCCTAGAAAACAGAACACACCAGCCTCATCAGGATATCCCCGCCCCCTAGCCAATCATGCCCCGCTTCCACATTGCCTCTTGTAATGTCCTATCACATTCCGGCTTGCCCAAAATCCTCAAAGAAGAGTGTTCACTGCTTGTTAGGCACTGTACCTCCCAATCCACGGGTTGTTTCCCTTTAGATAAAGACACCAAACTCATTCCTAAATTCTTAGTTTTATTTCACGTATCCCATTCGATCCTCCAAACTTTATGAACAGGCACTGTTATTATTATTTCTCCATTTTATAGACAAGCAGAAATTTTAACCACGAGATAATCCGGCTCTAGTCTCTGTTATTAAAATGAAATGATGAGTCAGGTTTGTCTGCAGAAAAGCTGAGAGTTTTTAACTCTCAAGATAGTCTACACTTAGACTCCAGCAAATCATGGAAGTTACTATTTAAATAGTTCTAATAGTTACTACCTTCAGTGACCTCAGTTCCAAGCAAGCTAATTGCAGGGAAGCAGAATATGCCACCAATATATGCCACTTGGCATGAAGATTTTTTCTGAGCTGAAGGCAATTGAGAAGAAGCAAATACAAGTCCTTTGCCCTCTTCTATTTACCTAAGAGGTGGACATGAATTTGCAGGCATTCCCCTCCGTATCTTCAAGGAAACACAAAAGTTAATCTGGGACAACCTTTGATTGGACACCCATGAAATATACATAACAAACTTTGCTAATTAGCCCATATCTTCCATTAATTGCCCACATATTTGCCTCCTACAGAAACTTAAAGTCCTTTTCCTTTGTCTTGTCACTTCCCCACGAACGTGTTGTTCTTTTGTTAAAATGCTATATAAGCCCAAGTTCTAACCATCCCCCTGAGTTACTCATCTCTGTGTACTCCCAAATATGTACACAACACACATGCTAATAAACTTGTTTTGTTTTTCTCTTGCTGATCTGTCTTCTGTCAGTCTGGTTTACAGGGCTCCAACTGGAGAACCCAGGAGCATAGAAGGGAACAGAATTTTTTCCTCTCCTACAGGAATGAACTTGACTATGACTTTCAATATGAGCCTCTAAGATTTGGGGGTGACAGTCTGCCTTATATCTTCAGTTCTCTGACAGATCTATAAAATCTTGATTTTCAATTTGTTCAGCTTTTGTCCTGTTGTGAGGACAGGGATGACAATTTCCAAACTCTTTACATGTCAGAGCTGAAATAAGAAGTCACCTTTCAATAAAAGATATGATACTTGACCACCAAAAAAATTAGGAAGGACATAATCTCAGCATAAAGAATAGTCTTTCCCAAGAAAGGGCAGTTGATGACTTCCATTAAACATACCAAAATGTGTATGAATTTTGAAATTATTTCAAATATAGAAAATCTCACTACAGAAAACTTTTACTCTATCAAACCTAAGTGTTTTTGTTTTTTTAATTTTTTAAACATTTATTTATTTTTGAAAGAGAGAAAGGCAGAGCATGAGTGGGGGAAGAGCAGAGAGAGAGGGAGACACAGAATCTGAAGCAGGTCCCAGGCTCTGAGCTGTCAGCACAGAGCCCAACGTGGGGCTTGAACTCATGGACTGCAAGATCATGTGACCTGAGCTTAAGTCACACAACTGACTAAGCCACCCAGGCACCCCAAATCTAATTGTTTTCTTGATACAAGACAATTTGTTGATCTATATTTAAGAAAGTAATACAAAGTAACATTCAAATACCCCACTTCTTTTGGTAACTATCACAGTCATAGCCAACAAAAACAAAAAATCAATTTTAAAAATCCAGTTAAAGACAAAAAAGTAACAATAACCTAAATGTTGTTTTTTTTCTCACTGTGGAATATATATATGCTATACAAAGAGAGAACCAGAGAATCAAAAGTCTTTCACGCCTTCTCTGACTTTCTCCCACCAGTGCCAGGCACTTTGCTAGCTAGGACTCTGGAAAGTGTGGGTCTGCGGGGGAGGGGGGGGGGACGACAGGTGTGAAGTGCACCCTGGTTAGCATTCTGCCATCTCCCCCAGTCCTGTCCTACAAAGTAAGGTTTAATCTGACAAGCCACAGAAAGGCAAAAATATCTTTTCTACCTTTTAAGAATTGCTCGAATAAAGGAGCACTATCTCAACTCTTAGCCCTGTGTTTTACCAAATCTCCAAAATCATGGTCACATCATTCACTTTGCCTTTGAAGAATGACTTCTGCATAAATGCACCTTCATATTATTAGAAGACTTGACATCAGTCTCACCCAAGGGACTGTCACATAGGAATCATCTTCACATTATGGTAAAACATCATTCAAACTTACTGTTCCTTGTGCAAAATCCCATCAGAGCTAGAAGAGGCTTAATTTCTCCTAATAAATGGATATGCTTTTTCCTGCTGAGAACCACTTGGCCATTTAGTTGTTTCCTCCACCTTCACTCGTGTCTTGTGTCATTTCTGAACCCAGCCCGTTTTAAAAACAGGAAAATAATGTACAAGTATGTGCCAATATAGAAATGTTACATCAGTCCAAATCAGAGAAAACCTCCCTTGCACCTGGGTTTGAAAAACAGAAAGTGGAAAAAAGGAAAGATATTTTTAAGACAGGAAACAGCATGCATGTGCTGTTAGCGTAAATGCTCGAACTACATTAGAGAAGTAGAAGTTAATTAGCCTGGTCAGCTCCGCTACAGTGCTTGCTTTGTAACAAGCAAATGTGTTCAAATGCAATTAATATTCAGGGAACAACAGAACATAATGCAAATTTCGCATTTGATTACGTGCAATTTCATCCGCAAGAAGCATTAGGTGAAAGCAGAAAACTGCACCCAGCTGAAGAAAGCTACACAGAAATTCACCAAATGCACCCAATTACATACCTCAAACATCTACCACCTACCTGAGATCAGAGAGTATATTACGAGTTACACCATCACATCGGCAGTTACAACTTACCTTCCACTTCTGATAATCCTTCTACTACCACCTGACAATAATTCACTAGCTCCAATCCTCTGACAACCACTTTCACAAGCAAAGTTCAGGATTTTTTGAAGGCAAAGTACCATATTTATTGTAGTAGTTATGTATTTCTTAACCATTTAACACGTGTGACCATGCTACCATTTTATTAGGTTCCTTTTTTTTTTTTTTAACGTACAACTGACAAAGTTTTGTGAGTGTTTTGCTCCAGCCACCATTTGCACCATAAGCCCTGTGGTTTTTATTACATGATTTTGCACAGCATGAGGATTTGAGGAATGCCTGTGTCCCATTCTGGCATAGCTGACTATACCACCAGCATAAAGTGTGTGGGAGGGAGGTCAGCTAACCTAAGAAGTGCTGTTTGTCAGCCATTATTATTCACTTCCACTCCATGTTTTATTCTCACAATCCCATCCTTAAACCAACTCACCAAAGTTAGAGGCTCCCATCACTCAAAGATTTAAAATGCATGCCCTGACCTTCCTTGGACAAAGCAGAGTAAGGGGACAAATTCTCTCTCAACCTGTCAAATATGCCCTTACTTTTCCTCTTAATGTCTTCTCTACAAAAAGTTGTGCTGCCTTCCCTCACATGGAATTTAAAATCAAGATTCCTTTAATCTTGGCATTTGTTTACTTGATCCTATGTTCTTAATGTGCCAATGATTATCTCTGATTATAATTACTCAAGGACCACATTTGTGTTTGGCAAGATGCTTTTAGTAAGAGAGATCAGGATAATATCTAGTCCGAGTGTAGCAATTTCTGCAAAGAAGGGAAGAGTAAAAATAAGAACCCAGGATCAGATGCTCTGACAATACATGCAGCTCAGTGAAAAAAACTGCATTTACATGCGTCGTGCATGATGCACTTCTAGACAGCACACAAGGTCAAACGACTAACTGTCAGTTACAATAAGCTTCCAAACTTCTGGTCAATTACCTGGTTAATAACAAAAGACAAGGCTATGACATCATTATAGTTATAATTAATTTACACAGATCAGCTTCCAGTTAATCAAATACATCTTTAAAAGCATTTAATTATTTTTCACCTAGAAAGCAACACTCAGCTTTGTTAAATAAAAAGCAATCTTGCTGAATTCAACATGAAAGGCTGTCAGGCTACTCTCAGACATAAAGGACAAAAGGCTTCACAGGGCATACAGCTGCAACGTGGGAGCTGCTGCCGCATTCACAGCAAACAGAAGCACAAGGTGATGGCTGATATAACACATCTGAACAGTTTCTGAACATAACGAAGTTGTCAGGAAACAGGGTAAACAGGCTTTGGGAAAAGAAACGTCCCAATGCTTTTTGTCAAAAAGATATACGGGGCCAGCAATATAGACGTATGTAGTATAGGACAGTCCTTAAGGGCGTGGTCTTTGGTGAGAGCTCTACAATATGCCTTAGAAAATGTATTTGATCACCAGTTTCTCGCCTGTAAAAGGACATAATGCAGGCTCACTGGGTTTCATGAGGATTAAATGAGATTACGTATATCAAATCATAAATTGGGAAGTGACAGTGTTTTTAATCCATATAAACAAATAAAGACCTAAGATTAAAAATTTTAAATACCTTTCAAGTATTTTTATAACTGAGTAACCAATTAGCATTTTTCTTGGCTTTCTATGATCCACTGTTTAAACTACATCATATGATTCAAGTCCACGTACATTTTGAAAACAGTATGATGGGGTACGTGGTAGGCACATCAAAGTAGGAACTATTTTTTAATTAAAATAAATTTTATAACAAAGTCTCAAACCAGAGTTCCCGTCAACATGATCTGATACCTTGAGAATTTAATGAGTCTTTCCAAAAAAAAATTTCAATATGTCAGATGGCAAAATTTTTATTTTCTTTGCTCCTTTTTAGAGTGTTATAGTCTTAACAGAAAGGATTATATTATCTTTATACATGAAAAAAATGAAACCACTGGATTTTCTATATAATCTTGACTTTTGCTCCATGGTGAGGGGAAATTAGTGCCAACTCCAATTGTGATCCTTCACCACTTATGATTTCCAGTATCAATCATAAGTCGGTCCCTTCTCTCACAGACTACACGTCTTAGTGTAATGAGGGCTCATTAAAGTTCTCCGACTGACAGCCCTTCAGACGTAGGTCCTTAACCCGGAGACACATGCAGAGCTGCAATACTCCCCATCACTCCCTTCTAGAGGATTCAAGTAAATTCCATGCTTACCTTTGCTCTGTGCCAGATTTGTTTATCTGCCTAAAGTCCATGAAAAAGTGCTCGCCATCCCCCCATTTAATCTCTGTGTAAGAACTGGTAATGAATTATTCATGTAACTGAAATCCTCCCAGCACAGGAACAAGTCAAGGGGGAGAGGAGCACGCCTGACTTGAGAGATGCTGTTTATGTGCCCACAAAGCACATGGGACGGCCACTAAGCAGCAGGTGGTGGGGTCGGCTTGGAGCTTTGGCCTGCCAGACAGCATCAATACTTCATTCTTTCAGGAACAGGAAGTTGCCTCCCAGCCTTACCGGATGTGGTCCTGGTGGGGACGGAGCAGGGGGGTGTCAAGTTTTCCTTTCCCACACTGATTCAAGGGTGATGGTGACCAGAGTTGGAATAATAACTCTCTCCCTGGAATCTAAAACCTGTGCAGAGATACAAAGACCAACAACACCTGGAACTGATATTCGGAGCCTTAACCTAAAGATATCCTTCAAGTCCACTGAGTCTACCTAAACCTTGAGAGCTCACCTGGCTACTCTCCTTTACCAAGGCTTGGTTGTTTGGTTTTCTGTTGATTCTCTGAGCTACCCATTGACTTCCAACAAATCTCTTGTTTTCGAATAAGCTATCTGGATACCATAGTTAACTCACTTTCTGTTGTTTGCAAAGAACACTCCCCAAAACGCTACATTTGCCAAGGGCTGGCAAGCAGACCCTAGTCTCATTCAAGCATCACCAGCTCTCATCTCCTGGTACCTCACTCGAGTCCGTGGGAGAACCAAAACATGATGCATATAGAAGCAGTATCTCAAAGGTCTGTTCCAGCCATGCTATTCCTAGAGAGAGAAGAGCACAGCTGGCTAAGGACATGAGAACAAGAGCAACTTCTGCATAAATAAGGCAAAGTCCTCTCAAAGTCATCTACTAAGTGTCTAAACTTGGACACTGGTTGGGGCAGCTGGGTGGCTCAGTCGGTGAGCGTCCGACTTTAGCTCAGGTCATGATCTCACGGTTCATGAGTTTGAGCCCCACATCAAGCTCTGTGCTGACAGCTCAGAGCCTGGAGCCTGCTTTGGATTCTGTGTCTCCCTCTCTCTCTGCTCCTCCCCCACTCACCCTCTGTCTCTCTTTCAAAAATAAATAAACTTAAACTGGGACCCTGGATGAAGAATGTAATCACAAAAGGAAAAATGGATGATCTAAAATTTGTCTTCTAATTATACAAGGTTGATGATTTTAAAGAATATATCTAATTATTGATTTTCAACCTATACTCCCTGCCTTTCTTCTTCACTGAAAATAAGACTAGTTTGTCCATTTAATAAAACGTTACCACTTGATGAAAACTTCTGACTAGGACTTTGGGACAACGAATCATTTAGATTCATCAACAAAACGAAAAAAAAAAAACAAAGGAAAGAGGAAGGAGAAAAGGAAGGAAGGAGGAAGGAAGAAAAGATGAAGGAAGGGAGGAAGGAAGGAAGGAAAAATGGAAGGAAGGAAGGAACTGAATAAGAGGCTTCTTCAACCTGAGAGCCTTTAGAAAGGATCATGGGAGTATCCTGCATGCTCTTCTGTGGCTTTACCTGTGTTTCACCATTATGTAATTCATTAATAGACATTAGTCATCACATTTCTCTAATTGTGAGCCCAAAGAAGAAAACCAATGAATGTGGAACTATAGCAGTAAAAGCATTGAGTATATAATTTTATATCTCACTGTCTGTATCATTTAATAAATATCTGAGAATTAGTGTCCTTTCAGGCAACCAGTCTAGAGAGCAGACATACAAACAGTGACACTACAGTGCGATAAAGAATGAAAATATGAATGCATATAAATGTGCACAGAATGTTTAGAAAAGAGCAAAAATAAGTTTTAAGGATTTGTATGGGGTGTGGGGGAAGGAAAGAAAGAAAATACTGGGCAGGCACTATCCCGTGGGCAATGGGGAGGGAGATGAAATGATCCATGAAACTCATCATCAAAAGCAGGAGAGTCATCTCTCTCTCTCTCTCTCTCTCTCTCTCTCTCTCTCTCTCTCTCTCTCTCTCTCACACACACACACACACACACACATACACACACACACACACAGGATTTAAGTCATCACTTGGCAGACATAATAGCTACAAGCTAAAAATCTGGAAAGCCAAAAAGTCCCTCTTTGATACAAAATTAACATACCTTGAAAGAAACAAGGAAATATTGAATACTTTGGTACGAAGGAAGAGACTACATGGGCAGTAGGCACAGTATTTATTCCTACATTTGCTCAAAGTTGGAATCAAACTGACTCATTACAACCATGACTGTGAATTGCTGGTATCTGTAACATAAAAAAATGTAGCAAAGTTTCTTTCAGTGTTGCCCAAGAGACTCCATCAAGGAAAAAAAAAACCTAAAATTAGGAGGAGCTGCCATCACACATTGACTGACACAAGCACGTACACACACCCCTATATATTATTTATATAAAGTTGAAGTCATTGTAATATGTATATAAATTTCATTCATAACTATCCTGATACTGTGACTTTGGATTAAAAATGCATAAGCAAGTTTACACCATGCAGAAACAGCTGTTGGTATAATGAGAACATTCCTGGAGCTGAAGCCAGATTTGGGGTCAAATATGGATGCCATTGTTTACTAGTGTGTGGCCTTGGGCAAATCATATAATCAATCCTGCTGAGCGTCTGCTTCTTTATCCATAGATGAGAAAAATTCCACTTACTTACTGGAGTCATTGTGAAGAATAAATGAGATAGCATATTATGTGAAAGCACGTAGCACACTCCCAAAGTTTGTTTTCCAATCTCCCTTCCTCTCCATAAAGTAATGAGCCTTTCCCCCCATGGGACTAGACTTTATTGCTTTATAATTATGATGTGCATGTAACAATGTCCAAGAAACTAGATGGTAAAATAACACCAACACACAAACCTGAATGCACACCATTGTTCGTTGACTATCATCTAGATCCCAAAGGGCTCTTATACGGCTCTTGTACGCTATCTATCGCTTCCCAGAAATTTGACACATTTTCTTTTCTGAATACAGCCAAAATTATCCCACAGGCTTTGAAATATTGCCATCATGATGTTGCACAGAGCAGCTGGCTGATTGAAAGTGACTCCCCCTCCCCCACACTCCAGCTGTCACCAGGAAACCCTCCTCAATGTGTGAAAAAAGACAATGTGATATTACTACCGCTCCTATTAATAACAATCTGACAAATACTCAGCATTTGAGATTATTTTTCTTATGAAAGCTCACTATTAACTAAAAATTAACTCCTTAAGAAAAACCCTTTACCATATAAATTGCAAACCAGCTGCTTTCATACAACAAAAAACAGAGGGACTGTAAACACAAGTAATGTATTTCCACTGACTTCTTGTTTCTTTTTCCTCAAGTCATCTGTAATGCTAAACAACAGCCAGTTAAAATATTAAATAGCTTTAACAGTGATACAGCTGTCATGGCGTAGAGGGCTCAAAAAAATAAAATAAAAACTGAGAGGACTTCTCAAAACGTGTGCATAGACTCCTATTTTGTAAAGTACGGGCCAGACTGGAGGCTGGATGCTTTCTCTTTTTTTAACAGCCACTTGCTCCTGTGCATGAGAAGTCATACACACATCTGACACGGCTGAAAACCCTGGGAGCTGTCTTCAGAACAAGTTTGTGAATCTCACTCACAATAATTCTTACTGCAAGGACTTCTTAGAGAGAACTCATCTGTTGAGGATTTCTATCCCACAGATGAAGAGTTTCACACCCAATGTCCTGGATTCCAGGGTTCCAGCGACATGCCTCAGAATGTCACCGCAAAAGATTCAAGATGAGCACCAGCAGGCAGAACTGTGCCCTTCAACCTCTCTTAAAGCCTCTCAGCTCCTGAGCTCTTCAGGTAAGATTCAGCTAAAGAGGGTTGCCTCCTAAAAACAAAACAAAACAAAAACAAAAACAAAAACAAAAAACAAAAACAAAATCTAAAGACCACTGCTTACATGATTAGAAATACAGCATAAAAGGGAATCTATCTCTTTAAAGCATCATTTCTTTTAAATGGTTTATAAAAAGAATGTTTACACATACATGCATGTATCTAACTTTACATAAATGTACCACCGTTAGATTACTTATCCCCACCTCCATATTATAATACATTGCCAAGTAAGCAAAATTATCACCTGCTCTGGCTCCTTTCAAGTATTTTCCACGCTCACATAGTCATATGTAATATATAGACAAAAATACACGGTATTATTACTTTTTTAAAAATGATACATAATGTATAATGCGTTTTCAGTGCTGTCCCATCTCCTGGAACATCCTGTCCCTTCTCTAGCTGACTGTCCTGGTTAACTAACTGAAGATACTTAAATATTAATCAATGGACCTCAAGCTCAATGGACCTTGAAGTTCCAATAAACACCCAAAACAATTTATGGAAGTTGCTCTGTTGTGGTGATCAAACTGAAGATAGTGTTTTTCTACCAGGTTTTAGAGTTTTCACCTTTTTCACGTTTGCCTTCTCCCACTCATAATAATGTGAAAGCTTTGACTCTTCACTTCAGGATTTTACCATTTGAAAAGAAAAGCAGTACAGTTAGCTAATAACAAAAATTTATTTATTAAGATGGCATGAGGAAATAAGGTAAGTTTGGGGGTGATAACTATCTTTTTCTCCCCTGTCCCAACATGCAGCATTTATTGAACCTCTATGCCTTCACGTTTTGCACTTTATTTCATTTAATGCAAAGTCCTGAGGTAGGTACGGACCATGATTTCTACTTTATAAAAAAGGAAATTAAGAGATGTTAATTTGTCTAAAGAACTCAGTTAAGTAGCAGAGGCAAAGTTCAAAGCAGGTTCGACGTGACCAAAACCACTACTATGAGTCTGCTGCTCTAATACAGAGAAGTAGAAAATGTGGGGGCCATTGAAAACTGAATGTTTCATGATGGGACAGTGTTAATTTAGCGGTGGTATTAACAAAATTATTTGTAGAAGCTGATATCCAAAGTGACTCATGTTTATCTGAAAACTCTGACACACAGTATCTAGGAGCCATGGTGTGGTTCGGGAGCAGTGTGCTCTAATCAAAGTGACATGTTGTGTATGCCATGGTGAGTCAGTGACACTCCTCAACACTGGAATGAGTTTAGGTTTTATGGCAACTGCCTCAAATCCTAAATATCGCCACCCGCCCCCCCCCAACACTGGCCCGCTGAAAAGGGAAGAATTGTAGGTTACTGCAACTGACAATCTGGGGAAAAAAAAAACCCCAGCAGGCGAAAGGCACACTTAACCTTGGTCCCACAGTGCTTCCAGAATAGAGGTACAGGGGGTGGTTAGTACGAGGTCTCTGCTGGTGGAGCTATGTGCCACGTGGGAAAGAAAGATAAGCACAGAAACATCTTCTGCTTGTAAGTCATTAACACCTCTCATCTCCATAGCTAAGGCTTACTCTGGGTATCCACCCTACTTCTTTACCAAGTTCTGGGTCAAAAGAAGGTATAATTAAGCTGAAAACACCAAAATCCATTCCTTAACACAATTAGTTATGTCATTCTTAAGAATACTCAGTCCCGGGGCACCTGCTTGGTTCAGGGGGTACAGCGTGTGACTCTTGATCTCAGAGTAGTGAGTTCAAGGCCCACACTGGGCAGGACATCTACTTTTAAAAAAACAAAAAACAAGAAACAAAAAACTACTACAGCCCCAGTAGTGTGGGTATTAGCACGTACTGCTATAACCTTCAACTAAATATCCTGCATCCAACGATCTTAATTATATAGACTATTACTAGGATCCAGAAATAAACAAAATGCCCTGTAAGCTGTGGTCACAATAGTCAGGCACTGCAATTCACAATTAACCCCATGAAAATACTTCCAGCACAATCTATGTGTGTATTTAACTTATACAATTTTTTTTTGTAATCTTTAATGTTTATTTGAGAGAGAGAGAACGAGAGACAGTGCAAGCGGGGAAGGGGCAGAGAAAGAAGGACGCACAGAATCTGAAGCAGGCTCTGAGCTGGAGCTGGCAAGCTGTCAGTGCAGAACCAGATGAGGGGTTCAAACTCACAAACCGTGAGATCATGACCTGTGCCGAAGTCAGATGCTTAACCGAGTTACCCAGGCGCCTCAAACTTCATGCAGTTCGAAGGAGCTATTAAACAGCATCTCATCTTTGAGTGTTTTCTATGTGTGTTAGTGTTAAACACTTTCCCTGACTTTTCTTTTTCTTTTTTAATGTTTATTTAGTTTTGAGAAAGAGAGAGAACGAGTGGGGGGGGGGAGAGAGGGAGAGAGGGAGGGAGGGAGGGAGGAAGGGAGGGAGGGAGGGGGAGAGGGAGAGGGAGGGAGAGGGAGAGAGAGAGAGAGAGAGAGAGAGAGAGAGAGAGAGAGAGAGAGAGAGAAACACAGAATCTGAAGCAGGCTCCAGGCTCTGAGCTGTCAATACAATGCCCTCCTGGGCTCACACCCACAAACCATGAGATCATGACCTGAGCGAAGTCAGAGGCTTACCCAAGTGAACCACCCAGGGGTCTCAAACACTTTCCCTGCATTTTCACACTGAATACTCACAGCCCTGTGAAGAAGCCTCTAAGTAACTTGTCCAAGATCTTACACCTAGGAAAGGCTTCACCTGGATTCCAAGTACGTTCTGTGACTTCACAAGAGCAACTCTTTATCATGACAGCAATACTTAACAACGTAAGCACCCAGGTACATTGGGATCCACTGGAAAGCATGTTAGAATAGATTTCTGATTGAAGCCTGAGATAAGATCCCAAAATTTGCATTTCCAACAAGTTCCCATGTGATGCTGCTGCTAGTAGTCCGGGGACAATTAGGAACTCAATGTACCGTTATTCTTTGTAAAATTACTTGCTTCCCCAAGCTGCCGTGTCAGCAGCAAATTATAAGTCTTTACAGTTTATTGGAACTGGGAAAAAAAAAAAAAAGAAATGTGGGACTTAAGACTTTTAAGAAGTAATTGCAGAGAACTAAAAGAGGCAAAGTACAGCTGTCACTGAATGTCCTGCAAAGAGACCTACACAACGCGATGATTAAGTCATCACTATACAGTAATTCCTAATAAGCAATCCTGAGTCCTCAAAAGTTATTGCTTAGTTTGGACAAAAGAAAGCATGTGATCCATTTTTGGACAGGTTTTTAAAGTGTGACGAGAAAAAGGGTTACATTCACAGGCGGATTTCCTATCCCCTATTAAGAGAAACACCACTTTTTAGGTTAGGGTTGTGTCGGCCACACACTTGCTGGGAGAAACGAAGTTATTCTCCCAGCACCTGAAACTGCAAGTTGTTGCTGATGATGCAACGTCACTTTAAACTTCCTGCTTTCGAAAGGACGCTTTTAAAACCCCCACAGAGCCCAGCCCATCCATCCTCCGAGCACATCCTTGCCAGGGCAGTCGTCACCAGCATCAGACAGGGTGCAGACGACGGGACCCTCCCCCCCACCCCCAACCCGGTTGACTCGGTAGACTCGCGACGGGAAGCACCCTTCCGCCTCTGGGACTTGCCCAGGGTGCTCAGAATGCGGAAGCGCGCCTCCAACCCGAACCCCCCCCCCGCTCCCCGGCCCGGCCCGGGGAAAGCGCCGACTGGAGGCGCCCGGCACCCGCTCCCAACCCGGCGCCACGACCCTGGGAAAGGGCGAAGCGACACCAGGCAGAACCAGCGACGCGAGGGGGGCCAAACAGCCGCGGAAACTCACGCTCTCTACGGCCCGCCTGCGTCCCCACGTCTTGGCGCGCGTGTACGTCATCACGCACGGGCGCCAGAACACTCCGGGTGCCCGGGACCCACAGGGCGGGGAGAAGGGAGCGTGGGCGACCTCGCGCCGCGGCTTGCACAGCAGAGCGGGAGGGGCGGGGCTGGGGTGGGGAGGGTCGTAAAGCGGGGCGGACAGCCTCCCTCTGCGCATGCTCAGTTGCGCGCCTCCGCGCTCTTCGCCGCCCCGGGATGGACGTGCGCTCCGTGTGCGGTGGCAGTGGCTTGGGGCAGGTTTCGAGGGCCTCGCTGGAGAGGGTCCGCTGCTGAGCGCAGTGGGGGTGGGGGTGGGGGACTTGTATCCCGGCCCCATCCTCCCAGCACCGAGTAAAACGTGGATGATCTTCCTTGGGACCGTAACTGTTGGTCGCCCACCGCGCGTAAAGCAGAGGAGCGGCCTGCTTTCGAGGGACCGGACGTGGGGGACCCCCGGCGAGGGGGCCAGGTGGCGGCTGAGAAACTGGTCTTCTGGGGTCCCATCCGTACCGCGAGGTCCTGCTGCTGCGTGGAGGAGTCGGACCCTGCCCGTGAAGTGCTGGTGGGAGAGACAGAAACTCCCACCTTCGTTGAGTTAGCGGCACACCGCACCAGAGCGTCCGTGTCTGGTGGACCCCGTGGTTACTAAGTAGGCCACCAAAACAAGGCCCTGGGGGTGCTGCCCACTCCCCAAGCTTAGCCCGGAGCTCGCATTTCTTAGTCTGTTTGTCCATTGAGGGGCTTCTGGTGTTAGGTATTTCGATGGAGGTCTCCTATGAAGCCGTTTTAGGAATTATGCTTCTATCCCAGAACAAGTGTTAGATTCAGTTGTAAGAGTTAAGTTCAATGTAGTAATGTTGTATTTCTTTTCTGCAATACCAAGAGGCTGGCCTACTCTTTGGTATGGAACTTTCTAGTAACTAAGGGGAAGACCTGCCTTCCAAAGGCAGGTGGTGGTATGCTGGGCTGTACTTATTGGAAGTTGTGGCAGCTGTGTGTAGCGAGTCTTGTCTTTTGTTACTGTTTGTTGCAAGGACTCTTCGTGGAACTGTTCATTTTGGAGTTTGAAATTTAAATGAAAATTTGGCTCATGTTCAGAGGAATATAACAGACTTTCAAGTGACAGGGAAGATTCTTAGGAAATTCCAAGTATGTATTCTTTGAGCCTTACAAGTCATGCCTTTCTTCTAAAAACAATACGCTGATCAGAAAGTCTGACTGATGGAAACTGCATTCCTAGAACGTCAACTGAAGGGGGGGTGGGAAGTAGATGAATCGCCTATAGGAGAATTTTATATACTTCTCTAGAAAAAAGATAAACGTAATTATTCAGAAAGAAGGGGTCTTCATTTATCTTTCTGATCCATGATCATACGCATTAATTCAATTCATACTAATCCTGTCTTCTGTTCTCTAACACCCTTTATACCTTTCTGTAATCGCATCATTTTTCTTGTTGTTATCTTAATACGTCAGATACAGAAGTAATTTTAAGGGAGCCACAAGTCAAGAAGTCTCAATACAGTAATCTCAAAAATGTCATTTATAAGGATTTAGAGTATACGTAGGCAATTATATTCCATTTTAAATATTACTGGTGAAAAAACGTAATAGACATTTAAGAGGACAGAAAAAGTCTGCCTTTTTAAAAATGACCTTTTTTTTTTGGTCCTATGGTTCATTAAACAGCCTGCAACTTTAAGTTGTATTGAAATCAGCAAATTGTATGCTCAAGTCCTATTTAGATTGGCCGACATCAGTTAGATAATAATTGTGCATCTTAAACATTAACATATGAGGCAGTCTCACATCCCTTCACTGAGACAGGGCTTTTAATAACAATAGAACAAATAACAAAGATTCAATGCCCGAAGACCTTTAACATTAAACTTATGCAATTGTTACATTACTTTGTAAGATAATGATTCCTAAACAAAGTATTCATTATCTTAATCACGAGAAAAAGCATTTGTGCACATGATATATAATATCCAAGACCCATCTAATGATCTGAACAATTCTCTACTTTTATCAAAGGTTTGAAAGAAAGCAGCAGTGTCTGGGATTAAGCCATTTGATGTAAACGAGTGTTCCTACATTGTGGTCCTAGCATATAAATAGAGGAGTTGCGGTAACAACCTTTGTACAGTTCATAAACCTAGGATTGAAACTGGCAGGAAGGCAGAGGAGTATCATCTTCAGCCTTCAAAACCCGGCCTGAACAAGGGAGGACATCAGTTAGCAGCACCATGAGCAAATAACACGACTGAATTATTTTTTGAAAGAGGAGCTTGTTTTGGTATACCGTTGCTTTTAGTGGATCACTTATTGTTGTACTCAGCACTGTACCAAAAGATGTATAAAACTTATCAAAGAATGTATAGCTTCCTCGTTAGGCAAAAGCTTGCAAAGTAATTCAAGAACAATCTAAGAACCACAAAAGTAAGTACAAAAATTGCATCATGTATTATGATAATAGTGAGACCAACAATAGTATTTAATAGTAATAGACCATGCAAACAGTAACCTTAAGAAATTTTCACTGGCTTTACTGATATCAAACAAACTAGACTTTAAGACCAGAAATATCTCTGGAGACACATTTCACACAGAGTCGGTACATCAAGAAGATGTAACAAATAGAAATGTACATGTGCCCACCCACAGAACCCTAAATACATGAAGCAAAAACTGATAGAGTTGAATGGAGAAATAGATAAATAGTAATAGTTCGATATTATTCAATATCCTATTCTCAATGGGTAGAGCAACTAGACAGGAAACCATTAAGGATATAGAATGCTTGAACAACACTACCAGCCTTATACATATAGATCACTGTACTTAATGATGGCAGGGTTTATATTCTTTTTAAGAAGTATAGTCTTTAGAATACTCCATATGGTAGGCTATAAAACCGGTCTCCATACATTTAAGACGATATGGATCATATTCTATGATGTAACCATGTTCTGTGGTTCCGAGGTTAGGAATAGGCAATAGGAAAAAAACAGAAAATCTCCAAACATTTGGAAATTAAATTACTCAAGAGTTGAAGAAGTTATGAAGGAAATTAAAAAATATTTTGAACTGAATGAAAATGAGAACATTGAAATTTGGCGATGCAGCTAAAGCAGTGATCTGAAGGGTATTTACGACTTTAAACACCTATATTAGAAAAGAAAAAGGGTGCCAATAATCTAGGTTTATACCTTAAGAACTAGAAAAATAAGAGCAACCATAGCAAGGAAACAGGAGGGAATAATTATTGTATTAGAAACCAGTGAAATAGAGAAGAGAAAAATCAGGAAAATCAATGAAAATAAAAGTTGGCTCTTTGAAAAGTTCAGTAAATTTGACCAAACTTTATTTATTTGGCTGCCCCTCCCAAAGAGAAGATACAAATTACTGAAATTAGGAATGAAAGCAATACACCGCTGCCAACCCTGCCAAAATTAAAAGAAGCTATGAGTAACCTTATGTCAACAAATTAGACAATGTAGTTGAGTTGGACAAATGCCTACAAAGATACAAATTGCCAAAACTGAGTCAAGGAAACAAAGTCTGGAGTTTGCATCCATGTCCTACAGCTACCAGAACAAAGTACCACCAACTGGGTGGCTTAAACAACAACAATTTCTGTCTCACACTTCTGGAAGCTAGAAGTCCATGATCGAGGTGGAGAGCAGGATCACGCTCTCTCTGAAACCTGTAGGAGAGAATCCTTGACTCTTTCTGGCTTCTGGTGGTTTGTCAGTGGTCCATAGCACTCCTCAGCTTGCAGCTACTTCAGTCTCTGCCTCCATCATCACATGGCCTTCTCCCCTCGTGTCCATTTCCTCTTCTTATTAGGACACTGGTAATAAAGGATCAAGAGCCCGTCCTACTCCAGGATGAACTCAGGTTGACTAATTACATCTTCATTGACCCTGTTTCCAAATAAGAATCCATTCTGGGGTACTGCGGGGTTGGGACTTCAACATACCTTTTTGGGTGATGCAATTCAACCCATAACAGATCCATAACAAGTAAAATTAATATAGTTGGCCCTTGGACAACATGGGTTTGAACCATATGGGTCCACTTATACACAGATTTTTTTTGATAAACACTACTGTAAATAAATTTTTCTTAATGTTTTTCTCTAGCTTTATAGCAAGAATATAGTATACAATACATACACAAAATATGTATTAACCACTTTATGTTATTGGTAAGGCTTCTGGCCAACACTAGGCTATTATTTTGGGGGAAATCAAAAGTCATACATGGATGTTAACAGTGCAGGGGGTTTGGTGCCACTAACCCCTATGTTGTTGAAGGGTCAACTGTACTTTAAAATCTTTCCACAGGGTTACCTGGCTGGCTCAGTCAGAAGAGAATACAACTCTGGATCTTGGGTTTGTAAGTTCGAGCCCCATGTAGGTTGTAGAGATTAAACATAAAATCTAAAAAAAATTAAAAATAAAATAAAATCTTTCTACAAAGAAAAACTCAGGCCCAGATGGATTAACTGATAAATTCAATCAAATATTTAAGTTAGAAATGATGCCATACAAAACGTAAGAGAAAATCTCTGTGATTTTAGGTTAGGCAAACACTTCTCAGCTATGACACCAAAAGCCCAGTCCCACAAAAGAAAAAATTGATAAACTGGATGGCCTCAAAATTTTTAAAAAATTTGCTTTTTAAAAAGACATCATTAAGAAAATGAAAATCAAGCTACAGATTGGAAGGAAATATTTGCTAATTTTCTATTTGATAAGGATTTATATCTGCTTATTTAAAGTACTCTTATAATTCAACAAGAAGATAAACTTCATTTGAAAAACAAGCAAAAGATTTGAATAGATCCTTCACTGAAGAGAACATTAAAATATTCCCAATATCGTGTCACCTGGGTTGCTCAGTCGGTTAAGCATCTGGACTCTTGACTTCAGCTCAGGTCACAATTTCACCATTTTTGAGTTTGAGCCCTGAATAGGGCTCTGCACCGACAGCACAGAGCCTGCTTGGGATTCCCTCTCTCTCCCTTCCTCTCTGCCCCTCTCCCACTCACTTTCTGTCTTTTAAAATACATAAAAAAGTTAAAAAAAAATATTCCCAATGGCATTAGTCATTAGGAATGGGCCAATTAAAACTTGCACAGCCCCTGCAGTGACTATAATAGAGAAGACAGGCAACAATGTGCAGAAACGGGAGCTCTTGTTAATTCCTGGCGGGACTGTAAAATGACGTGGCCTCTTTGGAAAACAAGTATTTTTTAAAAAGTTATACACTCACTTATGGTGCAACCCAGCAATTCCACTGTTAAGAATGTACACAAGAGAAGCGAAAATATGTCCACAAAAGAGTTGAATGCAAATTTCACAGCGATAGTATTCATAATTGCCAAAACCTGCAAACAGTCTGAATGCTTCTCCACTGTTGAATGGATAAAGCAATAAAAAAGATACAAATGACTGATTCATCCTACAACATGGATGAATCCCAAAAGCAGTATGCTAATTGAGAGAGAAAGCAGACCCAAAAGACTACATATTGTAGAATTCCATTCATAGGAAATTTCCAGAAAAGGTAAATCTATACAGATGAGTGGTTCTTGGGACTGGAGATGGAAGTCAAGTTAACTAAATGGACAGAAGGGAACTTTGGGGGATGATAAAAATGTTCTAAAACTGGATTGTGAAGATGGTTTCCTAACTTTATAAATTTATTAAAAATTACATTAGGTGAGGGCGCCTGGGTGGCTTAGTCATTAAGTGTCTGACTTCGGCTCAGGTCACGATCTCACAGTTCATGAGTTTGAGTCCCACATCGGGCAAGCTTGAGCCCTAATTCAGGTGAGCTCATGCCCTACTTTGGGTGAGCCCATGCCCTGTTTAGGGTGAGCATGGGTCCTGAGTGAGCCCTGCTTCTCTCTCCCTCTCTTTTCCCTCTCTCTCTGTCTCTTTCTATCCCTTGCTCACTTGTGCCCTCTCTATACACAGAGAATGAGTGAGTTCTATGGTATGTAAATTCCATCTCATTGAAGCTTTTTAAAGAGAAAAAGATAACCAGTCTGTGGACAAATGTGGCCAGTCATCTACAAGGTCTAGTAAAGAATGAGCATGGCAGACTACACAGGGCTTACCCATCACATGCTATGTTCAGAGCATTATTCTTGAGTTGGGGGATACCAATCAGATATGGATGCCATACCCTAGGAACTTCTAGTCCTGAAAAGGAGCCAAGGGATCTACATAAATTTTAAAGAAGCTGGATAGAGCTAACTATTCTTACTGATGTCTAGTTCAATTAATTTGGGACTTTAAAGGAAGAGAATATTAATTAGGAGCTGGACAGATGAGGAAATCCTTTGTGAAGTTGACATTTGAATGGTATCCTTGATATGTAAGTAGGATTGTACCCACTGACGTGAATGGAATGGAGCATTCTGAACCAAAAAGCAGTAAGATAAGAACAATATTGTGAGGAATCATTAGGGTGATTTATGCTTTATGTATTATTTGAACAGGGTGTTATTTTCATCAATAGTAACAGATGAAAAGGGTATGCCATGATGTATGACCATTCTTGGTGTATGACCATTTATGTAGATACTGAACTAAATGGAATGGAGAATTAAGGAGAATAATGGGAAAGGTTAGCTGTAGATTATGGATGTAAGATAGAGAATATTAAATCTTATTTGAAAAAACACCATTAATAAAATGCAGTCAATTAAAATGCTTTAGAAATTCTTATAATGCTCTTGTCTTTGAGTCTTTATCTGGAAATGTATGCTTTGGAACGCCAATGATTTTTTGTTTAAAGGAAGAATGTAGAATTAAGGATCTATCATGATTGAATTTATTCTGCAGCCAATGAGAGAAGTTCTGACAGTCATAAGGTATACTAAAACCACATATAGCAATGCACTTGCAACAGACCTGTGATGGTTAATTATTCTGAAATTATTATGTACATTATTATAATTGAATATGAATTTTCACTAATCAACTCTCAATTAGTCTACCTTGTCTGAGAAGGGCTGCAATAACAGTAAAATATTTCATGTTATTCTTTGGGTATTTTAATGCTTAGAATTTAATGCTTAAACTCCTGCCCCTAGATCAGCCACTTCCTGATTTCCAATCATACCAAAAACAGATCATTTTACCCGTTATATTGAGCATTAAACCAATAAAACTTCATTCTCTCCTCATGTATTGTCTAAATGATTGTCTAAGGGGTAATCCCCTCCCTCCATAGAAGATGAATAAGCCTTAATTTCCTTCTCCCTGCCCCAGTAACCACTAGAGAACAAGAATATAACATGGAAATCTGTTAGTCAAAGATTCTGTCTTGGGACTTGGACTCTTAGGAGATCTGGAAATGGTCGTTTGGAAGCCATGGTCATCTCAGCACCATAAATGACAGTGCTTCAGTGTGAGAGCTGGAGGCTGAGTACCACTTAAGGCACCTTTAGCATGACTACCTCAGAATACCCTGAGCTCTGACTCAACCCTTGACCTACTCCTGCTAAGACCTTCAGATATAGATTTTATTTTCTTACAAATCAGTATTATTTTGGTAAATTATAAGATTGTTTTCTTACTCCTGCAACATCCTACAAGCTCTCACTGTTACCACCACTATGACTTCCACTTGCTAAGTAAGTTAATGCACTTAAAGGTCATCAAAGCGCCTATCACACAATCAATACTCAATATGCATTCACTGTTATTATACTATTAGCTACCATTTGTTGAGTGTCTACCACTTGCCGGGCACCTCACCTCTATTTTAAAAATGAGAAGGGGGCGCCTGGGTGACTCAGTCCGTTAAGCGTCCCACTCGTGATTTCTGCTCAGGTCACGATCTCACAGTTCATGAGGTCGCACCCCACGTGAGGCTCTGCACTGACAGCACAGAGCCTGCTTGAGATTCCCTTTCTCTCTCTGCCCCTTACCCATGTGTGCGTTCTCTCTTTCTCAAAATCAATAAAGGGGTTTTTTGTTTGTTTTTAATGAGGAAACAGAGGGTCAGAAAGTCTAATTTATCAAAGCACACATACCTAGTGGGTAGAGGGAATGATGGGGATGATCAAACTTTCTTCCTAATACATTATTTCTACTTCTAAATATTAAATGACTAGCACTGTGTGTCACCGGATGCGGAATCATCTATGTAAGAGGTAATTTTGTTTTTATTCCTATACATGTTTAGAGTTTTCCTTGTTTAATTATCTAAACCATTAAAACTGGACATAACCATTGTCCATTTTGGATTTATTTGGAATGATTGTGTTTCTTTCAATTATCCACATTTTTCTATTTTCAAAAGTAATTTATTGTTTTGGATAAATCTTCCTTAATCTTGTTTTCACTTATGATGATTATCTCAAAATAAAATTAGGTTTACAGATGTCCCATTGTTCTTATGTTTACAGGATAATAGTAGAATATTGTTTGAGAGCTCCCATTTCTTTCAAATAATAAATCCCAAATAAGTAATTTAATGATTATTTTAGCAGCATTTTTCTTTTACATCTGCAAATGCCCCTTCTATTTTTATATCAACTAAAATTCTTATGCTTCCATGAGTACAATGAATGATTTTGCCAAATTGGCAGATTTTGCCAGTCTGCCAAATCATATTTTCTACGTGCCCTCTGGGACCTAACAGGAGACCCTCTAAACCACACCTTCTCCAATCAGGCAGATTGTATCAGGAATATTGTAAATGTGCTTTATGAAAAACTAATTTAGATAAGGAAGTCTTAGAAAAGGAAGAGCTATCAATCATCTTTCTAGGAAAAAAAAAATGTCCATAAAGGAGCTCGCAGCAAAATATGGGAAATGTGGCTGTGATCACAGCAGTAACAGTAGCAGGCGTTTGTGTCAACTTCCCATCTACTTGTAGCCCAGGTGATTTCAGGACCTCCCCTGGGCAATATAGGCACGTCCAACCCACAGGTACCCAACTGTTCCTCCACCACTGCTTGCATCCACAATTAAACATAATGTGTTTTAATTTTTTTTAACTGTTTATTTATTCTTGGAGGGAGAGAGAGAGAGAGTAGGGGAGGGGCAGAGAGAGAGAGGGAGACACAGAATCTGAAGCAGGCTCCAGGCTCTGAGCTGTCAGCACAGAGCCCGACGAGGGGCTTGAACTCACAAACTACTATATCATGACCTGAGCAGAAGTCAGACGCTTAACCAAGGCGCCCCAAACCAGAATCTGTTTTAAATGGAGGGCTGTTGAGGGAACACTTAGAAGAGAATGAATGCCACCTAAAGGTCAATGGGTCAACCTGTTCCCTAGCATGTGGTAGTCCTGGGCGGTGACTGGGAGAATCAGAGGCAGAGGCATCTCAGGTGGAGGGAGCCAGGGACAAAAGACACAGTCAAAAAACTTACAGAATTATTGCTAAGGTTCTATCCAACTTAACGACAACAGGCTAGGAAAAATGGGGCAGAACATGGGGTCGGGGGGGGGGAGGGGGTTGATATCACCTATAATGACAGAGAGCTCCACTTTGCATTATTTAGATTTTTCTTTTTCTTTTTAAATTTAACACACCTGATTTCTAATCAAAGCATTTCCTTCTCGGGGGGATTTGTTTTTTTGAGTGCTAACCACATAAGTAAGAGCTGTCATTTATCTGAGAATTTTAAATATGTGTAACTGGAAAAGGATTTTTAGAGGTAACTTTACTTTTCTTATGAGCATGCCAGGCATCAGGTGGATGTCAGGTCATACAAGGTTTTATGCTGCCAATTATTTTTTAATATTTATTTTGAAATAATTGCAAACTTTAGAAAAGTTGCAAAAATAGTACAGAGACTTTCTCTATATTCACAAAATATGCTGTTAACATTTGTTTCTCTTTTCCTCTCCCTCTCTGTCTTTATATATACATTAATATTAGCATTAGTATTTTAATATATACACACACTTTTTTCTTAATTATTTTCATGTAAATTGCAGGCAAGGTGCTCCTTTGCTTCAGTATCATTGCCTAAAACAAGATTTGTTTTTTAAGAAAAAAGTTACCAGTCTTAAATCTCTGGGGTAAATCTAGCACACTATTCTATGCATTTTAAGTTGCAAACGTCCAAGTGCCATGAAGCTCAGTTGGGAGCAAATGATGACATCCATTCTATTCTAGACCATACATTTAAATATTGAGTAGAGCACAACCTGGATTTTAAAAAAGCAAAATGCAAATTGATACTTTGGGCTGAACTACCAACACGAATTAAACATTTCTAACTACCAACAGGACTCAAACATTTCTTTCTACTAGGGCACAAAATGACAAACATTCCGACAAAATTTAATTCATTTGACTCAGTAATGTCCCAGAACCTTAAAATCAATTGATTGAATGACTACAATGAATCCAAGATATCGAGGATGCGGCGAGGTGGGGATGAGCATGGGTCTAACAGGCTATGGTAGAACTTACTATTACATAAACCTTTAAAGCTGTTTGAGCGCTTGATGCAGGCTTTTGTTTCTAATGTTTCTGACTTACAAGGAACAAGAAAACACAGAAAATTGGAAAATGCACAGAATATGATTTTCAGTTCTACCACTGCCATGTGGCCTCACGTAAGCCATTCTGACCCTCTGACACTTAATTTCCTGAACTGTAAGATGAGGGAATCACATGAAATGATTTCTAAGTTCTCCTTCAGCTTAAATATTTTAAGATTCTAAGATGGAAAGAAAAAATAAATACAATGTTAGAAAAAAAATCAAAGAAGATAATAAAATATAAAATGTGACTATAAGTAAAAGTTGCTAAGCCAAAGAAACATTTTAAGATATGGATGAAAGATCACTATAATTTTCAACACTTAAAAATTCACATAAGTTTAATTAAAACCTTGATAGTGAACAAAAGTAAAAGGAATAAAATATATGGTTTCGCTGTATTTTAGAATGAAGAAAACAGAACGAGGACACAGTCAAAAAACTAAATACAAATCACAATTACTTACTAAATATGTCTTGTGTTACGATGTCGATGAGACACGGTTACAGCTCTAGACAAAGAAATCTCAATTATGGAATAACGCACAACTTGAAAAATCAAGCAACATAAAGTTAAAACATTTCTATCTATTGAAAGCCTGTAAGTCATGGGGCGGGGAGGGAAGAAAAATATATAACTAAGTGAAGTCAACAACAGTGAAACCAACTCAAGCAAAGAGTAAGCTGATTATTTTTTAACTTCCTAGGAAAAAATATCAAGAATTCATTCACTGCCCTTACAAAATATAGAAGACACTCGTAATCGTGATTGCATTCATAAGCAGCTTGAATTCCAGCACACCAAGCTTCAGCCTTAGCCCTAGCCAAGGGACTGTGTGTTCTGACCAACCTCTCAACTGGGCCAATAATTCTTTCTTCTGTGGCTTCTCGCCAGGATTCAATGAGATAAGGTATGCAAAATGTAAACCTTCGTGACTGGCACATAGTTAAAGGCTCAAAAATATGAACTCTAATATCAACTTTTCCGCAATTCATACTCAGTTTTCCACTTTGGGGAGGAAAAGCCAGAGCTTGAGTGGCAGAGATAAAAGAAAATGGGGGGTATTGGAAGCCAGAGAAAGAATGGGGGTCTGACTGATGTGGGGGTGCTGGGTGCCCACCTTCCTGGACCAGTTAACAGGCCCTGTTTCTTCAACACTGCTCTTTGGAACACCAAACTTTCTGGTAATTCCTTTTTCGGTCTGTGTTAACAGCTTTTCTGATCTAACTTGCAAAAACAGAAGTTAATTTTTAAAACAAATATTTACTTTTCTGTGGACTTCTTTAGAATATGCACCTGAGAAATGGAAGATTCATCAAGAGAGTCTTAGGAGTGATGACTAGATATTAGTCTGAACAATACTCTGTCATAGATAACTCATTTGCCTTTTTCTTTTTTTGAATGAATAAAGCTCCTTATGAGAAAAATTAAAACAAGGATTGACTACCTGCCTTTTTAGGGAGTTTTTCCTAGGCCTTAGGAAATATTGTTTAGTCAGTATCAGAAAAAGAATCACTGATGAAAATAAAGGCTATCATTTACTGAACGTTTGCCATGTGCTTTACTCATCAAACTACATTTATCCTTCTAATGAGTCTACGAAATAGGATTATTATCTCCTTTTACAGATACAGAGCTCCAAAACAAAATGACTAAGTACAAGTTCACAAAGACAAAAAGACTTTGGACTTAAACCTAAATCGCCATGAATTCACCCACAAATCTTCAGCTGCCCGAGCTACCGGAGGGACCTGATTTGTAGGAGAAAACTACCATTTAGTTTTCATACTTAAACCTCGGTTTGATATTTTATTAACAGGTTTTTACCTTGAATTTTCTTGAGACTTATTTTTAGTGCACATAATCAAGGGAGAAAAAATAATGAAGGGAAAGGCTGACTCTTCCAGCACCAGGTTATATTTAATCTTAGGGAAAGGCAACATGTTGTTTAATTTTCAAGCCCCACTGAGAAATAATATGACAGATTTTAACTGTATTTTTATGGAAGAAATACAAGACATGTTGCTTATTGAATATTCTTGGACTTTTAACCACATGTGATTGATTTAAGGTGAGTATTTAAGAGTAGTTTTTAAAATTATTTATTTTTGGTAAATTGTAACCAGTTGTTTCCTCGAAGACAACAGTCTCTAGAAGCACTTTCTTCCTTTTGGCTGTGAAAAATATTCACAAAATAAAATATGCACATCAATTAGATGTGGCAAATTGTGTAGCCTCTTAGAAAGACTTGAGTTATATTAGACCTTCTTTTGATTAATGGGCATTCTTTAAATGAATTAGCCCAGATTCTGCCCAGGAGCATAGTCTGGGCATCCCAGGGGAATGCACTAGAACAAGTCAGAATGTGGAATATCTGTCTTCATCATCAAATACTGTTCAAAAGCAATTGGTTTTGAAGTACTCTTCAGACAGAGGTCACAAACTCCAGTGCCTAGAGGAGGTAGGCAGGTGATACAGAGTCAAGTGGGCTGGGTGGAGGAAAGGACCTGACACATCATGGTGACAAATGGCACCTGACACTTGGCCATGGTGTTAGGGAGATGAGCTGGTGCCATGGGACTCTGGCAAACTGGCCATGGAAAGGGGCAGCTGTTTTTCAATTTTGGCTGACTGAGGCCATTTGGGAATCGGGGCTCAATGCTTTCAGATCATTTGATTTTTAAAGAGGAATTAGAATTTCAAATTTTGATGGGTATCTTCTAATGTTTAATAGTTGACGATTACTTTTGAAAATACTAGTTGGGCCAATTAAAAAAAAAATACCCTGGACCACTTCTGGTTAATAGGCTACCAAGGGTGCAACTTCTGATTTAAGGAAATGAGACAAATAGTAATAGAAGTGATACCTGCAAATGATCTCATGGTTCTGAATTCTTATACCTCTTTACTAGCCTTTATATAACATTAAAAATGCACTTAAGTTATACTTGACCAAAACAAACAGCAAAGAAGGTGTAGGCCTGGCGTCCTATATGAAACCATATGGTGCGTTCCTTGATGTGTGAACTCTATACCACCTCCTTCAGAATTAACTAAAGAGCTTATTTAAAATGTGCATGCTGGATTTACATTAATTAGGTCTCAGGTGGCTGCTACAAATCTGACTTTGTGCAAGCAAGCACCTCAATCCCCAGATGATTCTAACTGCCATTAACGGAGCTCCCCCATTCTGAGAACACGCAGGGGATGTGGTCACTTCCTTTACGTCTGTATCATCCCTGTACTCCCAAGCAGACACAGCTCTGATTTAAAAAGGGTTAAGTTTTGGACTCTTTGGATCCCTGGTTGCTTGGGTGACCCAGAACACGTCTGTGCTTTTGGGTCATTCAATTCTGTAGTTCACAGTGACAAATGTCTACCTCATTAGCTTGCAGTTTATAGATGCTCAGTACACGTCTTCATTTAGCTAATGTCTTCGTGGGTTATTTCCTCCTGGCTCCCTACTGAGGATCAATGTAGTGTACCTGATCGGCGCCCAGTAAGTAATTTTTGATCGACTATTATAATGTATTAATTAGAACACTGTCAACTAGGCCTACCAAATCAACTGTCTGTGACTGAACTGAACAATCATTTACTTTAACCCACGAGGCATTTTGGGTAAGCCAATAATTTGACTAATTTTTAGTTCTCAGAAAATTATTTGATGACATTGACCAAACGAGCCCATCCCCAAATAATAAAATTTCTGGCCTCACCTGCTCTTAAATTCAGGAAGCAAGCACATTATTAGGAGTGTGTAACTCACTATGCATTCTTACACAGGACAAAAATAGTATCATGAAAGTGTGACAGTCGCATCATTCTAGACACTGGAAACATTAGCTGTAGAATATGCTGATAGATTGGCACGTTCAATGAGCTACACATTTTAGTGTGTCTAGGGAAAAACCACAACTGAAATGTAAATTGCTATTTTGCTTCGGTGAAAAATGAAGCAAAATGCAAGTTGTATTTTAAAAACATCAAGATCAGGAAAAGGCAATAGACCTGTGTGTTCTATCAACAACAGAATCTGGGTATAGGGCACAGTTTAAGAGATCATTCATCACTTAGCTTAGACTATAAATAAACTGCCTCTTAAACCATTCCATGCATTGGTAGACAAAAGAAAATTTTGACCTCCAAGGTAACCTTCTCCAGAAGATAAACTGATAATTTTTTGCACAGCTTGTCTTTTTTTCATCATTTCCATGCTATTCTAGTTAAGGCAACAAGCCTTGCAGTTCAGAATATTCAAATATGCTATTAGGATCCTGGACACAGTGATGGGTCTTGAATTCACCCCTGCAGAGGTGAAGTAACATTAAATTTGTCCCTGCCTCCTCTAAGTCAGCAAGATGGCACCATACAATATCTTTAGAAATACTAAGTTAGGAAGCCCACGGAGAAGAAGGTGAAAAGAAGGTTAGCTACAGCATAAAATCACGCACCAGATGCGATGACCCTTCATCAGAGGCTCTGTAGCCTGCAAGTCAGCATAATGTTATCGGATTCCCCTTCCTAGCTGAAGCCAGACACATTGACAAAGGCCACCCCACCTGCACACTGATAAGCCATCAGCATCACCTCACAAACTAGAAACACAGAGCTGGGGCAATTTATAAAGAGAACTTAAAGCTATAAATAGCCTCTTTTATTTTCTATTCCCCTCTATTCCCCTCACCCCAAACCCAAAGAATTGACCTTTTCTTCTAATGTCTGAAGAGCCCATGAATATAACTTAGACATAAACATTGACCTTTGGTAGCCAGAATTCCAAAAATTACACTTTGAAGAATTCCTAGAAAACTCAGTCCTCCATTTTTTGAGCAAGTGGAATAAAAAACTTTAGTATTGCTCGGAACAAATAGAGTGACAGCTCTTCAAATAACCGTTTCTTCCACAGAAGACACTTAGCAGAAATAACTTCAACTAGAATTAATGAAGTGGAATAAAAATTGCCAGTTCTAATTTGTACTTTTGCCTTCTGTTACGTAGGTAAAGTGCATGGTCTTGGAATCAACCAAACTTGATATGCTTTGATTAATACAGTATAAAAATTTCCAAAAGAGTTCTGTGTGACCTAGAGGAATTAAAAAGTAAGATATTCAATGAATCTTGAAAGCTTGGATGAAATGTATAGTAACTGTATTACCTGATACACAGATCTTTATTTTAGAAAAGAGAATCCCCAAACTGGATGCGAAGTGGGATTCTAGAAGGCAAATTCTAGGAAATTGTTCATGATGAAATTTTATTTCATTTTATTTTATTTTATTTTATTTTATTTTATTTTATTTTATTTTTTAATTTTATTTTATTTAGTTTTGAAAGAGGGAGAGCATGCAAGAGGAGCAGAGAGAAAGGGAGAGAGAGAATCCCAAGCTGGCTCTGCACCGTCAGCATAGAGCCTCATGCAGGGCTTATCACAAACCATGAGATCGTAACCTGAGCAGAAACCAATAGTCGGACACTTAACCGACTGAGCCACCCAGGCCCCCAGAAATATTATTTTAGAAATTAGAAAAATCATTTCAACTGCTCCCGTTGCAGAAATTAACTCATCATATAATTACTGATGGGAAATTAATTGCATGAAGACAACCAAGGACCTCAGATTAATGATTAGAGTTCATGAATAAGGATCATGGGAAGAAAAATTAATTAGATTGGTTTGGGCAAAGAAAAGAAAATAAGTTCAAGTCAGTTATACCTAAGAAGGAATCAGAAGCATGCACTTTAAAAGAATGGTGTTGGGGCCCCTGGGTGGCTCAGTCGATTGGGCCTGCGACTTGGGCTCAGGTCATGTTCTCGCAGTTCCTGAGTTCGAGCCCCATGCCGGGCTCTGTGCTGACAGCTCAGAGCCTGGCTGCTTTGGATTCTGTGTTTCCCTCTCTCTCTGCTCCTTCCCCACTCGCACTCTGTCTCTGTCTCTCAAAAATAAATAAACATTAAAAAAAAAAAGAATGGTGTTGGGAGGGCCGTCCACCACTGGCCAGATGCAGTCTGTGAAAAGTCTTTGAGTGGCCAGCCTGTAGCCTTCTCCCTTTCCTGATGCTGAGCAGTCTCTGTAGTTAGTCACATGGGCAACCATGTCAAGGTGCACACAGTGTGACTACCATAAGTTCCTACTCCCTGGGGGACAGCAACGATGGGAGGATGGCTTGTTTTCTGCTTGCAGGGCTGGGGTCATGGGCTCCTCTCCTATACCAAGCCCGCTTTTTGTGCAATATCCATTTCAACCACTTGTGTCGGCCTGGTGGACTTGTGGGGAGAGGAAACTGGCGTAAACATGACTTGTGGTTACTGCTTTTTCTATGAGTAATAAAATCATTCATCGCCGGGGAGAAAAGGTGATCAGATGTCCCATCAGCTTCCTAATCACTCAGGATTAAAATTCTAGTTATCTTTGAGTTCTGTCACGATGCTCCCAAATATCCAATCTGTTTTCAAAGCATTGTCTCCACCTCTGAATTTTTTCTGCATCTCTTCCTTCCTCTTCATTTTTACCACCACAGACTTAACCCAGACCCCCATGATCACATTGGTTCTATTGAAACAGACTCCTAATAGCCTATCCCTGCCCAAGGTTTCCATTTTATTCTATTTCCTGGATCTGCTCATGTCACTTCCCCTGTTTATCATATCAAGTGCTCTTCATTACTAATGAAATAAGTCCAAACTCTTTGATCTGCATTCAGAGTCATCTGTATGGTCCTCAAGGTTATATAATAGCATCTGATTCTAAAATTGGGTATCAAGTGCCTGCTATATAATAAAGATATGACACTAGATGTTCTGAACGGTTCTCAAAGGAATAGGACACTCTTCTTCTCAAAGATTTTGTGGTTGCCACTTCTTATAATGGCTATCACGATGGTTAACTAACAGGTGCTAAACACATTACAAGCATGATCTCATTTATAGACAAGCCACATGTTCTCCTTACTCCAGTCCACATAGAATGCCTGTGTTTCTTCATGATTCTCCCACCATTGTTCATATAGGCCTCTGCCAGGAAAGCTTTCTTCAAGCCACCTTTCTTTAAGACACATCTATTGCTCACCCGAAGATAGCAGCGAACAAATCACATCCATTCTCTACTTTATGAGAATAAATAAGTATAAAACATGTCTGGTGATATTTAAGAAACATAAAGTAAGTTAATAGTGTCAAACTGACCAAGTCTTGCCCCTTAAGGATGGGGTTTCTGTGATCCTCACCACTCTAGGGGAGGCCCTGTTCTATAATAGGGTAGGGATTGAAGGGTGAGGAGTGATGAAGAGTGGTAGGACTAATCCCATTCAAAATACATGGTTGAGGATAACGACCATAATGCCGATGATGGTTAATATTTATGGAGCACTCATAATGTAAGCTCTAACTGCTAAAAATCTCACAATGATTTAGTGAAATACTACTTTATTCACATGCTATTGACTTTTGAGACATGAGAGAGGTTGAATAAAATGGTTGACATTTATAGTGATGATAAGTGACAGTCAGTTGGCCCAAGGCAGTCCAGACCTAAGGTCTAAACTAATAGCCATTCCATGAATCGATGCACAGAGTATGAGGGTGCAAGAGATGGAGAAACTCGATGCTGGGTAGATGCCCCCCAAATTTCCATGTTAACTACCTCTGTGCCTCCAATCTCCTCTCTTCTAAACCCCTCCTTCAAAACTCCAAGAGTGCTCTATTCCACAAGAAAGTCCAACTTTGTCATTACCCTGATTAAACAATTCGATGGCTCCCACTGCTAGAGAGAGAATCTATTATTATTATTGTTATTACTATTATTATTACTTGCTAACAAAATGTATGAAGTGGTACGTACCTTGACTGTCAGTTTAAGAAAATCTCTATGCCAAACTTAAGCACCTGGTACAGAAGGAAAAGTTTATTTAGTGATTTATTAGCCATTATAAAGAGAATCCTTATTAGATTTCACTGATAGACTGGAATTTAGTTTCTATGCACAGAAATATGTCCTCAGGGGCATAAAAGCAAAGTAAGAGACAGCTCGGGGTGGCAAAAGGAAGAACAAGCACAAGGGCTTTGGAGCCAGAATTTGGAATCATGGCATGCTGACTTCCTTAGAGATCCAGCAGACTTATCTGCAGCACCATCAAGTGCAATTTGGGGAAATTTTTTCCTCCTCATAAGGTTGTTGTGAGCATCAAATGAGACCAGATATTAATGGGCTGAAAACAATGCCCGCATAGAAATTCCTGAGCAAATGATAACCATTATATATTATTAAAGTTTTCATTGTTCTACCCTTATTATATGCTATTATGGTAGTTAAATTCAAGTAGTAATATGTGAATGTAGCTTTAAAGACAAGCAATCTTATATTGCTTGAATATGGGATAAAAATCCTTCTTCCCGAGAAATCCACTGCAAGATTCCTTTTTCTTTTTAATGTTTATTTATTTTTGAAAGAGAGAGACAGAGTGTGAGCTGGGGAGGGGCAGAGAGAGAGGGAGACACAGAATCTGAAGCAGACTCCAGGCCCTGAGATGTTACCACAGTGCCTGACTCGGGGCTCAAACTCAGGAACCACGAGATCATGACCTGAGCCGAAGTGGGACACCCAACTGACTGAGCCACCCAGGCACCCCTCCATTGCTAAGATTTCTTATTTGTCCTTCTAGAATTTTTGTGTATAAAAATATACATGAGCTCTTTAAAAAAAATAAGTGATAGCATTTATTATATGGTTTGCATCTTACCTTTTTTTTTCTGTGAGGATTATTCTGTAATGGCACTTACAGATCTGCTGAGTTATCTTCAGTGGCTATGCAGTATTTCAATAGGTAAATGTGGCATAACTTATTTAACAAGCTTTATAACTGATGGACATGTACGTGGTTTTCAGTTATTTCCCATTGCAAAATAACATTTTCCTGAATATCTTTGTATAATTGTGTTTTTTAGAATTCATTTCTAGAAGGGGAATTGTTGGGTCAAATGGTATGTGCATTTGAAATTTGTATAGCTCTTGTGCAACTGCCTTCTGAAGAGGTTGAAAGAATTCATACTCCTCCTCAGTTGTAGTGTAAAGAAGCTATTTAAATACATTCCTTAAAAATCACTCAATTTTCTTAAGCCAATTTTCTCACTGTCCCAGAAAAGCCTATGCTACATTCCTACCTCCTTTCCTGTAATTGTCTTTGCTCCTAGCCTAGAATTATCCTTCTCATTTGTCCTATCTAAATCTTCCCCATCTGCATTAGTGGGACACATGTGGTAGTAAGTAAGAAAACTCAAGTGAAACTAGATTAAGGAAAATTAAAAGAGTGGGGAGGATAATTACTGAATGGATTCTAAGTAGTTCACGGAATTGAAAGATGAGCTGCAGGTTCCAGAGAAATTCTAGAGAGGTAGGACCAGAGTCTGCACACACACATCTAATTATTCATTTACAACTCTGAATCTCTGAATGATTGAATTATCTTCATTGGTAGACTGGTGGGTCTCATAACTGTCAAAAATGTGAAAAGGTAGCAAAGTATAAACACAGAACTTCAAAAGATATTTTTGCACTGGCAGCTGCTGGTTTATCCATACTATTGGTATCTTCTTATTTGACGGAATTCAATCAAGAAGTTTAGAAAGCTCTGGTAGAGTGTTCAGAAAAATCATCCCTCCTAAATATCAAGGAGTCATAATTTCAATGTTATTATTTATAATAATGTCCTATAAGTGAAAGTTGTGCAGCAACAATTCCAGAATCATCTCCTCCCCCACCTACATGACTAGAATATTTTGAAAGCGCCCCCTTCATCACGCTCTCCATGGTCCTGAACCACTACAGTCAATTGAAATGTGTTAGGAGGGGGAAAAGGGATAGAAAAAGTGAAGAAACTGCCCAGTTTTGTTAATTTTTAAATACTCTCAGTAACCAACAAAGAACTAAAACCAATCTTGATCGAACCAAAAGAGCAAGCGATTTTGTAGGAAGCCATGTCAATCTGTGCAAATGTGCAAGTGCACAGGCAAAGTCATGTAGGGGAGTCAGCAGATCATCACTGTGTAGAGAAATGGCACATCAACTGCCCTTCACAGTGAACTTATAAAAAATTACATGGATTTTCTTTATTTCTACTTTGATGTTATGATGGGATAATTGCAGAACTAAAATAATAATAAAGTCTCACAATTCATAAAGCTGTGTTTAAGTATATTTTGTAGTTCCATAAAGATTTTGAGAGTTATGGCTTTTACTCTTTGGTAAATTGTGTGCTCATCAATGACATAGTCATTTTTATTTTACATAATTATATTGTTGGTGTTGATTTATTTTACAAAAGATTTTATTTCTTACTTGTCCAGCTTAAGACTAAGTGCTAGTATTGATATTTGTCTTTTGGGGGCACTAAATACTTTACATTAATCTTTAAAAGTAATTCAAGATAGGGGCTCCTGGGTGGCTCAGTCGGTTGGCGACCGACTTCAGCTCAGGTCATGATCTCACAGCTCGTGAGTTCGAGCCCCGCGTCAGGCTCTGTACTGACAGCTTGGAGCCTAGAGTCTGCTTTGGATTCTGTGTCTCCCTCTCTCTGTCCCTCCCCTGCTCACACAGTGTCTCTCTGTCTCTCTCAAAAATAAACATTAAAAAAAATAACGTAATTCAAGATAAAGGGGAAAGCTATTATTTATTTGGGAAATTTTTAAAGCAATAAGGTGTGATTAATCTAAAAGTAAATTTCTAGAAATACACTTGCATATAAAAATATTATTTAAAAGTTTGGTAAAAAAATTAGGACATATGATCTTGGAAATTTTTTCTATGAATCTCTATCTCTCTCCTCACTTCCCCCTTCTTTCCCTGTCTTTGAATTTCAAGAAATGTCGTCTAGAAGTCTAGGTTTTAGAGGCAAGAAGGTAAAAGTCCGTGGTGAGAATTATCTAAATATAACATCCATACCTTTATATATTTCAATACCTTTATCCTTATGGCAATTTTTCAAGTAAGAGTTATTTAGCAATTAGAAAATGTGTTGCCATGATTATCCACGTAAGCGCTACAGATTTTACTATACACATTTACTGTACTGTATACATCTGAAGAGTACATTGAACTCCAGTGATTTCCCTAGAAATCAAATCATACCCTGGGCAGTTTGTGTGCACCTGAGATTAATGTTGATCAGTCTTACACATAAAACACAATAAGGCTAAAGCCTGTGCCAATTCCAAGGTTTCCTCTGATTTGACCATCAGTAGCAATTGACTTACTAGTTTACTTTCTTCTCCCTGATACAGTGTCTTCCCTTTGCCTTAAAGAGAACACCCTTAAGTAGTTACTCTTCCCACTCTCCTTTGCTGGTTCCTTTGTCCTATTCTGTTCTCTACTTTCTGCCTCTTGATGATCGTGTCCAGTATCATGGGCTTTCCATTCCACATATGCCAACAACCCAGACCAGACCAGTCGTTTCAACTTCAATTTTATATATACAAATGCCTACTTGATATCTCAACCTAAACATTCAACATGCACCTGAAAATCCGCATGTCTAGAACTGAAACTTCCTGATCTTCCCATCATCCGTGTACCTGTTTACTCACAATCATCCAATCTGTGGTGGTTAAAAAAAATGGCTACAAATTCTTTATTATTCCTCCCATGACAAATATGGTTCAGGTGTCTTCCCCTTTAATCTGGCAGGGGTTGGTGACTGCTTTGCCCGAGAAAGTACATACGAAAGTGAAGCTCTATGACTTCTGAGATGAGGTCGTTCAAGGCTACACAACTTCTGTCTGGTTCTCTTGGAACACCCCTCTCAGCACGTTTGCTCTTGGGGTGCTCTGTCTGTAGTCTCAATCCTTTGGAATTTAGAATTTAACCTTCATTCTGAGCTCTAGACACATGGAGAGAGCAGGTATAAGTGTTCTGAGAGACACAGCCTTTCAGTCATCCCAACCCAGGTGCCAGATGTATGAATGAAGAAGTTTCCAGATGATTCCAGACTCCAGTCATTCAAGTTGCCCCCAGCTATTCATGCCATCCCAGGAAGGGTCCTGGGCATCATGGAACAGGGACACACCATCCTCACAGTGACCTGACTGAATTCCTGATCCATAGAATCTTGGAGCGGTTTGTTAACCCACTAATAGAAAACTGACACTGTCTCAGTTGTTGGAAACTTTACCTTTCTGGTTGTGCAGATAAAAATGCCCTTTTTCTCTCATGTCACATCCAAACCACCTACAAGTCCTGCTGACTCCACGTTCAAAAAATATTCAGAATTTGACCACTTCCTCCCATCTCCACTGCCAAACGGATCTCCATCACATGATCCTTTATGGTTTCATGCACTGTTCTCTCTCGAATCTCTCTGCTTCCTATTCTCTCCTTCCCAACTCTGCTTCAGCTACGCTTCCTTCTTCACCATTCCTTTAATGTGCCAAGCAGTTTCCTAACTTGGGCCCTTTGCCCTGTCTATTTCTTCAGCATGGAATACTCTTCACATTTTTCAGTTGGCTATTAGCTCATCTCCTTTGGGTCTCAATGTTACCTTCTTGAAGGAGACTTAAACCTGGACCATCTACTTATCACTGCAAGCCTCTGCTACTGCCAACATTCCCAAACCTCCTAATCTTGATTTAATTTTTTTCTTCCATAGCACTTATCAACTTCTAACATACTAGATATTTTAATCATTTAAGATGCCTTGTCTTGGGGCGCCAACTTGATGGCTCAGTTGGTTAAGTGATGGACTTTGGCTCAGGTCGTGATCTCTCCATTAGGGAGTTCAAGCCCCCACATGGAGCCCCATGTGGCGCTCTGTGCTGACAGTGCAGGTCCTGCTTTGGACCCTCCGTCTCCCTCTCTCTCTGCCCCTACCCTGCTTGCACACTTGCTCTCCCTCTAAAAAATAAAAATAATATTTTTTAAATGTTTATTTTTGAGAGACTGAGAGAGACAACAAGCCAGGGAGATGCAGAGAGAGAGGGAGACAGGATCTGAAGCAGCTCACCGCTGACAGCAGAGAGCCTTATGTGGGGCCCAAACCCATGCACCGGGAGATCATGATCCAAGCCGAAGTCGAGGTCAGATGCTTAACCGACTGAGCCACTCAGGCACCCTAAAATAATAAATATATATATTTTTAAAAAAAAATTTTTTTTCAACGTTTATTTATTTTTGGGACAGAGAGACAGAGCATGAACGGGGGAGGGGCAGAGAGAGAGGGAGACACAGAATCCGAAGCAGGCTCCAGGCTCTGAGCCATCAGCCCAGAGCCTGACGCGGGGCTCAAACTCACGGACCGCGAGATTGTGACCTGGCTGAAGTCGGACGCTTAACCGACTGCGCCACCTAGGCGCCCCTATATATATTTTTAAAAAGATGCTTAGTTTTCTCGCCATGTGTCTTCCCTTACTAGAATGTAAGCTCTGTGAAGGCAGGTACCTGGCCACCTTGTGCTGTACGTATCTCAAGCATTTGAAATAGTGACTGACAAACAGTCAATGCTCAATAAATATTTGTTGAATGAATGATAAATAGCCCTTAAAAACTTAATTTCCTAGTACTCGGAGGTGTTTATGTTTGGTAAATTGGGAAGTACAAAAGAGCATTTAATATTTTAACTAGTTTAATGAAACCAATGTCAATAAAACTAATTTACATTATTAATACGTAATTCATTTTTAAATGTGTCTCCTTTACAATAAAGGGCAGTCCCTTTCTTATGTAACCTCAATCCAAAACTGGTGCAAAATTAAAGATAAGTTTATATGAATATATTTTATGTGCATTTATGTCTACTTCACCTCAAATACTTTATACATCTTGCAAGGGAAATGACGTTAACAATACAATAGAATAAAATTGAGAAATGACAATAAATATCTATTATCTTTAAGAAAATAGTAATTGAATTACATTATGTTCTTAATTTGTCTTTCACCTGTATTTAAATTTCCATTGTTAAGATACATGGAAAATTTAAGTGTAGCAGACTTCATTACTTGGCAGGTACAGATTGGCTTCAGTGGAAAAATCATTTGGTTGGTAATAAGAATTGTATAATTTAAATGAACTAGAATCCACTGGAAGTGTGATGTGCTTTTGTCCTTGGGAGGTTTTATGGTGAGCACAACCGAGAAACTAGAGGTGTGGTTGTTTTGCTTTTGAATTCAGAAATACTCCTATAGTGAGGCAAACTGCAGATCATGACACGTTAATGTGCTTGGAAATTAATTTAGTGGCTCTGAGCAAGCATTAAAAGAGCATGAGAAAAGAGAGAAAGATGAGTAAAAAGATTCAAGTGCATTGCAGGGAATAAGGGTAGACCATGTTTCAGTTGTGTATGTAGATATGTACAGGGCTTGACATACGATGTGTTTGTAAAATGTATTTTTACTGCGGGTCATGGTCAAAAGATTTTAAGTCACTGCAGTAGAGTATTTCAGAATAAAACTACTGACCAAAGGTCAGTCCTTATGTATTACATGATATTTTCATTTAAAATATGTGGGTTTAGACATAAGATATGGAGTGGTTTGCAAATCTTAGCACACATGAAACTCAGTGGGGGAAGTGCACATTAAATTAGAGAGCATCTGATCCAGGAGTCAGGGGTGGGATAGAAAAAGGCTGCACATTTAACAAGTACCCAGGTGATTCTGATGCGGGTGACCTTCTGCCCACATGTAGAGCCATACCAGACAATACCGCGGTCATTGATGTGATTATGAATGCCTTGAGTTCAGATTAACTCATATCTTCCTAATCCACACATAGTAAATATTCCTAAGCTTCTAATCAGTTGTGCATTTTTTGTAGGTTTTTTCTTTGTTTGTTGTTAAATAAAGAGCCTTAAAATCATAAGCCCTAGTTTGAGGAAGAATTACAAGAAAAGAAGAAGAAGAAGAAGAAGAAGAAGAAGAAGAAGAAGAAGAAGAAGAAGAGGATGAGGATGGAGGAGGAGGAAGAGGAGGAGGAGGAGAAGGAGAGGAGGAGGAGGGAAGGGGGAGGGGGAGGGAAGGGGGAGGAGGAGGGGGAAAGAAACAAAAGATATGATTATTAACCCTGCCATTAAGGGGGGGTTGGTGGGAGAAAAATGAGGGGCCGTGGGTGACCAGGGATTCTTTGTTAGGAAAACCAACATATTTTACCTCCAGGCCCTGACTACTGAATAAAAAGTACTGCAAATTTGTCATTACTAAAATTCTTATTAAAAAACAAGTAAAGTTGGGCCACCTGGGTGGCTCAGTCGGTTAAGTGTCAGACTTCAGCTCAGGTCATGATCTCACAGTTTGTGGGTTGGAGCCCTGCATTGGGATCTGTGCTGACAGCTCAGAGTCTAGAACCTGCTTTGGATTCTGTGTCTCTGTCTCTGTCCCTTCCCCGCTTGCATTTTGTCTCCCTCTCTCAAAAATAAATAAATATTAAAAATTTGTTTGGAAACAAGTAGAATTATTTTGAAGACATTTTTTGGTTATCGAATTTTAGACGGAGTGCACCACACGAAAACATTTTTAAATTTTTTACGTTTTTAAAAAGAAAAAGCAAGTCCTTTAGATGAGTGTGTCAGTCATGGGGAATCAACCTAAAAAAATCATCAATCAGTAAAAGTTCTGAAATGGAAAAATTAAAGACTGGCATAGAGTTCTCACCTGCTCCCTCCCCTCCAACCTCAGTCATCTGTTTACTTGATGTTTTGTTGATACCCAAAACAGCAAAAGGTTTGAGATTGTCTGTTGAGGGTGTTAATTAATGCCTGTCTGAAATCCTTTGTGAGTTCTCAGTTAGTTATCTTCTCTGAGTTCTCTGGGATTGATGGGGAATGAAATCAAGACTAGAGCAGAACTGGATCCTTACTGGCTGACTGCCTGTAACTGATTATTCCCCAAGACTCAGAGACTTATCAGGTCTGAGAAGTCTCTGTTTCACCCAACGGTTGTAAATAGCCTGCAGGTAGAGACCTTTGCTTCCTGGTTAAGGCTGTGCATTTACCTATTCCCAAGGTATTTAATGAAACATTCCCCTTTGGGCCTAAGCCAATGATTCTTAAGTTTTAGTGTAAATAAGAATCTTTTAGAATGCCACTTAAAAAAGTAGCAGCTCAAAATGTTGCAGGATTTTTACCTTAATACCCGGAATTCATTGTTTTGCTGCAGATGCAGCATGAGCAGCAGGCAGAGGTTTATTAGAGTATAAGATTAGAAAGGAAGAATAGTAGGAAAGCTCTCTTTGCAGGGGGAGGACATCGGAAAGCAAGTGCCCGAGGACTATAAGCAAGGGTCCTTGTTTTAGAAAATTCTGGGCAGCCCACCCCCTCCCCTTCCCCCTGTTCCTTCTCAGGTTCTACACTTATTGGTTTGATAGCTCTAGGTGCTGGGTTGCCCGTTCCGGAATGGCTTGTTTCCATGGTAAGAGGGGTGGCCTATGGCCACTCTTAGGTCTTTCATCAAATTCCTGAGGAAAACCTGAAGGGGAGTAGGGGTTCTGTTACATTCTTAAGAGGAACCTTTCACCGGAGGGGGTTTGCTGGGATCAGACACTCCCAGTGTTGTTCCAAAATACGTGTTTTTCTCCACCCAGTGACCTCAGGTCCTATCCTTTCCCTCTCTGCCTATTTTATCCTCTTTTCCTATCATAATAACAGCTACTTAAAAATGCAGATGGTGGGGGTCTAGTGTTCTGACATTTTGGTTCACTAGGACTTGGATGTAGCCAGAACTCTACATTTTTAATCACACCTTGGAAAACACTCACACAAATGTTTTTTAAGAGACAGAATAATTCTTCACACTTGTCTGAAAGATTTGATACCTGTGAATGAAAAGAGAGAAGCTCCAATGCAATAATGCCTCAGTTAAGTAGAATTTTCATTGCTGTGTTCTCTTGGAATGTATATAATACTGAAATGCAAGTACTTGCCTTTCACAGCAGCATATTGTTGTGCCTTGCAGCCAATCGTCAGTCATCTGAAACTGTGTCACAGAAAAGATGGTGCCCGCATGGACCCGGCAGAAATGGTGTCACTGGGAGTATGTCAAAAATGTAGGACATCAGCCTGCCCTAGACCTTCTGAATCAGAACCTGCACTTTACAAACACCATCAGATTTGAGAAGCATTGATCTTGCAGATTCTCGAGCCAAATGTCACTTTCCAGCTCACTTTCAATTTCCCTACCTCACATTTTTTTTTTTAATCTGAAAGGATGAGAGATTTTAATCACGAGAACAAGGTTATTAAGGGGAGGGGCATCTCCAGGCTCCCAAATCATACCATTTGTGATTGATGACTTTTAAATCAGAGGCCAATAGGCTGACATGGGATATTGTTTGCCCTGTGCCTACTTTTTCACGAGATCACAGTGTTCTGGAATTGTATTAATTCGTCCCCCACCTTCACTGTAAGCTTTCTGTGGGCAGGATCATATCTCAGGAATCTAAATCTTCAGTGCCCTGCTTAATGCCTGACCAAAGAGGTGACCCTAGCACCTGAACAGAAAAAAAAAAATGCCTATCACTTACCTGAGTGATAGCCACCCTTCAAGTTCAAGCTTAAGGCTTCTCTCCTTCACAAAGATTTCTTTAGATATTTCATCTACCATGCTCTCCATCTGCTCTAAGTAAATACTTCTTATTCGACATTTAACATACGTACATAGGACTTTAGGTATCATTCGTCATTATCTTGTATCTCTTATTATCCCATCAAAGCTGTAAGAAGCTCTTTTATATATTTTATACTGCCTTGAAGAGAAGGTATTCAAATATTTGTTACTATTAAGTTATCTTAAAAATAGATATTAAAATGAGAAAATCTGCAAGTTTTTATTTTCCTTCAAGCATTATTCTAAACGGCCAAAATTTTAGAGATGACTATTTAAACAGCTCCTCCAGTTGTGAGCTATTTCTCTTTTTTTAAAAAAAATTTAATGCTTATTTACTTTTGAGAGAGAGAGAGAGAGAGAGGAGAGGTACAGAGAGAGAAGGAGACACAGAATCTAAAGTAGGCTCCAGGCTCTGAGCTGTCAGCACAGAGCCCGACGCTGGCTGGAATTCAAGGATGGCAAGATCATGACCTGATCCGAAGCTGGACCCTTAACCGACTGAGCCACCCAGGCATCCCTGTGAGCTATTTCTCTTAAGCAGAACATGTTCTGATACAGGAAATACTAAATGCTTTCTAATTGTCAGTTGTAGTTTCAGCCCATTCAAATCTAATTTCTGTTATTTCTGACACTGACTTATACTTCTCTATGTTGACAATATATAAAATGTTTAATTTATAGCAGATTAATTCATAACCAAAATAAGTTTATACTTAGAGATCACTTTAGGGACATAGGTAATAATTTACGAAGTTTTTACGATGTCCCTGATAGCATTACACATAGACCAATATTTTCATTTCAAGCTAAGTGTAGACATATTGCCCAATAGTGCATCCATGGCATGTGAAGTTTTAGCTCCTGGAATCATCACTGCATTTGTGAATATCAACACAACTGTTCCCGTGTTTAGATGAACCATTTCAGCTCTTAGTTTTAAAATGCACTCTAGTCTACCACACAACTCATCTCTAACTATCCTATAGATGGCAGCATTGAGCAACATATTCGGTAACAGGGTTGCTTTTTGGTTTCTGTGAATTTTCAGCTAGAGCTGAATTTTTCATACAGTGTTATTTCATTACAGTACGCCACAAGACTAATTTAGCACGTACAGTGACAAAATAATACTTGTACCTGCTCCAAATTACTTAGATTCCGCAAAAGCATCTCTTTCTATTCTGTATCTTATATGAACCAAATGTGCATTTCCAGAGTAATCTCAACCCATTAATAAAAAAAATGTGAAGAACAAATGAACTTACTATAGTACAATTATAATAAATATTAACCATTTTAAACGTTGGTAGTAAAAAAACATCAGCAAATAGGAAGAAATGGCAATAACATCCCGTTATCAGCAGTAACCTTCCACCTGAAACCTGCTGGTCTGAACGGAATTTGTCGCAGCAATCTGGCTTATGTCATGATTTTCATAGAAGTTTTAGCCACTGAAATTCAATTTTTAAGGCAGAAATCATTTATCACTAAGACAAAAAAGCTTTTATATTATTATGTAATAATTTATTTCATATGATTAAAATCCAAACCTCTCTGTGAAGGTTAGGGTAGAATATTTATTTGCAATTAAATTGATCTTCTGGCTTTCTCCTCCTTTTAGGAGAGAGTATTTTGTTTTCTACAAAGGCGTATTTCCTTTATTTAGCTTTTGGGGGGAAGGGAGGTGGGGAAAGGAAGAGGATCATTTGAAAAGTAAAATTCTATGGATTTGGATGATTTTCCTACAAAATTATAAATACCCTCCAGTCCCACCCCGCGCTAACCATCAAACTTGCAAAAAGCCCTTTGGCCTTAGATTATGTTACTAACGAATAACCCTTTCGTCTCACTTTTTTCTTGCTAAGGGTAAAAGCCCACACAATTACACTTTGCTATGAACTTCAGGCTTCCCTGCTCCGCACCCCCCTTCCCTGTTCCCTAGGAAGCAAGCGGTGCCCCCAGAATCCCGGTCCCCGTCGCTGCAGCCTCATTACCAAATATCTGCTATTTATAGCTTTGCTGTAGTGGGCACGTGTGCCCTCATCACCAAGCTGTCAGAGGGAGAGAAGGGCGGGCTTTCAATTCAACAGTGTGTACACAAATTACAGATTAACCGGGTTTAGATGAGCCTGCATGATGGCAGGGAACGTGAAGGTACGAGGAGAAATGAGAAGCTCCCAGGCTTCCGCAGATGCCGGGTCTCCCAACTTACATACCTTACGCCACTGAATGGCGCCTATGGTTCTCTCTCTCTCTCTCTCTCTCTCTCTCTCTCTCTCTTACTACGCTTTGCAACCTACCTTGGTACCCTCACCCTCTGTCCCCACCTCCCCTCCTGCTATGCAAGGCTTGAAAGACAGGCAGCCCTACCAATCAGCAGGCTTCCCCTGGAAACAGCCCCCGCCCCTCACCCCAGCTCTAGGCCCAGGCGCGCTCCGCCGCGGCCCAGCCGGCCGGGCCATTGAGCATGCCCAGCGCTTCCACTGCTGCGTTTCCCCGCGAGCATCCCGCAGTGTCTGCGAGCTGGAGGCAGAGGAGGGTCTCCGGCGTGGAGAGGGGGCGGAAACCCCACACTGGCCAGGGACGGGGTGGATAATTAAGACAGCGTTACCCTGAATGACAAACGTCATCTTTGGAGGGTTCTCAATGCCAGGCGGGCGAGCAAGGGACAAACTGCTTGTTCATAGGTCAGCTCACACAAACAACTTTGGGGAGCGTTGGCATGTGGTGAGACGGAGACCCCAAGATAGCTGTCAGACTATGCAAGCAGATCCAGGATGCTGACCTGTTCCACTCATGAAGTACCATTTTCCCCGTAGCGTTGAGCTGGCAAGATCCTTGTTTTCTCCCGATTATCCTTGTGGTCAAGGGTAAAAATGTTACAGGGTGGTTCAATGGGTGTGGATGGATACCGTGCGTGAAACAAACACTTAAGCCAATATTTACACAGTAGGGTTTGGGCCTTATGAACCCTCTGTAGGTCCCTAACAACCTTTTTAAAACAGACACATTTCGGAATATGATAAAGGACGTCTTCGTTTTCTCGCCCAGCCTTCACCCCCGTGAATCCCCGCCCCCTCGCTAGGAAGGAGGTAGGGGGAAGCCGTGATATGTACATTTTTTCCCCCCAGTTCCTCAGCAGTAACCCCACAGCGCTGGGTTTCGAACACCCTACCCGGATCCCTCTTCTCATTTGGAGTGACCAGAATCCCCCAGTAAATGCCCTTGGGCGTCCCTCTGTCCCTTCGAGGTACCTCTCCCTGCAGTGGTTTCGGGGATTCCAAGGTGGAAGGCTGGCCCAGAAGTCCCTTAGAAGACCTTATAAAAATACAGATTTCCTCACCGTGGCCTATCACTGTGAAACTGAAGTCTGGCTTCTCTATTTTCTGGAGGAAAGAGGCTTGACCAGAAGCCACCCTCTCGAGGGGTCGATCTTACCTGTTAGGTAAGATCTAGCCCAGCTCCGGCGCCCCCTCCTCCCTGGGTCCTCCCACTCAGGGCCCTGTAGCCGCAGTCCCCCCCCCCCCCCGCCGCCCCCCACCCTCACTCCTGCGTCTTCCCGAGCTCGCCCCCCCGCCGCCGTTTTCCCAGACTCCCCTCGTGCTTTCGGGTAGCCACCCAAACACACCCGCCCGCACCCTCGGCGGGGATTCCTGCGGGCCGGGGGCGCCCTGGGTGGCACGCGGGGAGGACGGCTCTGCGCCGGGGCGGGCGGCCGCGCAGGGGCGCTGCCCGAGCGCTGCGCCGGGGCCCAGCGCGGGCGCCGCTGCGGCACTGCCGGGGGGCGGAGAGGGGCGGGCGCGGGGCGGGCTCGGCCGGGAATGTAGAGACCCGGGCGGGAGCCTCCCGGCGGCGGCGGCGGCGGCGGCGGCCGGGCTGCGGAGCGCGGAGGCTCCGTCACGTGTTTTTCTCCTCCGAGTGAGACGGCGGCGCGGTCGGCGGGGGCCGGCGCGCAGAGCCAGACGCCGCCGCTTGTTTTGGTTGGGGCTCTCGGCAACTCTCCGAGGAGGAGGAGGAGGGAGGAGGGGAGAAGTAACTGCAGAGGCAGCGCCTCCCGGGGAAGAGGCGTCTTCCCCGACTCCTTCCCAAACCTCCCCCTTTGCCTCCCGCCCTCGTCCCCTCCCCTCCTCCCCTGCCGACTGGAGCGAGGGGCAGGGATGAGCCTGTCCCTCCGGCGCGTCCCCGGCTCCCTCGGCCGCCTAGTAGCGTTTCGCGTGGAAAAGGCACTTTCTCCGTCCGCCGAGATGGGCCCGAATGGGGGCTGCAGCGGACCCGTCCGCGGGCGGCAGCAGCAGCAGCAACAGCCGCAGCGCCGCGGTCTCTGCGATTGAGCTGGTATTTGGGCGGCTGGTGGCGGCGGGGCGGTTGGGGGGTGGGAGGAGGCGGAGGAGGAGGCGAAGGAGGAGGAGGAGGGAGAACCCCGTGCAACGTTGGGACTTGGCAGCTCGCCTCCCCCTGCCCAAGGATATTTAATTTGCCTCGGGAATCGCTACTTCCAGAGGGGAACTCAGGAGGGAAGGCGCGCGCGCCTGGAGGGGCAACGCGGGGACCCCTGGCCGCCGCCGCCGCCCGCCTGCGCCAGACTCCAGCCCCGGCGGCGAGAGATGCATCTTCGCTCCTTCCCGGCCGCGGCAGCTGCGAGGAGACTTGGCTCTCGGAGGATCCGGGCTGCACTAGCGCCGGACGCACTGCCTCCCCCCCAGGGCATGAAACGCCCGTAAACTCCGGCCGGGGCCACCTCCTTGGCGCAGCCGCTGCGTCCCCCTTCGGCTGCCCCTCCCCGGCGCGGGCGGCGGCGTGGTGTTTGGAGTCGGGGGTTCTGCCGCCTCCAGCCCTGTTTGCATGTGCGGGGCCGCGGCGAGGAGCCTCCGCCCCCCACCCGGTTGTTTTTCGGCGCCTCCCTCTCCTCGGCGGCGGCGGCGGCGGCGGCGGCGGCGGTGGCGGCGGCGGCGGCGGCAGCATGGCGAGCCCTCCGGAGACCGAAGGCTTCTCGGACGTGCGCAAGGTGGGCTACCTGCGCAAACCCAAGAGCATGCACAAGCGCTTCTTCGTGCTGCGGGCGGCCAGCGAGGCGGGGGGCCCGGCGCGCCTCGAGTACTACGAGAACGAGAAGAAGTGGCGGCACAAGTCGAGCGCCCCCAAACGCTCGATCCCCCTGGAGAGCTGCTTCAACATCAACAAGCGGGCGGACTCCAAGAACAAGCACCTGGTGGCCCTCTACACCCGGGACGAGCACTTTGCCATCGCGGCGGACAGCGAGGCGGAGCAGGACAGCTGGTACCAGGCCCTCCTGCAGCTGCACAACCGGGCCAAGAGCCACCACGACGGGGCCGCGGCCCCCGGGGCAGGAGGCGGCGGGGGCAGCTGCAGTGGCAGCTCGGGCCTCGGCGAGGCTGGGGAGGACTTGAGCTACGGGGATGTGCCCCCAGGACCTGCGTTCAAGGAGGTCTGGCAGGTGATCCTGAAACCCAAGGGCCTGGGTCAGACAAAGAACCTGATTGGCATCTACCGTCTCTGCCTGACCAGCAAGACCATCAGCTTCGTGAAGCTGAACTCGGAGGCGGCGGCCGTGGTGCTGCAGCTGATGAACATCAGACGCTGCGGCCACTCCGAGAACTTCTTCTTCATCGAAGTGGGCCGTTCCGCGGTGACGGGACCTGGGGAGTTCTGGATGCAGGTGGATGACTCTGTGGTGGCCCAGAACATGCACGAGACAATCCTGGAGGCCATGCGGGCCATGAGCGACGAGTTCCGTCCTCGAAGTAAGAGCCAGTCCTCCTCCAACTGCTCCAACCCCATCAGCGTCCCCCTGCGCAGGCACCACCTCAACAACCCGCCACCCAGCCAGGTGGGGCTGACCCGCCGCTCTCGCACCGAGAGCATCACCGCCACCTCTCCGGCCAGCATGGTGGGCGGGAAGCAGGGCTCCTTCCGCGTGCGCGCGTCCAGCGACGGCGAGGGCACCATGTCCCGCCCGGCCTCGGTGGACGGCAGCCCCGTGAGTCCTAGCACCAACAGGACGCACGCGCACCGGCATCGCGGCAGCTCCCGGCTGCACCCGCCTCTCAACCACAGCCGCTCCATCCCCATGCCTTCGTCCCGCTGCTCGCCTTCTGCCACCAGCCCGGTCAGTCTGTCGTCCAGCAGCACCAGTGGCCACGGCTCCACCTCGGACTGTCTCTTCCCCCGGCGCTCTAGTGCTTCTGTGTCCGGTTCCCCCAGCGATGGCGGTTTCATCTCCTCGGATGAGTACGGCTCCAGTCCGTGCGATTTCCGAAGTTCCTTCCGCAGTGTCACCCCGGATTCCCTGGGCCACACCCCACCGGCCCGCGGGGAGGAGGAGCTGAGCAACTACATCTGCATGGGAGGCAAAGGATCCTCCACCCTCACCGCCCCCAATGGTCACTACATTTTGCCTCGGGGTGGCAATGGTCACCGCTACGTCGCCGGGGCCGGCCTGGGCACCAGCCCAGCCCTGGCCGGGGATGAAGGAGCTAGTGCAGCCGATCTGGATAATCGGTTCCGAAAGCGGACTCACTCGGCCGGCACGTCCCCTACCATTTCCCACCAGAAGACCCCATCGCAGTCCTCGGTGGCTTCCATTGAGGAGTACACGGAGATGATGCCTGCCTACCCGCCAGGAGGTGGCAGCGGAGGCCGCCTGCCCGGCTACCGGCACTCCGCCTTCGTGCCCACCCACTCCTACCCCGAGGAGGGTCTGGAGGTGCACCGGGGCCACCACCGCCCAGACACCTCCTCTCTCCACACTGATGATGGCTACATGCCCATGTCCCCAGGAGTGGCCCCAGTGCCCAGCAGCCGCAAGGGCAGCGGGGACTACATGCCCATGAGCCCCAAGAGCGTGTCTGCGCCACAGCAGATCATCAACCCCATCAGGCGCCATCCCCAGAGGGTGGACCCCAATGGCTACATGATGATGTCCCCTAGCGGCAGCTGCTCTCCTGACATCGGAGGTGGGCCCAGCAGCAGCGGCAGCGGCGCCGCCCCCTCTGGGAGCAGCTACGGGAAGCTGTGGACCAACGGGGTCGGGGGCCACCACCCTCACGCTCTGCCACATCCCAAACTCCCCGTAGAGAGTGGTGGCGGCAAGCTCTTGTCTTGTACTGGTGACTACATAAACATGTCGCCGGTGGGGGACTCCAATACCAGCAGCCCCTCCGACTGCTACTACGGCCCGGAGGACCCCCAGCACAAGCCAGTCCTCTCCTACTACTCGTTGCCAAGGTCCTTTAAGCACACCCAGCGCCCCGGGGAGCTGGAGGAGAGTGCCCGGCACCAGCACCTCCGCCTTTCCTCCAGCTCTGGTCGCCTTCTCTATGCCGCCACCGCAGAAGATTCCTCCTCCTCTACCAGCAGCGACAGCCTGGGCGGCGGGTACTGTGGGGTCAGGCCCGATTCTGGCCTCTCGCACATCCACCATCAGGTCCTGCAGCCCCATCTGCCTCGAAAGGTGGACACAGCTGCCCAGACCAACAGCCGCCTGGCTCGGCCCACGAGGCTGTCCCTGGGGGATCCCAAGGCCAGCACCTTACCTCGGGTCCGAGAGCAGCAGCCACAGCCCCCGCTGCTGCACCCTCCGGAGCCCAAGAGCCCAGGGGAATATGTGAATATTGAGTTTGGTGGGGATCAGCCGGGCTACTTATCTGGTCCCGTGGCTTCCCGCGGCTCGCCTTCTGTCAGGTGCCCATCCCAGCTCCAGCCAGCCCCCAGAGAGGAAGAGACTGGCACTGAAGAGTACATGAACATGGACCTGGGGCCGGGCAGGAGGGCCACCTGGCAGGAGGGTGCCGGGGGCCAGCCAGGCAGAGTGGGCCCCACACCTCCTGGGGCGGCCAGCGTGTGCAGGCCCACCCGGGCCGTGCCCAGCAGCCGCGGTCACTACATGACCATGCAGATGGGCTGTCCCGGTCAGAGCTATGTGGACACCTCACCAGTTGCCCCCATCAGCTATGCTGACATGCGGACAGGCCTCGTTGTGGAGGAGGCGAGCCTTCCGGGGGCCACGGCCGCCGCTCCCTCCTCATCCTCGGCGGCCTCGGCTTCCCCCACTGCGCCTCAAAAAGCAGGGGAGCTGGTGGCCCGCTCTTCCCTGCTGGGGGGCCCGCAGGGACCCGGAGGTATGAGCGCCTTCACCAGGGTGAACCTCAGCCCCAGCCGGAACCAGAGTGCCAAAGTGATCCGTGCGGACCCGCAAGGGTGCCGGAGGCGGCACAGCTCTGAGACCTTCTCCTCGACACCCAGTGCCACCCGGGCGGGCAACACGGTGCCCTTCGGAGGGGGCGCTGCAGGAGGGGGCAGCGGTGGTGGCAACGGCAGCGCCGAGGAGGTGAAACGCCACAGTTCTGCTTCCTTCGAGAACGTGTGGCTGAGGCCTGGGGAGCTCGGGGGAGCCCCCAAGGAGCCGGCCCAAGTGTGCGGGGCCGCCGGGGGTTTGGAGAACGGGCTTAACTACATAGACCTGGATTTGGTCAAGGACTTCAAACAGCGCCCTCAGGAGCGCCCCCCTCAACCACAGCCGCCCCCGCCCCCGCCCCCTCATCAGCCTCTGGGCAGCAGCGAGGGCAGCTCCACCCGCCGCTCCAGCGAGGATTTAAGCGCCTATGCCAGCATCAGTTTCCAGAAGCAGCCAGAGGACCTCCAGTAGCTCGACTGGACATCACAGCAGGTGCGTTTCATGGTGACAAAGTCAGAAGACAAAACCGCTTTGAACCCTGTGCTGGAATTCTCTTCCTCTTTGCCTAGGCCCCTTTTCCTCTCCTTCCCACTGCTTCCTTAGGGGGTGCATTCCCAGGATGGGAGAGGTTAGGGCACACAAGGTGTACTCTCCCCGCCCCCGCCCCCCCCCCCCCCCCCTCATGACACTTGGCTGGTGGTCAAATAAACCTGTTGGAACAGCGGCCCAGGAGGCCTTTTTCATTTGAGGTTCCCAAGTGAAATACTTAACCGTATGATTTGCAAAAATATATACCCTACACCAGTGCTGAGGCTTGTGAAGTCCCTATATAAGAACCTTGTTCTCTTTATTGAAGTTTTCTTTTGACTGTATATTTAGGTCAGTCCCTAGAAGGAACAGACGAAAAAATACTGGTTTATACAGGGTCTAAACCAAACCCTCCACTTGAGATAGTTTCTTGGAGCTCTTCAGGGCGATCTTATCAAGTTGCTCCGTGTCCTTTAGTTCTGTGATTTCACAATACCAAGGCAACATAAATAGCAGTGGAAACATCAATTTTTATTCCTGCTGCCCTAAAACGATTCAGAAGGAAGAGCTTATTCAGGCTTACATATTTAGAGAGACATACTTGCCTGTTTGTGACTCTTTGTAGAAAGTCATTATGGGTGACATTCTCTTTTTGTTCCCGAACCAGGATTTGTGAAATATTATTCACACACCGACCCACCACCTCACAGGCATGGCTGTTTTCATACAGGGTATGCAGTGAAGTCTGCTGGTGTCTGAGACCCATTATTAGTTAAGAGTTATGGAAATTCACCCCAGCGTGTCTGCCTTACCGTTGTCTGTTCTTGCAAAGGCCTCAGGGAGACATCACCCAGATCGTTTGAGGACTACCGCACATCTTCTGTAAAATTACTTAACATTTTTTTGTGTGTGGAAGAGAAAGTATTGAGCTAGGGAAGCGCAGGGGTCTGGTTTGATTTTGCATTGAATGTTAAAGCCCCTTCGTTTGGGGGGCATTTCTGGTTGGTCTTTAAAGGCAAGAGTAGACACCTCAGTAAATGTGGAAACTTAGCCTGTTACGTCTTCTGTGGCTAAGGCTCTACTGAAAATGAAAAACATTTGTAATAGGAAATCAGCCTGTCCTTCATTCCGTTGAGCCTGTTTTCTGGTGGTCATAATTGTGGGAAGAAGAGAGGAGTGCAGTTTGCAAATAATGTGATGAGTTGGCAATGTAGAAGTTTCCAGCATTTGGAAACACTTTATTCTGACGAACTGATTATCTTGTGATAGTCTTTTTGATATACCCTTCACAGAATGAGCTTTTAAAAGCATTATTCTTCGTAATGTGTGTCCATTCATAAGAAATTGTGCATTGGGTTTCTATTCATAGGTATTTGCTTATCATGTGGCCTCAGTCTCCTTGATTCTAACAGCCTCTAATATTTGACCCCTATCCTTCTCTGTTTTCTAGAACAAGACATAGATATAAAAACATTCCGACTAAGATTTTAGAGGATATATTACACAAAGCATTATTTGATCAGTATTTAACCTTTATTCTCATGAGTCACTAGATGAGAGATTTAATTGTATATATCAACATCAGTTAAAAACTTTGGTTATTTTTAAATGATAAAAAAAATGCTTAGGGGAAAACCCCTCTAATCCTTTAACCATTTATGCTGAAAGTGTTTCATTTATAAAGTAATGAGAGTTTGAAGGAAAAAAGAAAAAAACCCAGCAGAACCAACATTGTGGCCAGAGGGGAGATGAAAGAGGACAGGAAAGAAGAAATTCTCCTCACCTGCTTTCTTCGGTCGAACCGGTCTCTTTTTATGTAGAGTAGAAGAAATAATATTTGCTCTAAAAGAAACTGATGACCAAATAGAGTTTTCATCTTTTCAAGGGGCTTTAAAATGCAATCCCCTTTACGTGGAGGGCACCTTAAAAACCAACCAACCAAAGCCAAACGATCTTCTGAGCTTTCTTAGGGAGAGTATGATATTTTGGAACACGCATATAGTCATATCCCTAATAATCTGGGAGTAGCAGCACACCATGCTTTCACAGCACCATGGCAGAAAAATTCGACAGTGCGTATTGTACGATGTAAATGGCGAGATGAGAGGTGTGTGCGGGTGTGTTTTCTGTGAGGCACCGAATGCTGCTTGGCCCGCTTCCCATCGTGAATTCTGCTCACCTGCCTCTGCCCTGTTGAGTTTAAAGACAGTCCATTCTCCTCTGAAACACAAAAGCGGACCCGCCCCTGGCAAACAACTTTTCCCAGGAATGAGTATGCTGCTTTGTGAAAACATCCTTTTCCTAACTCCCTTGGCAATTTCTGTCTTTGCCTGCCTTGCTGTTGCTCAGGTAAAACACGAAACTGGGAAGGAATGAGGCGCGCTTCCTCCTCCCCCCCCTCCCCGTTTTATTAAACATTGCGGCTTCTCCAGTATTTTTCTCTATTAAAGGAGAACATTTGTGAGGCAGCTCAGGAGCTCAGAACTGGTGGTTTTCCTTCTGATTGACCTCATGGCAGCTACCGGGTTTTGTCAACCTGTGTCTCCTCGGAGTTCTGTTTTTAGTTGTTTTCCGGCATCCCCTTCTCCCCTGTTCTTTGTTTCCCATCTCTTGTTTCCTGTTTCTGGCGTTGTCTTGTTGTGTGTGTGTGTGTGTGTGTGTGTGCGCCTCATTTCAGAATCTCGCAGTCCTTGTGGCCTACTCTGCAGAGAGTGGGTTGAGAGCCCAAGAAAGAAGGCAGAAAGGACACAGCAGCCCAGTTTTTCAGTTTGTTTTTTAGTTTTGAAACTGCAGCTCCGGCACATAGATCAGGCTTTGGCAAAGGCACAGACCCAAGCCACCCCTTTTAGGTCCCCCCCCCCATTTTTTTCTTTTTTGGTCATTTTGTTATGATCCCCTCAAAAAAAAAGGGAGGGGGGAGCATTTTTCTTTCACTGCATTTCCTTGGGATTTCAAGGATTCCTACCTCCACGACTACCTCCCTCCTCCTCCCTCCTTCCCTTCCCCTCCCTGTGTGGCCTTTTTGTCTGGCGCATACCGTCTCAGCTCTGGCACTTTCCCGTTTCCCGGGTCACCTCCGCTTCCTGCATTCCTCCCTATTTATTTGGCACTTGGCTCCCCTCCCTCCTCCGAGCCCCTTGAGCCGGGGGTTGGGGAATCTGCAGCGGGGCTGAGGCCGCCCTCACAAACCTCCCACCCCGCCCACCTCCGGTCGCCTGGGGGCGCCGGGCTGCCTGGCCCCGTCCCCGCCCCGCCGGCCGCGTGGTGGTCGGGAGAGCCTGCTGAGCCCCGGCCCCTCGGTGCAGGACTGGCTCTGGGTGGGCGGGGCGGACGGGCGCGGATTGGCTCCCGCCAGAGCCAATCAGCGCGAGCATTGGCAGTACTGCGGAGGGCGCGGGGTGGGGCCTCGAGCGGGGGTCGGGCGGGGGCGGTGGGTCCGGGCCTCCGGCCGGGCTCTCCGCGGTAGCCGGCGGGCTGGGCATCGGGGGCGCCAGTCGTCTACCTCTGTCCCTCCACCTCTTCCCTCTGGAGCCCGCGGAGCTGAGCCAAATGCGCGTCTCTCCCCCCGCCACCCCCCCCCCCCCCCACGCCCGGAGGATGTTATGCTCTCAGCCTTATTCGTGCCTCCAGCCCAGAATCCCAAGAATGAGAAAAGTCCAACCAGCCCACTGACAGAGGCCGGAAACACACACTTCCTCTTTTTTTTAATTGAGAAAAATCCAGGCCATGACCATGTGACATGCCCCATTTTGTTTCCCTCCTCTCTTTACTACGGTTTACTACGACGCCACGTTCCTTCATCTTCCTGTCTGGAAATCCAGGAGCACGTGGTTGTAGGATTGATTGGGTTGGCTCAAGATTCTTACATTTACGTCCCTTACTAATGGGAGGGAGGAGGGGGAAAAAAAACGGAGGAGGAAGTACAAGTGCTGTGGCTGGCACTGTTTGGGGAATCATTCAGGAAAAACTCATTTGGCTGGAAATTGCATTAGGGTCAACACTATATATCGAGCGGCTGCAGTTCGAAAAGCATGGAGCCAGATAAGATCAACAAAAACTGACCCTTCTAGGCCCAGGGGAGCTCCCAGTGAAATGAAAACGCCGGATATAGCTTGCAAATCATGAGAATCTAGAGATTCATTGCAAGGGCCTGGGTAGGGTTTGGTACTGAGGTTGGGGGAAACGCTGCTTAAGCTCTCAAAACCAGGTTTGTTTTTTTGACCAGTGACAGCTCCAGTGAAAGATCATCAGGGGAGACTGGCTACCTTTCTTAAAGCTTGCTAGGTTTGTGTTGTGGCCCTCACATAACCAACAGCATATGAGATGTATTACTTGAGGGGATGGAAAATGTGTTCAGATCTATCCTTTCTAAAATAAAGGAAAATAAAAGAAACCCTCCCCTTCCCCTCTCACCAGCCAGCATCCCTCATGCATCACTGCAGCATAAGCCCCAAAGGCAGCCGTTTTTTCCGTAGGTGTAAATGTAAGGAAGAAGCACCGCCCTGATGTAAATGTCATGCCTCATGCTGTTCTGAGCTGTGGGAGAGTTTCTCTGTTCCAGAAAACTTTGAACATCTAACAATCTTATTAATCTCTGCTCTCCTTGAAGTAGCATTTTAGGTTAAAAAAAATAAATCCATAAAAAATTCTATATATTGTAGTCGTTTCTCTGATTGCCCGCCCCCCCCCCCCCAAATGAAGACTATCTCCAATATTGCCTACAATAAAGGACTTGCAATTCAAAAGTTCATGTCTCCCCTGACCCTTGCTTCTTCCCTCCCACCCCCGGAGTGGTGGGGAGGTTATCAAAATTTCTGGAAAATAGCTTTATGCTATCTTCAATGATGGAATGGAAAAACCAGTTCCTGGAAGCCAGAGATCTTGGGTTGTAACACAGCCTGTGCCCTTCACTAGCCAAGCGACCTTGGGCAAGTCACTTAATTTCTCGGAACCTATTTCCTCATCGGTAACTCGAGAGTTGTGTTCTAAATTATTCTGACCTCCTTTGCAGCACTAAACATAGGAGTATTTTGGAGACAATAACTGATATTCTTTAATGGGTCAGTTGTAATGAGGATTCTTTCTGAAGAAGCTGTTGATGGGGTCATAATGAAGTGCATGAGAATATTCTGTTTCGTCCTGTTCTGGCTTTTGGATCACTCTTAATAGTTTTGATTCAGGACCTATTTTAACCTTTCTGGTTTGGAGGGGAGCAGATTTTAACAGACCTTAAGACAAGACCTCCAGACTGCACCAGTCTCAATTTTTCGAAACTTTTCTAGACTGAACTGGGCTCCTCCTCCTCTTTCCTTGTTGAAAACTCAAATGTGTGTGGGAATGCAAGTCAGCTGCTAGTTTCTTGCCTCCTAAGGTCAACTGTTGGAAGCATCCCACCCCACAGTACAGGTCAAGCTTTAACCAATCGATGCCTATGACATTATTCTGTTTCTTCTCTTGGAAATCACCCTTTCTTATGTGGGTGGTCTGCTTATGGATAGTGTTTCTCATTTGTACAGTCAGAATCCTTCAGTGAGGTATCAGAGAGGAAACCTGAGAGGGCAAGTGAGGACTATAGGAAATCTTTTACAATTTTTTGTTTCAGCCTTGTTAGGTGTGTGAAAAGGCCCCGTATTTCTCTTGCTGGCAGCCTGAGTGTCACCTAGCTTTTTTGTGTGTTCTCTTTTCCAATCCTTCTGCTACCTATCATGTATATTTCTTAGCTGTATAGTATATTAATGGGTTTTTTTTTTTATTTTGGTGGGTTGGTAACTTTAGGATAATGGGACACCTCACAATTACAAGGTTTTGTTTTAAAGAAAGCTATTCTCTCAATTATTTCCTCATGTTACAAAGTTACTGGAAATTGTATTCAAGGAAAATAGTGTCTTGTGAATTCAGTTTGAAGTCAGTTTCACACTAAAGATTCTGCAACCCTCTTTGCCACATCTACAATTATATACTTGATTTATTATTTCCTTATGAGTCCGTAGCTATGCGTCAGACTCTAAAAGCTGTTCTTAAAATGTTCTTGAAACATGTTTAGAAGTTGTAATCACGTTGAATTTTAATTTAACAGAATTACATTCTAGTATTGGTATGGGATATAATATTAGTGTGCTCATTGCCAACTAATGAAATAGTTGCCCCCCCAAAAGTTATCATAAAGCTTTTTTGAATGATAGCTAGGAAATATCATCTACTTACTTCCATTCTTGTCTTGCAAGGTGGAGATGGGAGTATCTTGCCCGTTCTTGATTCACAGAAAAAAGGAAAAGATAGATTACATGGGTGTAAGGTACTGTCATCTATGGGGAAAGGAACATTTCCCATTTTAATAATATTCTTGCTTCAGGCTCTGCTATAATCTGTTTGTTAAAATAGAGTTGGTTGGATAAACGGTATTTGTGCTTCCTCAATGAGCCAGTGATCTTTGAATAATAGAGCTTTTAAAAATGATGTGTTGATGTTGAAAAGGCTGCTTTTCTTTTTCAACCCTCTTTCTGTATTTTCATTAATGATGGCAGTGGAACTGAATATGTGGGTCAGGCTATAATTTTAATTGGATCATTGCATCTGTCTTCAAGCGGAGAGGAAATTTTGTGGTTTTATTACCCCCACCCTGAATGTTTTATTGAGTAATGTTTTACTGAGTGAGCATTCATTGTTTTCCTTTTGCCATTCCTTGTTTGCTCCTTTGTTTGTTCCCCACTCTGTGTCGTACCTTCTGCCATTTACTCCTGGTCCTGTTTGAGCCAAACCCACATACATTGGATGCTAATTGGTTGGGCTGTAAAGAAGATGCCGGTAAACCCAAGTTCATAAACTTTTCCCCCTTGTTTTCTATTGACCGAAAAATACTTGGATGCAAGTTCTCTGATCTGCCCTGACATATTTAGGTCATGCTGCTGAATGAACAGTATCACTTAATCTTGAGAAATTGATAGTTGTGTTATGTTTGTTGAAATGATTAAAGAGACATCCCCCCCCCTTTTCTTTTCTGTGAATGTGGATAGTGTGGCAAACAAATTATATTTTGCACAAAAAGTCATGATGCTTCTTTTTAGGAAAGTTACAATCCATGCAAGGTGGGCAAAAATTTGAGAAAAGACATTTATAAAAATATGACAGTTAAAGGTCTGCAAAAAATTCATTAGTTACTCTGTCTTCAACTATTATTTGTCTTTTATTCTCTCATGATCATTTCCCTGTTCCCTTTTCAAATTATTTGAAGGGCTCATTAGGATACCAGAAAATAATCATACTTACCCTTGAATTTTAGGGATTGTGGAGATAATCAGAAGAACTTTAGCTTCTCTGGTACAAGACCAGAGGCCGCCTACCTCCCAAACTCAACATACATGATCTGCCCTTGGCCTGACAGGCCCCAGACCATGTTTTCTTGCTGGCCCCTCTCCCTCTTTTCCTCAACATACACCACTGAGCACCGACGGTGTTCCAATAGCACATATTTTCTTGTAAGCCAATGGGGGTGGACCCATGAAAGTGGAGGGGGGGGAAAGGTGGTGAAGGCAGTTCAAGTAATTACCAAACTTCTTACGGCACAGCTTATCTGAGGGAAAAGAAACAAACCAAAAAACAAGATTCAGAACATGAAATCCATGAAAGTCTCATAGCCTTATGGGGTGAATGTGCCCATCTACCTCAAAGGATTACGCTTTTCTCAGCCCTTCTAACCCTGCCTTCCTGGCTGGCAGTAACACCAGCATAATTAAATAGCTTATAAGGCTGTTGAAACTATTTGGAAGAGTGGCCCATTTTTGGATATTCAGCCGGCAAACATAATATTAGCAAGAAGCAAGAGAAAGATCTCTTTGGCTCTTTTGTGCAGGTGAAGCGGCCAGGAGAGGGGGTCCAGGTGTTATAGGGACCAGAGTTCATGAGGACTTGCTGGAGGTTGGGCCGCATTACGAAGCCTGGGGTGAAGGTGGAGGCTGCAAAAGAAATTGTAAAAGTCTTCTTTCTGTCTTCGAAGTTCTATCATTCAAGGACTTTTTTTTCCCCCCCTTCGGGTGGGTGGTTTTTATTTTTAGTAGTGACAGGCTTTAACTCTCTGACCTCTGGTTCCTGTGCCTGCTTCTGGCTGGAAGTATAATCTCCTTTGAGGTTTTGTCATTGCTGTTTCTTCCGTGTGTTCCCTTGCACTCTCTCTGCTTTGATGATGGGCAGTCGTATTTGTTTTTAAGGTTAGAGTCGTTTCTTACGGGAACAAAAAAGCATTTCTTTTTTAAGACCACCAAGTCTTAGGATAGCTTGCCGGATCTAGTCACGTTATTTAAAAAAAAAAAAAAAAAGTGTCGGTGTGGGTAATTCGTGCGCGTGCTCTAAGTTTCAAGCAGTTGAAAACATTTTTTTTTTGTTTTTTTTAAGGTATGAAGTGAAAACTAAGCTTCCCTCCCGCTCTTGCTCCCCAGGTCGCCTTCCCCTAGGCCACCATCAATGCTGGATTTTGTTTATGTTTCCAGAGATGAACTGCTCATAAATTTTGAAGCTTAGTAATAGGGGGTTGGTTAAATGCCCAACTGCTCCAAGTCTTCCATGGAAGAACATGCTCAGATCCCCCGTTTTTGCACCGAAGGAACACAGCAGAGAGCATGCCTCTTACGAGACACTCACTGCCTTTTTTGTTAAGAGGAAAAAAGAAAAGTACTCTTTACCTTCCTTGCCTCTTGTGACTCTTCAGGACGCAATATAAAAAGCATAATCTAGTGTAACCCAGCGATGGAGGGAAAGCATTAGTTAGGAAATGATCTGCTTTTCTAATTTTGAAGCATTTGTGCAAATTGATTATGAAGGGAAAAGGGTCTCAGTCTTCAAAGTGCAAGTCTTTATTATTCTGTTTTCTCCTCGGGGCACTTCCATGGTAGCTGGCCAGCATTTCCCCGCCCCCTCCAATGGAATGAACAACTAGTTCTTAATATAGTGTGGTAGGATTAACTATAAAGGTTAACGATCCTTTTGAAGGCTTTCTGGTCACCCAGGTCTCCTACTGGTGAGAGTTCAAAAGAATTAATACTTTCTATTGGAATGGTCTGAAAGATTGGGGAAACCATTTCAAATTCTGGGAGCAGGTTACTTTAGACATCATAATCGCATGTAAATAATACAATAAATTGCTTTCGTGTTTTCCTCTCCTAGTAACTTTGGAGAAAGTGAGTGGAATCTGTTCCGTCTCCTGAGGAAATGTGTATCACTGTGTGTATGACAGAGATAATCTCTACTTTGTACCAGAGAGGCAGCCTAATGGTTAGACACATTTATGGCTGATGTTCTTCCTGATTGTGGTCCAGGTACGGTATGAATAGGAAGGGGCAGTTCTCGTTACAAAATAGAAACTTTCGAGAACACGAGAACAGATAACATTTAAGTCGTAATTACCAATATTTTTTATCATTTTTGGTGACTTGTTAATAAGAATATGCTAAAGGCAATAATACCGGGTTTTCTTCCAGATCCTCTGGAGTGAGGGATGAAATACAACATGCAGGAACTTTTAAAACAGCTGTTAAAGAATTTAATATAGGAAGCAAGCTAATTTCTTGGGTGTATGCATCATTTGCCTTCATTAGGTGTACGCATCATTTGAGCTGTAAGAAACCACCCCAAGACCTGTTGCCTTAAGATATCTGTCATTTGTTAGATCCCAGTCCTGAGGGCTGGGGAGCTGGGCTGCGTTCAGCCGGGCAGTTCCTGTCTCACCTGGGTAAACTCCTGTGGTTGCAGTTGGTAGACGGTTGGCCGAGGGCTGGTTGGTTTACAGTGGTTTCCCTTACTTGTCTGGTGGATGATGCTGACCCTTGGTGCCTGCTGTTGGTTGAATCAGAGCAAGCTAACCCAAAGTTCGCGCAGTCTTTGGGTGAGCAACCAGCCGCAGCCAGAGGGAGCAGGAGTGCACAAGTACTTTTCAGTGCTCTGCTTACACCACTTTTGCGACTCTCCCATTGGCCGGAGCAAGTCACAAAGCCGTGCCCAGTTTCAAGGGATAGGAAAATAGACACTACTTCCTGATGGGAGAAGCCATTGTTTCTGATTTCTCCAATGTATGAGCGTATGCATACGTGCAGTTGTTCATACCATCATTGACCATTTATCAGTTGCATGTTGAACATTTAGAATAAGGTTATTCTTAAATGTGTATAATGAACATGCCTAGCTTTGGGTGAAACATCCCTGATTCCCTTTGTATGAAGTGTTATCGCTTTTTTCCTAATTTTTCTTTGAAAAACACAAAAGCTTAGAAGGTCTCCACAAACTTTTATTGAGTTCATACTGTGAGCCGGGCACTGGGGACGGAAATAGGTGTGCCCCTGCCTTCCTGGTGCTTGTAGGAGGCAGAGAACAAAGACGTAAACAAGGAATTTCATTGCTGCAGAATGTGGTACGATGAGGAAGAAGGACACGGTGTTACGAAGTAGAATAATGGGAAACCACTTTAAATGTGGGGACAGGAAATGATTTGAGAAAATAGTACATAATATGGTTCTATCATTCAGGTTTGTGAAAGGAGAGCAAATATTTTTCTATCACGTGTTCATGGGGCCAGGTACAGATTCAGATGTTTTTTTTTAAGAGTTTGATTTCCCCCTTGAGATAGGCCTCTTATGGAATGAGTGAAAGCTGGAAGTTCACCTCTAAGAAAAACATGAAAAATGACTCCTGAGGTTTCTAGTATCAGAGGCTGTTGTGGACTACACTTTCTAACAGTCCTCAGGCAGTTCACACAGTCTTGGCGATGAAATGGGGCAGTAGAAAGGGGCCAAAGCCACAGGGCATCAGGCATCTTCCCTCTGCCCCTTCACCAACACCACCCTCTCCCCACGCATGTGGCAAGCTGGACCAGAGCAGAGCTTGTGCAGAGAACTAGACTTTTAGTGGGGAGTGGTGGAGAGTAACGGGTGAAATGGAGTCCCGGACTTTTCGACGGTTTGAAAGGAATTTTCCCACCTGAGCACAAACGTAGACTTTGGTAACACAGAGTTGCTGGTTCTTGGGGAGCAAATGCTTGATGGTTGGCAGTATCCGAAGGCCAACCCTGTCCCAGATCTCTTACCAGGCAGGATTTCCATTTTTCTTACACCAGAGCCTCGAATGCCTTAAATGTTCCTGAGGTCAGAGAACAAAACAAAACTGGGACACTGGGTAACATATGTCACATCGGGAGGAGGGAAGGGAGATCCCTAAAGTGTTTTGAGGGGCTAGTTGAGTGGTGTATTTATATCCTGATCTTGACAGCTTGCACCCACCCCCCAGCTCCTCCTTGGCCTGCCCTCTGCCCCCTTCCCAATTCCAGCACACTCTTTGAACCGCAGTTAACAATACCTTCCTTTCAAAGCTGATCTCCTTCCCTCTGGTTAGATTAAGGTATATAAATATTACATTTTTTTCCCTAAAGAATGGCTAATGACTTTACTTCTGAAAATATTTTACTTTCTCTGGGAGCGTACCCTGGAAGTCATTGGGATTATAATGAAAACTTTCCCTTTTGCTAAGCTTTTCGTGTGTGTGTGTGTGTGTGTGTGTGTGTGTGTGTGTGTGTGTGTGTGTGTTTGGAGGCGAGGAGGGCTGGGGAGTGGAAACTACATTCCAATAAAAAGGGTTACATTCCTAAAACGAGGTCTTTAAAAATATTTTGCAGCCTGAGCCTTTGGTCCCTCACAAGTTCCTACAAGGGACAACCTTCAGACAGTGTATGGGCTTGTTGATTCTCGGGCCTTTGAACTGTGTGAGCAATGTGTCTCAAGACGGAAAAAGGAATGACTCCTGCTTTTAGGCTCTAGCCTGAAAGCTGGAAGAATGTTATTGTGTCTTCAAAGCCTGCTTCCCACCACGCTGTATTAGATGGGTTCTTGGAAAGCGTCTTTGCATGATCAAGTGTACAACAAAAGCCCGTGCCACCCAATTTGATCTAATTCAATGGCTACTTTTAGGTGGGTTTTAAATTAATGTGTCTCTTCTATAAGAATACAGCCCCAATCCTCTGCTCCCTCTTTACCCCAGTTGAGATGATTTATAGTGACTCACTAGATTAGGAAACTTGAGGCCTTCCTTTTTGGGGGGGGGTGGGGGAGTGGGGATTGGGGAGTGGGGAATGTTACTTTAAAAAAAAATAGTGGCAGTGGTATTTCCGAAGGTAAAGAGTTCTTAGCTCTGTAGAATTGAGAATAGATTTTCACTGTAGGTAAGTCTGATTGAATTTGCATTGTAAAATCAGTACATTTAAATGATCACAGAAAACATGTAGAGTATTTTATTTGCCTGGTTCAAGTGTACCTGGCACCCTCCCTCTCTCCTTTCTTTCAGAAATGTTCCCTCTTCCTGTGATGGTGGGAAAACCCTGGTGTCCAGGCACTCGGGCACTCTTACCTACTAACAATTGTGAGCTCTTTGAGCGTAGACTCCAGTATCTGAAGAGGGAAGGGCCCACAAGACACTTGGCCAGATTAAAAACTTGTTCATCAACAGTTCAGGGAGCAGTTATTGAATCAAGGCAGGGGATAACTTTAGAAAAAGTCTCAAACAAAAACAATGCTGTGGGTATATTTTGAGTGCCTCCAACCATTTCATTCCCCAGATATCTTAAAAATCAAATTCAGATTTACCATCGTGTTAAAAATAATCAAACCAAATTAACAGGAGCTCTTGCGATCTGATATGACCGGATATGAAAAGCTTAGGTGAAATTAATTGCAGCCTCATCATTCATATGTCTGAAATGCTGGGGTGCTTCCTCTGTTTCCCCCAAACCCTTTTTTAAAAGATTGATGGAAATTTTGCTTTGTTTTGGCAAGATTTATTTCTCTGCTTCCAACAGGAGTTTAACCAACTTTTAGTCTGCTGAGAGAGTTCTTCTGATGTTAATTGTAGTTTACTAATCTAGGTCAGAGCTTACTTAGCATTCTCACTGATGAGGTTTAAAAGTATTAAAAGCAACGAGAAAATTATTTGAAAAATAATTATTGTATCACCATTACCTCTGCCTTTACAAAGAGGCTAGTTTGTTCTCTGTGCTTATTCCTTTTCTTCTTCCTGAGTGTATCTTTGCTAATTAGCCCTTCTACTAAAATACTGGGACGATCTGGGGAAAGGAATTAAATTTAAATGAGTCCGTTCTGCCAGTGTGGCACGTGTTAGCTACTCTGCTACAATGTTATCCTGGGTCTGGGAAGTTGAACCTAATTGCCAAGGTAGGAGACTACCTGCTACCCCCCCCCTCCCCCCGCCCCCGGGTTCTGTTTCCACACTCCATTGAGGCTGGGCTGGTTTGATGGCCACAGTTCTAGGACGTGTATTGTAAACTAGTGTATCAGCTATTAGAGCAATTCTTCTTCAACATTGCTTTTGCTATTTCAAGTATGAAGCTAAAACTTAGAATCTAAGCAATTTTACACCTAGCAACACCAGTTGTCACCCTTTGTTCTGAAACCCCAAATCTGTAATATAAATGCCTTCTGTTTTATTTTGAAGAGTCTTTCCATTTTCTTGGCCAGTCATTTGACATTTATGCTACTTTCTAAATAAAACCTTGCAGTGTTTCCCAGCAGGTATATGCATCTGGTATTGGGCTAGGCTATTTCTGGCTCGACCAGCGTGGTTGACTGGGTTCGAATACTTCATGCAGTGAGTTTGGCATTTGGTAGATACTGTTTGTTGTCGATACTGAATAAATGAATGTGGGGCCATATGTTTTTAAACCACAGTATGGGAAGTATGCCAGCACTTTATTTATCTGTAGACCAGAATCATATTCTGTTCAGGAGGATAGAGAGTGTTTCTCAACTCCATTGCCACGGCCTCACACTTACTTGGCGAGTACTTGTCTTAAATGTTTCCATTCGTTCCATAATCAAGCTGTTGTAATTAGCAAACCTGGATATTTGATAACTGGTCATGAAGACAGTGGTGAGGAATTGCCAAAGGCTCAAATGTTTGTAGACCAGACGTGAGAGAATGTTCTAGTTAATACAACAAGGAGTTAGTGGGTTTCTGCCGAGTGCCAGGCATAGTCCTAAGTTCTGGACTCACAGCTGTGAAGAACAGACATCAGTTCGGGCCCTTGTAGAGCTTCTTTTCTCAAGGACAGGTTGAGGGAGTAAGCTGTCAAGGATCAGCTTTCCCAGAGGACAAAGGAGACCCACTGAGAGATGTGACAAGGGCTTCTGGCCCCCCCTTTATGGACTTGAGAGGTTGACAACATTGATTTGTACACACACTTTTACCTTAAAACTCATCACAGTCCTTTTGCCTGGATGTAAATACGTCATTTGGACTCTTTGTGGCTTATCAGTCATGACTAAGTTTACCTTGTGACTCACAAATGCAGCAAAGTCTGATTTTTCTGCTGTAATAGGGCTGTGTATGAGAGAGAAGGAAGTAAGAGTTGAAGTTGATGTGTCTCCGCTTGGAAGAGATGGTCTTACACGTAAAGTCAAGATCTGGAGCAGATGACAATGAGGGAAAAAGGGTGATGGGTATTGATATCTCTGGGGGGTCATGGCAAAGATGGGAACTGGCCATAGGTATGGCCACCATTGTGTGTTGGGCCACAGATGTGTGTTGGTGTCATGAACAAACCATAGCTCATGTTGCGATGCTGACGTCAGTAATTTTCCCTGGGTGTCAAAACTTTTCTTTTGAACACCAGTGTGCAACACTGGTGATGTGTAATACCAGTCCTTTTCTGAAATTTTGTCTGGAAATTCTGTTGGAAAAGTATTTAGTATACTTTCTCTATGCTTATTACTTGTACAGAATGTTTGGGAGGAAAGACCAAAATCTTGAAACTACTCCTATATAGAAAGATTTTATTTTTATATTATTGTGTGTTTTGCTAGTAAGGATCTTCAAGCATATTCCTGTTAGAACCACAGATCACAAGAGGAAATCCCACAGTTTCAGGGAACATTTTCTAGTGGTTTAAAGCTTTTATGGTGAGATTTCTTTAGAGCTGACTTAAGTCCCTTATTCTCAAGGGAGAGAGAGCATTTCCCTCATTCTGATTTTAGTAGTGGTGAGAAGTGATAACCCCTGTCTTTTTTTTTTAATTGGGTATGTAAATTTTATTTTTATCAGAGGGTTTAAATATATATATATATATATATATATATATATAATCTACTGTAAAGGACAGTAAGGTTGTAAAAACAAATTAAAAAATAAAACATAATGACTACGTTTATTTATTTTAATGTTTATTTATTTTTGAGAGAGAGCATGCATGCAGGGGAGGGGAAGAGACAGCGAGCAGAGCTCAGATGTGGGGCTGGAACTCACGAACCTCCAGATCGTGACCTGAGCCAAAGTCAGTCACTTAAACCCCTGAGCTACCCAGGTGCCCCTTTAATGGCTAAGTTTAAATGTGCAGAAAATGATACAGGAAATCACAATAACCTTGGTGCTGGTACTAGTCAGTTTGCTAAAAGAGGAAATAAGGCTGGAAATGATTTTAAACCAACTCTTCAAAGAAAATAGCCGTAAACATAAAATGTTTCATAAGCGATTAGACAATGCTCATTAAACTGGATATGACTTTCTGGGTTTCAAATATGATATATATTCATTAGCTGAAATTTATTTATAGAGTCACATTCTTCTGAAAGAAACTTTTTATATTTTGTTTTTTATTATATTTTATGTTATGTATTTTCTAAGAAATATTTTATATTTTATAATTTACTTTTCTACCAGTAACAACAGCGCACCCAGTACAATTACAATTTGGGGCTCTTTAAAGAGTTTACTTTTAAGTAATCTCTACACCCAGCGTGAGGCCTGAACTCACAACCCCGAGATCAAGAGTCATGCACTCCACCCACTACGCCAGCCAGGCACCCCCAATTTAGGGTTCTTTTATGTGGCCAGGAGATTTAAAGGTGTTTGAAAACCAGTTGGGAGAGCTGCTGAATATTTATACAATTCGGTTTTTCAAGTAAACTTGTTTCATCGTTCATTTTTAACTCAGTGGTTTTTTTTAAGTGTTCCCTTACTTTGTGACACTACAAGATGCCCCAGGATCATCTGATTTATTTTCTGCCCTAACCCTAGAATCTTCCATTTCTCCAAGAAGCCCTGGATCCTTTCCTTGGTGAATTGTATTAGGGACCAACATAGTGGCACTAGCTGTGTTTGTTGCTACGGGTGTCATTTATTTTCTGCCCTCCCAGTTGCCAGAGTGAGGAAACACATGTGTGTATATTACACCCTATAGATACAGACATACCTACAAATATGTCTATATGTAACCATCTGGATCTATACCACACTACACATGAGTTCATACTGATGTCTCTTACCTCTAATGGATTTCCATATGGATTCTTCTAGCTTTCCCCCTTGTTTATCTGTCACCTCCCACCCCCAACTGTGGGAAACTTTGCTCTCACCATCCTCCGTCAGTTCATTTCCTTGTTGGAATCTACCTCGTGCATATGCATGCCAGTTTCAGAATTGTTAACTTGTGCCCTATAGGAAACAACTTGATCAACCAGAGCATGGTGCTTATGTAGTTTCTTTTGCCTTAAGTCTTACAGATTCCCCTCCTTTCCACAGTTACTTTAGTCAGTATCTTCTTCCTTGGCCCCCTTCAGTGAGGTAGTTTCATGGGTTTGTAATGCATTTTGACTCTTCTGTCCCATTCTGTGTTCTACCTGTGATCACTGACTTTTTTTTTTTTTGTAGGATCCCTTAGAATATTTTTTAAAATGTTTTTTTAATGTTTATTTATTTTTGAGAGAGAGAAGAGAGAGAAGAGAACATGAGCAGGAGGGGTAGAGAGAGAGAGGGAGACACAGAATCCGAAGCAGGCTCCAGACTCTGAGCTGTCAGCACAGAGCCCGACGTGGGACCCGGGGCTCAAACTCACGAAGTGTGAGATCCTGACCTGAGCTGAAGTCGGACGCTCAACGACTGAGCCACCCAGGCGCCTCTGTGATCACTGACTTCTTAATGATTTTTAAAAATTTGCAGACATTAAGGTTTATTCTTTTTTTATGTTTATTTTTTTTGAGAGAGAGTGCAAGCCGAGGAGGGTCAGAGAGAGAGAGAGAGAGAGAGAGAGAGAGAGAGAGAGAGAGAGAATCCGAAGCAGGCTCCAGGTTCTGAACTGTCAGCACAGAGCCCCACGCGGGGCTTGAACCCATGACCCGTGAGATCATGACCCTGAGCTGAAGTCTGCGCTTAACAACTGAGCCACCCAGGGGCCCCCACGTTCTTCCCATTTTAATCTGCTCTATGTCAGTATTTATTTGTGCAGCCACAGAGCATTATAGATTTTTGTACCACCTTGGAGCTACTGTGATTGTCACAGCCTGTTTCAGCTTTCTTCCTTGAAGGGTCTAGATATTTGGGCGTTTGAAACTGTGTTGTTTGAATCCTCCTGCTGGTCATCTTTTAAAAACCCTGTTTTGTAATCTTGCCTCACTGTAGATATTTATAAAATCTTCACTTTTGCTTTGCCTTAGTTGATTGACGGGGCTCAAGGAAACGAGTTAATACAGTTAATTTGAGCCTGGTCATCATCAGTTCCTAGACACCCGGTGGGAATCTGGAACTGGCCACACACTGCTGCCTGGGCTGGGCACAACAGCATGGGTCACAGGAGGCAGCCACAGGGCTCAGCCCCATCTGAATTTGTCCTCTGGGGACAGGGCTTTCTTTGCTGGACTGCAGGAAACTGTTTCTGGGCTTTAAAAGGCCACTTTGTGGTAAATTGGTGCTTATCACCTTTGCAGGAAAAAAGCAGCTACTTAGCAACTGGCCGAAAGGGGCTTGCAGATCGTATTTACAGAGTCTTTTAACACTCAACCAGGTTTTTTTTTGTTTTGGGGTTTGTATGTTTGTTTGTTCTGTTTTGTTTTTTGATCATTTACTACAAGCAAAGTGTAATCAGCCTTAAGGCTACTTTCTCCTGGGGTGGCTACCCTTGACCCAGACAACTGTGCTTCCTACCCACCAGGAGAGCAGGTGTGCTGTGGGGCAGGTACTCAGAGGGGGGAGTGACAGGGGAGCCACAAAGGCACAGATGTTTGGGTCAAATGCTAGGACACAAAAGACAAATAAAATCCAGGTCATTTATGTTTCACAGTCTTATTCCCTACAGTCTTTTTTTTTTTTTTCTTTAAAAACACAGACATTGATTTTTTTCTCACCCTCTGAAATTGTCTCAACTTGTGTTTCTGGCAATAGAATTCCTGACATACTAGATCATAAAGATTACTGCTAGGCGTATTTTATATCTCTCTGTGTGCGTGTGTGTGTGCGTGTGTGTGTGTGTGTGTGTTTTCTCCATATATTTAACCTTGGGTTACATGTGTAATTTTTCAAACATTCCCTTATAATCAGTTTTGTTGCCTGTACTTGTTGACTGTGAAAGCCTCTGGAAAAGTTGTTTGAAGTACAGGAGACTCACGGGTTTCTTTATACGTGTCCTTTTCACCAAAATGAACCTGGATGAAAGTTGTTTTTAAAACTGTTTAAAAACCTACTGACCTAAAATACATCTTATGCCCTTTTTTAACCTTATATTGAAAACAAGCATGTATACCTGCTAATGCCTGTGATTTCAAAATGCCCAGACATGTCCAAATAGCGTCCCACAGGTCATTGACTAGAGACATTCATGGTATCCTCCATAGAGTTTCTGGCGCTGCTTGATTTTGCACATTCCAGATTGTCACCAGAGTCTAAAAAGAATTAGTATGCCTGGACTATATTTGCATTTAGAGTGTTAGCAACCCTCCAGAGTACACACACTGGGCTATTTATGAAGCAACTTCAGCTGACAGCTGAAGATCAGAAGATTCTATTTTGGGAAGTGTCCTAAATGTGAGGTTCTGTGGTGAAAAAATTTAGTGCCCTACAGATAAGAATACTTAAAACAGGAAGCAGTGGTAATTTATTGCTTCCTGTGTAAGTATCCTTATCACTATGATAAGCTTTAGGTTTCAGTTCTGCTTTTCTGATCCCAAGATTTCTTTTCTTGTAATCAGCTCCTGTAAGAGGATTACAGATAATAATAATAATAATGATAATAATAAATATAGGGAAATGTACAAATGTGGTGGTTGCAGGTGGGGCGGGGTATGGGGAGAGAATTTACCAGCATGATTTTTCCTGTCTTGAGAAAAGTCTTTCATTTCCAGCCACTCAGTAGTGTTTGGTAGGCTAAGACAAAAACTATACTACTATTGGCTCATTCCCTTGGCTCTGTCTGTTGCATGCGTGTGCATATGGCATCGATTCCAGGTTAGTGTAATGCAAGGCTGGGTTGACTGTGGCTCATGAAAGGTTGGATAATGGGATAGACCAGCATGGATAAGAAAAGAGGAGATGGGAATTTTATTCCTGATCCTGCCACTTCCTGGGATCTACCATTTTTGACCTAATTTTCTGGTTCATAAAATTAGAGGTAGTAATAATCGTTCCCCAATCAATCTGATAGCGTTGTTCCAAGGAGCAAGTGAAGAAATATATGGAAACTCATTTATAAGCTGAATTGCCTTGGGAGCCTGTGGTTTATAGTGGTTTCCCTTAAATCCACCGCTCCCCTTTAGCTCGTAGGACACAAGGGTACTTTTGACTCATGTTCCTTCCTTAGTAATAGTATGTTTCAAATTCAGTCAGCTTCCTAGATTTCTCGGCTGGACAACTATATTGTGATTGTACCTGAGAAGATGCATCAATGTTGACTCTCTAGTGGAGATATGTGTTTCATGAAGTAGGAGTCTGTTGTGCTGTTAAATTCTAGGGAGCTGCGTTGCATTTATTAGCTTGGCATAGAAAAATCAAAGTTCTACATATGGGCTAAATTATTTTATAAGCTGTAAGTATAAATCAGGATTAAAGAGTGAAACGTATTTATTACATTTTAAAAGGAAGTATGTACATGCATTTTATAGTTCCTATGGATTTAATTATATACTAAATATGGAAAATAAAAGTATTACTGGGTAGCACTGAATGTTTACTTCCACAGCACTCAAGTTGATAAATGTCTTTGCTCTTGAACCTGTGCCTTCTTTGCCAGAGAGATCTGGTGCGATGCGCTGTGCCAAGCAGGAGGGACAGCCATCCTAAAGAGATGGGTGAAGGAAAGCCAGTAGCACTCAACATACTTACGTAAAGGTTGGTCATAGGTTCTCGATGGCATAACTTACTCTTCCTAAAGAAAGGGAGCTTTGGAGAGCAAAAACCAGCTAAATCATCTCCTATTCACTCCTGCTCTTGCAAAATGACTTTTTGTAGTGTTGGCTGTGTTGTGATTTTAAAGGGTGCCATGTTTTTATGGAGGAGAGTGAATATTCAGTTGTGAGCTCATTCTTGGTCCTGACTTGCCTTTGTCAAGGTCACAGGTTTGTGGGAAGGATGACGATGATAGGGTACACATGGCTGTAGAGGAGTCTACAGTTGGGTCCCCTTTCCTGTCCTCAAGTGTATGACATTGGCCAGCTCTCCAGAGTAATTATGTCAGTGGCTCACTGGGCTCATATGTGTTCCAAAATTATTTCAGAGCATTGGCTCCATTGGTCAAGGACAAACAGAGATAAAATGAGAAGAACAAAGGGTAGGTTGGAGGAGGAGTAAAATTCATGTGGTGGTTTTGTAGACAGCCACTGACCAGAGTTAATTACTAATTTATAATTACCCAGGGGTCAGGAGTTTGAATTTTAGTTATTTCGCTGTTTTGTTTTCCACGTAGAGTGGGTTATGTGAACTATTATATGAATCTTTGAATTTAGTAAGAAAAATACTAGGCCTGAAAGTGTCCCTAAAGATGATAACACTTCAAACATTCATTCTATGGTTAAATAAATTCAGGTCCAGAGAAGTGAAGTCAGTTGCTTTAGATGATACGGCTGTTTCATGGTAGAATCAGCAGAGAACCCTAATATATTATCTCCAGCTTGATGCTTTCTCGGCACCCCCCCACCCCCTGCCATGCTATACTGCACAAAGACATTCATGCATATATGCCTTGTTGATTTTATGTGTATATAATGTTACACATGTTGCATACATATATGTGTGCCCAGAGGGTATACACTGTAGATTTAATCGTTCATTTATTTGTTCCTCAAATAGTTAATAATGCTAGGCACTGTTTTGGGTGCTAGGGATATAGCTGGGAATAAGAAGTTTATATTCTAGTGGGAAAGACAATAAACAGATACAGTTATTTCAGATACATTTATTTCTGATAGTGGTAAGTACTCGTTGGGAAAAATCCAGCAGGGTGGAGATAATGGGCAAAATGCACCATCGTCAGTTTATCAAAGCAGCTAAGTGGACCACACTCAAATTTAGTTTTAATTTATTGTTATTGAAGTCGTTCTGAAAAATTCGATTGGGCAAGAAGCATTTGGGTTTTCAAAGACATGTTTGGGGAAAAGTTATAATTTATGAGAATAATTAAAGGATTTAAAAGATTGCTTGTTAAATGAAGTTTCCTCTTTTATATGCAGAGTATTTGATTATTAACCCTCCATGAAAATAATTCATGAGCATTGGTAATTAACTGCCTGTATCCATGACTTAGCCAGCCCTATCCGTAAAGTTTTAAAAATGCATTTATGACTGGCAGGAATTTATTAGTGCTCTTTTTTCAGCATCCTCTTTCCTTTCTGGGGGAGGAGAGGACTAGATTTCCCAGTGTTTGCACTGCTCTGCTCATCTAGGAGAGCCCTGAAAATGGTGATGCTGTATTTTATATAACTTGGAAGGACTTATTTTAAATAATAGTAAGGCAATCAATGGATGATATGTTTAAACTAAGATAAATGTATGCTGGTTATCAATGAATAGCCCTGGTTCCTTGGTAAAAGTTGGAAGACTCTTATTTCATTGGCTTATGACTTATTTTTATAGGTACCTGTTCTCCCCACAGTTGTAGATAAAGAGTTTTCTGGAGATAATGACCAGAGTAGTCCTTGCCTGTTTTCCCCACTACACAGATCACTTTGTCAAGTGACTTTGATATTATGGTAATGGTTGGTAAGTTGTTGCTTCTGAAATGGAGGTTAAGTCTCCAGACTCCTGTGAAACTCTTAGGGAGCCTAAAATGTCATGTCCTGCAGGTCTAGGTCTTGTATTCATAAACTGGTTGGCTGGAAGGACAGGCCCAGAAATGGCTCTCTGGTCCCATGGGGCGCTGGGGACCTGCATTGTTTTGGTCTAACATTTGGACTTTCTGAAAACCCTCTGTGTAGCCTGACTTGAGCTCCTTTTTCCTTTTGGTTGCTGATCATTTGAACCTGGATTCTCCTGATTTTAGTGTCCATATCCTTCATGGCCCTTGTCCTTTCTTGGCTGGTCAAGGGCCTGTGTCCTAATTGTCTTCAGTTCATTGTTCATGACTCTTTTCTGAGCGTGCTCCATTGACTGCAATCTTTGGCATATCTTCTGTGCTTTAAGAGCATACTTGTGGCCACAGAGCAATTTGGTGATGGTGATAGTGTTGAATTAGGAGAACTCTAATATCAGTTTCTAGGTTCTGATGGTTTTTCCAGTGGCGTAAACAATTTTGAAGTATACTGAATATAGTCACATAAAATATATAGAATGTGAGTAGTCCCATTATGGCCAAACAACACATCAGTCAGCTCTGATGACTTTAAAGAAGAATCAAGATCTTTGTAAATTTCTGAGGGCCTCCAGATTGGTTTGGTAACAGCGAGAGCTTAGTTCCAAGTAGATTTGAAGGTCAGCAAATATCGAGGAATACTGAAGGCAATTTTATCAATCACCTCTAGACATTCTCTGTAGTACACAGACACCTAAGTCTTTGATTAGCCCTTTGGCTTTGGTTTGGTTTATTTTCATCTTATCAATGGTTATTTGCTTATTATATTCATTACTGTCTCATTATTTCATAAAATATATTTGTATCAAGGCAACTAATATATGTCCAGTTATTCATTGCATAGGTATTTACTTGTTGACTAACCTACCATGTACCCAGCTACTTTGGAAGATGGAGACTCCAGTAAATTAGGCAGAATTAGGTTTTTATCATCATGACATATATATTACCGTAGTGGAAGAGACAAATGATAAAGAAGTAAACAAAAGCATATAATTTCACGGAGTAAGACCTACCAGGAAAATTAAGTCGTGTACAGTGATGGAGAAGAAGGGGTAGGGTGGGCTATTTCTGATAAGAGTAGTCAGAAAGGAAGCATTTGAGCAAACACCTGAGTGAAGTGAAAGAGAAGCTCTTGTACCTATCTGCTCGTGAAGAGCGTTCTGAGGAGCAGCAGATGGGAGTCCTACAAAGGGAACAATCCCAGTACGTTCCAGTGCATCTGGAACAGCCGAGAGAGGGGTAGCAGACGCAACAGGAGTAGTAGGTTAGAGCCAGATCTTGGAGGGCTTGATAGGTCATGGTGAGTGGTTTGGATTTCATTCTTGTGAGATGGAAAGCCCAGTCAGAAGGTTAACATACGTGCCAGGAGCACCCTACACGCCTACCAAGGATTCTACTGGAGAGACATGGAGTTCGTCTGTATACTCTCTTACTCGTCACCTCTTTACTTTCAATTGAGCCAGTCAGCTGGGGCCTCTTCCATGAACTAAAACCACCTTCGACCTAGGTTTTCATAGATCCGTTCCTAGAATTGCTTAGGCACATTTTAGGGGTACCTCCAGGAGATTTCATCTTCGGTCTTGCCACAGCAGCATGTTGCCCAAGCCGCTGAGATGCCCATGGGCCAAACCAGCCCCTTTGGATATTGTCACTACAGTTTAGTCGTCATTCCAAAACTTTCTGGATGCTTGGCCACCCACCTAATGATCCTTGACACATTCCTGGCAAGGCACGCCTACTCTGGTTTCTTTACAGCCAGATCACAATTCTTTGGAGAATGGCAAAGCCCCTTTCATCTAGGGTAGGGTCCTTGATTGAAGCCTCTGTCAAGCATTCTAGCTGCAAATAATTTAAGCCAGTTTTTAATCTACCTTGATTTGGTCATTTTTGTTTTGGAATCCACATCACCTGACATGACCCGTTCACATATTGGCCTTATTAGTGCTTACATTTATTTCAGCCCTCTTTTTATCTTAAGTGGTTTTTAGGTTATGGGATCCAAATTTAGACTTGCCGATAACAGTTGGATGCTAGTGGACTGGCATTGAGTGGAAGTCTGTATGTTTTAGGAAGTACAGTATTAGTTCGTTTTAATCCTTTGATCTTCCTGTATGCTGGATACTAGTCTGCTCTAACACCTACATTCAGAGCATTTTTTTTTTCCTGTGACATTTAAAAGCTGTAATGGAAACATATGGCACCAATCAGGTAGAGTGAGTTAGCTTTGACTTTTATTGCTTTTTTTTTTTTTAACTGGATTTTACCTACTTCCTGGAAAATGTTGGCCGAGTTCACTTTTAATGATGTTTTGGATATGCCATTTGCTTTGAGGTGTTAACTCTGTGATCTTTCTTGTTTTGAGCTGCTCTGGACAGCTGGCTGTAGTGGCTTCATGGAGACATGCTCACGGGTTGATGAGACCCTAAATATGCGCATGGCAGGGGGAGGTGGCAGGGGGAGAGTGACCTTCATTATCTGAGGTCCCGCCATTATTAAGGATTTAGTAGGGAAGTAGAAGCTATAAAAATATTCACTAATAAGCTAACCACTTCTAGAATCTCTCCATGCTTATTATCTCTCTATACTTACTACCAGGGATGGCTCCTCTATCTGCTTTATTCAACATTGAAAGTGTGCATTTTGCAAAAGATGCAGAATTTCATGAAGTCAATGGAAAAGACATTGAAAGGGTGCCTGGGTGGCTCAGTCGGTTAAGCGTCTGACTTGATTTTGGCTCAGGTCATGATCTCACAGCTCGGCTCGTGAGCTCGAGCCCCATGTTGGGCTCTGCACTGACACCATTGGAGCCTGCTTGGGATTCTCTCTCTCTCTCTCTCTCTCTCTCTCTCTCTCTCTCTCTCTCTCTCTCTCTCCCCCCCCTGCTCACACTCTCAAAATAAATAAACTTTAATAAATAAAATAAAATAAAATTCTCAAAAAAAAGAAAATGAACTACTGAGATTCCAAAGTAGTCAGTGACAAGTCTAGATCTAGCAGAATTAGATGAGAGAGCTACTGAAGAAACAAATCAAAGATAATGACTCCTTTAGGGAATGGTAAAAATATAGGATTAAGAGAGGCCCATGGGGAAATTGATAAAGCCTCTGAATATTTCTACAGAATAACTTTTTTTTATGATTGTTCTATAAAAACCGAAGAACTCAAAGAGATGAAATATGCAGGAAAAGTATTTTAAAAAATGAACACTTTGATCACACTCTGTTCATTCTAAGACTTTGCCAGGAGAGGCAGCTGACTTACATTTTGTTAAGTACAGGCAAAATAGCTTTTTCCATCTATTTTAGTTTCAATATTTACAGTACTCTAATTTTCCAATATAAAATTCCATTGAAACTGCTTTTTACTAGAAAAATGGGCTCCATCTTTTAAGTAGATTTTACTTTTTTTGTAACTTTTTTTTGTTTGTTCAGAGAGAGAGGACAAGTTGGGAGAGGCGTGGAGGGAGAGAGAGAGAGAGAGAGAATCAGAGAGAGAGAGAATCCTAAGCAGACTCCACGCTCAGCGAAGAGTCCAACGTGAGGCTCCAACTTATGAACCTTGAGATCATGACCTGAGCCGAAATCAAGAGTCTGATGCTCAGCTGACTGAGCCACCCAGGCACCCAGATTTTACTTTTTTAAATGGCTTTTTGCTAGTACCAGTTACGTTCAGCTGATAATGACGTTCTGTGTATTTCTTTTATGCATGTGGCATATGATAGTTGTGGGGAGGAGCCCTTCCCTTTTCCTGCCCAAATTTTGCAGAGTAGAATGGAGTTTCTCATTGTGTCAGTCCAGTTGTTGAGTAGGCAGGTAGCAAAACTCCAGGGATAATTCACTCTGGTGAGCCCAAGAAAGACCATTAGTGCTCACGGATGGTTTTGAAAACTCATTGGAACGGAGCGATGCTCGCCAGCGTTGTAGCAAACACAAATAAGTTGTCAATTCCACGGAGTCCCAATAAAAAAATTCTTCCCGGCCCTTCCAGCTAGATATGGATCAGTCCTCAAGAAGGCTACGCAGAGAGGAGCCTCTTAAGAAGTTTGTCTGACAACAGATAGCCATTCATGAAAAGCTTGCTGATCCTAGTCAATAAAATTTAAAATTTTAAGGGTTTCTTCTCATGTCTAATTCCCACTTCAGCTCAACTGCATATTTCCTGAAGGAGGCGGAGTTAGAGCGAATTTTTTTTTTTCTAAGAAAGGAATATGAATCAATGAAGCCATCCATAGTGGGAGGTTGGGCTAGGTAGCGATAATATCCAAGAGGAGGGTAATGGAAATATGCACAGATTTTTCTTGGCTGGGAAGAGAATTATCAAGAAACGAAGCTTGTTTGATACAATTCTAAGCACGATATTGATGTTGTTCCTATAACCACCACCTCAGTGTGATTATGCACTGCTAGGTCTTCCAGGGAGCACTTAATTAGTGTCTTGTAGAAAAAAATCAAATCTTGTAGGAAAAAAGTCAGTTGGGCAGCTGTCCAGTTTCTGATCTGCTCACGCGTAAATGAAGATGAAGACCTTAAGAACTACAACCCAGAGCATAAATTGTAGTATCATTTGTGAACAGAGATGATGACGTGGGATGACCACCACGATCTACTTGAACTCCTTTTTCTGGATTCATAACATCATCCTCGTTAGTCATTCTTTTTTTCCTGGTCTTTGTGTTTCAGGCTCATAGAGCGCTTTCCATAGCAGTTTAAAAGTCCATACTTCAAAATTCAATTCTTTGTCACATTCTTTGGGTGATTCTGTTATTGCCAAACCAACACATGCTTTTATTAGTGCAGTAAAAGCAGAAGCAAAATATTATTTAGAAAATCTGGCATAGGGAGAAATCATAAAATTTATTTTCAAATGGAATAGAAATGGTACTGGATTGTGTGCTGTTCAAGTTCATCCATGTTCCATCTTTCATCATTTGGCATGAACTACAGAGTTATGTATAGGGGTTTTCATTTTATTAGTGTTTGAAGTTCATTTGCTGTAAAACATTGATACAGATGAGTTTTGAAGCCCTGATTAACCCAAGTGGTTGGCCCAAAGATTATTGTATGAAGTAGGACATATTATTGCCCTGAGACCTATTGTTGGTATTGACTAGAGTAGCTTGGGTATTGCTCAAGAGAAATTTGATTCAAATTGTGAATGGAGGATTTACCCAGGGTCTTTTGTGATGGCATTTAAAGTGGACCTGGGATGTTTGTGCAGATAATGAATAATTCCAGATGGAGTAAAACTTGACTTCTATCCTAGAAACCAAGACAGAAAGACCACAAAAATGTTGATACCTTGGCCATTAGAAATCAAACGCACTATGATCAAATATTTTGGATTACTGGCGCTAGGGAAGAAGAAGACTCTTTCTGCTGCCGTTTTGCTTTTGAAAAGCAGATGGCATCTTTTTAAAAATACCCTTGAAATCCAAGCTCTCTGGATTGCTCATTTCATTTTCACGTGGGCATTCAAGGGGGTAACCACTGGGATCTGGGATGTGGCATCTATGGTACTTCTTGTGGCTTTCGTTTGTAATATTTTTGTCAGAAATGTGGCGAGCAGCCATCCAGAGAACCTTAATACAGGACTCTTAGAATCGTGCATAATTTTAGGACCAAAGAAACCACGGCATAAAAAGAAAAACCCCAAAAATGTAGCAATTTGAATAAAAAGGACCCCAAAATAGGATGGTAAGGGAAGTGTTTAGGGAACGAGGAGTTAAAACTAACAAGACCCTCCAGTGGAAGACTATCTGCCATGCATTCTTTCCACTTTCTGGATCTCTCACACAAACCATCTTCCCTCCTTGCCTTCAAGGGCTTTGTCTCTTTCCTCCTTCTGTCTTTCCATTCAGAAAACTGCCGTACGTTCTTTACTAGAAAAGCATTTAAAAGAAGATGATGACACAGAATGCTCTAAGTTGGTCTTATTCTCTTCTGGATGGTCAAAATAGTATCGCAATATTCTTGTAAGAATCGCAAATACATATTTATCCACGACAGACCACTTGTTAGCTATTTTCTTGCCTGATTCCTTGCATCAGAAAGGTGTTTTATACTTGCAGGGTTGTTCCTCTGAGTTGATTTGGGTTTTATGTGTAGTCCTCTTTGTATTATTCCCGCTTTACAGTAAAACACGTAATTCTACTTAACGCTAGATAAGGAGTTGACAGAGTAGAGCTTGTGGGCTAAAATCTGGCCGTCACCTGTTTTCGTGTGTGTGTGTTAGTTATAATGGGGATTTGGCCACCCCATTTCTTTATGTATTGTCTGGCAGCTTTCGACCTAGAACAGCAGAAGTGAGTTGTTTGAAGAGAGATTGCAGGTACAGATGGTAGGTAAAACTTGACATTGTAATTGCTCTCTATCTATTTTGTGCGTGTCTATGGTCTCATGGTGCGTTAGGTGATTGTATCACAGGAGGCCTGAGTTCGGTGTCTTTGTCAGTACAAGGTGACATCTATTATGACTTCCCAAAGAATCCTGGACCGTGACTCCAAGTCAGGATGCCACATTCACATGGTGATAGCGCATATTTATAGTCACTAAGAGCAAGGTTTTACAAAGTGTAAGTAAATTAATAAATCATGCCAAATTTGAATGGATCGTTTCTGGAAAATAACGATCGCCAGTTGTTCAAAGAAAGTGAACCTCCGGGAGCCTCGTAATTCGTACGGGGAGTGCTTCTGTAGTGAGCCAGGAGTGGATAGGTGTAGGGCTACAGATCAGCCCTTTGTATTGATTAGTCATTTTAGTCCTGTTTTATATGCTTTTTGAGTCATCTGAATGAAGTGACTGACCAGGGGTCTTTGCTAAAATTAATGGGAAACTAATTTTTGTATAGTTTATGATCATGGGAAAGTACTGTTATTTGACAGCTTCTATTCGTGACCATGCTTATGGCCCTGTCATAGCTTCTAAATTACACTCATGAAACAGTTATTCAAGATTCACAATTTGTATTTTAGTCTAGTTAGACAGCTCTTCCTTGGGCTGATTCCATGCATTTGGAGAATTTCAGGTGTATTGATGTACCTATAAAATCTTAGTTCTGTTCAAATGTTAGAATGTGTATCATCTGTAATTGGGGATCTTTGTGGGGAGGAGAAAGCCTTTTGAAACCTCAAAAAGCCTTTATTCAGTGGGAGGTGTGATAAGAAGCAAAACTTTGACACTGTGAATGACAGTTGACCGCTGTGGCGGAGGCGACTGGAAAGAAGTACATAGGAAAGTACCAGGGACAGGATGGCTACTTTCCAGCTTTTTCTGAGGCATGGTGCTTGGCAACCGGTTTCGAATGGCTTAATGGAACTCACAACCACCGGGCTGTGTACGGTGCAATTCACAGGGCTATTCTCACGCAGACAGTGGTATAAACAGCGCCCCCTGTAGTTGTACTGCCCTAACCTCGGTTACAGCAAAAAGCCAAACTAACACCAAAACACATTCCCAAGCCATTATGTTGTTGTTTTAGTTAGATTATCTGGAGAGTTGGGTTTTATTGCCCTGCCTCGCTCATTAAAACTGAGAGTGAAGAACTGGAATTGTCTCTAGGTTCCCACTCCTGCTAATTAGGTGTGTTGTAGCTTGATACAGAACCCAGCTTGATTCTCAGTTTAACTTCCCGTCATGAGCCAGCCCTGAAACCTGGAAGTATTGTTTTTCATGGAAGCAGTGTGGAAGACCTCAGCAACTCCTGAATCCATGCCGAAGTACACATGCATGAGTCCGCTGCTCTGGGGAGGAAAGAGCTGCAGGGTGAAGATTCACAACGCTGCCGTCACAAGATTGGCCTTCGTATTATGCATATTTGCTTCCAAGGCTTCTAGTGCCGGTAAAAGGCAGCGCCTTGGATTTCAGACAGCTTCCATGGCACGTTTTCAAGCTTTGTTCTTGCAACATCTTTTCAACAAGGAATTATTTGGTGTGTGATGAACGTACAGAATTGAATTAAAAAAAATACACCTTATTTTCCCGCTAATAACTTTATCTGAAAGGGGGAAGAAGAGGGTGCTGGAGGGATTAACCTTTTAGCCAGTGTCCGCATGCACATAAGTGGGTTCCTTCCTACGTGCCCAGATCTCTATCAGCTGTGTACTTCTTCTTCATCTTTCACAAGGGTGAGGGTTTTCCTCTGACGTAGAGACATTCCAGATGGACAAGAGTGTAAATGCCAGGTGACATTTTTAGGGGCTTACTAATGGAGCCACAGCAGATTAAGAGCGGGGGAAAAAAGTATGACTGCACAGACTTGTAGGCAAGTGTGGACCGGACACTGTTAGATTAGCTATTTGTGAGAGCCTCTCTTTTTGATATTTCATAAACTTCTTGAGTATTTTTCAACTCTCTCCAAGGAATAGAAAGTAGAATCTTAATGTCACCTTTTGTGGAAATAATATTACGGGCAACCTTTTTTTATTATTATTTATTTATTTATTTTTATAAAGAAAAATTTTAATGCTTATTTTTGAAGGAGAGAGAGACAGAGTGCGAGCGGGGGAGGGGCAGAGAGAGAGGGAGCCACAGAATCCGAAGCAGGCTCCAGGCTCTGAGCTGTCAGCACAGAGCCCAACGCGGGGCTCGAACTCACAGACTGTGAGATCATGACCTGAGTCGAAGTCAGACGTCCAACTGACTGAGCCACCCAGGCACCCCTCAGGCAACCTTTTAGTAAAACCACTTATTGAATCTTGGTTTTAAAATTAATTGTTAAGCTTGTCTTAGGGCAAAAGACAATAATGCAGGGAATAAAACAAATTTAATTTGTGCAGATACACTAAAAAACTTGTTTGAAGGGTGGGCTTATTCTGCGAGTGACTTTTCTTTCTCATCCAAGCCTACGTACATGTTCTAACAGACTGAGGTCAAAGCATTTCAGCGTATCTTCATGGTTTCATTCTTCATGGTACTGGTGCCATATTTGCATTTCAGTGTGAGTTTCGGTTCTCTTGCGTCTTCTCTAGTGTATAGAAAGTGCCATGGTTTTAAATTACAGTCAAAAAATGGATTTGGGTTGTCTTTGCACGATTTTTGAAAGAAGAAGTTTCTATGTTGCTTTTCCTTGTTTTTAAACACATTTGAAAGTGTATTATCTGCTTGGATCGTAATACCCCTTTTCTGCTCACGTAGTCTCATTCAGCCTTTGTGAAGAAATAAATTTCGTTGCATATCAACATTTTACGATATTATAGGAAGTGCTCCCGAGTTTTGGAATGTGACTTGCTTCAGCTGCTGTTGGTGGTTAATGGTTCAGGAAATTTGCCAACTGCCGTGGTTTGCTGGCCATGTCAAAACCTTTGTAACTTCAGACTCAAGAGCCCAGCACTTACTTGCCCCTTTATTAAACGCAGGTGCCAGGTTTAGAAGTTCCTTTGCTCCAGATCTCCATAAAAGTTTTCTCTGGACAAACTGTTTTGCTTTTTAGAAAGAACTGGTCTGTTTACCAACATGGCATCATAAAAATACAGCAGCTTTATATAGCTTTCAAGACCACATGGTTGCCTAATGAATATTACTTGCTAGTTGTGACTTTTACTTGTGATTTGAGCCCTTGTGTGATATTGTTCCCCCTGAAACAGGCATTTTGGGGCATTAGGGCTTATTTTTTCGGTATTCCCCCATTGGGCCTCTCTGAGTCATCTTCTGGGCACAAACAGAAGTGAATGTATAATTGTAGAGCCTCTCTGATTCCACAGTTACTGGATCAAATAATTTGTAAAGTGCACCGAGGATCTTTGTTAGAGGAATTTACAAGAACATCTTCAAAACAATCCTCATATCCATTTGTCCTTCAAAACCCGAGGAGCCAACATTTCTTTTGGTATATCAATTGTATTCCAAACTATTAATTATTGGTGCATTAACCTCTCACTGACTACAAATCATAGTAGGAATTTAAGAATAGAAAAACAAATATGGTGTTGTCAAAGTATGTTTTTGCGTTCAATTAATTTTTATCAACTTTTCCATCCTAAAATTTCTCTTGTTTCTACTGGTGTATATTTTGCCCAGGATTTTATCAGAATGCTCTTTGAATAGTGAAGTTCAGGGAGAAATGATTTTCGGGGGGGAGAAATTTTACACAGCCTTTCTCGAAGTGTGCTTCACAGGGTGTTCGAGTTGTTAGTATGGAATAAGATCTACATACTTTCTGATCATAAGTTTGGGAAACATGGGGTTAAACAAAATGTGAAGGCTCTAATGTCAAGAGGGAGATATTTCCTAAATGTCATGGGCCACAGAACCTTCTTTGTCATGGAGCTCATGTTTCATAGAACATACTTGGTACTGTTGGCTTACTGTATGGCCAGAACTGGGTCTGTTGGAGTGCACAAATTTGGGGGCACCAACCATCCTCCCTAGTGGAAGCTTCTTACCTTGTATATTGTAGGTTCCCCCAAATATTGCTATGACTTGGAGTCTTGGTCCTGATCCATTAATTGTAATACTGTGAAGTAGAGAAATATATTTGCTATTCTTACACATGCCCTTCATCACTGAAAGCAAGCGCACAGCACTTAGACCTTTCTTTGGCTGTATCTATATGGCTGCCTTCTCAGAAGCCTGTTAAGAAAAGGAGGAGCCATCATATTGAAGGAGACAATTTGGGGCTTCCCTATAATTCTATCCTAGTTGGTCTGAATTCATACTGTTACTGTAATGCATCAATAAGGATATAATTGATCAGTAAGTCATCTGATCTCTAAAACTATCTTCTCTACTTATATTCTAAAGGAAAAATATAGGGGCGCCTGGGTGGCGCAGTCGGTTAAGCGTCCGACTTCAGCCAGGTCACGATCTCGCGGTCCGTGAGTTCGAGCCCCGCGTCAGGCTCTGGGCTGATGGCTCGGAGCCTGGAGCCTGTTTCCGATTCTGTGTCTCCCTCTCTCTCTGCCCCTCCCCCGTTCATGCTCTGTCTCTCTCTGTCCCAAAAATAAATAAAAACGTTGAAAAAAAAATTAAAAAAAAAAAAAGGAAAAATATATTCCTTTGGAATGTCAAGACATTGGAATATATTTGGATATTTGGATGTCAAGACATTGACTTCCAGTTGCATGGTTAACGTTTACAAACAGCGCCTATAACTCTTGGGCGACGATTCACTGACACAGGAAGCATATCCAGGGCTGTTTCACCGCCTTTCGTGGTGCATATGTTTTGATTCCGTGAGATCAGCGATGCCAGATTTTAACATCGGGATTTTCTCAGTAAGATGAAGTTGGTGATTCACCTTGGCTCATACCTCAGACATGTGGGTATAGGATAAATGCATTCTTAATGATAGTTCAGAGCCGCCAAATCTTTTATCTGCCTGAACTTATTGACTGTGTTACCATTGATCTTAATTGGCTGCTCCTGATGGAAGTGTGCTTGTATTAAAGTTTAAAAGGGACTTAGAGGGGCGCCTGGGTGGCGCAGTCGGTTAGGCGTCCGACTTCAGCCAGGTCACGGTCTCGTGGTCCGGGAGTTCGAGCCCCGCGTCGGGCTCTGGGCTGATGGCTCGGAGCCTGGAGCCTGTTTGGGATTCTGTGTCTCCCTCTCTCTCTGCCCCTCCCCCGTTCATGCTCTGTCTCTCTCTGTCCCAAAAATAAATAAACGTTGAAATAAAAAAAATTAAAAAAAAAAGGGACTTAGAATGAAGTCTCTCCCTTTATACGGACAATTGAAAGTAAATGCGCGAGGCCTGTAGATGACATGGAGTTTTAAGGACTTTTTGCCAACTGTTGATCTCCTGAAAATGTAACAGAGTTTGAGAGGTTTGGCTCCTCCCTTCCCCCTTTCCACTTACCAGGTGGCTGGGATGCAGAGATTCATGCTTTTCGGGTTTGCTTGTTGTGGCATTCGTGCGTTAATGTTCAAAGACAAGAGTTTAAAAACTGGTTGTCGTGATGGGGACACCCGGTTTTCTAAGCTGGAGTATCAATGATCAGGCCGATAAGGATTTATGGGTGGCACTAATTGGTAGGGAGAAGCTATTAAGGGTAAGTTAAAAAAAAAAAGTTGGGAGGAGGAGGGAGCTAAACAAGGGATGAAGGCACAGAGTGTCCCCCAATAATGGCATCCACCGTCACCCAGGCCCGGTGCCACCCAAGTTCAGTGCAGAGTTTTGACTCACAGGAAAACCTTGGGTTGCGAGTGACTTGTTCTGTGAGTGTTCCACTAGACGAGCAAACATGTCTTATAAAATTTAACTTGAGAAACGACTGAACTGTCTTGCAATCCGAGTAGTATGTGACGCCGAACATCCCATGATCGCACTGAGCCGATCGTTCTCGAAATTCATTTCAGTATACGAATGCTTTGGATTACGAGCATGTTTCCAGAATGAATTCTGCTCGCGAACCAAGGTTTTAGCGTATTTTGATTTGTTAAGCCACTTGTACCCCCTACCATGTAACAGGGAACATACACTGTAGCTGGATCCCATTTTCAAGATTACAGATATATTTTAGAGCTTTCTGTAGACAGACATCATTAACACAATAACAGCTCTCCACTTGAGCCCATTTTATATCAATTGCTGCCAACTGAAATAATGACACAGAAGCTCTGTTTCTATGTAAACTGTATAATATCTTAAAGCTAACGTCATTGTTTTCTCCTTGCCAAGTACAGCATGTTTTGATCTACATCGGGAATATTTTTAAAAAGTGGACGTCTAAGAATGTAAACAGTTGGGAGGAGAGATGCAGCTGTTTATGATTTACTTTTTCATCTTCTGTTCTTTGGTGGCTTCTAATGTCAAAGGACTTTTCTTTACATATGATAGTGTATGGCTTAGGACCATAAGTATGCTTTTTCTGGTTTTTATTTCGGCTTTCTAAATAAAGGACGGAAGGACGGAAGGAAAAGTCGTTGGATAAAAATATCCCCCCACAGACTGGGTCTTGCACTGGAAGCACTGGGCCAGAAGAGCCTACGGTCCTAGAATGGAGAGGGTTTCTATTTTATGGGGCCAATAAATGTCAGGCTATGAGCTTTATCTTTCGGTGCTGTGTGTGTGTGTGTGTGTGTGTGTGATTGTCAGAGTCTATTAGTCACACCCAGTTGCTTGTGTTGACCACTGTCTAGACTCTTCAAGAAATGAGAGATTTCATATTTAGTGTTTTCACAGGAGGGCACATAATAAGGGATAAAAGCATGCATTTATGATGGCAATGTCTTTTACAGATGATTTTCCAGAAGTGGAGGGATTTCTGATATCTGGGTGCCTATTGTGTGAAATGGTGTTCTAGTTGATTTCGTTTAGATTTATCAGAATGGCATTTCACTCTGTAATTTCTCATTGCTCTTTGTAAACACGAAGCTTACCCCAATCTCCTGGTATAAAAATAACTTTGTATATTCCGGTGGACTTTGTTTAGATGAGCGGTTTGACAGTCCTTTCACCCATGCTTTTTCTAGCATTGTCTGTAAATGTGTGGTCGCCACCTGGATTTTGAGTCCCAGTGGCCCCAGGTACCAGCTTTGAGATCTTGAGGAATTTACTATTCTTTCCAAACCTCAGTTTCTCATTTTTTAAAACAGAAATAGTAATATAGTCTCAGGATGGTCATGAGGATTACATGAATAATGTGCATTAAAACTCATAACATAGTGCTACCAAGGAACAAATGTGGGCCCTATTGCTGGTGGGGACTGTGTGTGTGTGTGTGTGTGTGTGTGTGTGTGTGTGTGTGTGTGTAACATGCTTACGTATCACCACCTCACCCCAGAAGTGCTTTACTCAACTATTTGGGGAAGGGAGGAAGATACAAGTGAAATTTGAAAACAATTATAATCAGTGTAAAATTTGCTTTATTTGTTTAGTCCTGCTTAATTTGTAGTATTAAAAATAGATGGAGCTTTTTAAAAAAAAATTTTATCGAAAGGGGATAATGCTTTTAAAAGGTTAACAAAACCCCCACTTACTATTAAATGTAAGGGAAACCACAAAAACTTAAGAGCCTCTTTTTCTTTGCCTAAAATTACCCTTAATCAGGTCATATGGACCTTAGACTATGTGTGTATGGCATCTTATTTTCACATATATACCTTTATATCTATAAACATTTATTGAGTGCCAGTTATGTATGAAACACAATGATAAATCAGAGCTGGAGAGTGACAAACCTTGAGAACAATTTGGTAAATGATGCCAATCAAATGAAAGTTTTATTGACAGGCTCAGAAACTGAGATTTCATGGCATAGGTGGAATATAGTATGATTCTACTATGCCAAGATATACTTTTACCTTTGAGCTAATGAAGTATAAAAATTCAGGTTATAAAAGTTTAGGGTGCTTTAGAATTGCTAAGACAATCCATTTTAAATAATGGATCAACTATTAAAATTATAAGTTCAGAGCAAAATAGGAAACACCTCCACACCCAGTGATAAAACAATGGAACAGTATTCCTTTAAAAAAATTTCTTTTTCATGTTTATTTTTGAGAGTGAGAGAGAGAGACAGAATGCAAGCAGGGGAGGGGCAGAGAGAGATCCAGGATCCAAAGCAGACACACAGGATCCAAAGCAGGCTCCAGGCTCTGAGCTGTCAGCACAGAGCCCAACACGGGGCTCGAACTCCCGAACCACGAGATCATGACCTGAGCCGAAGTTGGACCCTTAACTGACTGAGCCGGTCAGGCGCCCCTGGAACAGTGTTCCTTATTGACGATGAGTGTCATTGTTGGGGTTTCGCTGGCGCCGTTTTTTGAGGTGCTCCTCCCTGCAAACACACGAACAGTGTTGCAGAGAGCAGAGAGCAGTCAGTGTCAAATACCTTTCCATTTCCTTTGTGTTCCCCTTTCTGCCTTTCCCTCCCATGGCTTCTCGCTACTGGATGGGATGCATGGATTGTTTTGTAATTGCTTAATTGTCAGGGTCTGGGAGCTGTGCTTTACGGTCACCATCTCATTTAATCCTTACCAACAACCCAGTGAGCTAGGTGGGCACTTTCATCTGGCACCTCACTGAGGTCGATCCAGTGCCTGAGTGCCGGTAAGTGCCACAGAGGAGCTAGGGTCTTACCATCATCGGAAAGCCACAAGCCTCAGTGCCTTGCAGGCAGTTTCCACTCCTGTTGTAGCCCATAACCCTTGGTGAAATGTATTTTCATCCTGTCCCAGCTGGTTAGGAAAACAACTCCTGTGAATCGCACAGCATGCGAGTTGCGCTACCCGGCAGTGGTTTCAGAATTAGTTCTTGGGGAAGATCTCTGGCCACCTCATCATTTTCCTAAAGCCATCAGAAACCTATGCTTGCCTCACTGGGGCTTCTCTCCCAGACCAGTAAAGCTGCACCCCCTAGTCAGAGCACAGGGTCAGGCCCAGTGAACGAAACCGCGGTCAAATAACGAAGACCTTTGTACTGCTGTAAAAGTTCATTAACGTGAAAACGGAACCTCGTAGTCACTAACTTGCCAATCAGTTGGACTGAAGGGCATGCTCTTGACCCAGGCTATGTGCCTTCTAGAAAGCAGACGACTTTGCTACGGTCTGTCGATGTGAATGGAAGTTTCTAGTACACACGCACCATGCTCCTGTGCTTAAATTTGTAGTCTTTTCCAAATTTTGGTACCTTTGAGTCACTATGGCTTTGCTACTTCCCCAGAGGCAAAGTGTGCCTGCCTCTGGATCTTCCTCTGCATGCATCTATGGTTCTGGGGATTTGATACTTGCACATAGAGTCCGCTTCATGCTGCAGAAACATTATGGGGATAAATTAATGTTCCGTGGGAAAATGGGAGCATATTTTTATATCAGTACTTTTGATACCTCGAAGCTGAAGGTGTCGTCATCATGTAATTGTTATGTCGATTCTACTCTTGTATGCCAGATGGGATCGGAGTTGGCAGTTTGGTGGCTTTCGCTGCTGCTGGTCCACTCAAAGAATGAAGCCAGGGAGTTAGGAACTAACCTCCCATTTGTGCCTTGTGGTTTATTTGGTAAAAGACAGCTGGAGGGGCGCCTGGTTGGCTCCGTCGGCTGGCGGCGTGTCCGACTCTTGATTTCGGCTCAGGTCGTGCTCTCACCACCCACGAGTTTGAGCCCCGCGTTGCACTCTGAGCACTGACCACCCGGAGTCGGCTTGGGATTCTCCCTCTCTCTGTCTCTCTCTGCCCCTCCCCCGCTCTCCCTGTCTCAAAATAAATAAACTAAAAAAAAACCCAAACCAAAGACCTGCTGGAGGGCAGGGTGTACGTATGTGTTTCGTTGAGGTTTGGTGAATGCTTGTTTATTTGGGTTCTATCATCTGTGAGCTAACACACATGGCCCGTCTCACTTCCTCTTGACCAGGACCTCCAGACTTCAAAGTAATCTGCATTGGTGTTTTCCAGAGATAGAATTGTATCGGGTCACAGTTTCCATCCCCCTTTTCCCACACCAACTGTCTGTGGTCTCCCTTAGCCTGAACACGAAGCAGGTAAAAGCCCCTCCGTGTGGAGTCTGCCGTTGTCTTCCCCAGGGTCTTCTTTGCAGCCATCTAGATCTTGTGTGTTCAAGGGCCCTGAGGCAGAGGCTTCTCATTCTTCTGCGGTTCACTCTTTTAGAACCTTTCCGCCTGGAAGTCTTTCTTTGTGTTTCACTGTAAAACTGTTTCTGTAACCTAACCTCACTTACCTTGCTGAGATGGAGCCCAGATGGCTTATGGCCTGGCCTTCCTTCGAAGTCCCCAGTGAACTAGTCTTTCCTTCAAGGTTCTTTACTCCTTGGCTACTCAGAATATGGTCCCCAGACCAGCAACCTGAGTGGCACCTGGGCACAGGTTAGACGTGCAGAATCTTGGGCCTGTCCACAGACCTACTGAATCCCAGTCTGCATTTTAACAAAATCTCCAAGAGATCCGAAGCAACTTAAAGTTTGAGAAGCACTACTTTATTTTATCCCTTCGTAGTTGAGTTATTTTTTTTTTCAACGTTTATTTATTTTTGGGACAGAGAGAGACAGAGCATGAACGGGGGAGGGGCAGAGAGAGAGGGAGACACAGAATCGGAAACAGGCTCCAGGCTCTGAGCCATCAGCCCAGAGCCTGACGCAGGGCTCGAACTCACGGACCGCGAGATTGTGACCTGGCTGAAGTCGGATGCTTAACCGACTGCGCCACCCAGGCGCCCCTCGTAGTTGAGTTATTATTTTCTCTGTACTTTTCTCTGGTTTGCCCGAAGAGTGGAGACCCCTACTGGACACGCTGACGTAATAGTGGAAATCGCCAGTGTTGCTGTATCTCAAGTCCCTATTAATTTAATACCTGTGATACAACAAGTGTGAACTAAATTAATGTGTATTCTTCATTTACAATACATTTGTGGCCTTCAGAGACTTTTTGGGGTTTCCCTCTGCTCTATATTTGCCCCCTTGTCCTAATGGAACGCCCCATTGTGACTTGGCTGCTAATATCTTGCTTTGTGCTTATGTTGGGTACCACCTTGTTTTTCCTCTTCCTTTGGGAACTTCTCATTTTTGCCGGGGGAGTGGGGCTCTTTTCTTTTCTGAAGACTTGGGCTATTAAGATGTTAATGATTCCTGGTTAGAAAGAGTACTCTTTCGGGTGAGGACACCCCATGTCTCAGTGGGATCTTACCTCAGTGGTACTCTTGACCAGTTTCGTGAGCTCAGGCAGCGTGATTCTAACGCTTAACAATAATCACATTGGTCAAGGAAGTCTCCGTAATACCAGGCGTGGGACTGCTTTGATCGTTCTGTTTACGTTAAATCTGCGAACCCTTTCTATGATGACTTGGGCACGCCGTGGAAGTCACCTGTTGAAATGGGAAGGGAGCATCTAAAACAAAAGTTGGAATAATTACCATCCAGATGCATATTTTGGTGAGTCCTTGGACTGTCCTTACCACTAGCTTATTTACTTGTATCAAATGGTTCACTAGTCACCTTCCTATTGATTTCCTCCAGCTGTGCGTTAGAAAGGACATTAGCAAGGATCTGGCCACTCTTAATCCTTGCACCTCTATATGGAAGACTGTGGGAAGGCCTTTGTCTCTCCTGGAAACTCTCTGGAGAGGATGCAGAAGAAATGATATATGTGAAGTCAGTGACTATGTTTAGGGGCTCTTTGGGTGCCGCTGATGGCTGGGAGTGAGGAGAGCTCAGGGTGGAAGGACAGGAGGGAAGAGAAGCATCTCCTAAGATTCACATTTGACGTGGACACTTACGTGGTCTTGCTCTCCCTTATACTGTTAAGGAAGGAAAGTGGGGGTAACCAAATGAAGAGGTAGACGGTTGCCCATTCGTGACATGGTTTTATGGGAAAAACTTCAGGCAGTTTTTAAGCAGAATTAAGCAAAGCTCATCATAGGGAAGTTAATTAAATGTTAATTATAGCCTGTCGCCGTTGGGTAGTAATGGTGAAATTGTGTGGTTCAGTTTTATTCTGAAGGTATTTTGTCAGCTTCGCAGGCTACAGTGTAGAAGAATAGAAGCTATTGTTTTCTTTGTATACTTGAGGACCACAGTAGCTTCTGGGGCTTTATTTAAGGAGGATGAGCTCTTATTACCATTACCTTTGGCCTCAATCTGCAAAGCTTCATACTTAGCCACCCGGAAATCGACTTGTTCTTTCTGTTCAATGTCTAATTTTTAGAACTTTGAATCCTGTGTACTCTCGTTGATGATGTTATATATGCCCTGCCCACACCCCCACCCTCCCACGTCCCCCACCCCCCACCCGCCAGCATTTTTCAATTTTAAGTTTTAGGGAAAACAGACCCTGAATGTATCTTCCTGGGAAGACATCTTATATTTAGAAACAGCAATTAGGGCCCCTGGGTGGCTCAGCCGGTTGAGCATCTGAGTCTTGATTTTGGCTCAGGTCGTGATCTCACAGTTCGTGGGATTGAGCCCTGCCCTGGGCTCTGCACTGACAGCAAGGGGTCTGCTTGGGATTCTCTGTCTCCCTTTCTCTCTGCCCCTTCCCTGCTTGCACTCTCTCAAAATAAATAAATAAACATTCAAAAAAATACTTTTAGGGGCGCCTGGGTGGCTCAGTCAGTTAAGTGTCTGACTTCGGCTCAGGTCATGATCTCACAGTTCATGAGTTCAAGCCCCACATCCTGCTCTCTGCTGTCAGCACAGAGCCCGTTTCAGATTCTCTGTCTCCTCTCTTTTCTCTTCCCCCACCCCTCCTCTCTCTTTCTCTCTCAAAAATAAACATAAAACAAATTTAAAGATTAAAAAAAATACTTTTAGAAACAGCAACTGGAATTTCTATCTTGTACTTTGATATATATATATATATATATATATATATATATATATAGTAATAAATGCTCTTCCAAGGTGAGTATTTCATAAGGTGAAAAAAATCTCTAGGAACTAGTATTCTGAATTAAGAATAGCCTCTTAGAGAACAAAGTTAGTGGATTTATTTTAAAAGGTTGACTAGGGGCACCTGGGTGGCTCAGTTGGTTGAGTGTCCAACTTCAGCTCAGGTCATGATCTCACAGTTTGTGGGTTTGAGCCCCGCGTCGGGCTCTGTGCTGGTAGCTCAGAGCCTGGAACCTGCTTTGGATTCTGTGTCTCCTTCTCTCTCTGCACCTCCCCTGCTTGCTCTTTCTCTCTCTCTCTCTCAAAAATAAGCATTAAAAAAATTAAAAAAAAAAAGGTTGACTGATTCTGGAACAAAGGGGGCCTAATTCCTGACTTCATTTTACTTCCAGATATTGGAGCCCAACGGGCACGACTAATAGTCACAAATAACATAAGGAAAGTCTCTTCTTTCTCAGTGAGTTTTACAAATGATTGTAAGGACTAGATATTTTCTCCATTTTATGAAATTGTGGAGGCAAAGTGAGGTCAGATGACTTGTCCCAGACCATCCCGAAAGTATTGGCTCAGTTGGATGAGATACAAACCTGGAAGTAATAAAGCATAACTCTTCGTGGGGTTGATCTCTTTTTCATGGTCCATGTAGGGGGAGCACAGGGCACCTGCTAGTCTCCCCCACACTCTGTTACTTTGGACTCCATGATGCCTGGTGTTCTCCCCCCGGTTTAGTCCTTGCTTTTGTGTCACATCCGGACATCCTTGTTCTCCTTTGGAGGAGGAACATGTGAAAATATGGGCCTGGACTGGTTAATCAGATTGGCCATCTTCTAGTAAAAAAGGAGGGAAGGGGACACAGCAGAGGTAAGGCTGTGAGCATGGAGTGCACACCCACTGGGACTCTGAAGCCACGGTGTGGCAGTCATAAATAAAAGAGGGTCTTGGAAATGGGAACGCCTACCTCTTCCCGCGTGCACTTCCATAGAATTGGCATGGACCCCAGAAACAGTTAACGGGCACGTTTGGCGGCACGTTTCTCAGCCTCAGCACTGTTGACGTTTGGGGCCAGATAGTTCTGGGTTGCAGGTGGCCATCCTGTGCATTGTGGGAGGTTTCATAGGATTCGGGGCCTCCACCCACCACATGCCAACGGCGTCTCTCCCCCTTCATTCCAACCCCAGTTGTGACAACCAAAAATGTTTCCAGGCATTGCCAAATGCCTTTTGCAGGGAGACATTACTCCTGGCCTCCCAAATTGAGAACTAGAGATTTAGTGATGTGCTTGGTCTCTGCAGAGAAAAGGGGTTTAGTCCCCTGAGCATGTTCCAGTGGAGTCCAGATGGCTCCTGCCTGGCTCACCAGTGGCTTACCTTCACAGACCCCCTTATCTCCCCTGGGACTGTAATTCCCTCAGGGTCACTGAGCAGCATTGTCTTTTTTTTTTATGTTTATTTATTTATTTTGATAACGCACATGCTTATGAGCGGGAGAGGGGAAGGGGCAGGGAGAGAGGGGGAGAGAGAGAGAATCCCAAGCAGGCTCCCTGCCATCAGCACAAAACCTGATGTGGGGCTGAACTCATGAACTGTGAGATCAGAATCTGAACTGAAATCCAAGAGTCGGTCACTTAACCAACTGAGCCAGCCAGGCGCTCCATTATTCCTTTTTTTTTTTTTAATGTTTATTTTTGAGAGAGAGAGAGAACGAGAGCGAGAACGAGCAGGGGAGGGGCAGAAAGAGAGAGGGAGACATAGAATCTGAAGCAAGCTCCAGGCTCTGAGCTGTCAGCCCAGAGCCCGACGCGGGGCTCGAACCCACTAACTGTGAGATCATGACCTGAGCCGAAGTCAGACACTCAACCGACTGAGCCACCCAGGCGCCCCACCACCACCTCTTAATTAAGGATTTGGCACAGCTGTCCTCAGGAGGCTTCTAGTTCAGCCAGGCAGGCAGCTCAGTAGCCGAGTGACATGATGGGGTTCAATTCAGCGGGCTGGTGAGGGAACTTCTCCGCGAACGCCGTTCTCCAAATTAAAAAGCCAAAGGCTGAGATGTCAGATAATGGGGAAAAGAAAGGGGAACAAGAGCAAAGTGGAAGTGAGACTTGAGACATGAAAGCAGAGACCCTGAACCCGGGGTCAGCGGGTGAAAGGTCAGCTGCTCCTTGTCGGCTGGAAGAATTTTGCTTCCTGATCCTGGACAATAGAGAAGTGTTTGCAGTCGCTTAGAAATCTGCACCATTGTCTGCTTCCAAGGCCTTAGAGATGCAAGCAATGTACACGTGGTCAATAATTTCAGATGATCTTTCCAGTGTTTTTCCCCCTCCTCTTCCAGCTGCCCACCCTTCGACGTGTGCATCTGGCTGTAATTTCAGGTTTTCGTCAAGTAAGTCAGGCAGCGTTGACTGGCTGTGTCACATTCCTGTTCGGTTCCTTCAGATGCGAGACTGGGGACAAGAATTCAGAAACAAAAGCCGCCCGTCCCCTCCCCCTCCAATTAGAAACATGCTTTGGAACCTGGAAATAGTGCATAAGAATCTCACTAAACATCCATTTAAGTCTATTCAGGAGAATTCTTTGTGAATCGTTTCGTGTAGCATGGTGAGTCTTTCATTGGCTGACTTAGAAGGGCTGGGGGCTTCAGGCTTCTGATTCCTCTGAGAAAGCAAGAGAAGTGGGCTTTCAACGGTGTTTCTGTAGATAGCATTAATTTAAGATCTGCCAAAGACACGCGAACGCTTTCCATCCTAATATTTACCTTGTGCTGTTCCCTGTGTAGGTAGACAGGTCTTTGTCTAAAATCCTATCCCAGGGTCTTATTTTTAGCTTCACCACTACTTTTTACCTTTTCTTTTTGTTCTGGCACTTCCTCCATACCACCCCCCCCCCCCCAAATAATTTTGTCTCCCTTCCCAAGACTCATTCTAACCTTGGCTTCAGCCTCAGCCCTTGGCTGGTATCTGGTCTATGGATTTATTCTTGCTTGCAGATTCCACCAGAGCATCTTTGGTTGGTGTGTATTTTCAGGTATCAGGAAAAGATGGGAGATCCAAGGATATCTAGGACTTTTTTTTTTATGTTTATTTATTTGTTTTGAGAGAGACAGAGACAGAGGGTGCACCAGTGGGGGAAGAACAGAGAGGGAGGGAGGGAGAGAATTCTAAGCAGACTCCACGCTGTCAGCACAGAGCCCGACTCGGCTTAAACTCAGTAGCTGTGAGATCATGACCTGAGCCCAAGTCAGACGCTTAGCCGACTGAGCCACCCAGGCACCCCCAAGGATATCTAGTTCTTGATAAGAGTTCTTACAATAAGAGCTAATGTTTGAGGGCTCACATGTGTCAGGCATAATGATGAAAATTTTCGTGTATTATCTCATTTAAGCTTAAGGATAACCCTATGACATGAGTACTGTTATCCCCGTGTTACAGATGACAATATTGTGATTTACAGGGGTTGCTAACTTGTCCAAAATCACAGAGAAAAGAATGAGAGAAGAGGAGATCATGTAAATTCTTAGTCTCCTTTTCAATTTTTTTTTTCTTTTTAGAAAGAGCACACAAGTGGGAAAAAGGGGTAGAGGGAGGGAGAAAGACAGAGAGAGAGAGCGAGGGAGAGAATCTCAGGCGGGTTCCATGCCCAGCAATGGAGCGTGTTGTGGGGCTCAATCCCATGACCCTGGGATCACGACCTGAGCCGAAATCAAGAGTGGGATGCTTAACCAACTGAGCCACCCAGGCACCCCTCCTTTTACATTTTAACTTGGAAATAAGTTTTGAGTTAAAATTGACCAGTGTTTACAAAGTGTTAACAGCCATGTGGTAGGACCATCTTCGTTCTCAAAATAACCTTTTTTTTTTGGATTTAATTTCCTAAATTATATTTTAGAATTCAGAAGTCCATACAGGACACACCTCAGTCAGATGGTGACAGCCCTACTTATCGCATGACTTTATTGCAAGCAGGGTTACAGCTTTTCTTGAACACAGCCCACCCCTGGCCTTCGGTAGCCTGAGATGGATGGGACTCTTTTCCATCCTCCTTAACTGACTTTTGTTTCAGACTTGCTTTCACAGAAGCACCTGGGTGGCTCAGTTGAGCGTCCGACGTCAGCGCAGGTCATGATCTCGTGGTTCATGAGTCCAAGCCCTGCATTGAGCTCTCTGCTCAAAGCACAGAGCCCACGTAGGATCCTCTGTCCCCCTCTCTCTCTGCCCTCCCCCACTCACGTGTGTGCGCGCACACACACACACACTCTCTCTCTCTCTCTCAAAAAAAAAATAAAAAAAAAACACATAAGAAAAAAACGAACAAAAAAAGACTTGGTTTCCTAGCCCAGAAGTCTTATCACTCGCATTTCTTTAAAAAGAATTCTTGGGGCGCCTGGGTGGCTCGGTTGGTTAAGCGTCCGACTTGGGCTCAGGTCATGATCTCACAGATCGTGGTTCAAGTCCCGCGTCGGGCTCCGTGCTGACGGCTCAGAGCCTAGAGCCTGCTTCAGATTCTGTGTCTCCCTCTCTCTCTGCCCCTCCCCTGCTCATGCTCTGTCTCTCTCTGTCTCAAAACTGAATAAAAACATTAAAAAAAATTTTAAAAGAATGCTTCCAGTAAAATGAGTCACAATTGTGCTCTGAATACATTTGAAATACGCCGCCGTCTACCAGTTTCGATTGGTTTCAGAGAGTTTTCTTTCACCATTTGGGCCACATAAACAACAACAGCTCCCGTAACTTGCAAGAATCTGGATTCAATTCTCCCCCACATTTTCCCCCTTAGTATTCTCAAAGCAAGAGGGAAGACAAAGGGTAACACCTTTTTGTTTGTGGTTTATGATGATGGTTTCCAGGACATGTCACTTAGATTGTGTGCAGTCCGGAGAGTCTTCTACTGAGCTTGACCTTACTAGGAACAGTTGGGCATGGCCCTGTCCTCTGGTAGGCCCGTTTCATGATCAGAATACCACGGAAGATCAGGGCCACGCAGCTGAGGTACCTCGTGGTTCCCGTTAAAGATGCTTGTTCAGTTCAGTACTTGCATTTTTCTTGCATTACCAAATTCTTCCATACAGTCAGCCACAAACCCATATTATCGGGGACTCCGGCTAAAAACTCGTGGTGAGTAGGAAGTAGATTAAAAACACAGGTTTTCCCTTTTCCCCGACTGCCAAAAGTGATGTCAGTGGTGTTAATGATCCTTACCTCAGCCCGCTGCAGACTCGGGGCCCTCTGTGTGAATGCTTGTTCTGTGCTCTGGTTCCTATGCTATTACGGAAAAGCTGCTGATAGTTGATAAGAAACAATTGGGTAGTCAGACAATTACTCAAATGTAAAATCAGGCACTTGCTTTCTTGAAGCAATTTATGATCTGACTCCAGGGAGAGAGGAAAGAATGCGAAATCTATTTAGTGTTTAGCAGAAATATTAAAGGCAGCAGCACTAGGCTGAGTCTGCTTCATTCCCATTTGCCCAATTCCAGAAATGGCATTGCAAACACTTTTTTACTATCTCTACACCACATTGTAAACTAAGTTGTGATTTGAATTTATGTCTACTGGTTTGGATCAAAGCCAGACCAATAAAACCTACTTCCTGTGTTTCTGAACATTAAAACAAAACAAAACCAAAAAACTGATGCGAAGTGACAGTATAAACTATAAACCTCAGAGCTGGAATTTAATTCCTAGGAGAGAAAATAAACTGCAGAAATAGCTCCCATGAAAGCAGAAGAAAGACTGAATTTTATGACTTGCTTTCTCAGGTAGGGAAGAAGGTATCATATTACTTTCGTGTCTTCAGGCAACAGGTTTATTTTGGTTGAGCTCCGTTAAAATCAAAGCTTCCTGTCCCACATTATGTGGTCTGACTTGTAATGTAGAGGGGTTTTTCTGAGTTTCCCCTACCTTGACTGTCACGTATGTGGGGATGCATTCTGATTTCTGTAGAAGAGAGATCTGAGACATTTTGACTTACCTTGCGGGGATGGGGGAGGGCTCTTAACGGTGTTGACGACCCCCGTTTGCTTTCTCAGCATGCTTCCTATTAATAAAAAGAAATAACCCGTGAAATGACTGAAGTGAATATTCTTTGGCTTAAAAGATTTTTTAAAAATGTTTATTTATTTATTTTGAGACAGAGAGAGGGGAGAGGAGGGGCAGAGAGAGAGGGAGAGAGAGAATCCCAAGCAGGCCCCACAGTGTCAGTGCAGAGCCCCACGCAGGGTTGGATCCCAGAAACCATGAGATCATGAGCCAAAATTAAGAGTCAACTGCTTAACTGACTGAGTCACCCAGGCACCCCTGGCTTAAAAGATTTCTGAATGCTTCTTCAGATTTCCTTAATACATCATTGGCAGAATCCTTTTTTTTTCTTAAGATTTTATTTTTAAGTAATCTCGAACCCATGACCCTGAGATCAAGAGTCACCCGCTGTACCCCACTGAGCCAGCTGGCCACCCCTGGCAGAATCCTTTTAATTGTTGCAAACCCTATGTTGTTGTAGTCGTTTTAATCTGTCTTCTCCATAAATTTCCAACCCTCTCGAAAAGTCCCTGCTCTTTGTTTTTGGGGACAGGAGAGGTCCACAGTGCTGGCAGGATTCACCCCGTGGACCACAGCGGAGGCTCGAAGGCTGGATGGCCGGCTCCTGGGTCAGCCCCTCTCCTTTTCTTTTCATAATACACGTTGCCTTTCTTCACTGGTGGTCTCCTGAAGTCACCGGCCCTGCCAAAAGGTCTTTCGCTGGGACAAAAGGGGAACTGGAGCGAGGTGGCCTCTCACATGTTGGCAGCTTTCCCTGAATGGTCCTCCCTGGCAGCCCCGTGTGCTGGAAGGGCTGGCCAGCAACCTTGTTATCTTCCCCAGCTCTCGCCCATGTGACTTGCACCAGGAAAAGGTGCTATTTAAGCAGCTCCTTTAGAGCACTGGCCTGGCTGCTCAGTTACCCTTTGCCTCTTAAGACCATGAAACCAAGTCTTTCCAGCTCCCTTCTGGCCTGTTTTCAAAGATGTTTCCTTTCTTTAGCTTCTTGTCAACAGAAACTAGCAAACGTCTTGGTCTTTCCTCTAACTTGAGTTCTTTAGTTTAATCCTACCTTGATTTTTCCTTCTTTCTTTTTCTTTCTTTCTTTCTTTCTTTCTTTCTTTCTTTCTTTCTTTCTTTCTTATCTCTCTTTTTCTTTCTTTCTTTCTTTCTTTCTTTCTTTCTTTCTCATCTCTCTTTCTTTTCTTTCCTTCTTTCCTTCCTTCCTTCCTTCCTTCCTTCCTTCCTTCCTTCCTTCCTTCCTTCTTTCCTTCCTTCCGCCACTTAGGTCTGTCCTTCACTAGAGTCCCAGCTTGCCCCACACTTCCCAGCTGTACCTTGTAAAAAGCAGAGTGATTCTCCCTGTGTCCCAAACTTGAAACTCTCTGGAGGTAGCTTTTCTTTTATTTTACTTGGGTGATTATTACGGCTAACAGGACTGAGCTGATAATTCTGTTTCCTCCCTAAATGCTGACATCCAACCCTCGGTGGTAGAACCAAACTCTAAGCCAGGAAATGTCTTTAACAAGGGTTTCAAAGTCCATCAAATGGATCAGCAGTCTCCTTTCTCCATCTGAGATTGGGTAGTGTGAAGGTTAAAATCCAAAGTACACATATACTCCCAGAACTATGAATCTATTTAATACTGATGTGTGTGTGTGTGTGTGTGTGTGTGTGTGTGTGTGTATGTGTGTATGTGTGTGCGTGTGTGTGTTAATTTACTGGCCTGTTTGCCAGAATCAGGTCTGCTTAAAGACAGAATACCTTGGCAGTGTTTTATAATGTACCTTACTAATAATATGTTAGCATTCTAGAAGACTCGATCTTCTCCAAATTAGTGGTACCGTGAATTATTGTGTTGGCATCAGTGAGGTAGCTGAAGAAATGGACTGCCATCACAGTAGTGGTATGCAGTTGACTATAATTGTGTCAAATAAGAAGTCAACAGGCCAGGAAAGACAAGATTTAGAGAGATGTCACAGGCTCCATTTTCGGCATTCTGCCAAGTACAAAGCTACCCACCATGCCCACCATTTCTCTCTCTATTCCCAGGTGAAGGGAACGGTCTTCTCCTCTGAGGGGAATCCTCTCCTCCTGTTCTTCTATATGCTTTGTCCCATTCCCATAAGGACTTGGGCTTTGGGACCCCAAAGCCAGGAAGCCAGAGGCTTTTCCTACTTTCAAACTCCCATCCCCATCCCCATACACGATAAATTGGGAGGAAGGGAAAGGGATAGAATACCGAAAAGGTTTAAAAGTTGGTTAACGTTTCAAATATCGTCTCATCACAGATTTTTTTTTTAAGAATGGGGAAGATCGAAATATGATGAAAACATTATTTTCCAGTCCTATTTAAACAATTTTGACATTAAAGGTAGAATTTTAAAAGTTCAAGTCCTTTAAGCAAATAGTGAACTTAGAACCACAGCTGAATCATGGTTTTTACCTGGTTGACAAGATTTCAGGAAATGTTTATTCCTTCTTTACTTTTTTTGTGTTGTATAAATTTTGTATATTGTGATCGAGAATTTTTTTTAAATCATAGCTGTTTATGTTAAGTGAAAGAAAAATGTGCTGTTTTGACACATGCCTTTAAGTGGAGGAATTTATTTATAAAAAATTTTTTTCTAGTTGATCTACGATATGAGATTTCAAACAATGATCTCCACCGAAGAAAAGCCATTTACTGTAGTTACAGTCATTTTTTTCTAAGCATAGTTGGGTGAGGAAGAGTTACGTTCTGGCTACATTTTGGTATAAGACAATAGCCCAGCAACTTATAACATTTTACTCCTGTTTTCTTACTAAAAGTAGAAATTGCAAGGACTGCTTTAACCAGGTATTTAGAACAGTGTTGCAGTTGACTCAACAAACTGGAAGGAGGTTTCAAGGCCTTTGAATACAAGAGAAAACTTTTAGTCAATGGGTTGGACTAAAAATTCGTCGTTGGAAGGGTATGGATCCTTCATTGTACACATATCGTATAGCCTGATGCTGTTTTCAGCTGCTTTACAGTGAAGGTTAATCAGGCTGAGTGTGAAAAGCAGCAGAAGCTTTATTTGTTTTTCAGCTTTGGTAGGCATAGTTTAAGTGGGTCGAGTCCAAAATATGTAAATTCCTACTGGATGCAATAATGCAGTAATCCATAAGTCTCAAGTAGCATTGCTCAAGTGTTGACTTACTTGATAATGCTTTAAAAATTGCATTTTTCATTACTGGCAACAGGATTAGGTAGGTTTTATCTTACAACAAGACACACGGAAAGGTACAAGAGATGCTGATGTGGTGATGAAATTTTATCAAAATGTAATTTCCTGCTACTAAATCTCATGACAGGTGCATGGTATTTCTGAGTTCAGAAGTTATTCCCCAGTGATGTAACTAGACAGAAAATATCATAGGAACATCACCATTTGGTATTTGCCCAGCTCTTCTCCAAGGAAGTGTTTTTGCTTCTTTGTTTCCAGTTTATGGATGTTACAAATGACTTTTTGTATTTGTAAAACGTTGTTGCAATATTTGCCTCATACGGTTGGTGGGAGTCCGTTGGGGTTGTATATATAAAGTGTATTAAACCTACCTATACCCCTGTCTTCCCTTTTGGTGCTGATTATAGTCTTTATCACTGACTTTTCATTTGTCACTAACAGATGTTTCTTGAATTGAATGAGTGCTGGAACCTGTTGTGGGTATTGACTTTTTAAAAATATATTCCAAAAATGTATACTATATGTGTTTGCCTTCCTTCAAGAGACTTCGTTTATTGAGAATCAGCCCTTCCTGACTGCAGTTGCATAGAGGCGGGGATACAGGCAAGGGAACTTAAGCCCCAGGAACATAGGCTGAGGTCTGTCTGTAATGTCCTCAGAGTTCATGTCCAATAAAACTCCTCAGAGCATTTGTGAACAGCTATGCTTTTGGAACTTTAGTTTTGGGGTTCTTTGGCTTTAGCTAATGCCTCACTGGGAACCATTACTCAGCTTAATCAGCCCCTGTGTTCACCCTATTTGGCTCCCAAAACTTCTTGGCTGTTTCGAAAGATCAAATGTGCCCTCAAAGGGCCAAGACTGGCTGCTATAGAGATCCTTCAAAAGAATATGCCCGAGGCTGAGAAGGCGGGTGCAAAAAAAAGAAATGGGAACTTGAGAAGGCATTCCAAAAATGCTTCTTCCAACAATGGCTGCCTGATTGGAATAAGTATGCAGACCCCAAGGTGGCTGGATGAAGGACAGTTCTCACCCAGGCGTGCCTGTTAGAAATCTGTATCATTTACTCAGGAGCAAAGTTTTCTGTGTGTCCATACAGACACACAGACACACGTACACACACACCCTTGAACAAAGATAAGCAGATGTGAACTTCAGACTTTCCCTTTAAGTTTTTCTGGGCCCCTGTTGCCTGTTTATAGCCTCTGTCCCCATACTCGCGGTCAGCAGACCCTCCCACTTTCCCCACTTGTTTTCGCTTTCTCAGAGATCCCCAAGGTGATGGCACCAGAAGGGAGCATTAGTGGCTGAGACGTGTGCTGATCAGGATTTACGACAAAGGGCTTTGAAAAGTAGTACGCTGAGACTTTAGAGGGAGAGTTTATGGTGCAGTTGGCAGATCCTTTATTTCCTGCTCTTTGAACACACACGCATGCGGGAAGCTACAGGGAGGGTTCCGGAGTGGCCCCAAAGCAACAGATTTCAGCATCTGGCGAAGCCACAGTGTTTTCCCTTTTCAGAGGGCCCCCGGTCTCTGCCCCGCCGCATTCATGCAGGTTGGCACATGTGACTACAAAACTGGATACAGTTTGTTCCTGTGCTGAGCTGTTCATTCAACCCTTCTGGCCGAGAGCCAGGTATAAAATGAAAAGCATACCGTGTGCCCTCCGTTCCCACCGCACACACACTCCCCTCCCCTTTTCTGTAAATGAGCAGTTTGTTTGTTTGTCTCAAGCCCTTTAATACAGTGGGGCCTTCCCACTTCATCTTAGGCCCAGAGCTGTGAAGCTGTGTCTGGATGCTCTGGTCAGAACGTTCGGATGGATTGCGGTGTGAGTGCAGGAGAAACTTGCAAGCCCATGGGGGATCTGGAGATGGTTTCTGAAGGGGTGGGTTTTCCTGACACTTTGGGAACCACACAGAGTTAAGTCCTGTTCCTCTGACAACGAAAGGGATAGGCCTGGAGCGCTCTCTTGTTTTCACATTGGTGTCTCCATGTCACGTCTTTATTTGCATAGAGAAAAATAGGCTGTTTACCTGTCATTTAGGGGTGGGGTTAATATTTTGAAATAAACAGAAATCTCCTCATCAAGCTAGAGTCTCCGTTTAGTACATTTCGACTTACCTGAGAGCCATTATGCAAATAGGGAAGGCTCACAGGTCCCGGCCATACTCTCCTTCGAGAGAAGAGAGCGAGAAACAGTTCTATCGGTCAACATATACACTGGACGAACTGTAGAACCTGTTCCTTTCCTTGCCACGGATATGGATTATTATAACTACCACATCTGGACTTATCATGAAGCACGTCTTTGTTGTCCCTATACTTAGAGGTGTCTTGGGGTTTCCTTCAGAGCTCTTCATCTACCCAACCTACATTTGCAGGTTTACTTCCTTGACCCCTTTCCACATACCTGGTGAGGCAACACGACTATATTCTTCCCTTGGCCTTTCCGCGGCCGCACTCTCTTCCCCGGACCTTGTTTGATCGTGTGCTCGCGGTGGGAACTGTGCTTTTCCCCTTGGATTCATTCCACTCATATTTAGTGAGTACTTATTGTGTGCCAGCCCTTGTGTTGAGCTCTGGACAGGCAACCCCAAAGCAGCATAGATAGGATCCCATTTCCACATCCCCAAACTATCCCTTTCCTTCCAGACCAAGCCATATGTGTCAGTGAATTACTTCCTTTCTGTTCCCAGTTAGAAGTATTCTTTCCGTGCAGCGAGAGCTTTTTTCCTGTGCATTTACCACGGGATTTACCTCCTTCCTGTGCATTTACCAGGGGATTGACCTCCCTCCTCTTTTGTGTGGTGCCATATACTACTGAAGACATTCTGTAAATATTGGTATTTACAAATAACCGTGGAATGCATAAAGAATGTGGCCCTCAGAAGGACTGTCGAATGCTAACACTTGAGAGCGAAGGAGGGTTCATAACGTTGAAAAAGGTGTCTCCTCTCTGGAAGGGAAGGGATAATGCCCCATGAGGTCTGCCTTCTTGCATTGCATGGAAGAAATGTGCTTCTTGCAGAGTAACATTTCTATTAGGTCTAAATCAGAATCCCTTCCCTTTTAATTTAATGATTAACTGGGTCTGTTTCACCTGGGTCTCCTTTCGCATCTGAACTTTTCATCTCATGTCAAACAACGGCACGTTAAAAACTTGACTTCAGATTTTGTAACGTTAGGCCCTCTGGCTTCAAATTCTAAAATCTACACTTGACTTTTAACCAAAAGAAGATGAAGTGTGGCCTGGCTGGACTCTGCCTACCATATTTTATAGTAGTTTTACACAATAACTATAATTCACATTTTTGTTCTGATCCTAAGAACATCCAAGTATTTTGTGTTTTTGTGTTGTTAAACTCTGAAACCTCCAAATCAGATCGATTTGTTTACTGACTTAATATTGACTGTTTTGAGTTTGTATTTGCTTTAGACTCTTGCATTTTGAAAGGGAAAAAAAAAAGTTAAATACAGTCTGTTGATTTTATTTAAGTACACAGTACTGTTTGTGCCCGTAACTTCGGCTTATCTGGTTCTGCCTCCTTTTTAAAGAAAAACCCTTAGAAAATGATGGAATATGAGGTTTGAGATGCCTTTGCTGACGACTCTTTTTCTTTTTCTTTTCAGAATGAAGACCTGAATGACCTCAGCAAATCTTCCCTTAACTCATGGGTACCCAGACTCTGAATATTTCATGATTCACAACCAGGACCTCACATCTTCCTCCTCAGTAGATGGTACGATGCATCCATTTCAGTTTGTTTACTTTCTACAATCCTCAGGAGTTCCTTGACTGAACTGCACGTACTATATTGTGCCAAGCAAAAAAGCACTGTGACACCAGAATAATGAGTCTGCATTAAGTTCATCTTCAACCTTAAGGACTCAGTTGGCCACGTGAGCTGATGTGATCACCTCCATGCCACGAGAGAAGGGGTTTACTCTCACTGCATTTACAAGATACATTTCATCTGCTGCTGAAACTGCGTATGACAAAGCATCATTGTAAATTATTTCATACAGAACTGTTCGCTTTGGGTGGAGAGAGTATTAAATATTTAACATAGGTTTTGATTTATATGTGTAATTTTTTTAATTAAAATGTAACTTTTCTTACAGCACATCTTTTTTTTGGATGTGGAACTGAGGTATACAATGTTCTGTTGTAAAGAGTGGAGCAAATACTTAAAACGAGGCTAACAAGAGTAGAATAGGGTACGATCCTTGTTTTAAGATTGTAATTCAGAAAAATAATATAATAAGAATCATAGTACCATTAGATGGTTCTCAATTGTATAGTTATATTTGCTGATACTATCTCTTGTAATATAGCCCTGATGTTGAGCTGAGATCCTTACAAGAATTGACCTTAATTTTGTATTTTTCCTGTAAGGCAATAGGCCATGTTAATTAAACTGAAGAAGGGTATATTCTACTGGGTATTTTCAAGTGTCAGCTTAAAATTGGCAATTGGATGGAAGTAAAATCACAACTAAAAGAAATCAAAGACTTCCATTGTATATACTGTAAAGAGGAGGAGACTTGGGTGATTCCTTTAAATCAAAAGCTCTCTTTGGAATGAACAATGTGGGTGTTTGTAAATTCTGGAAATTTCTTTCTATTCATAATAAACTAGAGACTGTTGATCTTTTCTTCTCCCCCTCCCCCCACTTCTGTAAGCTTCCTGCTCCATTGCTACCATTTTTTTTTTCTGTGCACACATTAGGATCTTTTATTTCCTGCATTGTGTCGGGAAAGATGGTAAGATAAGTGAGTACTTGTCTTTCATTTCTAACCAGAAATTAAAACTCCAGAAAAATGGTTTTTATCATGACCAGGGCTACATGTCACTTTCCATAAGACCCTTACCTCCTGTTTTCTGAGAACATCCCGTGCCACATTATTTAACTGAATGTAATTTGGCCCATTTGCCCTGGTGGGTACTGGCCTTTTAGTGATTAGTTAATAAAACCCAGTGTACAGAGTGCATGTCAATGCCTAATGACCAGCTACTGAAACATCTAGCCAGCAGTGAAGAGGTTAATCCTCCTCTTATTTGGAAAGTACACACATCTTGGAATTTTTCCTTATGAAAAAGAAAAGGCGGTGGACATAACTTCGAGCTATTGCCTACAGTGTTTTTAATCTTTTTTTGCCAGGGAACTTCCTAAAGGTTAAGTGAATTAATGCCGATGTCAGGCTCTTCGGAGGCCGGGTAAACTCTCTATCAGAAATTCCCAGCCCTGCTGTTGAGAAAGAGCAACATTTTATTTCTCCCATGGGTTGAGCTCCCTGGGTGGGGGAAGGGCGACCCGGAAGGGGCCAGGGTTGGGGGCACTGCAGTGGCCGCTGCCCCTCGTCAACTGGTCGGGGGACCACTCAAAAGGGAGTGGACATAAATGGAATTCCTCACGCTGGCAAGGCCTGCGTTCTGTTAACTCAGCCGGATAGCATGTACCTCACAGATTGTTGTACAGTGTTCATTGTGGCAGATTCCAATCATTTGCATGCTCATCAATTTCTAAGATGAATAGGTCTGTGGTCGTAAGAATCCATTGTTTTCAAGGAACTTGCTGAATTACATCATTTCCTATGAGGAGAGGACACTACCGATTTTAAAAATCTGATACGAAATTTTTTTTTTTTACACTTTTATAAAAAAGACTTTCTTTGTCAAACTAACTTAAATGTTTCAAGTATTCTGACTCATACTCTTGCTAGTGTAGGAAGAAAGCAAGCTGTCCTGCTGTCTTCTACTGGGGACATAGGTAGTTAAAGAGAAATCAATGAACAAAGTCAGCCCCAACCACTTTTCCTGTGAAGCTGGTTATTATTTCTCAAGGAAGCTAAGTTTTGACTATTGCCAAGATACCTCTGTGTGTGGAGTATCGACATCTTTTGGGTGAGAACAGAAATGAACAGACTGGAAAAGCCATCTCTTGGTTAATTTCTCTGATGCTTTGTTGAGTCACGTAGCATAAAGTTAGAAAATCTTATAGAAGCTGCTTCTAGGGGTCCCTGAGCTGGGTCTGGTGGTGGTATCCAACCTCATCAATTTAAAACTGGAAGTTGCTGGTATTTAAGGCAAAAACTCATGCTCTGACTACAGAGGGGTTGACCTTGAGCAACATCAGCTGCTAAATCCTTGTGTTCAGTTCCTATTGAGAGCTGGCTTTTATCCATTTCCAAGTATTTGTAGGCCAGCCAAGGAATTACATTAATGGGGCTTCTAGTGGCCTCTGGTTAACCTATAAGTTAGTGGCTTTTCCTCATGAGACCAACCTTTTATAGTGTTCTTTCTTAGAGACCTAGGCAGAGTTTTAAAATTCTCCTTTGTAGAAAGAACAAATATATTTCATGACTTTGAGAATATCTTCATTCTGGGAAAAAAAAATCCTAGAACCAGCTAGAAGTGAAGAGAATCCATTAATGATCAACCACCTGAGTCAATAATGACAATTCAGTACCGATGTTACATTTGTGGCTATTTCTCGCTAACTTTCAAAGGTCAGGGACTTTCTTAACTAATCTAGGTTGACTGCAAAAGTGGGTTTACTGAACACCATCTAGCCAAAAGTAGAGATTTTAAGCCTTTTTTCCTCTGTTGTCTCCTAACTTAATTTTGGGACATTTAACATATTAAGAAACAATTTTACTGTCCTGTAAGAAACAGCATTTTACAACACTGAAGCCCGTTTTGTTTGATCTCGCATCCTGAATGCAATACACCATGTAGTTGAAAACTTTAATTTTGTTTACTGCAGGTGGTTTAAAAATGGGAGGGGAGCTCATCGTCCACTGACAGTAGAGCCATGAAAAATGGGAGAGATGTGAAATGCTCTGCTTTGGCAGAACTCTGTGGGTCAGTCCATCACACAAAGAGGTGCTGAAACCAGAGACACTGTGGGAAGTAAGACCTTGATTGGGGAGATCAGGAGGACCCCTTGGGAGGAATATGGAGATGGATGGAAGCCACATATGAAATTGCTGCTTTGCAATGACTTGACAGGGGAGTTAGTGTTCCTAGGACATCGTGTGTGTTAGGTGGAGGTAATGCTGCATTCATAAAGGCTGCTGAAAAAGTTGAGAGGAAGAAGGATGCATTTCTTGGGATGTGAGGAAATCTGGCCTCACCAATACTGAGAGAAAGACATCCACTCTGGAAAGCAAAACAGCCTTCCTGTAGTCAGAACATCGAGGGTTAGACACCGGTGCCTTTGATCATTTCCAAAACCAAGCCATAGAAGATCTTGGAGGTCCTACCTAGTGTAGCTCTGTATGTCCATGTCTCCTACACCTGGGTAGAGAAAGCATGGGTCGGATGGCATGTTGGGTTTCCCACTTCTTGTAACCAGAGCATCTAGTTCGATGTGGTGAAGAGGTAGAAAGATAAGTGAAGGTGTTTGACCCCATTCGTAAGGAATGTATCAGTAATGGAGAGCTTATAATTAGTTAATAAGATTAGAAAATGACTCAGCTGGAGAGTTGCCTTCCTTTCATTGTTGATGACTTGGCATTTGTGATGTATACACCAAGAGCTCTGGTGTTTTCAACCCTTGCCATTCACCTGGCATTTAAATTTCTCCTTGCTTCTGTTGTTAATTTCCCTGGTGTGAACCAGTCTGCCACATAATAGGACAAATTCAGTAAACAGGAAAACTTGTCTGTATTTGTATAGACCTCTTGAGTGCTGTTTTTGTGTTTGTTTTTGTTTGTTTGTCTTAGAACTTTGCTATTTGGCTTAAGAATGTAGTTCCCAGGACAATTTTCCTTACAAAGTTCTTTCATTACACCTCTTGGCTGCAGGGTGGGCCAAATTAAATACATATATATATTTTTTTCATTTAATGTATGTGCAGTTTGGTTTATCATCTTAAGATGGTGGTGCTGTCCATGGTGCTACTTCATCCGTGTACAAAAGGACCAATGCATGGTCTGTATTGCTACCAAAACATTTACTGTATATATGTGTATAACATATGTATTATGTATATATGTAATGGGTACCAGGCCAGGTATATATTTTTATTTAGAAGTGTTTCACTTTTCCTAGTTTTCTTTATAGTGTTATGCTTATTTTCGGTCCCCCCTTCCCCCTGATTTTGTCTGGTACTTAGAACTGTAGTGTCTTCATTGTTAATTAAAGAAAATTGTCTAAATGAATTCACGGATATGAATGCTAGTGATCCTTAATGTTTTTGGTTATGGGATGTGAAACAAAACTGCCAATTAAAAGAGTTGCTGGGGCATTTGGGTAAGAGCAGCATACACCATTTAACATACTTTAATAAATGATTTTGGAACAGATAGGTTTGCTTCACACTGTCCCTCGTCAGTTGGCTTTCAGTGGCCAAGAGCATAAAGAAAAAGACCCTGGAAAGATTTTAAGCTGCTTTTGTTGTTGTTGGTAAAATGGGAAGAGGGAAGCAAAAATCCATTCTCCTTGGGATGGAAAGATAGATGTTCTGTTGATAGGCACTGGAACAGCCTTGTCAAAACTTTCAGTGTGCACACGGATCCCCCAAGAGGTTGTTCAAATGCAGATTGTCATTGATGGGTTATGGGGACGGGGCCAGAGATGCACTGGTGACAAGTTGCCGTCATCTGGATAGCTTTTAAGAAACATCAATGGCCAGACCCACTCCAAAGATGGCTGATTCTTTGGAATGGGGTCTGGGCATCAGCCGTGGTTACTGCCACCACTTTTTACACTGTATAGGACACTAGTACAGGGAAAGTATCTGATTGCTAAAGTCACTTAGAAATGCTGATTCCCTGGAGCTGTGTAGGAACATGTGTTTAAACAGGTGACTCATGGTGGGCAAGTGAGAAATCCCGATTTCTGTGCAAGTGGAACCTTTTGGATTGTTTCACCACTAGAAAAGATAGGACACCAATGACTTTTGCAAATAAGAAAGCATGTTGCCGATATAGAAACAGCCAACTCCTCTACCTTCTCCCAAATTGAGCTTTCTTGCTTAAGCAATTTATTTTTTTTAATGTTTATTTTTTGAGAGAGAGACAGAGACAGAGACAAAGACAAAGTGTGAGCAGGAGACAGGCAGAGAGAGAGACACACACAAAATCTGAAGCAGGCTGTGGGCTCTGAGCTGTCAGTACACAGCCTGACATGGGGCTCAAACCCATGAACCCATGAGATCGTGACCTGAACTGAAGTTGGATGCTTAACTGACTGAGCCACCCAGGTACCCCTAACTTAAGCAATTTAAATAGGTAATTGTTGTGTCTTACATTGTTAGAGCAGACTCAAGATTAACTTAAAAAATGTTTTTTTTAATGAGGCTGATACTCCACTAAGAGTAAAAAGCCTGAGTTTTCTTATTTGGTGCAACAGGCTAGCACGCTCTTCCCTCTGCCTACATTGTAAATGGTATCCTCATTGCTAAGAAGCAGCACAGAACATGATTGAATAAATGCTTGAAGTCATTAGTTCATCTTTGCTTTACATTAACTTTGTCCATTTATTTTCAAAAGAAAAACAATGACAGCAACTGACTTTTCCCTCCCTGTAGTATTACACACCAAACATCACTCTAGCCCCTATTGAAATTATATGTGAACATCACTAATTAGGAGTAATTTGAGGGAAGTCTAGTTGGAATGAATTGATGGTGCCATTTATAGCCTAACTGTCTTATTGCCTTTTACACATATACAGAAATAAACCAGAGAACGTAAAAGGTGGATGAAAGGACTTGGAGCATTAATAATCAAGTATCTGGTATTCTCTCTCTGAAGCGACATTACTCTGCATTCATTCTAGGTTAGGTACCAGGAAGTTACATCAATTGTCTCACCTCATCTTTCCAGCAACCCAGAGGTAGGTATTATCCATATTCCTGTTTCCCAGATGTGGAAGCAGAGGCGAGAAGGGGCATATGTGTGTCACTGGCTAGGATGCTTGAGAGCAGCCCCTGCAGTGAGGGTGACTTGATGGCCAAGTGTGTATTCTCATCGACGCCACTGCAAGTCTTTGGTTTCTAAGTACTTAAACAAAACTTAAGTTCTGTACGTGAAAAACATTTATCGCTCCAGCTGCCTTGTGTTACAAATTTGCTGAGCAAGTATGATCTCATAGGAGCTTGAAAGTGAAGCTCTGTTCATCTTAATAACTTTCACCCTAGAAAGTAACAGGGCCTTATTAGGTTTGTTTCCATTCTTTACCTTTGTGTCTAGCTTCGTTTATTTGTGTCAAAAATCTTTTTTTCTGGTTCCCTTTTGTTTTTCTCAATAGGTATGCCCCTTTTCAAAGGCAGCAGAATAGAAATATTTGGCTTTATTTTAGGAATGAACATGGGCAGCAGGTGAAATGTGAAAGCCGCATAAAATCCAAACCACTGTGTTTTGGGCATTAGGTTTTACATATTACCTCTGTAAATAGAGGTAAATCAGAACTTCTTAGGTTCTCTCTTACGGATTATCAATGATCAGATAAATGACAGAGATTAGCCAGAGGAAAAACGTGAGCAGGTGGATGCCTGAGTCTCAACGAGTTGAAGAACAAGGCCTCACGTGAAGTGAAAGAATGGTGGAAACTCCTCCAATACAGGAATTCCCTCTCTGCTATACCCTGCAGGGGAGGAAAGAGTTTTCATTGACTCTTAAGGTTCCTGGCTTGGTCTGAAAATGAAACGGACAAAGATTGACAGGAGGAGAGCACACAAATTTATTCAATATAAATTTTGCATAACACAGGAGCTTTCCTAAGGAAACAAAGACCCAAAGAAACAGCTAGATGAGGATGTTTAGGCTTGGTTTGATGAAAAGTGGGCAATTGTGGAGGAAGGTGAAAGGTTAAGGAGTATGAGGTTATGGTAGTAAACAGGGAAACAGCAAGGCCTGCTTGTTCAGATTCTTTCCAGACACCCCTTTGTCTTTGGAGAGAAGTATGCTCTTTTCCTGTGGGTATAGGGCAGGCACCACTCAAGTGAGCATGTTATGACCTGTTCCAGGGGAGAATGTCAGAGTGATCTTCCTGCTTCTGCTGTTTTCTTAAACTCCTTCAGTTTAAAATATTTAATATGCTAAGGTGTTGTATTTTGAATTTTTTTAATGTTTATTTATTTTTGAGACAGAGAGAGACAGAGCATGAACGGGGGAGGGGCAGAGAGAGAGGGAGACACAGAATCGGAAGCAGGCTGCAGGCTCCAGGCTCTGAGCCATCGGCCCAGAGCCCGACGTGGGGCTCGAACTCATGGACTGCGAGATCATGACCTGAGCTGAAGTCGGACGCCCAACCGACTGAGCCACCCAGGCGCCCCAAGTTGCTGTACTTTGAACCCCACCAGTCCACAGTGCTTCTCAAAGCTTGGACTACACACAAACTACACAGAGTTTCCTGAAGAGCTTTTACCAAATAGATTTTAACAAAGACCTCATGACACTGTATTAGTAATCAGTTGTTTCCCCAAAACACACATCTCTCCAGGGTTATTTTACACCCTGACCTTAAAGGAATGTGTTGTTGGTGCTTGATAAGCATTATCCTTTCTGCTCTGTCCTACATGTATATCGCCCCAAATCTCAAGCATCATGTTCTTAGTTGTAAATGGGAGAGAAGGAATGATATTGTTGGAGATCCTCACTGCTTCTGGAAAAAAAAAGAAAAAATAAAAAACAGTCTCTAAAGTAGAAATTAGTTTCAATTTACATAGGGATTAGCATAAAAATAAAGGAATTAGGTAAATTTTTACTTACAGTGTTATACAGCATTCTTCTGATTCAAAAACCAAAATATCCCCAAATATTAAGAAGTGGTATGTCTGATGGCATTATAGATGATTTTAATTCTAGCTTTTCTATTTTTCTGTGTTTACAATGATCCTTTCTTATTTCCATAATGTTAAACAAAGCAAAATATTATTTTAAAAAAGCACAAAGGGGGTTGGGTGGGAATCTCAGTGAATCCCACATGTCAATATTACCATACATCACACCATGCCATGATCAATCAGTCAGAGGTCAGACAGCTATGGCCTGTGAGCCAAATCCAGCCAGCTGCCTGTTTTTGTAAATAAAGTATTATTGGAATGTAGCCATGCTCATTCATTTATTTATTGCCTCTAACACCGTAACAGCAGAGTTGAGTAGTTGGGACAAAGACCAAATGGCCCCCAAATAAAATATTATCTGGCCTATATAGAAAATGTTTGCTGATCCCTGTAACTGATGGTTTTCAAGAGTCATATTTGGGATGAAGCAATGTTTTGTGCCCTGGGCTTCTGAGATTCTCCCCAGTGTGCTGAAAAAAGTGTCAAGAAGCTCTGAGGCCACCACTATATTGCTGTTGGACAGAGTTTATGATCATATTATCAGAGCTTCTTAGTCCTTGTACAGTTGATCACTGAAGTGCTAAAAGGACTTCTTTAAATGTCACTTACACTGAAATACTTATTTATAGTTAGGCATGTACCGCTGAATTAGGGTAAATCTGGGATGATACCTTTTTCTTGGTGCCTCAGTATTTCTAGATTAACAGCCAACCTCCCCCACAAAAGGTAGAAACAAATTAAAAGTTTGTCCTTTTCAAAGGGGGCTGGGTTTCCTCAAGAATTCCAAGGGGAGTTCAAAGTAGTTTGTGGTATCCAGAACAGCAGGACCTCAACCAATCAGAGAGACAATAAACAGGCATCCTTTTCCAATCTCCTTTTCTAACTTGTCATCAACTGTCATGCTGAGAATGGAAACCAGGGCCAAGAGCATGAATTCCAGTCAGGAAGATAATATCTGGAAACCTACGAGGCAAAGAGAAAATATTTGAGAATTGCTGGATTAAAAAAGAAGAACCATTGTCATCAATTGAGTCATTAGCTAGGAAGGCAATTGCTTGGTACTTTTTAAAATTGTTATAGAGTCCCAATATTTATTCACCCACAATATTATCGAGGAACTATTATGTCTTATGTGTAAGAGATACCCTCATAATAACCCGGCTCTTGTCCCCTTGGAGCTGTCATTGGAGGTACTCTCAAATCTGGACCACTTGTTTTATGTACAAAGAAACTGTATTTCAGTCCCACCCTCACTGAATGTGACTTTATTTTAGAAGTTGAATTAATGGGGTGCCTGGGTGGCTCAGTCAGTTGAGCACCCCACTCTTGATTTCAGCTCAGGTCATGATCCCAGGATCTTGATATGGAGCCCCATGATGGGCTTGGAGCCTGCTTGAGATTCTTTCTCTCTCTCTCTTTCTCTCTCTCTCTCCTTCTGCCCCTCTCCCCTTCTCATGTTCTCTCTCTCTCTAAAATAAAATAAAATAAAATAAAATAAAATAAAATAAAATAAATTGAATTTATATCAGTTGATTAAATGGATTCCTTAACACCCCCCTCCCAGCGAGTGTTTGGGGTTCTTTCAAGGGCCCGGTATGCAGTGAAGCTGGTGCACAGATTTGAGAAGTCATGTCCTAGATGGTTGCTGATGTTGACCTGGATAGCCGGTTAGGTGGAGAGTGGGAGATAGGTACAGCACTGAAATGGAGCGGTGGTGAGGACCAGAAAGCTGGCATGAGGAGAGTGAGAGCAAGGAGGTGGGGAAAGCCTCCCACAGCCATCTTTCAAAAAAACCAGAACGCATCATAGAATCACAAATTGTTGCTGTGGAGCAGAGTCCTTTATCTGTCATCAGGAGCAACTCCTTATACTCAACTAATGTGAAGAAACTAAGGTCCCCAGACACCAGCCCATCAATTCGCAACTTTCTCCTGGATCAAATATGGTGAAAATCCAAGTAACACCCCCAGCTCACCTTTAGTGGCATTTTTGCTACATGTCTGAGGCTGGTCATGGATCAGCTCGTGTGCCCATGTAACCCTTCATCCCAAAGGTTTTGTAGATATTATATAAAACACCATTTTACAGAGGAAAAGAAAATCAAGGTCTAGAAAAAGAACTTGCCTAGGGTCACTCAGTGGGTAAAGGTAGAGCTAGAATCCCAGCTGAGTCCAGTTAACTCCAGAGCTTTGTTTTAGAGTTTCAATAATTGAAAGCCATGGAAACAACAACAAAAATCCACGTTCTTTGAAATCCTCGTATACATTTATGACCCTAGGTTGTCAGAAAATGCCATATGGAAAGTTCTCGATTTACAGTTTCAATTCTCCAGACACAAACTATACCCTCTCCTCCACACCCCCCCCCCCATCAAGTCCAACTTTCTCTAGTGCTTTTGAGGGTTTCCAGTTAAGTCAAGATGAAAGTGTTCCTCAGCTTCTTGAAACTCAATTCTTAATTAAGCGATTTTCCTCACCAGGTTAATGCAGCTTCTAATTTGCTTGTCACAGAAGATGGCAGACAAATGCACACACACATGCATACCACACCACTCATGCACGTGCGTGCACACAGACACACACACACAGGCCCCACACACAAACACAATTCAAGGAGGAAATGTTAATGAGGCATCTCAAACAGCCAACTTATTTTTTATATCAGCAGCATGTTTCTGGGTTAAATTCAAGTTGTCCATTTAATTTTACATCCCCCTGTCATCTCCACCACACAGCAACTATTCCAGTTAGCAGGGTCCCATGCCCCATATGTGAAAAAAAAAATGTAGACCTCTGAATCTGGTTTACTTCATCTGTTGGAAAATAAAATGAGTTGGTCTGAGCTAAACAAACTTCTTCCTGAACAGAGTAACTCTACCATTTGTGTTTGCTGAAATGTTTGACAGATGGGAGTCTGATGGAGGTGGGGGTGGAATTTCTTTTAATGGCTGTGTGAATACTTCAAATCTTGTCTTTGCCTCACCACTACCTGTGTGACTTTGGGCAAAGCACTTCTCTCTGGCTCTCCACTTCTTTGTTTATAAAATATGAGGGCTACCTAATTGTAACCTGGGTTTCAGGAACCCGTCAACACTAAAATCGGGTCCAATGTTTTTCATGTGGATGGCTGTGTGCATTCTTTTCCCCCTGGGGAGAAGGGACTGTGATTTCTGCTGGATTCACCAAAGATTCAAAGCAAAGAGATGGTTTCTTGATATCACAGAATTTCACAATTGGTAGGATGCTCTAGCAATTTGTATAGAGTTAGGGACTGGCAAAAATATTAGACCAGCACAAATTTCCCCTAGTGCTTTCTCCCCTCAACTCTACACACTGGTTGAATTTGGATACCTACCACTCCCTTTGCCAAATGTTTTCTTGGGGGCCCAGGTTCCTGGAGTGGAGAAAACACATCTGATAAACTATTTTTCCCACAGGTATATGAAATTAATGTATTAGCCCTCAGAGCATTTGGCTCAAAAAAGAAAACATATCCAGAAGGAAAAGAACACTTTGGCAAAAAGGAATTAATTGCTAATGGTGGTATTTTAGGTAACCATGTGGGGAGATGTTTAATAAGGGGAGTTCAGTTTAGTTGAATCAGATTTCATACTTTATAGGCACTGAGCCTCGGAAAGGAGTATGATGAGGTAATCCCCTTCTCTTACATGTAATTAAAATAAAACTTTACTTTGGTAATGACATAATCCATGCATGTTTGCTAATGATAACCTTAATTTCTAGATTTTTTGAATAAATTTAATTTGGGGTAAGTTCACCAAAGTTAAACTTTTTCCCTCCTTTGTTTTTGGGGTGAAAGGAGGGTCTTTGCCTGGCTGGTGCTCTCAAGCCTTTCCTGGGCTCAACCCCCTTGTCTTCACGTCTCTGAGGTCATTCTGGTAGGTGACCACCTACACCAGCCATTTGTGAAGTTGGCTCTGACTCATTTAACGATGAACTTTGTTTACTTGTTGGCAGGGAAAGAACTGAAGCAGGAAAAGAATGAAAGAATTTCCTTCTGGCAGACAAACAATTCCTACTTGTTGCTACTAACAGGAAATCTATTTTTATTCTTCCGTGCCCCAGCAATGGAGTTGATCTTCATGACACAAAGAAACCCTCAGCCAAAAAATTTAGAAAGAGCATTTCTCTTTGGAACTTACCAACTCCCAACATCTTCTCTAGGAAACCACACTATAGTACTTCAAGTATGAAAATGATGCTCCCTGTGCATGTTCCATAAAAATGTTGAGCCCCAGTGAAAACAACCTACAATCAAAGATTTTCAACAGAGGTGACCACACAGTTGAAATATGCCATTTAACTTTTCCTTTGGTGGTCACGGAGAGGTAAGTTTTTCTTCTAGAAAAACTATGCTGTAGCGTTGGAATTAGACAGTCCTAGGCCAACCGGGAAATGCTGTTTACTAGCTCAGAGACCATGGGAAAATCACTTAACTTCCCAGAGCTATTGTTTTACCATTTGTAACGTGGGGATGATGCTATTTACCCTGAAGAGGTTTCTTAAGCATTGAAGATACTCCTGTCATTCCCAGTGCATTTCAAGTAGTGCTTCACCCGTAGCTGGTACCCGATACATGTAGACCCCGTAGAGTAATTTTGAGTCTCAACATTTTTACAACTTTTGGACAATAGCGCTTCTTTCGTGCCAAAAGAGTTCAATCTATCTGTTTATCTCTATAAAGTTTAAAAGGCCGTAGACACAGGAAGTCTTCCTTGCCTGGTCTTCATTCTGTATTTCTGGCAAAAAAGACCCAGTCTCCAAGGAAAGTTTATGACAGGGCCACTGGTGGAATTGGGTGATCGTGGCGCTGCTTCTCAGAAATGCACTCGGGCAGTCTCTGAGCACAAAACTGGCACCGATGAGGAAACTGGGCATTAAGAACAACGAACAACGTTAGCTAACTCTACCTTCCATTCCAACTACTACGTTACTCTCCTCAAGACGTGAGTGGGGACTGGACACTCTCCTCCCAGCCAAGCATGGTAACCTTTCCCTTGGATTCAAATATGGTTCCCGAGTGTCACCCTCTCACGCTTTCCGCTCGTGCAAACACTGCTGTTTCATTCTAACTGTAGCCCTCTTTTGGAGGTGCCTGTCTATTAGCAAATAGCTGCTGCACCCTTTGGCCCTTGGGGTTGGCCAGGCTTAGGTTCGGCTCTTTTTATATATATATATATTTTAATTTTTTTCAACGTTTTTTATTTATTTTTGGGACAGAGAGAGACAGAGCATGAACAGGGGAGGGGCAGAGAGAGAGGGAGACACAGAATTGGAAACAGGCTCCAGGCTCCGAGCCATTAGCCCAGAGCCTGACGCGGGGCTCAAACTCATGGACCGTGAGATTGTGACCTGGCTGAAGTCGGACGCTTAACCGACTGTGCCACCCAGGCGCCCCATCTTTTTATATTTAAATCAAAATTAATGAAGAAAATGGGGGGTGGGGGAGAGGGGAAAATGGGTGATGGGCATTGAGGAGGGCACTTGTTGGGATGAGCACTGGGTGTTTTATGGAAACCAATTTGACAATAAATTATATTAAAAAAACAAAATTAATGAAGAAAAATATGTAAGAAGAGGCTGTTTCTGCCTCGTTTATAATGCGGGTTGTCTCTGTCACAGGGCTCTTCGAGAGGAGGGTGTCCAGCGGACCCTGCTATGGCATGGTTCAGCCACCCCATGCTGTGGAGAGAGCATACTGCCCAAGACAAAGGAGCCAGGCAGCGCGGAGCAGACCCCGCTTCTGGCCAACTTCTTCTCACCCTGTTTCATCCCTTCTCCTGCCTTTCGTTTCTTTCCCTCCATTTTAGGGCTGAGCCAACCTCGCACAGCATTATTTTTAGTTCTCGCACGGGAACACGGACTTGTCTCTCTGCTGGTTTCTTTTTCCCCTTTACCAAGGATGTGCGATTGTTTTTCCACCGTGCATTCAGGGGCTCGGGAACATCGTGTGCTTACTTACGGTTAACCCCTTGCATTTCCCCGAGGTGCTTTGTTCAGTCGCTCATGAACTTTTAATTTTTTCCAGGCTTGTGTGTTTTGTCCAGACTGCGGCTCTTCTGGAGCTGGGCCGGCCTCTTTGTTTTGGGGAAGCTTATTGCTTCACAGTGAGACCATCTGACAGTTGTTATCTGTGACCTGAAAGCCAGAGGCAGCCAGGAGCCTGTTCTTCTCGAAGACCTCCCAGCTCCCCAGCCCCCACCGCCATCTGGGACCACCCGAGGAAAGAGACCAGTGTGACAACAAATGTTCACAGGAGGATGGAAGTTTTCTCCACCCGCCAAGGTCGGCCTCGGTCTGTCCTTGAGCCCCCAACAAGGGGGAGAGCCATCAGATTCATCTGTGTGGGTGTCTACCAGGATCTTCTCTCCCTCCTCTCTCTTTCTCCCTCCCTGTCTTCCTCCCTTCCCTTCCTCTACCTTTCATAAAAATCTGTGGGCTGACTGCTGGGTAACAGCTCTCCAAGCACAATGGCAGATATAACACTGAGTACAAGCCAGTGAGCCATGTCTTCCAGAATATTCCCAATGCACTGAGAATAAAATCCGTGCTCTTCATCGGGGCCAGCCTGGCCCTGAGGGACTGGCCCCTGCCTGTCTCTTCCCACCTGACCTCTGCATGCTTCCCTTCACTCCCTGTGCTGTCAGCTCCTTCCCCGCCCAGAGCCATCACATTCACGCCTCCTCTTCCAAAATGCCTGGCTTCGGAACTTCTCATAGGTGCTTTCTTCTCATCTCCCGGGACACCACTCAGTCCAAACGCTCCCTTCCCAGTGTGGCCTTGGCTCATCGCCCCTGCCTCTCTAGCCGTCCACTGCACATGTTTAGTTTCTTCACAGTGCAGTCTTCATCTGCAATTATCTCTGTATTTAATTGTTTACTTGTTTATTTTCTGCCTTTATCCTGCAGACCCTCTGTTTTTTTCTCCATGTGGCCCCCAGTGCCTGACACAGACTTCGTCTTCAATAAATATCTGTTGAATAAGTGGATAAATAAATACTTCAGTAGGGGATGTAAGAAATAGCATCACAAATAATGATAATGATAACAATAATTGACTTCTCTGGGGATTTTCCCAAGCACTGTGTCTTAAGGATGCTATCCCCAATCTGCAAAACAATTGAGAGAGAATATCGTTCTTATATTTTGCCCTCCCACCCCTAAATGAGGCTTCCAAGCATTGGTATTTTCCCAAGACCACCTACCTAGTGAGGGACAGACCTGGGATCTATCCTCAGACAGGTCTGACCTTACGGCCGGTGGTTGTTCTTTCCTCTTGGCTGTGATGTCTAAAACACGTAAACAACGATCATACAAGCCAGGAAGAGATAAGCTCCATGAGAGGCACAGATAAAATGTCATGGGAATTCAAAGAAGGAAGAAGTGGCCTCTGGATGAGGGCAACAGGGAAGGCTGGTGACAAGGTGATTTTGTTTTGCTGGCCTTGTGCCCCTGATGACTCAAGGGAGAGAGGTGGAGGGATTCGGACAGTTGGAGTGGGTTGAAGTCAAACACCAGAGGGCTGCGTGTGCGTGTGTGTGTGTGCGTGTGTGTGTGTACACGCAAGCACACACGTGATCGTTGAGGGCAGAAAGGCAAGAACGACAAGATGATTTTAAATTCAGTGCAGAGGAAGCTAGTGCTTGTAATAGGGAGTATTTTCTTCTGGTCTCCAGCTCTAACTCTGATTATTATTTAAAGACAAAAGCACACATCTGTATCTATTAGAGTAAGAGCTTCAAATAAACATTTATTATCTCACATTTCTGTTTAAGCAAACCTCACTATTTATCTACAAAACAAAATATATTTTCTTCCTGAGTCACGTCTTCAGTTCAGATGTAGTCTAAATGTTCCCAGGCCTATCTAGCCTGAGGGAGGGGTCACATATGACCACGTTACCACTTAAACCCAAGTTTTCACGATTCGGTGTCCCCATCTATTTAATAGGTTTTATGTTCCTTGAAATACCTCTGACCAGATTTTCCTCGAGTTTTCAGGGACACATCGGCTGCGTTCGCAGACAAGTCCTTCCTGTTTTCTCTGCTTTGCCCTCTCTCTGCTGCTGGACTCCATGCTTTGGACCAAGTCCCCTGCCTATGGCTCCAGATTCCCAGTCTCCAAATGGACTGCATTCCCCTTAGTCTTCCCGGCACTGGACCTGTACACTGTGGTCCTCACAGGACAGGGACAAAGGCCTCCTCTCTTCTGAGTCTCAGACCTGTTGGGGGAGGGCTGGCAACTAGAATCGAAAGCACAGCAAAAGCCCTGCCAGTCACAATAGATTCCATTTAGATTGATACCAGTGTGTTTTCAGGGAACTGAAAGAGATGATGTCGATGTGATTTTTACAGTGTGATGCGAAGGAGGTCGTGTAGATGTGCTGATTTCCTGATCTTTCAGGTGAAGAGACAAAACATAATTTATAGGTGATAAACCAAATGGTAGAAGTAAACGTATATTCAAAGTGTAAAACTCAATATTACAAAGCAAAATTGATAGCAGAGGAAAGAGCCATGGGAGACAGAAATAGAACTATAATAATTCCGATCTATTGGTTGCCTTTATAACTATAATATATCACAGTTTAGTATGATAAAGAGTGCAATTCAGAGCAAGGATCTAATGGTTTTGAATATACAGAAGCCTAAGAACACAGTATCAATATTCATGTAGAAAAAAATTCAATACAAGATACAGGCAAAATTACTTTATAAGGGCACCTAGGTAGCTCAGTTGGTTAAGCATCTGACTCTTGATTTTGGCTCAGGTCATCATCCCAGGGTCATGGGATTGAGCCCCACGTTGGGCACCACACTGTGTGGAGACTGCTTAAGATTCTCTCTCTCTCTCTCTCTCTCTCTGCCCTCTCCCCCACTCACACTCTCTCTCTTTCCCTAAAAACCAAAACAAGGGGCACCTGGGTGGCTCAGTCGGCTAAGCATCTGACTTTGGCTCAGGTCATGATCTCATGGTTCGTGGGTTCCAGCCCCACATCTGGCTCTGTGCTGACAGCTCAGAGCCTGGAGCCTGCTTTGGATTCTCTGTCTCCTTCTCTCTCTTCCTCTCCCCCACTCATGCTCTGTCTCTCTCAAAAACAGATAAAACATTAACAAATTAAAAACAAAACAAAACAAAAATACTTTCTAGCAAAAGACTTGCATGCATTCTATTAGTCCAGGGTGGATCAAGTGAATAAAAAGTAATAAAAACAGAAAAATACTTATACAACAAAATTAACAACCAAAATCTAGTTGGTATATCTCATACTTTGTTTCACAAACACAGACCATACCTTTTTCCCTAAGTGTCCATGGAACATTCGCAAAAAAAGACCACATATCAGTACACAGAGAAAACTAAGCAAAGTCCAACCTGTATAAAAATCATCTCCTGCTCATAAATGGAAAAAAAATAGAAGAAAACAATCAACAACAAAAGCTCTACTGGCTGGAATTTTCTTAGGTAACTCTTGGGTCAAACAGGAATTCAAAACCGAGACTGCAGAACGGAAGTTATTTAGGAAATAATGAAAACAAAAACACTACCTATCAGAACCATGTTATAAAGGTATGAATTCTATTCTACTCCATTGACATGTAATAAAAAATGAAAATAAACTAACAAAGAGGGGAGAATAAATCAAAGGAAAGTGAGAGAAAGTATGAAAGAAGAGAACGTAAATTAATTGAGAAAATAAAGAGTACAGTAGAAAATGAAAAACCCAAATCTGTTTTTTTTAAAAGAAGCAACACAAAACAAAACCGTCAGCTAATTTAAATAAGTGAAAAAGGAAGACACAAAGTGAAGACTATATAAACTAATGATGAGAAAAGAAACACAGGAAAGGGGATTAAAAGTCTCTCAGAGAATACACTGCATCACTCCATAAAAATAAATGTGTGAACTTGGTTGTAATGGGTACGTTTTCTAGGACGAGTTATAAAAACTGATCCCTGGGCGCCTAGGTGGCGCAGTCGGTTAAGCGTCCGACTTCAGCCAGGTCACAATCTCGCGGTCCGGGAGTTTGAGCCCCGCGTCGGGCTCTGGGCTGATGGCTCAGAGCCTGGAGCCTGTTTCCGATTCTGTGTCTCCCTCTCTCTCTGCCCCTCCCCCGTTCATGCTCTGGCTCTCTCTGTCCCAAAAAAAACAAATAAACGTTGAAAAAAACAAAAAACTGATCCCAGAATAGATAGGAACTGGAAATATTAGAAAATAGCAAGAAAGAAGCCTAAAATTCATATTTTTGGAAACTAGGTAACATATAATTATACAACTCTCAAGTTAAAGTGAAAATTGTAAAGAAAAAAGTATTTACTAATGAATGATATGAAAATACTATAGTTCAGAGTTTGTGGGACAACACACGTGTTTGTACAAAACGTTCACATTAGCGTTCTTTATAGTTCAATTAGACTTCTTCATATTAGCCCCAAATTGGAAACAAGTCAAATGTTCACTAATGGGTGAACAGCTCAACAGATTGTGGTATATCTATACAGTGGGATAACACTCAGGAATAACAAGGAATGAACTATTGATACACTCAACAACAGGGATGGACCTCAAAGACATTATGCTGAGTAAATAACACCAGGCATAAAATAGTAGCTTATGTTTCCATTTATATAAAGTTCTGGAAAAGGCAAAACTGATCTATAGTACTAGAAAGCAAATTAGCGGTTCCTCTGGTGAAGGATCAGGAAAGATTGACAAGGGGGATGAAGGAACGTTTTGGAAGGTTGTGGAAATGTGACTATGGTTACTCAGTGGGATACATAAGTTAAGATGTCAACCTGTCCACTTAAATGACTATACTGAATTCAATTTAAATTTGATCTCAATAAAGTTGGTTTTTAAAATTGTGTGGCAGCAAAGCAGAACTTTGAGATAAATTTACTTGGAAACAAGGAAGATTTAAAAAATAAGGATGCTAAAGATACTCATGCTCTTGGTTGCAACAAATTTACCTATAATTTCAGTGCAACCCTCATCAAATTTACATTTGGATTTTTAAAAAGAAACTTAATAAATTTATCCTAAAATGTACCTGGAGGAATAAAGTTATACAAATTGTTAAGTCAATCAACAAAAGGAGACAAAGAGAGAGATTTGTCTTACCAGGTGTTATGACAGAAGTCACAGGTTTAGTTTTATGAAAGGAGTGTTAATAGCAAATCATTCCAATGATCAGCATAAAGAGCTTAAAGACAGAGCCCTGAATGTATGGTTCTTAATAAATTATGTGTAAAGCTAAAACTAAGTATTAGGTAGGGTTCTCTAGAGAGACAGACCAATAGGAGATCTATGTATGTATGTATGTATCAATCTATCAATCATCTGTTATCTATCTATCTATCTATATGCATATATACACACACATATATATAGTGTATGTATATGCATATATATGTGTGTGTATATATGCATATATATACACTATATATATGTGTGTGTATATATACACCATACTCCATGGTATGGGGTCCCTGTGTGGCTCAGTTGGTTAAGGGTGTGACTTCAGCTCAGGTCATGGTCTCACAGTTTGTGAGTTCAAGCCCCACTTGGGGCTCAATGCTATCAGTGCGGATCCTGCTTCAGATCCTTTGTCTTCCTCTCTCTACCCCTCCCTTGCTCTCTCTCTCTCTCTCTCACTCTCTCTCTCTCTCTCAAAAATAAACAAACATTAAAAATACATAGATAGATAGATAGATAAACTACTCCAGGGTACTGCTGCCTTGGCATCCATTTAATTTGGCCAAACAGCCACTGGGGGCCTTAAACTGACTCTTGCCCCTCATGCAAGCCCATGTTCTAGATAACACCCTCCAGGTCACACGTAAATGTAGGTTATTGATGTGACTTCCACCAAGGCCTTGTAATAAACAGTCTCTCAGACTCCCAAATGTCCCCTTGTGCATTGCTTAGATAGAATCCTCATGCAGCTTACAAACACCCTGCTTTTTAAATTTGAATTTCAATCTTGCCTTAGTCTGGGGAACCCCCAAAGCACCTCACCCACAGATGCTGATAAAGGCATGTGCCTCAGATCCCATCACTTTCTCTCCTGCTCCCTCCCTTGACCTTCCTATGGTGGAATTTTGAGGAATGCTGTGTACTTCTTCTGGCACCTGTGAGTAATAAAACTCTTGATTTCGATGTCTCTTGTGGTCTTCGTTGAACCAGGACTCACCATCCAGCTCTCTGGGCCTCTGCTTAACAAACGTTAATTTAACAAAGTAATAACACATGATTATGAAGGCTGGCAAATCCAAAGTCTACAGGGTGAGCCGGCAAGCTGGATACCCACCGAAGCTGGATACCCGCAGAGGAGCTGGGTTTCCTCTTCCCAGAGGTCCATCTTTTGTTCTTTTTGGGCTTTCAACTGATTGCATGAGACCCACTCACATTATGGAGAGCAGCCTGCTTTACTCAAGTCATTTAAGTGTTAATTTCAACCAAAAGTACCCTCACAGAAACATGCAGAATAATGTATGACCACTTATCTGCACACCATGCCCAGGCAAGTTGACACGTAAAGTTAACCATCATAACTACATATCCAATTAAGGTGGTATTAGAAAAACTTGGAGGAAAATCCAACGAGATTCTTCCAGAACATCTCACCTAAAGGTAAACTTGAAATGGATTTAATTAGATAATTAAATATCAAAGAAAAAAAGAACAAACAAGTTGATAGAAGAAAATACAGAAGAATATCTTTGTTACCTCGAGGAGGTATGATATTGTGATTTATGATAATAAATAAATATTTACTCTTTGTCCCATTTCTGGCACAGAGCTCCTAAAACGATTGGAATTTCCTAAGTGAGGAGAGCAACAAAGGTGTCTTTTCTTATGTTAATGAAGTGACTTTTGCAAAGTGCCTAGGTAAGCTAAGGGGGTGGAGGGCTGGTTATAGGAGAGCTGACCTTGAGGTTGGAGGGTTAGAACTTTCAGCCCCATCTTCCCAACCGCCAGGGAGGGGAGACAGGCTGTAGACTGGTTTCAATAACCCATGGCCAGTGGTTTAATTAATCATGCCTATGGAACAAAGCCTCCACAAAAAGCCCAAAGGATGGGGCTCAGAGAGCTTCTGGGTTGATAAACACATGGAGATTTGGGGTGAATGGAGTATTCAGAGGGTGCATGAGAACTCTACACCCTTCTCCCGTACCTTGTTCTTTCCACTTCTTCCATTGGGCTATCCTGATTATGCCCTTTTATAATAAACCAGTGATCTAGTAAGTAAAATATTTCTCTGAGTCCTGTGAGCTGCTCTAGCAAATTAATCAGGCTTAAGGAGGGGGTCACTGGAACCTCCAATCTATAGCCAGGCAGTCGGAAGCACAGGTGACAACCTGGTCTTGAGACTGGCACCTCAAGTGGGGAGCAGTCTTGTGGGACTGAGCCCTTAAGCTGTGGATCTGATGTCATCTCCCATTGAATGGGGTCACAATGGAGATGAACTGTAGGCTATTCAGCTGGTGCCAGAGAATTGCTTGGATGTGTAGGACAACACCCATCCCCCCCCCACCCCACCCCGAATTGGAACTGGTGGTCAGAAAGTTAGCAGGAAAAAACTTTCCAATAAAACCTCAAAAGCAAGACCATAAACGAAAATTCTGAGAAAACTGATTACATTAAAGACTGCTAGTCCACAAAAGTCATCATGACCTAAGTGGATAGATCAAGGACAGAATAAGAGAGGCATTTGCACTGACTAAAGCCAAGGACTAATATCCAGATTAATCAAGAAACCCTTGAAAACCAAAAAGAAAATTAGAGCAAGTCCGTTAGAAAAAATGGGCAAAGGATATGAAAAGGCAGGACACTGAAGAGGACAGTATTTGGAAAGCTTGCATTTGAAGAGAGATCAAAAGCAAATTTAAAGTAACAATGGTATATTGGTGTGTACCTATCAGACAACAATTAGAAAACTAGACAATCAGTAGGGTTCAAAGAGGAGAAATCCTTACACACTGTTAGCAGGACTGTAGGCTGCTCAGCTATTTTACTCAATGAAACAGGACATCCCCTGTGGCCTGGCCTTTCTACCAGTGAATTCTCACGTTGATTTCCAAGGAGGCCAGGTACAAGGACACTGCAGAGCCACTTGATGGTGGAAGGTGGGGCACAGAGGACCACCTGGATGCCCATTGCTGGAAGAGGGCAGTATTTTAAAATCAGGAGGATGCACACTTTGGAATCTATTGCACCAGTTAGAAGCAGCGGATTTCATGTTTGCAAAGTGACATGAATGGGTCTTAAAACATAGTGCTTGAGAGAAAAGGTAACGAAAGGAATAAGACACATAGCACAACACCATTTATGGAGATAAAAGAATGCCTGCACACACACACACACACACACACACACACACACAAATGCACTTTGCAAGGATATCTATCTGTCTATATATATATATCCACACACACATATATAGAAAGATGTTCATTAAACATATTATTTTTTTATTAAATATAATTTATTGTCAAATTGGTTTCCATACAACACCCAGTGCTCATCCCAACAGGTGCCCTCCTCAATGCCCATCATCCTCATTAAACATATTAGAATAGTTGCCTGTATTAGGGGGATGAGGATGGGAGAGGACGTGAGGGGTAAAAGAAACAGATGCTTTAAAAATTTTTTTTTAATTTAAATTTTTAATGTTTATTTATTTTTGAGAGAGGGAGAGTGAGCACAGATGGGGCAGGGGCAGAGAAAGAAGGAGAGAGGATCCAAAGTGGTCTCTGCACTGACAGCAGAGAGCCCGATATGGGGCTCAAACTCAAGAACTGTGAGATCATGACCTAAGCCAAAGACAGACGCTCAACTGACTGAGCCACCCCGACACCCCAGGAACAGATGCTTTTAAAAATTGGAAAGGGGGGGTCCTTGTGAAACACATGATAATGATGTACCAAGAACTGAGGAGTCTGGTAAACCCAACCTTCTGTTCCTGAACCTTAAAAAAACTAAACTAAACTAAACTAAAATGTACACTGGAAAAATAATATAAATAAAACAGAGCAGTTTGTGAAAGCAAATCCTTGGAAAGCCCCAGGCCCAGACAGTTTCACAAAGAAGTTCTACCAAATCTTTAGAACAGGTAACTCCTGTGTTACTCAGGGTGTTGTAGAACAGAAGAAGGAAAGCTTCTAAGTGATTCTTACAGGGCAAGGATAGTACTGATCTCACAACCCAACAGAGATAGCACAAAAAGAAAGCCATAAACAATATTACATGGCTATCAATGCAAAAATCCTAGATGACATACTAGCAGACAGGACTCTAGCAAGAAGAATAACTTCTTCTTTATTAAAAAAATAAATCATAGTCACATGGGGATTATTTAAGGAACATATGATGATTTGAAAACAAAAAGTTTGGGGCACCTGGATGGCTCAGTTGGTTAAACATCCAACTTCGGCTCAGGTCATAATCTCACTGTTCCTGAGTTTGAGTCCCACATTGGGCTCTGCACTGACGGTGTGGAGCCTGCCTAGGATTCTCTCTCCCTCCCTTTCTCTCTGCCCCTCTCCCACTCACATGCACGCTCTCTCTCTCTCTCTCAAAATAAATAAATAAACTGAAAAAATAAAAATAAAAATAAAAAGATGTTTAACATAATTTAGCAAGTCAGTAGCTAAAGCTATGAGAGTCATTTGTCCCAATGTATGTGGAAAAGGCATTTGATAATATTCAATGTCCATTTTTTAAAATGTTTATGCATTTATTTATTTGTAAATTTTTATTTTTGAGACAGAGAGAGCACGTGTGGATCAGTGGGGTAGGGCCAGACAGGGTAGGGTGCGACAGGATCTGAAGCAGGTTCCACACTGACAGCAGAGAAAACGAATGCAGGGCTCGAATTCAGGAACCGTGAAATCATGAGCTGAAATCAAGAGTCATATGCTTAACCAACTGAGCCACCTAGGTGCTCCTATTTATTTCTTTTGAAAAAGAGAAAGAGAGAGAGAGAGAGAGAGAGAGAGAGAGTGAGCACAAGTGAGGGAGGGGCAGAGAGCAAGGAAGAGAGAGAATCCCAAGCAGGATCCATGCTGTCAGTGCAAAGCTCCAAGTGGGGCTCGATCCCACAAACCCACGAGATCATGACCTGAGCTGAAATCAAGAGTGGACGCTTAACTGACTGAGCCACCCAGGCACCCCACAATGTCCATTTTTTTTAACTAAAAAGGTTTTGTATTAAAATAGAAAGAAGTAGAAACGTGTGTAGTCATCAATGAGGACTAGTATATAAATTATGATACATATACACAATGGACTGTTCTGTCCCTGTAAGAGAGAGAGAAAGAATGAGGAACATCTCCATTGCTGGTATGGAAATATCTCCAAGATACATTGTTAAGTGAAAAAAAAAAAAAGCAAGGTGCAGAGGAAAGAGCATCACATATTATCAGCATGTAGAAAGGAAGAGAAAAGATATGTTTGTGTTATCTGGAATGTATAAATTTATAAATATCATCTGAAAAGATAACAAGAAGGCGAAATCATAGTAAGTGGTGCTGCACACATGTGCGTGTATGTCGTGAGGGAGTAACTGAAACCAAATAGGTGAAGAAAGCCTTTTTATAGTATATCTTTTCATACTTTTCGTTCTGGGATCACATGAATCTATTACCTATTCGAAATATTAAGTAGGTAATTTGAAAAAGAAGTTACAAGTTTGTGCCACTATGATTATCTGTGCTCTCACAACAAATGATAATACTTTCAGTGTTGCTGGGTGAGTAATCGTAGCACTTTAAAAAAATTTTTTTTCAACGTTTATTTATTTTTGGGACAGAGAGAGACAGAGCATGAACGGGGGAGGGGCAGAGAGAGAGGGAGACACAGAATCGGAAACAGGCTCCAGGCTTCGAGCCATCAGCCCAGAGCCTGACGCGGGGCTCAAACTCCCGGACCGCGAGATCGTGACCTGGCTGAAGTCGGATGCTTAACCGACTGCGCCACCCAGGCACCCCTTGTAGCACTTTTAAATCTGGAATGATCATCTGAGGAAATCCAAAATCTCTTTGGCCAAGGGTGGGACGTACGCCCAGAGACATGACGTGGTCTGTTTTACCTACTGTCAGAGCGAGCTAGAACTAAGACAGCTTGCATTTTCCTATTGATTCCCTGGCAAATTTAGTGATCATTTATGCAATTCCTTTCAGGCTATTTTAACTCCTCTGTTCTACTTAGTTGGTTCTTGCTTAGTACTAATTGTGTAATAACTACTCCATGGTTCTTCCAAGTTTGTTATTCCCCAATAGGGAATTAGATCCCTGAAATTCATGGCCAAAGACTGGAATGATAACTAAATTCCTCTGTATACAGGAACATTTTCTTTGTGGTCTTATTCTGAAGTTAGGTATCGCATTATAGCTCCAAAGAATAGAGATTTGATTCTGTAAGTCAAGAACGTTCAGTAATTTGGCGATGCTGTGCAAGCTTTCTGTTTTCCTAGAATAATAACAATAATAAATAGTATAGCTAACATTTATTGGGTTCTCTCTATAAGCAAGGAAGCAAGAGCTACCTGTATTAACTCATTTAATCTTCTTAACAATATTAGGAGACAGATACTGTCATGGAACCCATTTCACGAGGAAGGAACTGAGGCTTGCAGACGTGAAGTCTCTCAGGTTGTCAGAACTGGTCAGAAATGGAATTGAGTTGCAGGTAAATGAAGGTTAACTCCTGAATGAATCAACATCCTTCATGGTTTCTCAGATGCCTCTGTCATAAGGAATTCTTTTTTTTTCTTTAGATCTCTAACTCCGTTTTCCTTCCACTTCTCTCAGACCCACTGGTTTGGAAATGTCTTTATATTTCATGAATTTCTGAATGCAATGAGCTCTGATGGCAGTCTACCAACAGTTCTGCTCTTGGACACTTCGTCTTATCTAAGACTTCATTGAAGGGGCATCTGGGTGGCTCAGTTGGTTAAGCATCTGACTTTGGCTCTGGTCACCATCTTGTGGTTTGTGAGTTCGAGCCCCATATCAGGCTCTGTGCTGACAGCTCAGAGCCTTGAAGCCTGCTTTGGATTCTGTCTCTGTCTCTCTCTCTGTCTCAAAAACAGACATTTAAAAAAAAAACGAAAAAACTTCATTGAAGACATCAGAATGGGGGTGTCTGGGTGACTCAGCCAGTTGAGCCTCCGACTGGCTCAGGTCGTGATCTCACGGTTTGTGGGTTCATGATCTCATGGTGTGTGGGTCTGAGCCCTGCATCAGGCTCTCTGCTGACAGTGCAGAGCCTGCTTCAGATCCTCTGTCCTCTCTCTCTCTCTGCCCCTCCTCTGCTCCTGCTCTCTTTCAAAAAACAACATTTTTTAAAAAAGAAGATATCAGAATGCTATAAGGTTATTTCTCTTCGTCAGGTACCTACACTTTAGCAAGAGTGATTTTGAGTCCTAATATGTTGTTAACATGGAGCTAATGTAGGAGATAACCACAAGAGTAATAGAGAGAAATTCTTAGAGAAATTAGTTATTGAGTATTTGAGTAACTCAAATTCAGTTATGCAGTATGGCTTTTAAAGAAATGCCACCTGCATTGCTTTTAAGTAAAAATAGTAAGTAAAATAAAGTCAATAATTTGTTGCCTAATAAATACCTTAGGAAATCTCTTTTAATACATATGGATGATTTATAATATACATACATACCAACACATATTTTAATTCTTATAACAAATAAATATTTTAAAGTACATAAAATATTTTTCTTTCATGGCATAGATTTTTTTTTCTGGCCACCTTTTATTTACAAAAATATAATTGATTTACTTATGTAACAGGATGCTGAGTTGGGGGTTTTCATGTGTTATCAAGATAAAATAAATGCTCACACCATATATGAAAATTAACTCAAAATGGGTCAAAGCCTTTAATGTAACAGCTCAAATGATAAAACTCTTAAGAGGAAACGTGGTTGTAAATCTGTAGGATCTTGGATTAGGCAATGATTTCTCAGCTATGACACCTAAAGCACAAGCAAACAAAGGAAAAATATATAAATTGGATGTCATCAAAATTAAAAACCTTTGGCCTCAAAGAACACTATCAACAAAGTTAAAAGACAACCCATAGAATTGAAAATGTTTGCAAGTCATGTATCTGATAAGTCTAGTATTGAGAATATAGAAGGAACTCTTACAAGCCAACAATAAAAAAGACAAGTTAGTCAAGAAGTGGAAAAATATTCGAACAGACATTTGCCCAGAGAAGATATACAAATGGCCAATAAGCCCATGAAAAGATGGCTAACATCAGTGTCATTAGAGAAATACCAATCAAAGTCACGATGAGATACCATTTCTCATCCACTGGGATGGCGGCAATTAGAAAGACAGGCCATAACAAGCGTTGATTAGAACGTAGAGAAAACAGAACCTTCATACATTTGGGATTGTAGAATGGTGTAGCCATTTGAAAAACAGTTTTGTGGGGTGCCTGGTGGCTCAGTCAGTTAAGCGTCCAGCTCTTGCCTTTGGCTCAGGTCATGGTTCGTGGGTTGGAGCCCCACATCAGGCTTTGTGTCAACAGTGCTTGGGATTCTCTGTCTCCCTCTCCCTTTGCCCCTCCCTTGTTCGTGTGTGCTTTCTCTCTCAAAATAAACAAATAAACTTAAAAAAAAATAAAAGAAAAATACCTTGCAGTTCTTAAAAGTTTCAACATAGAGTTACCATGCAAGGCAGCAATGTCAACCTTAGGTCTATACCCAAGAGAACTGAAAACAGACGTCCACACAAAAACTTGTATGTATTACTCCTAAGAGCCAAAACAATGAAGACAACCCAAATGTCCATCAACTGATGAAGAGATAAAAAAATGTGTTACACCTATACGATGGTATTATTCAATCAAAATGGAGGTTGGTGGGGGGATGAGTGGAATAAGCGATGGGGATTAAGGAGCGCACTTGTCTTAATCACTGGGTGTTGTACAGAATTGTTGGATCACCGTATTGCACACCTGAAGCTGATATTACACTGTATGTTAAGTGGAATTTAAAATAGAATGAAATAGAGATACATGCTACAACATGAATGACTCTTGAAAACACTATGCTAAGTAAAAGAAGCCACATATTGGATGATTCCATGCGTATGAGATGTCCAGGATAGGCCGATCCATAGAGACAGACAGTAGATTAGTAATTGCCATGGGGCTGCAGAGAGGGGGCAATGGGGAGTGACTGCTAACGAATATGGGGTTTCTTTTGGGGATGATAATAATGTTCTGGAGTTAGAGAGGATCATCGTGCAACCTCATGAATATCCTAAAATCTACCGAATTGAACACTTTAGTGAATTTTGTGGTTTCTAAATTATATCTCAGTTTACAAAAGGATGTGATAAATGTCAGATACCAAATTTACCTAGGAAAAGATTAACCATATGCACATTTCAAAAGATATATTCCAGAATCTCTTGGATTCCTAACCCAACTGACTCTCACCTAGACGAAGGATATAAAGTGTGGCCTTGGGCAGACCTACAGAATCACTCTCACCTCCCAAGTTTTCTAGGAAATGTTCATTTGTGTGGAGGGTCTTGTCAACCTCCCGGCTCTGCCTTCCAGCAAATTAAATGCTTCCCTCTGAAAGGTGAAGAAAAAGAGGAAGCCCTTGCAAAGTAAATAACACAGAGCTAACAGCCTGATGAGCTGCAAATGCATTTTCTTAGCAGGTTTACGATTGAAGAAAATATTCACCGATAAGCACTTTCTCACCTATGGTACTGCATAAATTAATTTCTTTAATGAGTAATGATCAGCACTTTCTACAGAGTGTCTCGATTTTAGAGACTTCATGATTTTATTTCAGGAGGTGCTTAAAGACAAAGTGTATGTTGTGATAAATGCTACACATTTGTACCATTCATTAAAGTTCAGGAATGGATCTTACAGTGCAGACACATGTTTGTACCTAGGGTCAAACAACGGGCTTTAAATACAGTATTCGGTTAAATGGCATAAAACTTGATCACAAATACGATAGTTACGCCAGCTGGCATGGTTTTGATTGCTCTCTTGAAATACTCCCTTCAAAAAATAATCATCTCTATTTAGGCTTTAAACAGGATGCTGCTTATTCTATATATTTTTATCTATAAAGGGAAAAATAATTTTCATTGCATTTATATTCTTAAAAAAACAGCACTATTTGTAAGCTATACATTGAGTGATGATTTTAAACTATTTGACAGTGCAGACCAGTGAAGTCAATAAATAAGGGAAGCTGGGGTGCAATGATCTGATCTCATTCTCCCATTTTATAGATGAGGACATTGAGGCCCAGATGTGATACGTCAAAGGTGAGTTTGTCTAATTCTAAGACCAGCCTACTTTCTACCACCCAATGCTGATGGAAGATCAGAAGTGCCTGAATGTGGCCAAACACCACTTATCAAAAGTCTTGAATAGTTTCCTCAAGGCTCTTATTCGAAGTCAACTCGACCGAAACAACAGGAATGGAGTTGGAGTAGCTAAGTCCACTCTGTCCTGTAGGTTTGTTGCCCTCCTGTTGAGGATGAGAGAGAGGAACCTTTTCGACTTGCTGTTGATCTGTGAGCATCATTGCAACTCTGTGATTTCTGCTTTGATACACGTAGGGGAGATGGAGTTTCAGGGACCAGTGGTTTGGGACCATAGCATCATGATGATTGCTGTGAATTTGCGGTGTTTTACCTTGTCTACTATTGTCGAGGAAAAGCAGATGATCTTAACAGAGTTTGGGATATGTGCATCCTGTTGCAGGCTGCCCCATAATCACACCTTCCTCCAAGCTAATGCACCAAAAGCCAGAAGAAACGAGAAGTGAGTCTTCTAGCGGTCATCAGCGGCATGTGATTGACCAGCTGCTGCCTGTTCTTTGTTCACAAAGCATCTGATGATTGTTTGCTACTTATTCAATAAAAAGAAAGTTGGGCACACTCTATAAATGCAGAACAAACTGGTTATTCATTAATAAGCATGAGTCTGTGTATTAGCTTCCTGTCGCTTCTATAACAAATAAATACCAACTTGATGGCTTGAAACAGCACGTGTTTATTCTCCCACGGGTCTGGAGGTCAGAAGCCTAGACTCAGTTTCACTGAGCCAAAATCAAGATGTCAGCAGGACTGTGCTCCCTCTGAGTATCTAGGGAGTGATTACATTTAGCACCTACCTGAATAACCCAGGGTAGTCTCTCCATCTCAAGATTCTTAATTTAATCACACCTGCAGTCTCTTTTGCCATATAAGGTAGCATTCACAGGTTTCAAGGACTGCACCCTCAATATATTGGTGGAGGGCATTGCATTATTTAGCTGACCAGAGTTTGCAAGGCCAATAAGCTTTCTCAAGGGTACACATGAGCCCTGCTTTTGAGCGTAATTTTAAGCATAATTAATTCTTCAGGGCCATTGGGTGCACTCACTGTGCCAAAGTGGATCTTAGAAGCCCACAGAAATTCATCTACTTTCTTAAAGGCCCAATTTACACTCAGGAAGGGGCTTTGGAACGGGATTAAATTTTTATCCATAACAGCTACTACTCTTTATATAGGCTGAATTTGCTTACATTTGTGCAGATCTGGCTGGCGGTAAGGAGAAGGATTATTCCTCTCTCCTTTCGTGTTCTTCTCTCTTCCAAATACAAGTCTTATCACCACACAGGACTGGAAGCCTTATTGTCTGGGACCCTACTGGACCTCAGCTGGATTTGGAAGGGTCCCGTGTCAGGCTCTGGGTTTGGCTTCTTTCCACTGCGCAATTGGGAGCCCCACCTATGACACTGGCCAGTGATTTTTCTCTCAGTCGACTTGACATAAGCCTTAAGATTTAAGGTATGGGTGCCTGTAACCTCTGGAGGTAGGGAAGCTATGGATGGTGGAGGAGGTGAGTGAATCTTATTGCTGGATACCATGAATAATCCAGATGATGTCAGAAGAAGCATCTGGCTTAAGATTTAAGGGTCCAGGCTCTGGAGTTAGACTTCCTGGGTCTGAATCTGGTCTGTGTGATCCTGGGCAAGGTGGGAAACCTTTGGGAGCCTCGGTTTTCTGAGCTGTAAAATGGGGGACAATTGCAATTCTTAGCTTCTGCGTTTGCTGGGAAGATTGAATAATATAATCTGAGTCAAGCTTTTTTTTTTTATGTTTCTATTTATTTTTGAGACAGAGAGAGACAGAGCATGAGCAAGGGAGGGGCAGAGAGAGAGGGAGACATAGAATCCGAAGCAGGCTCCAGGCTCTGAGCTGTCAGCACAGAGCCTAACACGGGGCTCGAACTCATGGACTGTGAGATAGTGACCTGAGCTGAAGTCGGACGCTTAAGCAACTGAGCCACCCAGGCGCCCCCTGAGTCAAGCTTTTAGCACAATAGCTGGCATCCAGAAGCACTCAATTTGTGGAAGCACTTGTGAATAATGTGTCCAGCCACGGAGACTTTCAGAGCATGGATTTGCTTGTTGATTCCCCAAGGTTATGCTGAATGTGTGTGTGTGTGTGTGTGTGTGTGTGTGTTTGGGCGGCGGGGTGGGGGGGATGTACTGCACTCTGAATCCTCTGTTTGGTCATATTTATGGAGATTCTTGACAGAAGTCAGTGCTGTGGGAAAGACTGAAGTGTATAAGATACAGAACTCAGCATCTGCAAGAGAGAGTGAAGTAGATATAAAAGTTCTCATAAATGCCACAGGACTAAGGCAGCTAGATCAGACTCTAGGAATCCAGAGCAAGATAGAGGGACAGGGATAGAGAATTTGGTTGTCTGATCACTTGTAAACCTCTGTACACCATTGTCTTAATTCTCTAAATTTGTTTTCCATTTATGATTATTTGGCGTCCAATTATAGTTAAGAGTGTTGCATGGAGATGTGATTGGAGGCTGTGTCTGCATGGGCAGAGACTGTTGACTCATGGATCTCACAGGAGAGGGTTCGTTAGGGGCACTAGCCAGGGCAGTTGCCTGCCCCAGGAAAACCTCTGCCAATTTCCTGCCTGGAAATTGAGTTGTGCAGCTAAGTAGGAAAAGCAGGCTGATGAAGGTTATCAGAACTTTCAGCATGTACATTCCACTTTACCATCCTCTCTCCAGGAGATCCTTACTCCTTCAACCCCCGGGATGGTCTTTCTAGATCAAGGCGACTGTATTAGCTTCCCAGGACTGCCATATGTAACAAAGTACCACAAACTGGATGGCTTACAACAACAAAAATTTATTTTCTCACAGTTCTCTGGGCGCTAAATCCCAAATGAAGATGTTGGGAGGGCTGGTTCGTTCTGGAAGCTGTGAGGGAGAATCCATGTCATGCCTCTCTCATGGCTTCTGGTGGCTGTTGGCAATCTTTGATGCTCCTTGGCTTGTGGCTACATCACCTCCTTTTTGTCTCTAGTTGTCACACAGCCCTCCCCGTGTCTCTTTCTTCTCCTTTCTGTCTCTGATAAGGGATCTCCTCATTAGATTTAGGATCCATCTTTATTCAAAACAGGTCTTCTTTCGAGACATCTTTACCTTCATTACATCTGCAAAGATTATTCCAAATAAGGTCACATTCTGAGGTTGGGGGTGGATGTCTTTTGGGGAACACAAGTCAACCCAATACAGTGACTATATATTTTGTTTGTCCAAGCCAAGACATGTTGGGATTGACAAATGCTAAACAGGATGGAATGCCAGTCAAGTGTCCTTGCTCGGTCACAGTGGGCAGGCTGTATAACCACCTTCTAGATACCCACCCACCATCTTCCCCTGGGAGAGCGTCTGTCAGGCCACGTGGGTTAGAAGAGGAAATGAGAGGACTGAACTATTAACACCGACTTCTGAATGTTTCCAATATCCTTTGGCAAAAATTCACTTGCTTGCTGAGTCTTCTCCTTTAGGGACACTGAGGTTGAAAGCTAAGTCCATCGTTTTTAAACTTTGTGATGTCCTCTTCCACCATTGTCCCCTCTCTTCTTTTTATTAACCACTGTACTGTCACTTTAGTGGGGAAAAAAGTCAGGAAAACAGTACCTCAGGAATTGGGAAGGAAGAGACATAAGTACGGGGGCTCCATCGGCTTTTGTGTATAGGGATGTGCACTAGGAACGAGTGCATTTTGGTTTTACTTTAACGTTAAAATGCGAGAAGTAGGTGTTCCCGGGCGGCTGAGTCAGTTAACCAACTCACTCTTGGTTTCGGCTCAGGTTATGATCTCACGTTTTGTGAGTTCGAGCCCCACATCGGGTTCTGTGCTGGCAGAGCAGAGCCTGCTTGAGATTCTCTCTCTCTGCCCCTCCCCACTTCTCTCTCTCTCTCTCAAAATAAATAAATAAACTTAAAAACAAAAAAGATGCAAGAAGTGAAAAAGGATAAGGAGACCCTCACCCATAATTTAAGAAATTGTAATTAAAACCATAATGCATACTTATATTTAAATGTCAACCCAGCAGATTCTTTTTACGGTGATGTTGTGATATTTAATACTAGGGGTGTGGGGAGAATAGGCAGTCTCACACACTGCTGGTACAATATAGGTCAGCAGACTTTTCTGGGGGAGAATTTTATGTCAATTTTCAAAGGCCTGAAAAATATGCCCATGTGTTCACCCAGCTTCACCTCTAGGAAATTATCTAGAAGAAAAACAAAAAAGATTTGTTACAGACCTATGTGTGAGGGATATGCATTCACAAACTATGTGTAGGTCGCAATCAGTGAAACGTTAGTAGGGTAATAGTTAAATTAGAGGGCATCCGTATGATAGCATTTCATGCAGCCATTAAAAATCACGTTTTAAATATTTAATAACACTGCCAAATGATCAGGACATTGTTTAAAATTTAAGAGGTAGGTTACAAAGCAGTAGGTTCGTAATGATCTGTGATTTAAAAAACCCAAACATCTTCATGCATTGTAAAAAAAAAAAAAAAAGCTGAATAGCGACGTCAGCATGTTAAATATCTTCAGTATCTCTGGAGGATGTGATTAGAGGGGGCATTTATTTCTATTTTTGTGTTATTTTGCATCTCTGTGTTTTCTACAATGCATGTGTTACCGTGTATTGCTGTTATGTTAAGAAATTAGCCCAAGAGAACAAAGACAAATGGAAAAAAATGAACACAACAGAAAAACACAATCTGAGTCGCTGTCTCTTCCCCCTGTTCCTTACATAGGGCAGTGTGGAGCTATGTAGGGAATGGAATCTATATATATATACACTCCCCAGGGACTGCTGGCCTCTTCCTACCACCTGTGTCTTTGGAATCCAGCCCTTCAGAGCCCTGTTTCATTGAGATCTGACACCTCGATGTTTTTCGCAGCCTGCCTTGTTCATATACCATAGTTGGGAAACTCTTTTGACCTTGGGGATAAAAGAGATTGCTTTTCTTTTAGCTACCAATTTACAGCAAAATTCAGTCTTTTGTAGTGCTATTTCTCCATGGTGACCCCTTTCTGCCGGTCACTGCATTAGAGCACTCAGATGTCACTACTTCTTGTACGAGTCGTGAAGAATTTAAGGTGAACGTACCATTCTTCCCCTTCATGTAGTCATTAGCTTTACCTGAAAGCTAATCTTCTGGTCAAACAGATAATCTTAAACTTCTTATGCTCTGGGTATTAGTGAAGCATTTGAGGCTTTTTTTGTTCCTTTAGAGATGTTGATTGATTAGTTTCACAAAGTTGAGAAAAATCTCCCTTGACCCCATATGCTACCTTCCCCAAATCCACTAATCAGAGCTGAGATGCTATAATTTCTGATCTTTATATCGTTGTCCTTTTAGTCACTTTCACCTAACTTATTATGCCTTCACAGCACCCTCCTCCTGCTGGGCATCGTTTCCTTCTCAACATCACGCGTGCTCACGCACCCTCATATGGATAAGACTTGCAGATATATAGCAAAATGACAGTTGAACGATAGGATGTTTGCACACATTTGGTAATCTGTTTGGGATTAAAATGTAAGACTCCCCATTAGGTTGCCCCATGAACATTTATATACTGCTCTTTGTTTAGGTGACCTTAGATTCTGAAGCAAAAATTAGGACACATAATGTGGCATATATTTTTTTCTTGTGTTTAAGTATCTATTTGGTCCAGTTTACAAGGGGATAAAAATGCTTAGTTTAAAAGTTAGCTGTATCGATGAAAGAAAATTCTATGACATTAGGACTGTTTTAGACAATCTTCAGTACTTGACCACTATTGTATCGTTACCCTTGGTTGGATGTGTGTGTGTGTGTGTGTGTGTGTGTGTGTATGAGATTCTTACAGATGCTCAGTCTACTTTGTGTACAAGTAGTATTATATAAATAATTCCAAGGTATTAGAATATATAATATTTCAAAATGCAATTTACATTGACCCATCAGGTTGTTAACTTATCACACCTAAACACACAACACTGAGCTGCCATTGTTCACGGCAGGTTATTTCTTCCTCTTCTTGGCTGCCAGATGAAGGAATGCTAAAAATGGCTTTGTAGGTTGGTAAACTTACACTTAAAAAAATGATATTACTTATTAGAAACACAGAGTGGGAATTTTTGGAGCAAGGATTTCAGATTCCTGTGGCTGTGTTACTCATGGTCCGGCCTACTCCATTGTTTATCTGATTATAAAAGTTGCTTATTGAAAATAATTTTTTAAATATGGAAATCAATAAAAGCATCAATAAAATGACAATAACTCAATTTCAACACTCAGAGACAACTTCTATTCAGAATCTGACTTTTAAAATAGTTTTCTGTGGATATATAAATATATAAAGATCCTGTTGAACATGTAATTTAGTATTCTGCTTTTTTCACTTAACAACAAATGTTAAGCATATTCTATATAACTAAAAACTCTTAAGAACATAATTTTTAAATTATGTAAACTCCACTGTGGCAGAGATGTTTGTCTGGATAGTGTCTGGACGTAGTAGGCTCTTGATAGCTATTGAATGGTTCTGTCTATTATGAATGTACTCTAATTTACTTGTTTACTCTTATGGGCAGTTTCTTTCTTTTATAAATTATATTACTAGGGATGCTTTTGAACACATCATAAATCACTTGCCTTGGGAGTTATTTTCTAAAATTTGATTTCCTAAAAGTATAAATATCAAGTTAAACAGCATAAACATATTTATGGACCTTGATACAAATGAGTTTTCATTTATGGTGCCCACCTTCAAGAGGACTAGTAAAGATTATAGATTTAAATTATCTCTTTGGACAGAACATAGGTAACCAGTTAAAAGGATAAACAAACTGTGACTTTCCTGAAATCGTTTAACCAAGCATCCACCAAGGTAGCTTACTAGTCACATACTGACAGTGAAGTCAATATACCTACATGTTGACTGCCCTACAGTTAACACTAGAAGGATTTATTACCTATTCAAAAACTGCATATGGAACACTCATAATGAATCGTGTACAAACCCTGGGAAAAGCAAGATGAAGACAGTCTCTGCCTTTATGGGGCTTACAGTTGATTGGGGCAGACTGAGACCTATGAAGGTCTGGCACCATCTGAGAAGGTTGAAAGACTTCAGAGCTCATTTTGAAATAAACTTGGGGAAACTACATGTAATTTACTCATTTCTTAACACATGGTGTTTCTTCTCTCAGAGAAGGCATATTCAACATCATCAGATTGAGTATGGAGGAAGATGAGACTAAAAGTGAGGCATGTACAAGGCATGTGTGAGCCATGTATGAACCATGTGTGAACTCCAGCAGAGGTCTTGGGTTCACCATTCAACTTCACAAGGTCTTGGTTTTTCACTAAAATAAAGAAGGATAATTTCAAACCCAGCTCCAGTCTTCTCTGATATACTTTTTATTTTTTAAGTTTATTTTTGAGAGAGAGAGAGAGAGAGAGAGAGAGAGAGAGAGAGAGAGCACGAGCATAAGTGGAGGAGGGGCACAGGGAGAGAGGGAGACACAGAATCTAAAGCAGGTTCCAAGCTCCGAGCTGTCAGCACAGAGCCTGATGCGGGGCTTGAACCCACGAACCATGAGATTATGACCTGAGCCGAGGTCATATCTCAACCCACTGAGTCACCCATGCGCCCCTCCAGTCTTCTTTGAAATCAAAGCTTCAAGGGTCTCTGCTTAGCAGTTGAGAGGTGATCTCTAGGCTACCAGGTAGTATTCCCTGATCTCTAAAGGCAGAATTTTGTGTTCACAGGCAAATATAAGATTTTGGAAGATCCCTGAGATAATAGTCTATGACTAGCTTTCAAAAAAAATTTTCTTTATAGGTGTGCCTGGGTGGCTCGGTCGGTTAAGCGTCCGGCTTCAGCTCAGGTCATGATCTGACAGTTCTTGAATTCAAGCACCAGGTCGGGCTCTGTGCTGTCAGCTCGGAGCCTGGAGTCGGCTTAGGATTCTGTGTCTCCCTCTCTCTCTGCCCCTCCCCCACTTGCACTCTGTCTTTCGCTCTCTCAAAAATAAACATTAATAAAAAACTTAAAAATACATAAAAATAAATAAAAAAAATTATTAAAAAATTGGCTCCTGTCTGCCTTCTGCCCATTTAACTTGACACCACATCTTTTTATTTATTTATTTTTTTTTGCTGATGTTTTGTACATATCCCAAGCTGAGAGCCTCTAGGAGTCAATATTGATTCCTTTTACACTATTCCTTGGTTAAAAGTGTGTCTTAGGATGATAGAATGACAGATTTATATTATGGCACAGATATCAAGTACATTCCTTTTCTTTCATATGTTTTGTATTTATTTTTTGGTGTGGGGTAATGGGCGATACTCCATCTATGTCCTCTCCTAGATGAGCAGGAGCTGAGACACTTATTGGATGGTACTGAGGGGGCCAGGGATGGCTATCTCATGCCCTTGGGTGTTAATTCTCACTCACTGAAGGAACAGCCCGAAGATGCAGCATCCATTCAGATGCAGCATCTGGAAACAAAATCAGATCGAATTATACAGCTGGTTTGTCCATCTGAAGGACCCATCAGAAGAAAGTCCTGTCAATGGGAGGGAAACCAGTTGAGTCCAGGGTTTAGAAGTGGAAGGGAAATGGAGTCTGAGTTGTGAGAGTGGCTCTAGCAACTTTTTGTAGGCATGTTGTCACTTCTGGGGATAGCAGAGAGATACCATCAAAAGCAACATCTGGACCTTGCCAACTATGAAATGACTAGAACTGTACTGGTGAAGAGGATCATGGCTGGCCAGCAGCCAGCAGCAGATTTCTCTGGAACTGCCACACCAGCTCAGGGCCAAGGAGTATGACAGGACCCCTGAGTCATCTCTTTTCTAAGTCCTTCAACAGGAGACACTGTGGAAGGCTCACAGTGGAGCATTGAGTGATACCAAACATTTTGTTTGCCTTGTTATATCAACTATAGTTACAGTAGATTTTATTTGATTGGAACAAACTTCCTCATGATGCCTGGTTGCCAGGCAACAGGCGAGTTGGTGTTACCCTTCAGGACTGCTCAATAGATGGTCTTTTTCAGGAGAAGAGCCATTCTGAAGGGATGACTTGATGACAGAGTGCTAGATTTCTCTGCCTCCGGGGCTCACACAGTCAATAAGGGGAGGACTGGAGATGGGTTAAGAAAGAAAGGAAACTTCTCTTCCATGGGCTGTAGATCACCGGTAAGAAGAAACTGGCACTCCTCACCTTTCCTCTCCCACCTTAAAAGCCAGAGAGAAAGTTCTGTCTTCACACTACCATGATTATGCCAAAGAGACTGAGTAGTCGTCTTATTTGCCCTTGAGTGTTTGGATGGCTTCAACTTTACTTTTTCCTCATGTTAATAACTCTAGGGCTAAATTAGTACTGTGTGTGCTAGTTTAAAGTTTTCCGTTGGGAACCTACACCATTGTTTCTGGTACTAGCTGTTCCTCCTTTATTGAACGGTAGCAAGTGTGTTACCCAGTTTTAAATCCATTTTTGGCAAGTTCTCCATAGTTCGGTGTCAAAAGAGGTGATGGGGCCAGCCTTTCTTGATTTTTATAAGAAATTGAATTCTGTATTTTAAAAGACATTTGCCAAGTGTTTACATTAAAAAGAAATATATCTACGCAAACACTGTTTGACTCAAATTAGGATAAGCTATGCTTGGAATTTAGACGAGATGCGTTGTTTGCCAGAATGAAGATTTATTCAGTATTCAACAAACATTTATTGATTTCTCAATGTTGGCCAGGAATTGTGTTAAATACTATGAGGTTTGTATTGATAAATGAGATAATGCCTGCCTTCAAATCACTCACCGTCTCTGGAGAGAGACGTATAATAAAAGATTAATGGCACTTGTAATTAATGTCTAGGTGTAAGTAAGCAGAGGAAGCTTTAAAGCCATTTTGAGGGGCTCCAGACATAAAATATCAGGTTCAGAATATCAACCATTGCAATGCCAAAGACTTCTATACCTACCTATGTGGATTCTTATTTTCTTCGGTTTCCCAAATGCTCTCTGCATAATACAAGGGTTGATAACCCGTGTTCTTTAAGTCTTTCCTCGAATACCACCTTCCTACTGAGGTCTTCTGGGGTTATCAGATTTAAAATTCTATCTTTAGCTCCCATCTACCCAGGTCACTCTTCCCCCAACCTGTATTCTCTAATCTTCTTCTGCACTTTATTCTTTTTTGTTTAATTTTTATTTATTTTGAGAAAGAGAGAGAGAGAGAATGAATCCCAAGCAGGCTCCATGCTGTCAGCACAGATGTAGGGCTTGAACTCACGAGCCATGAGATCATGACATGAGCTGAAATTGAGAGTCTGATGCTTAACTGACGGAGTCACCCAGGCGCCCCTCTGTGCTTTATTGCTTTTTCTCCAGCAACTCTTGCCTTTAGATAGAATATATATTTTACTTTTTATTGGTTATTATTATTGTTAATCAACTATTTCTCTCTCCCCTCACTGGAAATATAAGCACTGTTCTTGTATAGTCGTATTCTAAGCACCTAGAATGGTGGCTTTCACATAGAAGGTGCTCAGTAAATATCTGTTGACCTAAATTAAGGATGAGGACTTTTATCATTTGCACAAAATTAAGGACATGCTTAATGGCCTATGCATTTTATTTTTATTCTTTGCATAGCCAAAAACTTCTGAGGGAGAAGCTAGTAGATAAAAGTTAGGCGGGAAAGTTATCTTGTAATTAATCAGTCGATAGTTACTGAGTGCTGGTTACACATTAGGCATTGTGTTGGATAATACCTGAAGCTCAAGAGAGATCTTTGCCTTCGAATATCTTAAAATGTAATTGGTGAAGGAGATATCGATGCATGGAAAATTAAGAACCCAGGAAAATAGTATGAAGTCTTGAGGCAGAATAAGAGAAAGAGCTCAGGGAGTGTGTAAGCAACCTTGGCTGAATGGACTGAAGGTAGCTGGTTGGTGAGGAAAGTTTCCTGGAAAACATAGGGCTTGATCCTATGAGAGCCTAATGCTCAAGGTGGGCTTTTGGGGTGATTAGGTCATGATGGCTCTCATGGGATTAATAATGGGATTAGTGGTCTTATAAAAGGGACTTCAAAGAGCTCCCTTACTCCTTCCACCATGTGAGGACACAGACAAAATGGCTATTAATTAGGGAGTAGGCTTTCACGAGCCCCCTGATCTGCTGGTGCCTTGATCTTAGACTTCCAGGCATCCAGAACTGTCAGAAATAAATATTTGTTGTTTATAAACCACCCAATCTATGGTATTTTGTTATAGCAGCCTGGATGAACTGAGACACCGGCACCAATCAAGCTGGACAATGCTGTTCGAACCTCAACTGAAGTGTGATTTTAAAGTAACGGGCTATATTTTCAGATGTGTCTCCCACACTGGAGCTGAAGGCAACTCAAGGTTGCCTTTAAAGTTGGGGGTTAAAAATGTGTTGAGGAGAACTGTGTCTGTTGTAAATCACCTTCTAAGGTGACTGTTTTGAAAGCCATTGCTCATTTGGATAAATAATTGCTAAAAAAGCAACGATACTCCTTCATTCATCACTTTCCACAATTGTAGAAAGGGATTCTTTTCTCATTTCTCTGAATTCCTTCTACTGGCTCTTTGCACATGGAAATGTCTTCTTTGCTTCTGTAATCAAACCAATTAGCTGTGATGTCAAGAAATGACCTCTCTGACTCAAGAAAATCATAGGGAAAAGAGAACAAACTCAGCTCATATTTAATTATTATATGAGCATCATTGGTGTGGTCAAAGGAGATAATTAACTTTGACTTTGTCCTTAATAAAAGAGAAAAACTAGGCAGTAAGCACATCATGCGAACAAGACACAGTGCCCGTTTGGGGACACATGTAACCCCTTCCACTTCTCCTGTCCCTTGATGCTCTGCCACACCCAGCTATATGCCTCAAACTTTGGCTTCAGGCCTGAGTCCTGAAACACTCAGATGACTGGCTAGCTGTATGCACGATAATCTCTAAACTTTGCCTCCATTTTCCTGAGTAGATGCTATCTCCATGTTCTTCAGCATTGGATTTTTTGGTGGTAGAGGGATTATGATCACCAAATGATTTTTATTTTATATATAAATGGGAAGACCAATAATCCCATTTGATATTTGGCTTCCACAGAAATTATTCATTGATGGGAGCTTGCAGAAGACTTTGACAGGACCATGTGCTAATGTGATCACATTCGAGAGGCTGACCGAATCACTGTGACTTTGAAAGTAATTCACCTCCATGCGTCTATCCCAGGGCGGACCGTCAGAGAGAAGAGGTAAGTGTCGCTATCAGCTGGAGTTTCACTAGCTGCTGACAAACAGATCCTAAGTGCAAGGGATCACTTGGTAAGGACTAGCTTTGTTAAAAGAGACAAGGTCAAGCTTCAGGAATGGCAGTTCAATTGTCACCTTGAGTCTTAATGTCCACAAGACTGACAGCCTGAAAGGCATCATGGAGCCCCCTATGTATGCTGTCCTCGAATACATAGAGCTTTAAGGTAGAAAGGGACTGGGGAAAAGAATTCATTTCCCACAATTCACATGTAATTAAATGATAATTTGTCATTGCTGCTTAGGGTGGGTTAGGTTTCTGTCCAAGACTAAATCGTGTGTTGCTTGGATATAGCCTAGAAAAGATGCACTTGTACTGTCTCCACTTAGGTTAGCAAGTGTTGGACTATTTGGAAACAGGCAGTTAAATATGTTGAGTTACTGTTAGGACTAACCATTTGTAAGCGTGTTTGGGTCTCACAATATCTGTAGAAATACATACGGTGCAGAAACAAAGCAAGTGGGGGAATACAGTGCATTTTGCTGCAGGCAAAGTGACGAGAGATGGATTATTTCACCTCAGACTTTCCTACCCGTCCATAGTTCTCATGGCTGAAGAAGTCACCTAGCTATGTGGTCTTAGCTATTTTACTGGGGCTCACCGCCCAGATCCGTAATTTTAAAGGCAACATGCTAACTGGCGTTTGAGCAGGAAAAGAAACTGTGCTATTTGCAACCAAAGGCAGGAAGAGCAGGGGAACGAGAGCAAGTTGGCACTTTGTAGGTCATTATTGCCCCTGCTTAATAAAGTAATAGATGCTTCAAAATCACTTTGAAGCGGTTGCCAACTTCCTCCAAGCGCTGTGAAACCTGATACTTTTGCCTTTAAACCATGCGTGAACGAGCAAATGGTAGTAGTTGTGAATTCATTCAGTGACTTCCAAACTGTAGTCTAAGCAGGGAATGGGAACCCAAGACTGAAGAGGGAGGGAGAAGTGGCCTCTACGAGATTCAGTGGTTGGATGTCAGATTTGGCTGACTTTTAGTTATGCAGGCTTGAACTTTACAGAGATAAACATTGGTTTCCCCAAAGGATCTAAAGGAATTAGAAGAGGGAACTTTGATCTTCTTAACAGTTTTTTTTTTTTTTAATTTAATAAGCTCATGGCAGAGTTAAGTGAAAGCCGGCTCAACCCACATTTAATAAAACACTTATTGGACTACCGAATTTAATAGATGTGTTTTAGAAGGTGGAAATTAGCGTCTGAATAATACAAGGGTTTAGGTCAGAAGAATATTTTTCTGTGCTTGTACTGAGCTGACTAGTGGGAAAGACTGGCTTAATCCTAAGGCTGAAGTCATTTTCTGTTATCTGCCTTCCCTCTCTGAGCAGGCGGTCTGCGTGTTGAGGTTCTTGAAAATGTCAAGAGTCATTTTCAGAAGTGTCATAAAGGCCACACAGGAAACTAAGGAGGCCTTATGTCTAGAACTTGCATGATGGCCTTGGTTAGAGACTCACAATCTCTGTTGTAATGGGGGGAGAACATGACAGCCAGGTTGTCCTTGCCCAATTTGCTTGCTAACAGAATGGTTGAGAACAAAGGTTGACTCCTTCACTGCTCACCGCCTGCTGAGTTGTGTAACAGGTCGGCAGTCTCAATCTGTGCGTGACTTTAGCTATTCCTAAAGCAACTAGTCCCAAAGTCAGACAAGCAGAGTGACGACTTTCTTGTGCAATACGGTGGCCAGTACCAAAGAGTCATGTGGTGCAATAAAGAAATCTTCATGTGAACACTGTTGCGGAACAGCAAATTTTCTCCAAAGATTCATCACCCAGTGATAGTACAGGTCTCCATGAAAAAAATAGTCCATGTTCTGCAACAGCTTTGTTCAATAAAAGACCTTGCATGGGGAAGGAAATGTTCTCTGTCTGCACTGTCCAATATGGTAGCCACAAGCCGCATGTGGCTACTGGGACTAAGAAACTGAAGTTTAGTGTTACTTATTTTTATTTTTAAATGTTTATTTATTGAGAGAGAGAGAGAGAGAGAGGGAGGATGGATGAGTGGGAGAGGGTCAGAGAGAGAGGGAGAGAGAGAATCCCAAGCAGGCTCCATGCTGTTAGTGCAGAGCCTGACATGGGGGTTGATCTCATGAACAGTAGATAGATCATGACCTGAGCCAAACTCAAGAGCTGGATGCTTAACTGACTGAGCCACCCAGGTGCCCCAGGTTTACTTATTTTTAATTCATTTTAATTTAAATAGTGCCATGCGTCTAATAGATCCTATGTTGGGTAGCACGGTTCTAGAGGGACCACAGCACAGATGTGTTGTGAGCACCTGCTTCACAGGCAACACAAAATTCAAGGATGCAATGTCTGGTGTATGTTTTTAAAGCTTGGGAGCTTCCACTTATTTTTCTCACAAAGCTGAAGTGCTGATCATAGAAGCAAGACACATTCCTGCAATACGATAACACCCTCATTAAAAACCAGAAGAAAAGAAATGAAAAGAAAAAAAAAAAGCTCAAGTTACAGGTGTTTCTTGGGAAGGGCCGATGATTATTTCTTGGCCAGACATTTGCCGTGATGAAAAGCAGTAATGTCTCAGCAAGCAGACCACTCTCCTACTGTCATTCATTTCTGGATGCTGGGTTCCTGCACTTTTATCTGTGTCGGAGAGCTGTCGAACTCCTTTCCAAGCCCCATCTTAGAAAAACAAAACAAAACAAAACAAAACAGTAAAACAGAGAGGGGAAGCTGTGCTAGGTGTGGGAAAATGCTTTATGATTCAGGTTTCAACTTGCTACCAAGTCATTCCATGTGTGACTGTAACTCACTGACTTGGAATCTGGAACATGTTCTCTATGGAAGCACTTTTATAACTGGCTAGCTTCCAAGGCTAACCTCTGGTAGTCTATTTGACCCATCATGGAGTTGACATATGGCATATTTGCAAAAAAATAGGAGAAAATGCTTCTGCGGAGTGCAGGTTGTTAACGGAAAGCCACACCCAAACACAGCAAGGTTAATTATTTGATACTGCTCTCCAAAAATACTTGCGAGGTTTGACACATTGCAGAAGAGTTGATTTTTTGTTTTGTTTTGAAGTGTTGGCTACTCAAAGAAAAGCAGATTAACTTTAGAAGAAGAGGGAGATTTGGGGGGACATTCTGAAGAAGGTGTCTGGGGTACTCTGGGCTTGTTTTTTTTTTAAGTAGGCTTCGTGTCCAGCGCGGAACCCCATGCGGGGCTTGAACTCCCAACGCTGAGATCAAGACATGAGCTAAGATCAAGAGTCGGGCACTTAATGGACTGAGCCATCCAGGCTTCCCATTCGGGGCTTATCTTAAGAGTGTATTAGCCCTAGCCCTATATTTCACTTCAAGTATTTTATTTCAAAGTTGATAGCTTCCCTTTTCTTGTCTGTGGGCATAGCAGCGGGGCCGCTCTTAGAATCATTAAGTAGCCTTGTGTGGATTTGTGACTGGAAAAAACTATGAGAGAGAAAGAAAAGTTGAGAGGCAAACGGAGACTGATATACAGTGGACAGAAGTTGAAAGAAAGTGAAAGGACAAAGCCAAAGTTTAGGATGATTGCCGGAGGAGAAATTCACGGACTTGGGAATGATAATCCTCTCCACTTACAGACACTTCCTTCCAACACCAGGATCTGAGCTAGATTATTTACATTGATTATTTCTTGTAATTTTCCTGACAACCCTATGAAGTAGATCTTCTCCCCCTATGCCTCAGTGGGGAAACCCAAATCGAGAGATGAAACAACTCACTCAAGGTAGCTTTTTGACCTCCAGGTAAAAAGGTACATGTGTCTGGATTTACATGCAAGCCTGTTGAGTGCCAAAGCCTCTGCCCTTCCATTATGACAACTCTTCTCAACTCCACTGACCCCAGGTAAAAAATGGAAGATGTGGGTGGTCATTATGTGTGTGAGCCATTTGGGAGGGACTTGCTGATGAGTGTGTTGGTGGTTCCTGTTACTTGTCGGGAAGTGAGTGATGAGGTGGTGAGGAGCAAACCGGGATCAATCATGGAGGAAGGGGCTGGTAGCAGTCTCAGAATTTTGACAAGCCTGGAGATCCAAACTCAGGAACACCTCTTGTTGCATCCATGTTAGTGAAAGCTCACTACCACGGAGAAACAATGGAGACAACTTGCGCTCTTCGACTGTTGGACCCACTGTTGGGAATATGCTGGACGTTTGTGGGTTTGCAATGGCTATTTTCTGAGGGAATCCGCTTCAGGGAATGTTTTCTCTCATCCCCGAGGGATCTATGTAAACCGTGCAAAATGATTCATTCAAGCAAAATCCACCTTTTCTGAGTACCTCCTCCCCATCCTTCCACGTTCCACAAACATTGAATGAAAGCCTGTTATGTGTCAGGTGTTCTTCAAAGCCACCTAAGGTGAACGCTAACTCCATGTATTGGACGACGTATTTTAAAATTCATATTTCAGGGGTGTCTGGGTGGCTCAGGGGGTTAAGTAAGCATCTGCCTTCCGCTCAGGTCATGATCTCATGGTTCAAGCGTTCGAGCCCCACATCCAGCTCTGTGCTGCTCGTGTGGACCATGCACCTCTGTCCACCCCTCTCTCTGCCCCTCCCTATTTTCTCTGTCTCACAAAAAGTCAAGCTTTGATTTACTTAATCTCCTATTTTAATACCCCTTTAATACCACAACACGGCGTGGCACTAAAACGGTACCTAAAGGAAGTGAGAGCATTTTCCTTGCAGTGTATTTATAACTTTCTCGTCCATTTAGGTCTTGACAGGGCAGAGTAGAAAACTAAATATAACCAGCATTTGTATTTTTCCCGCATAAGCCTGTTGGGCATTGAAAAGGAAGGACGGAACCCAAGTTTTGTGAGAAAGGCTTCCAGTGTTAATGAGCAGCTGTATGTATCTCAGGGAAACAGTTTGTAACTAAAAATAGAGTCTATCTAACTATAGCAACTCAGAGCATTTAATACCCAGATTCTACACGGGCAGAACTGAATTCCGAACTGAATTCCAAAGGCGTGTGATTAAGGAGGGTGGGATGGGTAGCGTTGAAGGGATCAGAAGAACTAGGGCCCCAAATCCAGGGTCCATCAATCCCCTCATGAATTTCAATCAAATATGCTTAGTCCTTTCAGGTGAGATTTTCTGAGTCTGCAAGACAATTAGAAATCAGTTCCTAACAATGAAGCTAAAAGAAGAAACAGAGCACCCAGGCTATTTTTAGCACGCTTCACCAAATTGTTTTTCTTCTTCTTCCTTTTTTAAAATTTTTTTTAAAGCCAAGAGTAAGTAGAAAGAAGGGAGTATAAATACGTAGAGGAAAAGGTAACAGAAGTTTCTTGGCGCATAGCCATAATTTCCAAGGATTCCAGGTATGTCCAGAGCATTGAGGATATTCGTTTTAAAATGGCCATTTCTGTTATTTTATTAATATTTGTAAAATTCAGATATCCAGAAAGTACTACCTGAACTGAATTAGAAAAATTCAAGAGGTACTTTTTGTTATTAACCAGGGCTGTGGACTGAATCCTCCACCCCACCCCCACCCCATTCATATGTTGAAGCCCTAACGCCTAAGGGGACCACATTTGGAGGTGGAGCCTTTGGGAAGCAAAGCCGTCTAGATAAGCTCTTGGTGGTAGGGTCCTCGTGATGGGAATGGTGCCCTCATCAGAAGACACACCAGAGTGCTTGCTCATTCTCTCTCTCCCTCCACTATGTGAGGACACAGTGGAAAGGGGCCATCTGCAAGCCAAGAAGAGATTCCTCATCATGAACCAAATCTGCTGGCATTTTGATCTTGGACTTCCCAGCCTCCAGGACTGTGGGAAATCAATGTCTGTTGTTTAAGCCACCCAGCCTATGGTATTCTGCTATAGCAGCCAGGACAGCGAATACAACTAGCATTGCCATTGTTGTGTTGAAAAGATAAGTTGTATGGTTATTGTTCAGTAATCCAGGAATGACCCACCAAACATTTTTGTTCCTCTCCATATTCTTTTCTCCTTCCTCCATGATGAATGAAATCTTTTGGAAATGCCAGCAGGTTAAGGTTAAAGATTGCTCCCAATACATGTTCTGATCTGCACTGGTCCTCACCTGATAAAACATTTCTACCATGTGTAGACTTAAAATGTTTAATTAAAAGTCAAAACCCTCAAAGTTAAGCATTTCTGTGTCTTTGGCGGTATAATACCGGGAGGAGGAAGAGGGACACTGCCAATGTTTAAATGACTAATAGCCACATCTTTGTTTTGAAATAGAATTGTTATGTTCTTGGCCATGGAGGATGACCTGGTTCCATATATACCTGTAAATACATTAAGGAAATAAAACTTCCCGTATGGAAGGATTTTGACTATGGTAATGTCTACTTACAATATAGTTGGTGAGTTCCTTCCTTGCAACGACAACAGATTAACTTGAGAAATGAAAATGTAACAAAATTTTAAAAAGAATACAATCATTCTTGAATCTTTCACACACATGATCTCATTTGTATTTGTATTGGGGGTCAAATTATAGTGGCAGATATCATTGTGTCCTGTTACTGATGGAGAAACCCAGTCAGGAAAGTTCAAGTAAAAGGATACTTTATTCCTCTCTGTTGGATGCTTTCTCAGAAACTTTAAAATACTAGCTTTCCATTTCCAGAGGACTTAGATCGACCATTCTCACAAACTCTGTTGACGCGCTTTTCTTGCAGTGATGAAGGGTCCAGAGCCGAGGAAGAAATTCCATTGCTATTCTCAGATGTATATTCCCAAACATGGGTAAAAACAAGGAAGCATTTATAGCGTTGTGTATTGTTGAAGTCCTCTTGGGTAAAAATGGAATAAAACAAAACAAAATAAAACAGAATAAAAACATTGCGGGCAACCTCCTTCCAGCAACTGCAGACACGTACGTCGGGTAGGACTGGATGACTTTTCTCAGTCTGTTCCCAGGTTGTTTTAAGTGCAATGTGAATAACAGATCAAACCATATGAAATTGTTAGTTTTGCAGGTCAGAAATGGCCAAATTTTGGCCATTTCTTAGAGTCATACTTAGAATGGATATTTCTCGGTTTATATCGCACAGGTTGATTATAAAATTGATCAGTAGTGGTTCTTTCTTCTCTCCCTCCTCCTTACTCCACTACAATGATTAGTTGACATTTCCATGTGCTACACTCACTGGATGTATTCAGACTTTATGGAAGCACCGAATTAGGAGCGGGGGGAAGATGATTTTTATCATCGTAAGAATTAAGAGCCCCTGGCGTAGATAAAATGGGCCATAGGCAACATTTTATTCCCTGGCCAGAGGAGTGCAGCTCTCTCTTAAAGAAAGGGTGAATGAAGTTACCTCTCTTATAAGAATAACCTAGAAAAGGCTCTGACTTATTAAAGCACTCCATCATTTTCCAACATCAGTAATGAATTATTTCCAGTGTGCTTCATGCCTAGTATACATGGTGTCCTGACTCCATGGACAAGAACCCTTAGCATTGCCTAAGAGTCTGTGGGAACAAAAGGGTTAAACTCTGAAGCTTTGAGCCTGTGCCCCATGGAGCATGTATAATGGGGTGTCCAGGGACTATCAGGATGACCGGGAACTCCACTTGTCTGGGAAACCTCTTTCCATTTGGATCCAGCTTGGAAGTTATAGTCAGTTGCTTTAAAAACCTTCCCAGATGCTGCAGTCCTTTGGGGGAGGCTGGACGGAGGAGTCTCAGTGGCCAAGATCACTCAAGGTGCAGAGTACAGGCAGAGCCGGGGGGCCTCACAAGCGAACCAGCAAGCACATGTCAGATCGGAGATGGCCTTTCAGAGGGTGTTGAATGAAAGCAACTGGCGTGTCACTAGGGTTGATAGACTGCTCACCCCAAATCACCACTGAAAGCATTGCAGACTGAGAATCATTTGTAGCTGATATGAAATATCTTGCCACGAAGAAACAGCTCACCAGTGAGGATACGTTTAGAACCCCCTTGAAATGAGTCTTCAGGAGACAGAATTGGGACTCCAACAGCGGGTGAGGGTGGGGACAGACTCGGCTGGGGACAGGCTAAATCTTACCTGGTAGGAATTTCCACCTATCCTTCAGTAAGAAAGGAATTCACTTAGAAAAGAATACCAGAACTTCACGAAACAGTGCTTGCAGTTTGTTTTCTGGGTATAGTGTGGCAGCTGTGGTCTAGCTTGTGTGTGTGAGCACGTGCTTATACTGAGTAAGTCAATCTCTCTAGTTTTTTATTTCATAGCGTGAGTTTGATCGCATTCAACGGACTCTTTATAAAGTATCGAGTGAAAGAGCCTGTTCCAATATTTTTAGACATGTATGTACTGGGCAGAATCAATTGATAAGTTCACAGGAGATTTAGATTCTTGGAGGAGGCAGACAAGACAGAGTTCTCCTTACAGAGTGCCCAGAAAAGGCTTGTTGCAGTCTGGGCTTATCCCCAGATACACCCGGATACACCACACATTCTCATGCTCACCAGCTCATTGTTTATATTTGGCAGAGATAGGGAAGGAAACCCATTTACATACGTTTTTCTGAGTTTTGGGATAAAGGTAATTAAATTCTAAAGGCTTTCAAAATAGGTATATAAATGAGGAGAACTGGATATTATGATGATTGTAAAAAGGGACAAAGGCTTGAATCTTAGGAGCAAATATCTGTGCTGTTAATGAAATAATAATAATAATAAGAAATTCCCAAAGAGAGGCTAGTATAAGACATTAAATGCACATGAAGACTTTAAGACCAGGTTGGCATTAGATCATTAGGGTTTTGTTTTTGTTTTTTCTCTCTCTTAATGTCAATTTCTCCTGGTTGGACAATGAGAGTTTTGTGAGGGGAAGAAAAGTGTGAACTCTACTTGGTCATGGACACTCAGGGTGATGCAGAGTCTTTTGCAAACACCCACAAACTCTGAGCTTGATGGGAAAGAAACTTCCCTACGTAAATATGCAGTTCAAATACAAAGTGGTATGTCTGAAATGAGAATTTCTAAATCTGTTTATTATCACTGAGATGTGAAGCACCCCTCATAGTTGGTGCCTGCAGTTTCTTTCCTGTTTCCCTGGGAAGAACTAGCACATTTCTCTGCGCAGAAAGCAGAATTTGATGCGGGGCACAGTATTTGGGCATCAGCAAGTCACAGAACTGCCAGTGGCCATACTTAGGAATATTATTGTGTGACGGTCCTCAAAGGCATGCATTTCAAGAATCCCTAAAAATACTTCTGGATCAAGGCAGGGCATAAATACATAAAGCAAAAAGTAAAAAGACACATTTAACACTTTTGCCTAGTTTAAGCAAATCGTGATCAGAAAAGACAGGAGAGGAAGGAAACAAAATCTCCCACCCAGCAGTCTAGTGTAAGAAGATGTCAGTGTCACAGCCTTGAGTTTTGAGAGGTCTGATGGAAGGATTCATGGAAAGGAGAGAGGAGATGTCAAACCCAGAGAGACAGGATTATTCAGTTATTTATTATTTATTAACACATCTTGGGGTGCAGAGGTGGGGAGGGGCTTTGTTTCTATTGCCCCTCATTTCTACATGGAGGCACTTCATTTTAAGCAGAAATTCTTTGATTTTGGGGGGTCTTTTTGGAAGTCTGGCAAAATTTACCAACACCTTCTAAGAATAACTTTTTTTAATTTTCATTTTTAATTTTTATTCTTTAGAGAGAGCACGAGTAGGGGAGAGGGGCAGAGGGAGAGAAAGAGAGAATTTTAAGGAGACCAACACGGGGAGCCCAACGCGGGGCTCAATCCCATGACCTTGGGGTCATGACTTGACCTGACATCAAGAGCCCGACCATCTACCAACTGAGCTGCCCAGGAGCCCCAGAATAATATTTTTAAATTAGATAATACCTATACAGTGTGCACATATATTGGATTAGTAGAGGAAATTATATCGTACCGTAGACAACATTAATTCTCTCAAAATGCCATTATCAAAATACTAACACAAATCTAAATCTGGGAGGTAATACATATGTGTTTTAAGATACAGAATGAGATCTAGCAGCACGTCCGCACTTCCATAACTTTGAAGTGTGTGGTCATGCGGCATGAAAGCATCTGAGCTGTGCGTTGCCCACAGAGTCACATGCAACTAACTGCTCATGTAAGTCTGGCTCACTGCCTCCTTTCATAACTGCAGGAAATGCTAAATTTCAGCTAGAGGTGAGTAGGTCAGCCAGAGGTCAATGACAAGAAAGAAGTAATTTTTCCCCTCTCCAATTTCAGAGCCCTCCCTGAATTTTCTCCAGGGACATCTTGTTTAGAACCCCTGGCTATATGCTTCCCTCACTCGTTTTCTGCCGGAGGAGGGATGGGGTATCGGCCTGGTGACTTTGGGAAAAGAAACGCAGCCTGCTCTTCTCCGCTCGGCTTCCTGCAGTCTTGTCTCTCTTTTCCAGAGAGCCTTGTCTGCACACTGCCATCCTTCCCACTTCTCTCGGTCCCGCAGAGAAGCCTGCCCCAGAAGGGAGACCTGCCTGCAGTCGTCGAGCTGTTCGCCAGACACAAAGCGGGCAAGTCTGTCTCTCTCGGGGGTCCTGCACATCATCCTTTGTGATGGTGCTAAGCCTTGTGTTCAGATCCAGTTTTTATCGGCAAGCAAGCTACCGTTTTGGAGCTCCTGATGTCTTGCTGTGGTCGGCCTCCTTGGTCAACCTCCCTCTGCAATCCCCAGGCCAGCCCGACTGTGAGGCTCAAGCCCACAGATTCTGGAGGCAGACTGCTTGGGTGCAAAGCCCACCCCTGCTACTACCTGCTGGGGCCTTTGGAAAGCGATGTATTTCTCCGACTCAGTTTTCTCGTTTGTAAAATGGAGCTAACAGAACCCGCCCCATAGGCTTGTATGAAAATGCAATGAGTTCATTCACATAAAGGTCTTAGAATGATAATGAGAAAGGGGTGCTTGCTCAGTAAATGCAGCTGTTATGATTCTGAATGGGGTGTGGGGGGGCTGGTATGCTACTGACTGAGCCCCCTAACCCCAGCCACTTCTACTTGAGGTCCAAAAACATCTAGTTGCCTGTGTGGATTAAGTTAACTAGATACTTGCCAGGTCATACCTACTTGTGCTGGGTTACCAGAGTATCAGACTCTCCTGTTTTGAAAGAGACGTAACCTCTGCATACGCACTCCTGTGGCTGTACTGGTTATAAAAATAGTGAAGCTTTATGAAATCGACTTTTTGTGGGCTGAAAATGGTTAAATATCGGTCCGTTCATGTGATTTAATCCCATACTTCCATACTGGTTGTTAAATACCCACTGCCTCCCAGGCCCCAAGCGGACGTCCTTCTGCCCCCAGATTCCCTGGGACTCTCCCACCAAAGGGGTCCCCAGGATCTTGTGTCGTGCCGAGGCTGACATCCCTTCTGGCTGTTTGGTGCCCTTTCTGTATTAAGGGAAAGGTTTTTAAAAGTCTATTATTTACGGAGCATCTGAGGACTTGTATTGGAGGCTGAGACATTGTAAGGCCCTCAGCTAATGGTTTCAACTTCAGTGCTCTGAAGCAATCACTCGAAACAAAAAAACTACACCCCCTCAAATCCCCCCAAACAAACCACCACCACCAGCAGCAACAAAACCCCTAAACAACAAAGATTCAAGGCTTCTGATTGTCTGCTTGGAAACGTCAAGGCATCTGCGACACTTCTTGAACCTCTATGCTGTGTCCCCCTAAGCCTAATTATCTCAGCTCTCAGATACGTAAGACTTAATGTCTAGTTCTCTTAGGAGAAGCAAGGCGTGAGGACTGATTAAGCAGAAGCTCCTAAAAGGATTATGAGCAGGCACACAGCTCCCAATGGCCACCAGCTGAGCACCGCCTCCTGGGGTGTGAAGAGGGATCATGTTGTGGTGTTACTTCCTGCCACTGTGTGAGTCACCTCCTGCACACAACAATTCCGACATCTGAGCTAACTTGGGGGAGCAGACCACGCAAGAATAATTACTTTGGCTTTTTAGAGTAGCTAGGCTTTGGCTCTGTTTCCTAATCTCTTCCCAATGGGTCGTCCCATGGGGATTTTCACCTCTGTGTTTTTAGCTCTGTGTCCCCTCCAGAAGCATCTTTTTCTTCCACCGTTCGCTGCTGAAATGGACTACCCATCCCAATGGATCATTCTTCTCAGAGCCTCACAGGGCAGACTATACAACATGATGGTTTCTGGATCACATCAAGGCTGCACACGGCTTCTTTCGTTGTGGGATAGATATGCAGGTCAGAATTTCCTTTTTCAATGGCTGGAACAGTAGGAGGAAGAAGGTTGACGGAGATAAACACTAGTTGAGCTCTTGTTATGAATTAAATAGTTCTGAGAACCATTGTTTGATCACTCACTGGGCAAATATTTATGTGCCAGCCATGTTCTAGCCACTGGAGATAGAATGATAGGCAGGACACGGTCCCTAAGCTACCTTTAAAATCTAGATCTTTCTATTGATGAAGCATGGCTTTGAGATTGTTTGCTATTCTCTCTTGCCGTAAGATCATGTACACAAACACAAACACACACGGGATGAAAACTAGATCTATTTTTTCCACTGTAAAATTTCCTCCTCCAAATTAAGAATTTGCAATCACTATTTTTCTACCATAACCCCTGTGGACACTAGTATAAAATAGAAGGGCCATAGAAACAACTGAAAAAAAAAAAAACCAAAAAAGCCAGGGTATATGTGCCTGTTTTCCCTTGTGACTTAAGACCAACTGATTTCTGCCATGTCTCTGGGGACTTCGGTGGTATGAGCACCCCTATAGCACCAAGCATTTGTCACTGAGCTACAAGGACAGTGCCTACGAAAGCCAGGCCACCTGCACGCAGAGGCCTGCTTAATTTACCAAGCCAGCGTGTGCAGATATGGAGAGGTCCAGACTGAACTCCATGGCAAGCTCAGGCTCAGATAAGCAAGGTCAGGTGTCCCTGGGGGCCCAGGCAATTACACAAACGGCAGCTCATTGCAGACCCACAAATAGGTTGCCATTTGCTTCTTGCTTTGTTTTGGGCTTGGCACCAATTTTATACAGGGAGAATTATAGTGTAGCGTTCACTTGCCAAAAAGGAAAAAAAAGACTGTGCTTGTTTGTTTTTTTTTTTTTTTTGTAAGTGTAGCAAACAATCTTGTTAATGTAACCCAGTTGGAATTTTATAGTTCTAGGAGTCTGGATTTTCATTTTTAAGGTAAGTGGTTTTTTTTTTTTTTTTTTTTTTTTTTTTGTCTGCTTTTTGGTTATTTTTGAAACCATTTTGAGAAGTGTAAAAATAAATTTATATATGTGATCCACTGTTGTATATAAGTAAGCGTTTTTTTTTTAAATGAGAGCAATGTGACAGCTATATATTACCAGGTGAAGATATTACATATAAAGTATTCTGTAGATATTTGTGTCCAAAGATACTTTTGATTGGGGAAGTTTCTTGGAGATGTTAGCATGAAGTTAGTGTTTGGATGAGGATACTTATAAAGAGTTATGCATATTAATGTGGTAATTTCTAATTAGCAAAACGACTTTCAAATAAACAATCTAGCTATGTGTCTAAGGAGCAATGTCTTTAATTGCCCTGTGATAAACTACTAACGAAACCCACAGCTGGGTAACAGATAGCAGTAAAATCTGTCAATAAAACCAATATTGTTATGCTTCACCAGCTCTGTTCACTTGTTAGAGTGCGTTAAGCGGAATTCTAATGGAGAATTATTTGAAAGACATTTAGGCACGCTGGAACATATTTCTGTTCATACGATGTGATTTAGTGGAATGCATTATCCTTCAAAGCTAATCATAAAAAAAGCAACACACATACAAAAGCATTTCGGTAAAAGTTTCCTCCTTTTTTTTTTCTTTTTAAGTTTTCTCCTTTAAAGACTTATGTGTCGAAAGGGTAAACCTGGCCGGGATTATCGATATTGGGACAAAATATATATTGCCCTTGTATCTTATGTGTGGACACTGGGTACTTCTAGGCCATTGTGGTTGCCTTTTAATTAGACTAAACTTCACTCGAGATTAGTAGACACTTTCGTTACAGTAGTATTCTTAGTCTGCTTGGTGATGTTTATTATTAAACATTTTGTTAAATTTTCTGAACTCTTCATCTACTATGTGATTTTTGTAATATTACTCTCATTCACATGGATAGGAATGACCATGGCTTATATTATTCAAAACAATTTTTTTTTAAAGTTTATTTCTTTTTGAGAGAAAGAGAGACCGAGCATGAACGGGGGAGGGGCAGAGAGCGAGGGAGACCCAGAACGTGAAGCAGGCTCCAGGCTCTGAGCTGTCAGCACAGAGCCTGATGTGGAGCTAGAACCCATGAATAGAGACATCATGACCTGAGCCCAAGTCTGATGCTTAACTGACTGAGCGACCCAGGCGTCCCATTACCATGGTTTATATTCAAGGTGGGGGATTGAACACATTCAGATTACCTTTCAGGAAGTCACAGAGTAAAGATTAAGACCCAGAGAGCAGGTCAGCCTGTGGTAACCGTGGCCTCTCACTGCCCTGCATGCTTTTCCAGTGTCCTTCTGATAACAGATCTTTGTTTTCCTTTTGGTACCAACCCTGCCCATTCCACGTGAACTTGGCGGGCCTGGCAGTCACATTGGCCTGCCCTCTCATGACCCCAGAAGCCAGGCACATAATTCAGAGTATCCTTTTGGCATGGCTACAGCGATTGATTCCGAGATTGGCACGTGGACCAATTTGAGTCCATCACTAACGGCCTCCTCTAAAATCTCAGAGTTCGCTATTTTCTGCCAGAGTTGCTACACTGAGAGAATGCGGTGGGCAGCGCTGGGGGTCATCTCGGGGAGACACAGGTTGAAGTATGAAGCCAAGTGAGGTAAAAAAAAAGGAGGAGGGATAGAGAAATGGAGGCCTGGAGACATTATTTACTTCCTCACACTAGCTGTGCCTGAAATCTGTGATAATTCTACGCCTCCCAGAAATACGGGATTGCCTTTTTTTTTTTTTTTTCAAGAGCTCATTTGAGTTGGGTTTCCATCATTTGAAACTCAGAGTCATGATTCCTACGGAGGGTTATCTGTTTGGGCAACACTCGAAGCAGGCTATATTAATTAGAAAGCCTGAGTCTAATTACTTACAGGTCACACCAAAATAGAGGTCTTCTCTACTAAAGGTGGAAGGTACAGTTTGGGAAACAGTTCTGCTAATTCAACAAAATATATCGATAAGTGTTCTTAGAGACTTCCAAAGACCATTTTACGCATCATTTTTGCTTCAGTTCAACACTGTATATCTATAAAGGAGATCCACTTCATGAGATAATTCATTTAGTTCGGTGGGTTATACGTACAAAGTGATCTAGGAAAAAAAAAAAAAAGCACATTGCACAATAAAACCAAAAGAGAACATACCCCTTTCTTACTCGGTCGTTAGAAATACTGCCTCAGAATTGGCTGAGTCCTCTTCCTGTGGCTCCTGTGGGAATGGAGTAGCCCTCCCCGTACTTGTGGTTTCAGTTACCCACGGTCAACTACCGTCCAGAAGCAGATGATCCTTCTGATGTATTGTCAGAAGGTCAGTGGTTGCCTAATGCTATGTCCCAATATCTACATCATTAACGTCACTTCATCTCATTCCATGAACATTTGGTCATCTCATATCGTCACAAGGAGAAGGGTGAATACAGTACAATAAGATACTTTAAGAGAGACCATAGCCATGGAACTTTTATAACAGCATATTACTATAATCATTCTATTTTATTACCAGTTATTGGTGTTGATCTCTGACTGTGCCTAATTTATAAATTAAACTTTATCATAGGTATGTATGTGTAGGAAAAAACAGTATATATATAGACTTTGGTACTGTCCAGTATCAGACACCCACGGGGCATCTTGGCATGCATCCCCTGTGGATAAAAAAGGGCTATTGTATTACTGTGAGGCTTGCCCCCAAGACCTCATGTCCCCATGTCTTTCTGATTTAAGTCCCAAATTTTCCAACCCCCATTGGGTCACCCCCAGCCTCTAGGGCCTCATACCTTCATCTTGTCTTTATTTTTCTGTTTCGCAGCCTTGATCCAATTTCTGAGACCCCCCTCCCCCAACCCCCAAATGTCATTTCTTCTGGGTTTGGTGTGTTTAATAATAGTTCTTTAGGCAAAACTCTTCCTGGACTAACTTATGTTCCAGGACTCTGTCTTCACTCACAATGACTTTGAGAAGTCTCCTTCCCTCCCAGATCTGGTCTGTCATTTCCAGCATATGACATGAGAATCATTAAGTAAGTGAGCCTTTCCCAATCGTGTTTCTCTCTGACTTCTAAAATTTCAGAGATTCATTCTCTTGCCTTGTTTCCTTCCTTGATAAAATGTCATCAATCATTTTTTGGGGGGAGGGGAGCTGTGTTAGACCTCGTGGTTGACTCCATAATACCCATCGTATGCACCTCCCCCCAGCCTGGGTTGGGAGATTTTGTGCCAGCTTCAGGGTGGGTGGGGCCCTGATTAGTCTCAGTCAATAATGGCCCTTCTTCTCCTTATCAGTAGTTGGTTCAGGAACTCAGACAGAACACAACATTCCATGTATGACAGCTTAGGGGTAAATGACATATGTTGGTCTAAACAGACAAAAAAGAAGGCTTTGATTCAGTGGCTGGGGAAATCATCCATCTCTCTCTCTCCTTCTCTATTCCTCCTCACTTGCCCCTCCAGTAGACATGAAAGGCCTAAGTGATACATGTAGCTGTCCTACAACCACAGGGAAAACAACCTTAGGATGAAGCTGAATTGTGTTTAGCAGAGCAGAGAGATAGAAAGAACCTGAGTGTTTCATGACATTGTCCAGTCCCTGGATAGGCCTAATCCTTATCAAGGCTTCCAGATAAGTGAGTCATACATTCTGCGTTCAAACCCTTAACTTTCACAAAGCTAATGTAACTAATACAATGGCTTTATTAGTGTTCTTTTCTGTGGTCAGGTTTTGAATCCAGGGGAGTAAGTACAGCCCAGAGGGAAGTCAAAGGAAAATATTTCCCAGAGGAGGAAAGAATAGGGAGTGAGAAACACCAGAAATAAGCTTTTCATACTTCGCAGCGTGCCAGAGGGTCAGCTTTCTATCCAAGTAGCCTGGAGATATGATTATATCATTTTTCCCCCCTCTTAACCAGGGATAAAGACTCCTTTTCAGACACTTGCCTTGAAACCCTCCAAATTGTGGTACAATGATGGAGAGACTTGTCCAGTGCTCCAGGCAAAGATCATAAGGTTGGGCCCTAAGTCCAGCAAATAATAAGAGCTAACATTAACATTTATAAACCATTTTCCAGTTTGCCACCACCTGATTTCATCTGAGCCTGAAAACAATTCTTCAGAGTAACTTTTCATCATCTTCATTGACAAATGAGGCAGCTAAGGCTTGGGGAGACAAACTGAATGAATGGCACAGAGCCACCCAGCTGGAGACAAAGAATCCAGGACCAAAGGCTGGAATTCTGACTCGAAGCTTCACTGTTGCGACCATCCCACACCACCCCTTTAAAGGCCCTCCCATGTGGCTTCTCTGTTCCCTGGCACACAGCGTCTTCCTCTACATTCAGAATCAGTTTTCCTCGTTGGCTTGTCTTTGGGAAGGCAGCCCCAGGCCTTCCTTATCTGTTTGTGGTTGCTGGACTTCTCTTACCATGAAAAGGGCTTTATTTCTTGGCATTGAGTCCCGTTCCTTATCCACTCCTTTTCTCCATTACTTCACTGGGCTTCCTGTTGGTTTGGAGTCATGAACACTCCGGGTTGACAACTGAGGTCAATTTCTGCATTCGATTCAAAGGAAACTGGGTTGGATGAATTCGACACAATGGTGAACTTAGTGGATCATTACGTCTTAAGTAAGTCCCAGGAAATGTGATGAAACTATAGAAAAGGTATCCCTAATCCGAAATAATGTGAGCTAAGCGCGAATAAACTCTTTGGATCTTAATGACACCCATGAGACTTTTGATGTCTGACCATAGATGTGGAAGAAAGATAAAGGAAGAAAAATTGAAAAGCAGCGAAAAAGTAGGAGAGGGGGAAAAAAACGTATGCACAAACATTGGGAGTCAAAGAGCATGTTTATGCAATAATTTTCTAACTTCTAAAGTTTTTCTCCCATTTTTGAGTTAAAGTAGGCATTGCTGAGCAAGGACGATTAGCCATTCCACAGAAGCTCTTGAGGACCACAGAACATATTAAATCAGTAATTTGTGTGATGGGCCTGATAGAGTTAGCAGCTGACAAAATGGCAGATGTAATCAATAACCTGCTGACTCACAAAACAGTTGATTTGGCCCCCAAATACCTATTGTGTTTATTAGTGAATCCCACGTACAGAATGTGAATTACAAGACAGTGTTGATCATTTTCCACAGTTGTTTATTTTTCTTTCCCTCCATAAGCCCTTACGAATTAAAATGCAAAGTAGAGGTTAGGAACTCCGAGAAATCTTGTTTTGCTCATTTTTTTTTTTTCCCAGCGCACATTTGCATTTTCGATGGCTGCAATCTCTGCCTCCCTGCTTTGGCGAGGCATACGGTTGTTGTACTCTGCCTTATGAATATTATGATTTAGCTAAGGTGAAACTTGGATAGGGATCAGAACATGTCAACCGGGGACTATTAGGTTAAGAGAACTAGACCTCTGGCCTCTCTTTGGGGCTTGTGATGTCTTTGAATCCCCTGATGTAGGAAATTTGGATGCTGGGGATTTCTTCCACACTCAAGAAAAGGATAGGATGGGTTTTATATGTACTTAAACTTTGTCTTTTATAACCAGGTGGCAGCCAATTTATTTAAAGCACTGATGAATAAGAGGAACCCTGGAAGGGAACATTTGACTCATCCTTATCTTTACTCTCAGGAGGACGATAATCCCTGGAATCAGGGAACATTCAAATAAACCATGTAACGCTGGATCCAACTGATTATCCTCATTAGCAGAACCCTGAGATTTACTGAGAATAATTGAAAGTTGCATTTGGCATGTGTCTTAATTGTTACTCTGCAGAAGGCAATATAAGGGAAGATTTTGAATATATCAGATGACAGAGTTATAGTGTAGATAAGTCTGGGAAAACATTTGCAAAGTTTATCCATATAACGTGCCTTAAGTTGTCAGGCAGTATATTTGCGTCGTAAAAAAAATGTTCAAGAAGACAGGCGGCATGGGATGTCCATCCTGCGTGGTGTTTCTCCGTCTTGATACGGGAGAACTTGGTAACTAGAGCAAAGCCATAAGCTGTGCAATCATTCTGAATTTGCATTCACTTAAGGAAAGATTTTGAATGTCCTGATTCGCTCACTTTTTCTGGCCCTCACGAGCCCTATCCCACTGCCTTGGTGTGCATTTCATAGCATCGCTCAGCTGTGCAAGTTTTTGTTTTTTTTTTCTCCTTGTTAATTTTCTATCCAATCCCCAAAGTGAAGCTTGCAGGAGGGATGAAGGCCGGAAAATAGCAAGTTATGAATAGGTCAAGGGATATGAACAAGCCATCGTGTAGCCTCCAAGCTTTACAAGCTTTTCTCTCTTAAGGTCTCGGATGTGCGTGTGTTTGGCTGTGCCGAGAGACAAAAGGAGGTCATCTTCCCAGTTCCTATTTCAGAGACAATAACAGGCACAAAAGTGCAGCAAATAGCCACCATCATTTAGTACACAATAGAAATGTGTTTAAATTTTTTTTAATGTTTCTTTATTTTTGAGAGAGAGAGAGATAGAGTGTGAGTGGGGAAGGGGCAGAGAGGGAGGGAGGCACAGGAGGCGAAGCAGGCGCCGGGCTCTGACCTGTCAGCCCAGAGCCGGACACGGGGCTCCAACTCACAGACCACGAGATCATGACCTGAGCCGAAGTTGGACGCTCAAAGGACTGAGCCACCCAGGCGCCCCTAGAAATGTGTTTGTATTAATCATCTCAGTGCCCAGGAGGACGGTCATATTATTGCATTTGACAGATGAGGAACAGGAGATACAGAAGAGTTAGGTAAATGGGCTCAAACTTGCACACCTGGAGGCTAAAAGTGTTAGTGTAAACCCAGACCTGGAGCCTGCTGAAGCCTGTGCATTTCTTACCGTGCTCTGTGCTTTTTTTTAAAGAAGGGTCTTGAGAATGTAGAGGAACAGATGGGGCCACTGGTTACATGAGCCCTTCTACGATTGCCTTATTCTCTCCTGACTGCATTTCCCCCTCACTTTTCTACCCACCACACTCAAGGAAGAAAACAATGGGGCAGAACCAAAAAAGAGACTTTAGTTGTCACTGACTTAGAAGTAAAAGGAGCTAGTCTTGGAAAGTAGACTTTCCAAACAAGCGATTTGGCCATGTTCCCAAATTCTAAACTTGGAGGCTCAGCTCTTTCCATTGAGCAAATTATCAAGAAAATCATTTAGATGGGATTTCCTCTGAAATGTAGATACATCTTATTTCAGAATTTTGGCTACCAAAGACCCATTATCACTTATTTGCATTGCAGCCTTACGCTGCCGGTCTGCAACCTTCCTATGAATAAGATTCATCCAGGAGGGAGTCAATTAGTGCTCTTCAGTTTTAAGTAACAGGAATCTTCCCTGGTTACTATAAGCAGCAAGGATTTGGGCAGCTCTCAGAAATAAAGGGAAGGCTGGAGAACAGGGCCAGAAAAAGGAGAGAGACAGGGGTGTAGGTAGGAGGAACTAATTTTGTTTCCTATCTACATTCAACTTTGTGATGTCATTGAATCCGAAGATGTTTAAATAACTATCTATAGTGGACAGAATTCTAAGATGGGCCTCAAGATTCCCACCCACTGTGTCTTAGTGTTCTTAGAGAAAAAGAACCAATAGAATATACACGTATATTCTGAATATATTTATATATTCTGGATATGTGTATATATTCTGGATATAAAAAATATAAAATATATTTAAATCTACAAACGATGTTTAGATGTTTATATATATTCTGGATTAAAACATAAAATTTATTTATATCTACCTACAATATTGATAAATTTACTCTGGATACAAAACACATAAAACATATTTATATCTATATATAATATTTATATATATTATGGATATACATAATAAGGGTATAAAAAATAAAAATAAAAACATAAAAAATATATATTTAGAATAAAAAATAAATAAAACAAATATAAATATGTGTCATACACATATAACATTCATATGTGCATTTTTTTAATGCTTATTTTTGAAGGAGAGAGAGACAGCATGAGTGGGGGAGGGGCAGAGAGAGAGGGAGACACAGAATCCGAAGCAGGCTCCAGGCTCCCAGCTGTCAGCACAGAACCCGACGTGGGGCTCAAACTCATGAACCGTGAGATCACGACCTGAACCAAAGTTGGACGCTTAACTGACTGAGCCACCCAGGTGCCCCACAACATTCATATATATATATATATATAAAGAGGTTTATGATGAGGGCTTTGTTGACAGGATTATGGAGCATAAGTCTGACAGTCTGCCATTCACAAGGTGGAGGCCAAGGAAAGCCAGTGGTGTAGTTCCCATCCCAACCCAAAGGCTGGAGAAGCAGGAGCTTCTATGTGTGAGGGCAGGAGAAGATGATGTCCCACCTCAACAGAGAGCAAACTCGCCCCATTGCTCAGTCTTTTTGTTCTACTCCACAAATTGGCTGATGAAAACTTGCATTGATGAAGGCCATCTTTTTTATTTTAATTAATTAACTAGTTAATTAATTAAAACATCTACTTATTTATTTTGAGAGAGAGAGAGAGAGTGAGCCAGCAGAGAAGAGGGATGGAGGGAGGGAGAGAAAGAATCCCAAGCAGGCTCCACATCCAATGCAAAGCCTGATGCGGGGCTGGATCCCAAGACCACGAGATCATGACCTGAGCTGAAATCAAGAGTCAGATGCCTTATGGAATAAGTGCCCTGAGGGCCATCTTTTTGTTCAGTCTACAATTCAAGAGCTAATGTCTTTTGGAAATACCCTCACAGATAGTCCTAGAGATAATGTTCTATCAGCTGTCTGGGCACCCTTTAGCTCAGTCAAGTTGACATGTAAAAATAAATCATCACACTCTGTTACACCCATCCTGTGTAATCCCTTGAGTGTGGGTGAGATTATGAGTGATGGGCTATCACTTCTGTCAACAGGTTACTCTACTAATCAGCTGGCTTTGAATTCATCGAAAGAAGGATTATCCTAGGTTCACCTGACCTAATCAGATGAGCTCTTAAACCAGGACTGGGCCCTCTCTGGGGTGAGAGATTTTATGAGAAAGAGATTCTCTTACTGACCTTGAAGCTGAATACTGCCGTGGACAAGGCCATACGGCAGGGAGCTGTGGGCACCTCCAGGAGCTGGGAGTGGCCCTGAACAACAGCTAGTCGGAAAGTGGGACCTCGGTCCTCCGGTTGCCAGGAGCTGAATTCGGCCATCAAGCAGCTGGGTTGGAAGAGGACAGAACCCTCGCTGCAGCTCCAGCCAACACCTGATTTCAGCCTGTGAGACCCCAAGCAGAGAACCCCCCACCCTGTGTCTGGACTTCTGACCCACACGACTGTTGAGATAACAAATGGATATTGTTTCCAGGTGCTCAGTTTGTGACGATGGAGTCTATACCACCTCCATGCCGATGACTCTAAAATCTAGACCCTCTTTCCTAACTTCAGTCTGATACTCAACCACCGACTTGCTGTCTCTGCCTGGATGTCTAAGAGACATGGCAAACATAAAGTGTCCCGAACCGAGCTTCCCTCTCTCCTGTCAACCCACTCTTCCTATCCTCCTTTTATGCCCAAAGTGACAACTCTCTCCTTACAGTTGCTTACCTCAAGAACTCTGAGTTTTGTTTCACTTTCAATCCGTGAGTTTTAAACTTTGACTCTACTTCTCACTAATGGCTCTGCTGTCACCCTGGTCTTTACCACCCAACGCGTTTCACGTGGGCTAGTGCAGCTGTCTAACTGACTTCCCAGATTTCCCCCCGGGTGTCCTACAGTCTGCCTTCGATACAACAACCGGAGTGAGGTCGTTACATGAAAACTCTAGTCAGTCATCTGCGTAGAGCCTTCAGTGGCTCTCCGGTAGACTGAGTTATTAGTCCCTATTCTCATTTCTCCCTTTGCCATATGACTTTGCAGTCCCTCTCACTGGGGGTGAACGAGGTGGCTCCACTCCTTGACTCGGGTCACTTAACTTGCTTTGAGCAAGTAGAGAGAAGTGGGGAGAGGTGTACAGAAATGGCAATAGCTCAGTGCTGAGTTTAGGCCTTATGAGTTTCACCGTCTGTACCTCACTGTTGCTGAGAGAACCTTCCCTGGCTGGCTCAGTTGTTCAAGTGGATGAGAGACCCTTGGAGCAGACAAGAATACAGCCTGCCATTTAACGCTGCCCAGATGAGCCCAGCCTAGATTTGTCTGGCTCTAAGCCGACCTGTAGGTATGTAAGCCAAATAAATGCTTGTAGTACATCACTGAGAGTCCACGACTGTTTCTTTCCAAGCGGTAGCTGACTAAGACAGGCTCAGAAGAGAAGTGAAAGTGCTTCCAGTGGTGTGCAAGGGTCTGCCCATTCCATCCCCACAAGAGACCTCAGTCTCCCTCTCACTTGCTGTAATCCAGCCACACTGGTCTCTTTGCTTGTCCTGGAACTGTCTAGGCCCCCTCTTCTGTAGATCTTTGTATTTTTTCCCTCCATTTGGAATCTGTCAGCCCCTGACAACTTCCCCTACTGCCTTCAGGGTTTTGCTCAAATATCATCTTCTCGGTTGAGAGCTGCTTGCAATCCATTTTCCACTTTCCTTTGCTGTCTCCCATCCTCGGTCTGTTTTCTCTACAACCCATATGACGCTTTACTTTTTACCGTTTGACAGTCTCCTGCCTGCCCGTTCACCCCCACCCCCACACTAGAAGGCAAACTTCGCAAGGGTGGGGGTTTTTATCTGATTTGTTCACTCCTGGATCCCCAGTTTTTGGAATGGAGCTCAATAATATTTACTGAGCATAAATTAATTCATTTCTGAGGGAGCCATTTTTTTTCTCCTCTCATTCTGTATCGTTCTGCCTAAGAACTAATGTCTCAGGAGGAGATTAGGCCTGGTCTGGATCTCAGTCCTACTCCTTGGCCAGGGCAGAGCAGGACATCTTTGTTCATAGTCCCTCCAGTGGGGAGGCAGGATTCCCACAAAGGAACCAGGCATCCTGTAACCTGAACCAGGGGACACAGAAGGCACAAAGCCGAGTAACAGAGAGCAGTCTGATATTCCCAGCCTGAGTTAACTAGGCCCATCCTCATACCATTCTAGAACGTCCATCTCACCGTGTCTGTGGCTCCCATTTTGAGATGCAGTAAAACACCTTAGGAAAGTCCTTGGAGAATTCCAAAGAAACATGGAGAAATTTGAATCTCTTTTCCATGTGCAAATGAAAGACAAATCTCCGTTTGAAGCCCTTGAGGGAGGTAAGCCCTAGGCCCCTGGGATGGGGCACAGAATAGGAAGTATCCTCAGGGAGTTCCAAGAGTTTCCAGCCTGTTGGTATCTGGAATCCCTCACTGAGCCCTTCTTCACCCCCTGGACTTTGCACCACTGTCTGAGACCTCAGAGGCCCATTGGACCTCTGCTCCTACTTTCTGGTGAGCAAGTAAGAAGTGAAATGTGGCTTCCACCTGTGGCCAGGGTTGCAGCACGGGAGACGTACACTTGACCTACTGGGTTGGAATCCCAGCAGTACTTTCCCCGGTTGCCGGTAGCGTGAGGTCCCTGGGACTACAGTGCACTTGACCCATGTTGAGCATGTGACCGGCTTCTGTGGGGGCAGCCCCGGGACCTGACCGCACCGGCAAATGTGTAAAAAGGCATCCTGCGTGCCAGACGCAAAGTGGCGGACCTGTTTGCAGAGTGCAGGTTGTTTGTAAGTTGGAACGTGTCCCTACTTCTAAGGGAAGGAAAATCACACAGCCTTTCTGGGTCAAGAACTTGGCATTTAATAGCGTGCTGAGATTGACTTCCTTCCTTACCAATCTCCCTGTCATTTGGATGGGAACCTCCAGTTGGGATGCCCCTTGGGAAGCTGGAATAAGGTCTTTGATTTAAACAATAACAAACACTTGGCCCTGGTGTTCCAGAAGCGTTTTGCCAGTGTGCCTTCACCATAGCTCAGTCACTCTGTGGTCTGCTTGCAAGATTTCTGTCTAACGGGAATAAAGAGACTTTGCATCTCAGCAGCTCATGGAAAAATTGGCTAAGGAAATGAAATTATGTGAACAACCGTGGGCCTTTTGGAGATAGTCATTATTTAAATCCATTCGTTTATTCTGCATTTTGATAATGTCTATAGACTTGCTGCCATCTCATCTCCTGTTATCCGTTTAAGGCATTTAAAGTTTGACTTATTATTTTAGCACCATAGGTCTTTCTACATCCTGGGAATCAGGCTTGAAGGACTAGAGTCTTTGAATAATGATAACAAGAGCAGTTGTGGTGGTAGAGAAGGCAGGAGCAATGGAAACCATCATGATAATCCTAGAAGAGATCATTTTGAGGATTTATTGTTGACTGTGCTGGCACATGCATTATGTCACTTAAGCTTCCAAATCTCTGATTCTTCTCACGTTAGAAAAAGGAAAGTTCACTTAGGGAGTTGCGTTTTGTTTTTTGCTTTTTTTTAAATTTTTTAATGTTTGTTTATTTTTGAGAGAGAGAGCATGAGCAGGGGAGGGGGAGAGAGAGAGAGAGAGAGAGAGAGAGGGAGAGGGAGACACAGAATCAGAAGCAGGCTTCAGGCTCTAAGCTGTCAGCACAGAGCCCAACATGAACCCACAAACTGTGAGATCATGACCTGAGCCAAAGTCGGAGGCTTAACTGACTGAGCTGAACCACCCAGGTGCCCCTAGGGAGTGGAGGTTTTAAGGTCAGATAAATACGAGTCTAAATCCCTTCTGCCACTTACTTAACTGGCTGTGTGACCTTGGGCCAGTTACTCAACCTCTCTGTAACCGGGGTGTGGCAATCCCTATCTCAAAAGATCTTTGTGAAACTGAAGCTAACTATGACTATGTACACGGAAGGTTAAGTATGGAGTCAAACGGTCATTTCTTTGTCGACGGCGGCAATGATAATAAATCTACCCCACGTTCCACGTGGCAAAGCTCCTCCTTGTGAATAATCAATGAGGAGTGAACAATGGGCAACTTGATTTTGACTGATCGGCACTATTTGCTAAGCATTAATAAATGCCAACATTAGAGCCCCTTCCAAGGACTCTGACCGTAGCTACACCCCCAAATCCGAGACCGGCCGGCCATCAACCATTGCTCCTAAACCCTTCATTCCTTTCTCATTAAGGTTTCAGTCTCTGAGCTGTGCCAGCACCGTCAATAAAAAGCGCAGTTCACTCGCCTCCCTTTCAAGAATACTTTGCCCAAGATAATTATAACCCCTGGAAAAGGATGCAAGCAAATTAGCATCATAATCTATGGGAGCAGAAGGCATGGTGGTGATTTTCCCATAAGAAATACTTCTATTTTGGAATTCTCAGTAGTCTACCACTTTCTCTCTCATGAGAGTCAACACAGTTTTGATTTACTGACTCACTGTCCCTGGAGTGTTTTTCTCTGAATTTTAAACAAAAAAAAAAAAAAAAAAAAAAAAGTTAAAAAAGGAGATAAAGAATTGTAGAAGAAATGCAAGGCAAGAAGGAAAAACGATGAGAAAAAAAAGGAAATGAGAGAAAGAAGAGGGAAGGAGAGGAAGTAAAACAGTGTGCTGTCAAAGAGGTTTAGAGCTAAAATATTGAAAGTTAACAGTAGAAAATTTCTTTGTCTTTATGTATTTATGAGTTTATTTATTTATTTATTTTGAGAGAGAGAGAGAGAGAGAGAGAGAGAGAGAGAGAGAACCCCAAGCAGGCTCTGTACGGTCAGCACTGAGCCTGAGGTGGAGCTCGAACTTACAAACCGCGAGATCATGACCTCAGCCGAAATCAAGAGTTGGACGCTTAACAAACAGAGCCACCCAGGCACCCCATCAGTTGAAAATATTCTGACTCTTTGAGCATTATTGAAATATCAATAAGTTGTAAGTTTGAGTATTTATTTAGTCTGGAAGTATCCCATTAACCCTACTTTTCAAGTGTTTACTAAGTATTTATTGTGGGTCTAATTTTGCCAGGTGCAGAGGACGTGGACAGTCTGGGCCTATCGATGGCTCAGTGTCTTCTCCCTCAATACTTGTGATCTGATTGGGGATATAGAACAATTAGAAAATTAGATATCTTATAATCAAGAAGCAAAACTGACAGAAAGGTAGTTTGTTTTAGTTCCACAGGCTTCTAGAAAGAAAAAGCAAGTGGCCCAGTCAAGTACCTTTCTCTAGGAGAAACTCTGTGCCTATCAGTGTGTTAATGGTTCCCTCTTCGGGGCGCCTGGGTGGCTCAGTCAGCTGAGCATCCGACTTTGGCTCAGGTCATGATCTCACGGTTTGTGAGTTTAAGCCCCACGTTGGGCTCTGTGCTGACACCTCAGAGCCTGGAGCCTGCTTCGGATTCTGTGTCTCCCTCTCTCTCTCTACCCCTGCCCCACTCGTGCCATGTCTCTGTCTCTCAAAAATAAATAAACATTAAAAAAAAATTAAAAAAAAAAAGTTCTCTCTTCAGTAAAGTAACATCTTAGCCCGGGTTCTCTTGGGAACACAGGCTGCCAAAGCTGTGTACAGGGAGTTGATTAGGGACTGTGAACTCAGACAGCGGGGCAAGGGGCAAAGGGGAGTGAGAAGGGGAGTGGGAAGGGAAGGGCATGAAGGAGAGGAAGCCAACATACGCACGTTACTGACCTTGAGTCAGCCAACATGAAGGGCACCTGGCACTTGACCTTGTGGGGCTTTCTGCTAGAAAATGAAACCAAACCATGGGAAAGTAGGGCAAAAAGTGAAAATGAGTGAGTTGAATCTTGGGAACTATCATTTCAGCCTCTGAAGAGAACCTTATCCAATATGTCTCAGAACTGTCCACCAAGAATACCAGAGGGGGTTCTTCATCAACTCGCTCTTGAACACCTTGGTCAAGGGCAACCCCCATGTGCATTGACTCCCTGCCCCTCTGGGTTGCATATAAACGGTCTCTTAGCTGTTCCCATGGGAGAATCAGGCTCTGCACGCAGCGACTGGAGGAAATGGTAGACCCAGGGGTGTTAAGAGCGGTATGGGGGCACCTGGATGGCTCAGTCGGTTAAGCATCTGACTTCGGCTCAGGTCATGATTTCACAGTTCATGAGTTTGAGCCCCACGTCGGGCTCAGTGCTGACAGCTCAGGGCCTGGAACCTGCTTCGGATTCTGGGTCTCCCACTCTTTCTCTACCCCTCCCCCACTCATGCTCTGTCTCTCTGTCTCTCAAAAATAAATAAACATTAAAAAAGAATTTAAAGAGTGGAATGCAAGCAGAATCTAGATGCTTATTGGAGCTTTAAACATTCTTGTTATCTGTCATCCTGTGTAATTATTATCCTGCTAAATGCATTTTAGTACACTCAGGAATGTTTTCCTTGACGATAGGTCCAGGAGCTGGCCCAACTTCAGGCATAGCTCTATCCAGGTGCTCAAATAATGTTTCTCAGACCTTGTTTTGTTCTTGTTTTTGTTTTTTTCTCAGCTTTTGCCCTGTTTGCTATGTTTTGGTTTCCTTTTCTAGCAGGCTCCTTTTCCACGTGGTTGGAAAGGTATTCCCTGGTAACTCATTCGTTCACTCGCCCATTCTTCCTGTTGCTCTGGGGAACATGATTAAATGATTTTCCCAGCTTTGCTTTGCAATTCAGTGTGAACCCATGATGGGTTCTGGTGAGTGGAACATGGACAGAGTGATGCGTGGCACCCTTTCTCACGAGCCTTTGCTCTCTCTCTCTCTTACACTCTTTTTTTCTAGCTGCCCGTAGGTTCAAGGGATGCAGGCAGCAAGGACTCCATGGCCCAGTGATGGAGGGAGCCTGGCTTCCTGCTTCTCTGTATAGAGGGTAACCTACCAAACACCCATAGTGGATTGTTAAGTGAAAAGAAAAAAAGTCTATCATGTGAAGCCACTGCAATTCTGGTGTTTGTGACTGCAATTAGCCTATCAGAATCCAGCTCTCATGATGCCTCTGTCCATATCGGCTCTTGGAAAGAATTCTCATTATGTCAACTTAAGGTATTTGACCACACACTAGAATAATCAGGGTTTCCCAGGGGACTGAAGAGAGGTAGAAACACTTGATTCCCACCAGAAACACAAGGAATAGGAGCAAGATAGTTTATAAAATGAAGACAGGCAAGACAGGAAAAGACAAAGACGCTATGGCAGTTGTTACAAGATCATACACAAGTTGGCATTGGGTTCCAGACTTGGCTTGACTGTAACTTAGATGCAAGGCTGGGGGTGTGCTGCTCAACCTCACCGTGCAGTGTGAGAATTGGGCTAGATGGTTTCTTAAGTCTTTTTCAACTTTGAGATTATTGGTAACAAAATGTATCTTTCTTCCTACCATTGGGTATGACGAGGGAAATAATTGCCCTACCCACTTGATAGATGGTTAGTTAAGAAAAAGATTGTGTAGGGATGCCTGGGTGGCTCAGTTGGCTAAGCATCCGACTCTCGGTTTTGAATCAGGTTGGGATCTTATGGTTCATGGGTTCGAGCCCTGCATCAGGCTCCATGCTCTCCACTGTCCCAGCACTGTCTCTCTCAAAATAAATGAATAAAGTTAAAAAAGAAAAAGATCGAGTATAGATTTAGAAATGGTAGAGACAGGGTCAATTCAGCGGCTGGCAGCCATGTGTGGTGGCCATGTGGGCAGAACTGAGAATAGAGGAATTTAGCAGGAAAATGTAGAAGGAAAGAAGTGCGTCTGGGTGGCTCAGTCGGTTAAGCATCTGACTTCAGCTCAGGTCATGATCTCACAGTTCATGAGTTCAAGTTGCATGTGGGGCTCTGTGCTGACAGCTCAGAGCCTGGAGCCTGCTTTGGATTCTGCCTCTCCCAGTCTCTCTGCCCCTTTGCCGCTCACACTCTGTCTCTCTCTGTCTCTCAGAAATAAATAAACTTGAAAAAAAAAATGTTCTTGTTTAAACAAAAAAGAAAACGTAGAAGGAAACAGAATGTTTCCAGGAGCATGAACAGTGCCTGAAAGGTGCAAGGCAGTAAGAAGCGACATTTATAAAGATTTACAGGGGTAATAGCAAAGGACCAAAATAAACAGCAAGAGCCACCTGCAGAGTCTCTTGGGAACTGTAAGGTCTTAGCCATAAGAACATGGCGGAATGTAACAGAAGGGGAAAGGGTGGCAAGAATCAGGATTGACAAGCTGAGATGCAGACCTAGTCAGTCCTGAACAGATGAACTTTACCTTATTTTTTTTATGTTTATTTATTTTGAGAGAGAGAGGGCACAAGTGAAGAAGGAGCTGAGAGAAAGGGAGAGAGAGAATTCCAAGCAGGCTCTGTGCTGTCAGCACAGAGCCTGACATGGGGCTTGATCTCGCGAGCCAAAATCAAGAGGTGGGGACTTAACCAACTGAGCCACCCAGGTGACCCCACCTAATTATATTTTTGAAATGAATTGGATGATGTCTCTTAATTTTTCTCATACTACTTTCTAATCAGGGGTCCTATTTTGAATCTAAGTTGATGTCTATGCAAGTGGGGGAAGCCCAGACATGAGGGACCAAGTTGTGTCCTGGGAGAGGGATGCTTTTGAGAAAAGATCTAGGGTCACATTCTATTTTTTTTTAAAGTTTGTTTGTTTGTTTATTTATTTATTTATTTATTTATTTATTTATGAAATTTATTGTCAAATTGGTTTCCATACAACACCCAGTGCTCATCCCAACAGGTGCCCTCCTCAATGCCCATCACCCACTTTCCCCTCCCTCCCACCCCCCATCAACCCTTCAGTTTATTCTCAGTTTTTAAGAGTCTCTTAGGTTTTGCCTCCTTCCCTCTCTGTAACTTTTTTTCCCCCTTCCCTCCCCCATGGTCTTCTGTTAAGTTTCTCAGGATCCACAGAAGAGTGAAAACATATGGTATCTGTCTTTCTCTGTATGGCTTATTTCACTTAGCATCACACTCTCCAGTTCCATCCACATTGCTACAAAAAGGCCAGATTTCATTCTTTCTCATTGCCAAGTAGTATTCCATTGTGTATGTAAACCACAATTTCTTTATCCATTCATCAGTTGATGGACATTTAGGCTCTTTCCATAATTTGGCTATTGTTGAGAGTGCTGCTATAGACATTGGGGTACAAGGGCCCCTATGCATCAGCACTCCTGTATTGGGGTCACATTCTAGATTCAACAGAACATGATTCAGTGTTTTGGGACAATCTGTAGAGACACTCGTCATGGTGACAGATCTTATAAACGCACATCTGAGTTGTGGGGAGCTGTGAAACCAAAAACACAGGGAGAACTACATTCACTAAAGCTGTTTAACACACTCCTTTCTTCCTGATCCATCAAATATTTGTTGAACACTTACTATGTGCCAGCGCAGACACTGGGAAATAGTGACAGGTGCCTGCCTTAGCTGATTTCCAGGCGGGTAAGACCCCGGGTGAACAAAGTCACCCAAGAAAATGTCACCTAGAGATGAGGAAACAATCAGATTAATGAAATGGACCAGGATTAGCAGCTACTGGGGGCCAGATTTCTTGGTGAACCAGCCATGCAGGGAACAGAGTGTTTCAGGCAGTGGGGATAACAGTTGCAAAAGCCCTGAGGAAGGAAGGAGCTGGCATGTTCTATAACCTGAAAGGAGGCCAGAGTGACCACAGCACAGTGAACAGGGTTAGAGAGACAGGAAGCGCCCTGGTCTTGTAGCAGGATTTCTTAACCGCGGGTCTATTATTGTCATTTGGGACTGGAAAATTCTCTATTGTTGGAGGTTGTCCTGTGCATTGCAGGATGTTTTGCAGCCTCTCTGGCCTCTACCCATTAGATGCCAGTAGTACCCCCCAGTTGTGACAGACAACAATATCTCCAGACATTGCCGCATGCGTTTTGGGGGTTAGAACCAAAGGGAAGGTAGAACACCAAGGAGGGCTACTAGAATTTGAAATGGAAGAGGAGAAGGGCATTGTGATGGTTAATTTTACATGTCCGCTGGCTGGGTCAATGGTGCTCAGCCATTTGGTCAGATTGTATCCCAGATATTTCTGTGAAGGTATTTTTAAGATGAGATTAACATTTAAATCAGTAAACTTTGAGTAAAGCATTTTACCCTCCATAATGTGGTGGGCCTTGTCCAATCAGTTGAAGTTCATAAAAGAAAAAAGACTGACCTTTTCCTCCAAAAGGGAATTCTGCCAATATACTGCCTTTGGACTTGAGCTTCAATATCAATTCTTCCTTGAGTCCCCAAGCCTTAGATGAGTCTTTGGACTTACCAGTCCACATAATTTCATGAACCAATTCCTTAAAATAAATTCTCTCTCTCTCTCTGTCTAGATATCTATATATCTATATCTATATCTATATCTATATAGATATTCTACAAATTCTAGCACCTGACAAGTGCCACTGCCTTGGAGGTTGGGGCTAGAGGGTAGGGGCAATAGTGGGGGTGGCTGGAGCCCAACCAAGAGCTTCGAGAACACCACATCGAACAGATGCTTTGTCAGGGAGGGCAGTTGTTTTTGCAGTGGGGCCAGAGTGGGGCCAGCAGTTAGACAGTCTCAGAGATCTTTATGGTTGAGGGAGGCCTCAGTGAGAGCTTGTAGGAGGTGGCCCTACCAAAGTAGGGCAGAGAAGCTTGTCCATGGTGCACATGAGGTCCTCTGGGGACCCTCCTACTAATGAGCAGGCAGGACTTTTGGTGGGGCTGAAGACAACGTCAGGAGAGGCGATAGTCAAGGAAATACAGCCACTTCCATTTGGTGATGACATTTTAACTCCCAGGCTTGTGCACAGAAACTGGGGATGTAGATATGTGAGAAAGACCTCAGTGTAGGTGTAATTTATTCCCTGGTGGTCTCACAACAGTGCCCAGGTGCAGACAGACTCCCTGCTTTCACCCTGATTCAGAGGTAACAAAACCAGAGTCTAGGAAGCAGGGACAAACATACCAGCACTTTCCACCCTGGGAGCACACTTAAAGAGGTACTTCCATCGCCAAATGAATATACCTGGCTTTTAATGCACAAAAACAAAGGACACATCATCTCACCGGACACCTGGAAGAGGGATTCTTTCCCAAGAGAGGCCAGAGGGGCGAGGAAAAGTGGTTTTTCCTCTCCTTCCTGCTAGGAAAACACTAGAGCTGGCTGATTCAAAGGGGAGATTGAGGAGAAGCTTCTTTTTATAGATGTTGGTTTTGGAGTGCGTTCCAGCAAAATCGTCACAGGTGTCCATCCCGTCTACTCAGTAAACTTGCTGTGACCTGACCGTAAGGGGAAGCTTTGGCGGCCTCCACTCCTGGGCTATGTTGCTGACCCAACCTGAAACCCTTCTTTAGGGTGAGTCAGCAACATATCCCATGACTTTTGGGCGATAGGTTCTTTTATATAAGACCATAAAGCAAGAGGCCCTTTCTGCATCGTGTTGAATTTCCCAGAGGCTATGACCAGGGATTAGACCGAGGTAAAGAAATTCAAGAGATACTGCTAAAAAGCATTGAGGAATTCATAACTTGGCTCCGTCATGCCCTTCAAGCATTTGTGGAGAGCAAATAAGACCGTGGGTAATTGAGAATAAAATGTGTTGCTTTTCACACATTGGAAGAACTCAAGTGAAAATAAATCCCTTTAAACATTTTAATTTCAATTAACTTCATATTATAAGACACACACATACACAGTCACACATTTTTTTGGCTTGCCTTCCTTTTGCTATGGATGTAGTTCTCCAAACCCACTGTTACACCAGCACATGAAAGTTTTTCTTAAAAATTATCCAATTTATAACCTAAATATAAAAATCTCAAAAAAAAAAAAACCCTATGTCAACACATAACTAATGAAATAGTTTTGATCTTTACTGGTCTGGCCTTTGTTTGTTTGTTTGTTTTGGCCTTCTGATGCTCATTCTAGGTCACTGGTGATCTATTTTTCACCCTACTGATGCTGCTCATGGCTAACCCTTCTGTTGGTAATGGTGGCTCTCTCTAGGTGCTGCATACACTCTAATGCTCTCCTTTCTTAGGTATTGATCTCAGACACTTCAACGCCATGACGACCCAACATCATGGTTGACAACTGCCTGTCTAGTGTATAAGACAGATGATCAAGGTGATAGGACCACGTGATCTCAGATTCTAGCTGGTTGGTTAGTATCATCCAGATCTGTTCATTTCAGCATTTTACTTAAATAGAAGGCACAGTTTGGTCAACCCTGAACAAAAATGGATATTCCTTGATGAGGAATTGTTGGTTGCAAAAAAAAAAAAAAAAATCAAACAGAAACAAATCTTGTTCTTTGCACTCAAGAAATCCGGTCAGGGCCAGGGAGCCTGGGTGGCTCAGTCCATTAAGCGTCTGACTTCGACTCAGGTCATGATCTCATGGTTCATGAGTTGAAGCCCTGTGTTGGGCTCCATGCTGACAGCTCAGAGCCTGGAGCCTGCTTCAGATTCTGGGTCTCCCTCTCTCTGTGCCCCTCCCCTGCTGGCACTCTGTCTCTCTTTCTCTCTCTCAAAAATAAATAAAACATTAAAAAAAAAAATCTGGTCATGGTCAAATCCAACAGGTGACATGACTAGTTCTGTGACTGAGCAGATGACTCAACTCATTCTGCATTTCAGTTTCCCTGTCTATAAAGCAGGGCTAATAATAATCAGCCCTAACTCACACACAGGGTTGCAGTAATCACAAGCAGTGAGATAGGAGAAAGTGGTTGTAAGTTTGAAAGCATGCCAGGCTCATGTAAGACGGCATTCAGTCACAATAATTATTGAACAGTCACTAATGTACTGTCACCCTTCGTGTGTTAAGCTCCAAGTTCAATATCCAATATTGTATAAATAGGTAAGACGTGGTCCCTGCCTCTAGTGATTGCGCGAGGAGAAGCCCATGAAATAAGGAGAAACTAACATCCTCTCACATTACATAAATTTCACATTACTGAGAAGTAGTGAGGATTGAAACTCTGTGATTAATCCTTTTCACAGACATTTAAATCGCATTGATTGAATGTTTGTGTTTCGGGTTCAATTTTGTTTTTGAGTCAAGGTGGTAAGGTCGACACTTTTACTTAATTTATTAAAATAGAACTTTTCTTTAAATTACAAAAAAAACACCCTATATTCATTTAAACGAAAGACTACAGAAAGTAGAAATTGTAGGTCCTTTGGTTCTATGTTTGAATCCCCAGCTACAGCTCTGATGCCTTAGACTGACAATTGCTTATCGTTAAAGTGAGGCTAATAAATACGGATGCAAAAATCTTGTGGGAATTATGAGGAAAGTGATTTAAAATGCCAAGGATAATATTTGGTGGGTGTTTAATAAATGCAGGTTCTTTTCTCCTTCCTTTATTTTGAAAGCTAATTTGAGTGGAATTAACTTTATATATAATATAGTCATCTGAAGAAAGCCCGATCTGTAATGAATATATATTTGGCTCACTTTTCAGGTTCCATTTGTGCATAATGAATGCTTCCAAATCTCAAGTGCCCGGCGGAAGGCCCTTCTACGCCATTTTACAAATGAACGTGCTCAAGGACTTTTCAGACAGTTGATCATTAACTCTCAGGAAATGCCTGACCCTCACATTCTCCTGGCTGCTTCACATTTTTTTGAGGAAAAGGTACATTTGAAAAATTGTCTCTTTGTTTGTTGAATAACTTTAATCTCCAACCAGTCATTTCTTTTTCCCGTGGGCACAAACACACTAAAGTGTCCTCTCTGAGTATTTAAAGACCGAAGCAGTCAAAATAAGTCAAGAGTGAAGCTCCACTTGTATTATTCTGTAGGAGTGGTTTTAGTGTAAATGATGGAAAGACATCTTGCCGGTTGGCTAGGAAAGAGAAGAGGTTTTCTCTTGTACCTCATGTGGTATGACCCAGGGCATCTCAGATGTAGTAACTACACTAATGAAAATAGGTGCCGTTTGCTCCTCAGTTAAAGTAGGAGGTCCCCAAGAAGAGTGGCTATGCTGAAGGCCATTTCTAGAAAGTCTGCCATGGGGTAGAATGGTTCTCATGGTGACACATGAAAATCTCAGCTTTTCTTTAAAGAGTGTCCCACACAAAGCCTGCACTTCGGTGTCACAGAGTCAGTTTCCCACCGGACTCCACATCCTTTCCCGTGATCTAGGCAAGTTGGTGGCCTTTTCTGAGCCTCAGTGTCATTTGTGATGGGGGCGGCGCTCACGAGAAAGTTGAGAGGAGAGCAGGAGAAAATATATTCATATTTCTGGCATACAGTAGGCATGTAATCTCTGCTTTTTTACTCTCTGGCTCCCCTCACTAAACATGTTAGGCTAGATAGTTTTCAAACTGAATGGCCTTTTACGTATGGCAAGCTACAAAGTGCTTTCATATACATTATCTCTGTTGGTTTTCCAAAACAACCCTGTGAGGTCGGTGGGCTTGGACTTAATATCAACACTATTTTATACATAAAGAAACAGTGCTCAAAGAGGTTATGAGAATTAGCTACCCTAACTCACTTGGCCGGTGAAGGAAGATGCAGGGAGAGGGTCCAGGCCTTTGGGCACCCATGTCTGCACTTGGCCGTCCCCCTGCTTTGTAACCCCAGTTTTGTCGACGATCCCAATGGCAAACTTGAGTGGATTCTTCTTGTTCTCTCATGATAACTGTAGCACTCAGGGTTCACCCAGAGAAGCAGAACCGGTATCAGATTTATTGCCAGGAATTGGCTTGCCCAATTGTGCGGACTGGCTAAGCAGGTCTGGAGTCTAGTGGGGGGAGGGGTCAAGAAAGGAAGGTCACTGAGATGCCAGAATCCCAAGAAGCATGGAGCCCCAACTTGGAGTCTCTGAATTCAGGGAGGGTCCCCGCCTTCTTTTAAAGGGCTTCCTACCCATTAAGTCGGGTCCACCCGGATGACCTCCCTATGGAGCAAGTGAAAGACAGCTAATTAGAAAGACCTTCATCATGTCTGCAAAATCCCTTCACAGCAGCACCGACGTTAGTGTTTGACTGAATCACCGGGAGAAGGCATGTGTCTGCCATCACATGGCCTCTGCCCACCTTCCTTTCCCCAAATTCCCAGGAGAGGACATCCCTTGGAGTCCACTCTCACCAGAACATACTAGAAACGGAATCCTTGGGATCCTACTCCGTTGAGCCGAGTTGAAAAAAAATCACACAGCCATTGTGATAGCACCCAGAAGCCCACTTCTGAAAGGTAGTTTTCTAGTAACGTATTTCTGTGGCCGTTGTGCACACGTTCTGGTCACCGTGAGGGAAGACTGGGGAAGTGATTGCTCATGAGTTTACCCTTCGCGTTTTCTGCTATCAGGTTCCAGGGACAGAGCTGTTACGCTCACAAGCTCTTGTGGATTGGATTTCTGGGACATTCCCAGAGAAGTTGCTCAGACACGGCGAGCGTCTGGTGGTAGTTACTGTGGGCGCAGGACTCACAGCTGAACTTGAGGTATGTCACTGTGTCAGGCAAAGCCAAACGAAGCAAACCCAGCTGAACCAAATAAAAATGACAACTATAGCCATAGGTCAACAAGCAAGATTGGCAGCAGTGATAACGAACGGCATTAGGGCTTTTTCATGTGTAAGGTTTTTGTTCTTGAGGACTAGAATTATTTGGTGATGCTGAAAACAATCAAGGATGGCACACCTGGGGACAGACCAGCCGTGTGCCTTTATCAAGCACTGAATACTCTTTTGTCTTTGTGCCTGGCAGAATATTCCACTACAAAGTTGTATTAGTTGATTCTTCAGAGAAACAGAACCAATAGATGTGTGTAAACACACACACACACACACACACGCACGCACGCACACACACACACACACAAATTTATTGTAAGGAACTGGCTTATGTGATTTTGCAGACTGACAGGTCCCAAGATCAGCAGTCAGCCAGTGGAGACCCAGGAGAGCCAATGTCTCAGTTTGAATTCCAAGGCAGAAAAAAAAAAAATCCATGTTCCAGCCCAAAGGCAGTCAGACAGGAGGAATTTAGGGGAGGCTCAGTCTTCTGTTCTATTTAGGCCTTCCTTCAACTGCTTGGATGAGGCCCACCCGAATTAGAGAAGGAAATCTGCTTCATTCATTCGATCAATTTCAATGTTAAATTCATACAAAAGCACCCTCACAGAAACACCCGGATAATGTTTGACCAGATATCTGGGTCGCCTGTGGCCTAGTCAAGTTGACTCAGAAAATTAATCCTCATACTAGTTTTAGTTTATAGCAAACACAAAAGAAATTCCCCGAAAGAGCTCTACTCCTTTTTTCTCAGGATCCCTGGACTTTTCCTCTGGTTTTCTCAGCTCAGAGCATTCCAAATGTGTTTTCCTTCAAGCCCCCACGACTTTTGTGTGTGTGTGTGTGCACGTGTGTTTTGCCCAGAAACATAAAGTCGAGCTCTACTGCTGGTGTTGTTACCTGGGACAGCCGTCTATCAGCTACCCAGGCAGCAGGGATTGTCCCCGTGTCAGCACCAGCTGGTGGGAAGGTATTACCCTCAGGCATCCTTGTTGCCGAGCTCTGGTTGCTGTACTCAGTCCGTGCTGAGAGGACCCCTACCCTGGAAGTAAAAGTTTAGTGAGTGTGGCATTCAGGAACACATATATGAGAGGTTTGGGGGAGATTGCAAAAATGGCCCGAGGTTTTCATGCCTGCAGTGTGACTTTGCAGCTCCTCTTATCAATAAGTGGGTTTTTATTTCTCCACTTCTTGAAATAGGTTGGCCTTGTGACTGGCTTTGGCTACAGAACGCATGGAAGTGATAATGCGCTAGTTTTGAGCTCAGGCTCCAAGAGGCCTTGCATACTTCCATACTTTCCTCTTGGAGCCCTGTCCAGATAATCTATGAATAAGCTCCCGCCAGCCTGTTGGAGGATGAGGGAATGTGGAACAGAGATGAGCCGTTGCAGCTGAAACATTTCTAGACCAGCCTCCCTCAACTGGTCTAGTAGCCAACCACAAATGCATTAATGACCCCCGCCGGGACCAGAAGAGCTCCCCAGTTGAGCACTGATCACAGCCCCAATTACCAGGCTAAAGAGCTATGAGCTACAGAAGTGGCTATTGTTTTAGGTCATTAAGTTTTGGGGTGGATTGTTAGCGTCTTCGAATTTCAGCATATGAGACCGGATGACGTAAGACACTAGGCTTGCATATCTGGGATCCAGTTCCATGGATCCCTAAAGGTTTAAGAAGGCGTGGCTCTGGCTTCCCTCTCACTCTTGTTCAAGTAAATGCAGGTTCTAACTGGCCAAGTGGCCTGAGCAGGTGATAACTACACTCATTTCCTACTGCATTTATAATCTCCTGCTGAATTTCCGTGACCTCAGTGGGGTCACAGATTTGAAGAATTATAGAGCGATTTGGTGGAGGTGAAAGAACAATTTCAGAGGAGATTCATAGGTTCTGATGACTATGAATCATACCTTAAGAATTTGTGGCTACCTTTGAAGTGCAAACCACAGGATGTATCTGATTTATTCAGCATCTGTGCTATTCCTGTGGTTCAGTTTCCAAAAGACCTGACTAAGCTGAAAATGAACTGTGCCCCCAACAAGACCATTGGTAAAAGACGTTGGGTGTGTTAACCAGAATTTTTCTGAATTTTCTGGCCACATGGCCAAAATCTCACTCAAGTGTGGGCTTTATGGAAATGACTTTGGGGAAATGTTTTCTTTTATGAGGCTTTTAAGATCAAAGCTGAATCTCTCCTAGAGATACAGATTGTGATTCAGAAACGCCATGTGCCCTAACTGAATGTACTCCCGAGATTCCTCAGAATAGTTCAGTTTAATAGAAGCTTCTTTACTGACTGATTAAGATGTCCAAGTGATGGCTACCTGACTGACAAGGATGGAGTTTTGAATGTGTTTGGTTGAAAAACCTTTTTTTTTGTTTTTGTTTTTTGTTTTTTTTTTTTAGTTCGCTTTCTATTGAGTAAAAAGAAAGCATATACCAGAGTGTTCTCTAATTCTACACCTAATCCAGTTAGTATACAATCTGGTAGACAGTTGAGTGAAACCCAATGAATGTTTTTCATTTACTTTACTTGCTTTGTTGAGTTGAAGGGCCTGGTGTAATACTATGTAACTTTCTAGGAATTATGTATCGGTTGAAACGATTAGGCAATTTGTTGGAGAAATGTCGTGGCTTTACCCCCCCCAGCAACCTGCTCGTTTTTGAAATATTTTCTATTATGATTGAAAAAAGATCCTGTTTTTCAGCTGACAAATGACCCCATCCTTCCTCAGAAACGTATTCCCTTTAGAGGCCTATTTCATTTTGGCAAAAGACGCTCTACCTTCCTAAGGGAGGACGTTATGCTTTTGGCTGAGGCAAGCCCAGACTTGAAATGAAAAAAGCTATTGATTAGCTTATTACCATTATTATTAATAGTGGCAGTAGTCACTATATTTATTGGGTCTGGGGCAAGACACTAAGTAAAATTACCCATATCGTCATCTCCTTTAATACCCGCAACAACCCTCTGAGACAGGCATTGCTATTATCCCCATTTTCAGATGAGGAAACGGAGGCAGAGAGAAGTCAAATGGCTTTCCCACATGGCCTAGTGGGAAAATGGAAGAGGTGGGGCCCGAACACAATTTTGTTAGGCTCAAACCTCCTAGCTTTTTCCAAATACTCTATGATATTAAATCAAGTACTAAAGAATCTCTCTTTTTTTTTTTTTACTTATCTTATCAAAATATGATGGTTAGTGGCAGCTCCTTTGCACAGGCAAAGTGGGTGATTAAAACTGTACAGGAGAAAAAATGAGTTTCCCTCTACCCTCCTGAGCTCTTGGCTGAGACCCCCGCAATAAAAGACCAAAAGATCAACAAGAGAAAAACAAGTTTATCAGTAACATGTAGCCCTCATACATAAATGTGAGACACCCAGGGAAAATGAGTAATTCAGAGAGGCGGCTTACAATTTAGGCTTAAATACCACCTTAACAGGGAAAAGGGGAGGGAGGAGGCAGGCCTCTTAGGGGAGAGTAAATGATTTCTGGAAAAGGTGGTTTGGGATGGAGATTGCCTGGGTGTGAGGTCCGCCTACAGTGTCCTCCCCTGGAACAAGACTCCACCTTCCTTGGGGGATGAACTTCCTGGGGAGAAATTTGTGCCAACTGACTTGCTCCTGGAGGATGCGTCTTTAGGCAGATGAGAGTTCAGAGAAGGCCTTTCCTTGCCTTTGCTGTTGTTCAAGCGCCTGCGGCTCGAAACAACGGCTATCCTCCGGTGGCATATTTTGGAGCGGCAGGTCCCGTGACCCTTCAAAACTGAATGTCCGTTGGTTTAGCTTTTGGTCAAGGGACCTTGTGTGCTCACTCCTAGAATAGAGAAGGCGGGATGATGTCAAGTTCAACACCTCTGTTGGGTCCTATTCTGCGGGATCTTTTAGAGTCTGGATGCCATTCCCGGCTGAAAATGTTGCCCCTGTCCCAGAGATGGGATGGGTGGGGGCGGGGGGTGGAGGAAGAGAGGAAGAACGGGCAGTGGAAGAGAGAGGGAGAGATGGAGACTGAGAGAGAGAGCTACAACCAACCACTGACCGTCTGACATCTTTCTACGTTCCATCGCTTGCAGCAGGACGCGACCGTGCACCCCTTAGGATTTCGGCTGCATCGCCTGAAAAAGGAAAGGTCATACATAACACATGGTAAGGTGAGGCCTCTTTCTGGTCTCGTGGTAATAAATTCCATACACAGCTGGTTTCATTTCCGCTCAGCCATTCGCCCGTCAGAGGCAACTGCAACCCGCCGTGTCTCCACCAGCCAAGCACGTGTTAGTCGCCACGTGGGCCAAGGCCGTGTGGCCCCTGTCCCGCAAAGCCCACGAGGTGCAGGCATTTTGAAATGTCTTAGAGCAAAAGCCCCAGTGGGGCCTTCTCTTGCAGGACTGACTTCCTGGCTGGAGGGAAACTCACGGCCGATGCCTTTCCCAAGCGAGAAACACGTTGGTGACATTTCCCGGCAGAAACCCGGACTTGGCGAGTGGGGCGAATCCCACGGTGCGGGGGAGGTGGCAGATGGGTTCTGAAAACGGGGGCTCGATGGGTCCACGGCGTGGCAGCGTGCCCGGGGCTGCCGTGGAGAAAGCCTCCGACAGAGGAGAGGGAAGCCCCCCTTTCTCAGGGATGATTCACTCGCTCCACGTTTGCAGGGTGGTTCGCACGCCCGCCTGGCGGAACAGGAAGGCCCGTATTGTGCTCAATTGTTTTCCTGAATGCCTTTCTCAACAACAGCAGAAGGAAACATTACCGTTTGGCCTCAAGCCATCCAGGCCACTCGGTACTCACAGCGCTTAGAATGTCAAAGTCGGGCTCAGCCGTGGCAGGCAGGGACCCACGGCCGCAGTTTATTTCTGTCTGTGTTTCAGATTAAACGGCTGCCTCTCGCAGCAAACAATCCTGGGTGATTTAAGACAACGGGAACTCCCTTTTACTAGAAACAGCCCCGACCCAAAGTCTGACCGTTTGTTTTATGAGCCTGTTTCTTGGCCAGTAACCCCGAGGGTGGGGTTGGGGGGGTGGGGGAGGGCGGCTGACACCACCACCCATTGAGTCGCCTGAATAACGTATGAAAGGCTCTGCAAGCCAGCTACCTCCTTCTCAGATCCAATAGTTCCGGGAGACTGGACGGGTGGGGGAAGTGTGGCCTGGGGAAAAGCGGAAGGAGGAAACCAGAAGGTTCGTGAACACAGGAAGGGAAGAGAAAGAGCTTGCCCCCGCCTGGGGCTCTCTAGTGTCTGGGTGGAATTATGGGGACAATAAGATCCTAGTAATGGCGGTGATGCTCCTCGGTGACCTTACCTCCCACCTGCACTCTGGAAAGTCCCTCTCCATCACTGCTGAGGGTCTCCTGCTGGGTGATGTCCCTCCTGTGCTCAGTAACACGTCTGGATCCTTCTTCCTCCTTGGACACCTTTGACCCCTGCCTCTTTCTCAGCTGCTGCTGCTGTTCCTGAAAAGCCTAGCCCATTGGGCTCAGGGGCCAGAAAATAGGGTCTGGGGATAGAGTAGCGAGGATGCTTCTCTCCTAAAGCCAGAAGTGCTCTGGGTTCCAGCAGCCCTCACTGTTGCACTGTCTAAAAGCATCCTTCTTGCCAGTTTCTTAAACTTCTCTCCCCTGAGGTTTAAGCCGGAGGCCATGGTGGGGGTGGGGGGGTGGAGGGAACGGCAGCAGGAGGCAGGCAAATTCTACTCCAGACCCTTCCTCCAGGCCTCCTGGCTCCCGGTCCTGTCCCTGTTCCTTCTTTCAGGTTCTCCGGAACTGGCTCCATCCACTCCTCCGGCCCTGGCCCCGAGCAGCTCACAAAGAGGTAACCCGCTGCAAAGCGAGAGCTGTGGCGGGTTTCTTGGTCCACCTGCTCTGACACCAGGAAAGCTGAAATCAGTTTGGGCAGACCCAGAAAATCTGCCTCATGAGCTTATTCCATATCCTCGGGGAGTTTTTGTCAGTCTGTATTAATACATACCCAAAGCAGGCGGGTTACCAAGAAGTGAGCCACGCTCAAAATAGTTGGGGCGACTCGACTAAAGCAAACAGGTTCCTTGCTGGAGGCTTCTCCCAGATGTAACCGTGCAGCTGTGTGCTGTGGTTTTGCAAAGAGGTCAGGCTGTGCAGGGGTAGCTTGTGCCTTAACCTGGTTCAGTCCTTCCTACACTCTCTGGTTCTGAAGGGGGAACTCTAGGCAGGTGCGTTTCCTACAACTGAGTGGCCCTTTCTTAGAGAATGCAGATTCACTGGATAGCAAGCTTTGTGGCTGCCTCCAGCACCCCTAAACGCATTGGGGGGGGGGGCAGGGGGACGTCCAAGCTCAGGAGAAGGCCAGGCTTACAGCTCTCAGAACCCAGGGCAGGGTAACATGTGTGCTGCCGAAGGTGGAAGCAGCCAGAGTTCAAATTTAGTGCACTTCACTGGGGATGGGCTGGAGGTGGGGGGTGGGGGGCAGCCATTATGATGGCAGGTTCCAGCAGGGCAGCTGGTTGAGAAGGGGCCAGAAGCCTCATCCTTTTAGCGGAGCTGACTGGGAGAGTCAGGGTTCCCAACGAAAACAGCCCAGCTTGTACAGCGAGGGTGTGGATGCTTACATGTCGCACAGCCCGCTCAGGTGCCTGGAAAGCAAGCAAACCGAGTCTCAACAACACAAAGAAAACCAATCACACTCTGAAATCCAAACATCACATTTGCACACACATCCTGCCGCCACTGTGTTATAACCAGATGGAATCATCTTGCTCATTTCTTGGACCCAGAGTGAAAACTAGAGCTCCATTCTGGAGCCCAAACACCCGGGGGCCAGGGGCGAAGGGGGAAGGTCTGGAAAACACAGTCAACCGACAGTCTCGCTCATGTTGGAACCCACTGCCACCTTTTTTTTTTTTTCTTTTTAAAAAAGAAGTATCTATGAAAACTTCTTGGGAATAACGTTTCACAGAGCCCAGGTAGGAAAGTGCTTGTCTATACAGATTCCAACTGTCTTTGTTGTCTGTACAGAGATGGAAGAGATAAGCAGACTAGCTGAATCAGAAATGAACATGCGACCCTGTGGGAACATGACAGGTATTTTATCCCTGAACAACTCAGGCAACAACAGATGTTGGCGAGGATGCGGAGAAACGGGAACCCTCTTGCACTACTGGTGGGAATGCAAACTGGTGTAGCCGCTCTGGAAAACAGTGTGGAAGCTCCTCCAAAAATTAAAAATAGATCTACCCTACGACCCAGCAATAGGAATTTACTCCAGGGATACAAGTGTGCTGTTTCGAAGGGGCACATGCACCCCGATGTTTATAGCAGCACTATCGACGATAGACAAAGTATGGAAAGAGCCGAAATGTCCATCGACGGATGAATGGATAAAGAAGATGTGGGATATAGATACAATGGAGTATTACTTGGCAATCAAAAAGAATGAAATCTTGCCATTTGCAACTACGTGGATGGAACTAGAGTGTCTTATGCTAAGCAAAGTAAGTCATTCAGAGAAAGACAAATATGTGATTTCACTCATATGTGGAATTTAAGAAACAAAACAGGTAAACAGAAGGAAAGGGAAGCGAAAATAAGATAAAAACAAGGAGACAAATCATAAAAGACCCTTAAATAGAATAAACTGAGGGTTGCTGGAGGGGTGTAGGGTGGGGGGGGATGGGCTCAATGGGTGATGGGCATTAAGGAGGGCACTCGTTGGGATGAGCACTGGGTGTCCTATGTAAGTGATGAATCACTAAACTCCATTCCTGAAGTCATTATTACTATATGTTAAGTGACTTGGATTTAAATTAAAAAAAAAAAAACAAACTTAAGTAGTTGAAATATGTTACAGAACGGACATAGGCCAATTTAAATGGTTCAAAGGATAGCCACCATCTAGAAATATATCTACCTTTTGCAGGCATCACACACAATTATAAAACAGCAACAAAAATTAAGAACTGTACAAGAAATGCTAAACATTGCACCAATTATTTGACTTAAAAAATGGCCGGGGGGGGGGGGGAGAGGCATTATCTTCCAAGGATGAAGTGCCGGTGGAGGGAGGAGAGGGAGGGAGGTACTGAGAAGAGAGCCAGATTACGGCTTGTGTAAGTCGTGGTGACAATGGCTGTTTACCAAGAATAGGAAAAGGGAAGAAGGCACGGTATTTGGAAGAGAGGGAAGACAGTGAGTTCCTTTTGGACAGGGCTTACAGACACCCGAGTGGAAATATCCACCAGGCGGGCCGATATATGAGTCTGGAGCTCAGAGACGTCTGGGCTGGAGGCGTAACTTCGGGTCAACAGAGAACTGAAGCCATGAGTGTGCATGAGATCACTGGAGACAGTGGTGTGGGAGCAGCAGCAGCGGGGCCTGGGCTGGGCTGGAGGAGGGAGCCCGGAGGGAGGCCAGGCTGGGAGGCGACAGGAACCGAGGAGCCAGAAAGTCAGCTGCACCTCCAGGTAGCCTCCTCAGATGGACACAAACCTGCCTGAGCCAGGACGGAGGGAACCGTGCGGATTCGCCTTAAACAGTTAAAACGGGACCCAGTTTCCTTTGTCACTGTTACTTGTCATTGGCACTCTAAAGTAGGGTTTTCAGAACACTTCCTCAATGATTTTGGTTTTAAAAAATTCCGCAAGGAAGTTGTGAAGGTCAGGATCCGCCCCCCCCCCCCTTCCCCTGGTTCACTGGGGTATAACTGACAAATAAAATCATGAGATATGTGAAGGGTACAATATCTGATTTCATGTACGTGTACATTGTGAGACGGTTCCTTCCATCAAGTGAACGCATCCATTGCCTCATGTGTTATCTTTGTGTGCGGGTGTGTGGTGAGAATAAGCAAGGTCTACTCTCTTAGCAAATCTCAATTATGCAGTACGGTGTTATTTAACTTTAGTAACTATATTTTATATCTGGTCCTCAGACCTTATTCATCTTAGAGTTGAAAGTTTGTACCCTTTTATCAACCTCTTCGTATTTCCCTCATCCTTCAGCCCTTGGCAACTATATTTTTCTTTTCTTTGAAAAAATTTATTTTTTAATGTGTATTAATTTCTGAGAGAGAGAGAGAGAGAGAGAGACAGAATGTGAGTGGGGGAGGGGCAGAGAGAGAGAGGGAGACGCAGAATCGGAAGCAGGCTCCAGGCTCTGAGCTGACAGCGCAGGGCCCGATGCGGGGCTCAAACTCGCATACCGTGAGATCATGACCTCAGCTGAGGTCGGACGCTGAACCGGCTGAGCCCCCCAGGCGCCCCTTTATGAAAAGATAAGGAAGTTGAAGCTCACCTGTGGGAAGAAAGGGCAACTATGGTTAATTGGCCCTTGGCCTTAGTGTCTTCCTGGCTCTTTCTTTGTACTTCAGTTTGAAGTCATCACGTATAACCTGTCTGTTCACCTACTGGGTTGCAATGTACTTGACATTGGGAGTCCTGGCTTCCTCTACCCCCAAGCTCCTCTTCCTCCGTCCAGCACCTTCCTTTGTAACTCCAAAGTATTTGATAAGTTGGGGGTGAATGGAATCGATAGCAGGACCAAAGCATCCATGGTTTGAATACTTGAAGCTTTCATCTGTTGCTCAGTGATTCCCTTCTTTACTACACAGCAGTGGTTGGGATGGATTTTGTTGTAACCAGCCTTAGAACAACAAAAAGGGATTAATACATCCTGTAGGGGAGACTTCCTAGGAAATTCAGCACGACCAGCTCAACAAATACTTTTGGATCAGTATGTATTTTTACACAATTCTTCTCCCCCCTTTTTCTCCCCCCTTTTTCTCCCCCTAACCATACACACAGCTGTTTTGGAATTTGCTTTTGGAAATGTGGAGAAATAATCTTCTTCCGTTTCTTTAGAGTTTAAAAAATGTCTATCTCCCTTTGACTTTTGGCTATTGTATTTTGTACAACTTTACGTTTATTTCCTCTGAGTTTACACACTCATAGGATTCCTGATATTGGCCAGTTTCTGCCCTGGACTATTCAAAATGAGGGCGACTCATACAGCACAGGGGGAGAGAATGCTGGCCTTGGCTTTAGTAGATCCAGTGTGGGCATTGTGTGGCCTCAGGCAAGTTACTTGGCCTCTCAGAATCTGTTGCTTTATCTGTAGAAGAAATGCTATGGCCTTCACAGGGCTTGAAACGAGAATTACGCGAAACGAGGCCTAATGGTAGCCCACCCTTGCCTATACTATGTGCCCCATAAATGTTTATTTCCATCTACTTCCTCTGTTTTAAACTCTGACACATATTTATTATGTAAACTTGAGAGAGCTCTTCCAACATTGACGCATACGATCAGTCTATATCTGTCATTTATGCTTCTTACTTTTTCCATTAGCCTGTGCTTCCCACAATAGTTTGGAAATACCTTGAAGATGGAAAGATATAGTTTATGTGTTAGGTGTTTTTATGCCCAATCACCTACGATATGCTTCTCATCAAGTAGGTGGCCAGGTACTTTTTAACTATCTTTTCTTTTTCTTCTTTTTTGTTTTAGTGTTTATTTTATTTTTGACAGAGAGAGACAGAATGTGAGCGGGGGGAGGGGCAGAGAGAGAGGGAGACACAGAATCCAAAGCAGGCTCCCAGCTCTGAGCCGGTCAGCACAGAGCCCGATGCGGGGCTCGAACTCACGGACCGTGAGATCATGACCTGAGCTCAAGTTGGATGCTTAACCGACTGAGCCACCCAGGTGCCCCCCTTTTCTTTATTTTGATTACGTCGTTTGTTATGTAGTGATAACAACAGTATTTGCCCCTGTATAAGAAATTAATTACAAATAAAAAAAAAATCTGTAAATCTCAGGTATTCATGGTGGAGATTAGGGGTTGTTACCATTGATTTGCCCCACGATTTCCCTGATCAGAGGGTACTTGGATTTATACTCATCACTCTGTTCTGTGTGGCAAACTTCCCAGCACAATCTGCAAATTGGCAAGCAGTGAAGTTTGTGCAGATACGACAGTCAGTTAGAAATAGAGGGAGTGTATAATTTGCTGTTCAAATGGGAACACATGTGAAAGTGCAAAGGGAGAGCTTTTAATGATTATGTTGGCTCAACAGTGGTAAAGCAGGGCCATCCAGGGCGACCATGGCTACTCTGGTTATCACAGACAGGTACCAGGGGTATCTCTGCCTTGCAACAGCACCTCCTAAACTAACCCCATTGATATGCTACGGAAGCTATTCTAATGCGAATTGAATTTGGTATGCCTTCTGCAGCATGCTTTCAACCTGGGCATTTCTTTACCCCTGTCTATTAGTATCTAATGAGGGGTGGTGTTGGCTAAATTAAGCACATTATGTTGAAGAGAAGAGAAGGAACCTAAATAAGGAAAGTTTCCCAGTTTCTCAGCAGAGACATTATGTGACGTCTTTTAACCTTACAGCTCACAGTCTAAGGAGGGCCTCTGGTGTGGTGCTCCTATAGTGCTCCTGTTGTCTCCCCACCTTGACCCCAGGCTGCCTGATGGCTTTCCAGCCCCGGGCAGGAGAGTGCCAGTTCTAAGAATCTTCTCTGAAAGGCAACTTAACCCGTGTGACTCTAAGAACTGACTACAATTTACTCGGTAGAGTAGGGAGAGAAATTTCTTTGCAAATAGAAGATGCTTGCATACTTTGCTCTGAATTCTTTGTGTTTGTCCTCCTTTTAGTAGCAGTTGGCTTTCCGAGGACTTGTAAAGTCTTCAGCGACACGGTAACAAGCACTGAGATCGTAACTTTGTCTTTCACAAAATAAATCAGCAAAGAGTTTGAAGTAAAGGTGGGTGTTTAAACCGTTTCGCCAAGGAGTTCCAGTCTGTTATCCAGATGGAAATGAGATGCCTCTTGATTTGCAGGTAGTCAATAAATCTTTTTTTTTTTGTTTTGTAAATAAAAAATGGTCTTTTTTGAGCAAGGTTGAGGCTATCTTCTGCCGTTCCTTACCCAGGCAATAGGTTTTCCTGGCCTGGCTGGAAAGGTAGCAATCACCATAACAATGTTTCTTTTTTTAAAAATGTGTATTTATTTTTGAGACAGAGACAGAGTGCAAGGCGGGGAGAGACGGGGGTGGGGAGAGCGTGGCGGGGGGGCAGAGAGGGAGACACAGAATCTGAAGCAGGCTCCAGGCTCCGAGCTGTCAGCACACAGCCCAATGCAGGATTCAAACTCACTAAGTGTGAGATCATGACCGGAGCCGAAGTCAGATGCTTAACCAGCTGAGCCGCCGACACACCCCTGTGACAATGACCTTAATGGTACATTTTGTTCACCAGGTATTAGAAAGAGGAAAGAACTTGAAGAAAACCAGGTTGAGACCCACACCCTGCCTTTTATCTGCTCTCTGGCTTTAGACCAGTCGCTTTATCATGATGGCCCTCAGTATTTTCATTCGTCTACTTTCATGGATCAAATGAGATAACGTGTGTCCAACACTTTATGTAGCCTGCGGTCACGAAGTTAATAGGCCCGATTAGGATGTAAGCACCTCTCATGACACTCTCGTGTGGGCATTTTGTTTACATCTCTACATTGTATACTTGTGTGCTGAATCCGTATTAGTCAAACGAATGAATAGTATTAACCAGAAGAATAGTTGAGAATTGTAACACATCACCATGGAACCGTCTAGCATAGCGTTGAACCTGTGTGGCACCTTCCATCTCTCCCGGTCTGAGCCCAGAAGTTAAGCGTGAAAGAGAGGGTCAGCTCACGTCCACAGCTCTTCGTCCACTGAACGTCCACTGAACAAAATTTACCATGAGGACATCGGTGGAGTGGTGACGAGGCTCTTCAGCCAGGCCACAAAAACCTGTTGCCGGGTAAGCAAGAGCAAAAGACAGTCTCGCCTGCTCACAAAGATCCGTCATCATTACAACTGTTTATTCCTCCCTTTATCCGCGCATGTATTATGTGTGTAGGCCATTGTAAATCTCTGTGGCCTTGCTACAGAGATGTGCATGTATGTGTACTTGGGACCAGCAGGATCTCCGAACTTGTTAGAAATCACGAATGTTGGGCCAGCCCTGGTTTCACGGGAGCAGAATCTGTATTGTAGGGGCGCCTGGGTGGCTCAGCCAGTTAAGCGTCCGACTTTTGATTTTGGCTCAGGTCATGACGTCATGGTTCATTTCATGAGATGGAGCCCCACGTCGGGCTCTATGCCTACAGCATGGAGGCTGCTTGGGATTTTCTCTCTCCCTCTGTCCCTGCCCCTCCCCTGCTTGCACACATGCTCTCACCCTTTCTCAAAAATAAATGCATTAATTAAAAAAAAAGAATCTGTATTTTAACAAGACACAAGTGATCCAAGGTGCACGTTGACCCCTGAGAGGTCCTGCTCTACGAAGGAAGGAGATTTTTTAGGGTCTTCTGGAAGCTCACAGATTTTTGGGAAGTTTGTGCAGAGGTAGCTGGTATAGACTTCAGGCCACAAGCCTCAGTATGCCCAAAATATGACTTTATTTTTCCTATAATTCAACTTAATCCCTGTTTCCAGCTCCATACTGCTGGCATGGTAGAAACTTCATCTTTTTTTTTTTTTTTTTAATTTTTTTTAACTGTTTATTTATTTTTGACAGAGACAGAGCATGAATGGGGGAAGGGCAGAGAGAGAGAGAGAGAGAGAGAGAGAGAGAGAATCTGAAACAGGCTCGAGGCTCCAAGCTGTCAGCACAGAGCCCGACGCGGGGCTGGAACTCACAGACCACAAGATCAAGACCTGAGTCAAAGTTGGACGCCCAACCGACGGAGCCACCCAGGGACCCCCAAACTTCATCTTAAACAGTTTGTACTTTCCCTTCTCTCTCTCTGTCGGAGCAGTTGCAAAGGGTTTGGCATAAGGGACGGTCAGTTCATTAGTCTTGTGTTCAGCGGGGGGGGGGGGGGGGGGGGCGGTCCTCTGAGGTTTCCACGGGCTGCTTTGGTCCTTGGTCTCTTACAAATGTGATCGTCTCTTTTTTTTTTTTTTTTTTTTTTATTCTTATGGGCTCCAGTGACTGAAGGCTTCTAAACTGATGCCATGGTGGGGATCATGGGGATCAAAGTCTCACTGAGGCTTTCCGGGGCCTGGTGAGCTTGGACACAGCCCACGAGTGTCTGCTCAAGAAGCAGAACAGGTAAAGGGTGTGTGTCTCATGCATATGTTCTGTGTATGTCCATGGGTGTGTGTCCACATGTGTGTCTATGCCTGTTTGCACACGTGTGTCCGTGTGTGTCCCAGTGTGCGTTTGTGTACCGGGGGGAGGATTTTCTTTCTGAGACCTATTTAAGACCTCGCTCTCATTTCTCTATCTCTTATTCTTACTTCCGGTCAGGAAACCTTTCTCTACCCTCGGAGATATTCTTCCTTCTCTTGATTTCTTCTCTTCAGAGGCAACCCAGTACAGTGATCTCTGCTTTAAAGGCCCTAGCACGCTCTCTTAATGAGTTTAAGTTCCTGGACCCACAAATACCAGGAGGTCCTGCCACAATAATTGCCTGGGTCTTCCTCTGACCGACTAATTTCACTTAGCATAATACCCTCCAGTTCCATCCACGTAGTTGCAAATGGCAAGATTTTCTTCTCTTTGATTGCCAAGTTATATCCATCGTATATATATACATATATATATATATATATATATATATATGTATATATATACCACATGTTCTTTTTAAAATTTTTTTTAAGCTTTATTTATTTTTGAGAGAGAGAGAGAGAGAGAGAGGGTGTGACTGGGGGAGGAGCAGAGAGAGGGAGACACAGAATCAAAAGCAGGCTCCAGGCTCCGAGCTGTCAGCACAGAGCCTGACGAGGGGTTCGAACTCATAAACCACAAGATCATGACCTGAGCTGAAGTCGGATGCCCAACCGACAGAGCCACCCAGGTGCCCCTTTACCATATCTTCTTGATCCATTCATCCATCGATGGACATTTGGGCTCCTTCCATACCTTGGCTATTGTTGATAGCACTGCTATAAACATTGACTTCACTCGTGCATATGACTTCACTCGTATGAGGACTTTAAGAGACAAAACAGATGAACATAAGGGAAGGGAAACAAAAATAATAGAAAAACAGGGAGGAAGCCAAAACATAAGAGACTCTTAAATATGGAGAACAAACAGAGGGTTGCTGGAGGGGTTGTGGGAGGGGGGATGGGCTAAATGGGGAAGGGGCATTAAGGAATCTACTCCTGAAATCATTGTTGGGCTATGTGCTAACTAATCTGGATGTAAATTAAGAAATAAAATTAAAATAAAAACTAAAAACTTAAAAAAAAAGTTGCCTGGGTCTACTTTTTGCTTGTCTGGGGGAAGAGGGGAAATTACCATGGGAATAAAACCAAATAGAATCATGTCTCAGAGGGGTGCCCAGCTGGCTCAGTCAGTAGAAGGCGTGCCTGTTGACCTCAGGGTCGTGCGTTCGAGCCCCATGTTGGGCGTGGAGCCTACTTGAAAACAAATCATGTCTCAGAAATACTATTTCACTACAGGAATAGGAAAGTGAAGAGAGATTAGTCACAAGGTAAGACAGAAACCGTCGCTGGACAGTAGTGGCACAGGAATGAGCCTCTCCCTCCCGAAGGGAAAGTCATACAAGTTGTCATCTTCTACCAAAGGAGACTGAGTGCTTGCCTGCCTTCATGTGGGCGTGCCTGGCCCAGCACTCCATCGCCTTCAAGGGTGAATTTCAAGATGCCCAGTGCCTCTGTGTGGGGCCTGGGGAGTGCTAACCTTTGTTCCATCTGTACTGCGGTCACCTAGTCATGAACTATAAGCTGTTGTTGAAAGTGAGACCATGTCGCTCCAGCCACAGTGAATCTTTAAAGGGCTGTGTGGCTGAGCCACTTTTGATGGCTTAGCCTCCCTCGGCTGACGACACGAAGGTTGTTTAGATGTTCTGCTATTTCTGTTCCCTTCACCACCCTTTTCCCATTGACAAACATCTGAAAGGGTGAAAGGTGTTAGGTATAGAATTAAAAAATGTGCTGTCTTGTAGATACATAGACAAGACTGCTCACTGGGCAACTTGGGCTTGAGTTCTCAATGCGAGTAAGAATTTCTTTTTCTGTCTTTCTGTCTCCTTTCACTTCCGCTTGTGGGACTATTGAGTATTTTGCCAAGCTAGTACCTTCTGTGGTGATGGAATAGTGGCCCATACAGTAACAGACCCTGGCCTGGGGCCTCCGTAAGACTGTCCCAACTTGCCTGGTATGCAAATAACCATCTGCCTTCCTTCTTCAGTCTCCAGGGATGCTACATTCAAAGGATCTGCTTCCTACGATAGGAAATAATTAAATGGGCAAGGTGTTTCTTACCCGCTGGCCTTTGCAGGTAAAACAGCATTTAGGCACATGATTTGGAGCCAGTGTCATTAGGCACATAAGGGTTGCTGTCACATTAGAGTCACCTTACAGTTTTTCAAGCACTTTTGTATACATGTCTGTTAATTCATGTGAGTTTCACAGCAACCTCTAGAGACAGATGACAGGTTTTTCCTGTTCTATAGATGAACAGATTGCAGCTAAGTGACTTGCCTAAGTTCAGAGAAGTAGTAAATGGTAGACCTTGAACCACCTGGGGCTCGGTGGTGGGTATAGATTGGAAAAATGTTGAGGAAACTATCATAAAATCCTGAAGGAATGGTGACTCATGTTATATAACCGTGAAGCCTTTGGGGTAATGATCTTCTGTGGCCAAGTGGAAGACAGAAGTGTTACCAGAGAGCTCGTGGAGTGGCCCCAGTCTTCTGCTTCTAAGACATCTGATATACAGCGTTTACTAGAGTGACGTAGAGTTATTTCTGCATTCAAATTTCTATTTTACTTGTGTAGGTGGGTCGGCACTATATGGTGCCTTTGATAGGCTTAATATCCTCAAAGTTTTATTTTCCTTGTGTGAAAGAATATGGTGCTTTTGATAGGTTTACTATCCTTAAAATTCAAATTGATTACCTTATATGGTCACAAGGGTGTACACCTGCTGATTTTTCTTTCTCAGCATGCAGCCCTTACTTTTGATAACAAACGTTGGTTTTCCTTTGAGGGCCAAATATTCCCTGTTATATGTAGATTTAGTGGGATAGTACCCTGGCTCCTCACTGGCGTAGGGTTGAGTCTCTCAGCTAGACTATCTTGGGAATTTGAATCTTCAGCTGAGTGACTTGAGGATGGGACAATTTCCCCCAGTCCATGGCAGCTTTCCTCGCAGAGACTATGAACTTTTATTACCTAGACCTTCGGAAACGTCTTGTCCCTAATCCTTTTTTGAGGTCTGTATGATCAGATTTTTGTCTGTTTTTACGAACTTTTCCATATATTTCCAATGCGTCCCCTTGCGACTGGTTTATCCAGATTGTCTTTCATTGCTTACACCAAAAGTTTCCTAACTTATATAGGAATTATGAAAAAAATCAAGGAGGCTACCTCCCTACCCCCTTGGTTTTGGGCTTAGAACGCGATTGCTTTGGCTAATGGGATATTAGCAGGCGTGACTCAACGGAGGTAGAAATGCTCTTGCAGGGGGGGTCTTGGGCTCTTGCAGCCTGCTGAACATTCCCAGATCAGCCCACAGGTTCCAGGAGGAAGATGTGAGACATGGCTCAGAGTCACCCAGCTGAGCTGCCCCCAGCCTGGATCAGCACATCCCCAGCCAATCCACAGACATGTGAGCTAAATAAATGTTTATTGTTACATACCACTGAGATTTTGTAGCTGTCTTTTTTGCAACATTTTTGCAGCAATAGCAAACCTATACAGGAATTTGTATTAATAAGTACTGTGTTGGCTGCAAGAAAAACCCAAAATATGTGGGGCTCGATGGCGGGTGTAGGTTGGAAAATGTTGAAGAAACTATCATAAAAGCCTGAAAAAATGGTGACTCATGTTATATAACCGTGAGGCATTTGGTATAACCATCTTCTGTGGCAAAGTGGAAGATAGAAATGTAACCAATGAACTCGGGACTAGGGCAAGATGGTTTCTATTAGAATGTTGAAGTATTAGCTGGCTTCTTTTAGCTACATATGATGAGCTCAGAAAATAACTAGCTGGTTTGTAATAGAATTTTGAGGGACTATAGAGAACCCAGAACTTGCCCGTTTAGGGAAAAACAAGTTTCTCATACTAGCTTTCCATTCAGTAAGCGGTTCTTAAAAGAAGGCATAGCCCAAGAGTGTATATAGAGTCCCCATCTCGAGCAAAAGGTGACTGCCACTCCAACCTTTGCTCCAAGGCTTAAAGACCAAAGGAAATGTTGGACTGTAACACCTTTAAAAATCCCTAGAAAGGAATCAAATGGCAACTAGAACATCCTTTCGGCTGGAAAGCTAAGCAGCCTGATATAGCTAGTACAGTAATTAAAACTAGAGAGAGAGGCATGTCTGGAAAATAATGGTGGGTGTGGCTTTTGTAGACCACGGTAGTTAGCTCTATATAAGTATAGCAGATGTTTGTTCATTTAAAAAGTAGTCAAAACAATTCTATTCAAAGAACGTTTTTTTCTCTTACTAAAAATGCCTAAGCAACTAAAACCTAGATATCTTCCAGGAGCAAATATCTCCCCTGAACCAATGCACAATAAAGATATAGAAATTTTAATATAATAGTATATTAATTAGAATGAAATGTCAGGTATTTCCCTTCTCTGCTAGAAATGAGTTGAAATTATTATGGCCAATAGTGGGCCAGGAACACACAAAGGTTTACAACAATAAGAGTCCAGGGTCAGTGATGTAGTGGGACATTCATAAGGCATATGATAAATATTAGGAAACAAACTTTGAGCAGGAAGTTCAGAAATAGAGGCAGATGAAATAACAGCATTTCTAGTGAGATCTTTGGAACTGAAGAGACAACACTGAAAAACAAGGAAGACCAAAGTGAAAGTTGGCTACAATTGGTCTTTGTGTCTTGGGTTTTACTCAGTCCATTTTATAACTTTCTGTTCCCAAATCACCAACATTTATGAAGTTTAAAATGGAGCTAACATACTAAGACTGTTTTAAAAACCCAATAATTTTAACAGAGAAAGAGGTTGATTGGTCTTCCTTATCTTTTACCAGTAAAAATTAGGATCAGCTTTCCAAAATCGTTATATGACACAGTCCAATGAACTTGGCCCAGTTTTAGTTGGAGTAAAGAACTTCTCCTCTGTTTTCTGCAACTTTTTTTTAAAGTGGGATCCTTTCCTTGTTGAAAGGTAAGATCCAAGAATTAAGGACCAGCATAAGTATCCTTTTCATAGCTGAGTCATTAGAAATATACCATATACCATATACTCTTATTCAGTAGCCACTAATCACATGTAGCTATTAAAATTAAAATGAACTAGAATTTAAAATGTAGTCCATCGAGTACACCCTAACCATATTTCAGACACTCAATAGCTGCATGAGGCTAGTGGCTACCATATTGGATAATGCAGATATAGAATGTTTCCAGAATCACAGAAAGTTCTAGAAAGAACGATGCTGCCCAAGAATATAGTAGAGTGCCTTGCATATCATAGGCACTTAATAAATATTTGTCAGCTAAAATATCATAATGAACTACAACTTTCAAAATCTTGGGAAAATATACCGATGATCCTATGCCAAGGGATTGTCATTACCAAGGGAATGAGTGCAGTCTGGGGACACCCCGATATTCTCAGTTTAGAGGAGGAAGCAGCAAGGGAAGACTGAGCAGCAAGTGAGGCAGAAGAACAACAACCTGGTGACCAAATGAGGCAGGGTACAGAGGAGGGAGTTGTCAACCGCTCAAACGTCGCTCAGAGGTCAAGTAAGGTAAGTCCTGGGATTGAACCATTTCTGGCTTTATTCTTCCGATAGCTGACTGGCCATACAAAGTAATCTACTCACACTTCTCTTTTTTCATCAGACGTATCAGTATTGATCTCTGCCCTCGAGGTGAAAGATGTGTCTTACTTACACCCACTGTTTAAAACCCTCCTTTATACGTGATGCTCTATTCAGTTCATGATAACCCCTGTGACTCCACACATGACGCATCCATGTGCCGTGGTCTCTTCAGGCTGTTAGAACAAAGTACCACAGACTGAGGGTCTTATAAACAACAAAAATTTATTTCTCACACTTCTGGAGGTGGAGGGTCCAAGGAACAGGGTACCAACATGATCAAATTCTGGTAACAGCCCTCTTTGGGGTTGCAGACTGCTGACTTCTTATGTCCTCACATGGTGGAAAGAGAGGGAGAGAGCTCTCTGGGGTCTCTTTTATAAGGGCACTAATCCCACTCATGAGGGCTACATCCTTATGACCCAAATACCTACCAAAGTCCCCACCTCCTTATACCATCACCTTGGTCACCGGGTTTTTAACACATGAATTTTGGGGAAACAAACATTCAGACCGTAGCATATTTGTATCTCTGTTTTTTGATTTCTCTGTTTTAGGTAGTACTTCTTTGAGTTTTCACTACATACGTTGAGGAAACTCATCTCCCGTGGGTAAGTTAGCTTTTTCTCCTGTGACTCACTTCTGACCTTCATCAGTTCTATCTTTCCTTTGCATTATTCAGCTTTTTAGCATTTACATTCTGTCCTGTAACTAGAATTAAGCTTTTCATACTTTATCTTACATAATAGATAATAAAAATATAAAAACAGTAAACACAAATTATGATGTTACAATATGTTCCTGCTGGACTAAGGGTTGTGACTGTTAATGGGTCCATTAGATTTAAAAAGCTGCCTATTTTGGGAATCATAAAAAATGGTACTTACCTTAATTGTTATATTTTAGCCTAAAACATTTAAATGTTTAAATAGATTTATTTGTCCATATTCTTATGTGAGTTCAGGACCTTACATTTCTAATAATCACGATAAGAGATTTGTAATATTTGAACACTGACATCTCTTGGAAGCAGGCTGTGCTTAGAATGATATATTTTGGGTTCCTATAATGCCAGCTTCTATGAATGAATAATGTTGTCCAATAATTGACCTATTAAATGGTGTGAAAATAAAGTTTATCTGAAAAATTATTTCTAATGTGTAATTATTACATTCTTATGGTTATGGTTGATGCTGCTAAAACATTAGAACTGATTACAGAAATATGCATACACGAACAAAGCTGTTACTTCTATGCTACAAACCCCCATGTTTTTAGTGTTATTCAATGGCAAAGCAATAATGAAAATAACCAATAATACTAACGCGGTAAAAATCCAAATTATCACAAAATAATTGTATAGTTTATATGTATGTGACACCTTCCTCTGCATGTAAAATTTCTTTTTTTTTTTTTTAAAGTTTATTTATTTTGAGAGAGAGGAAGAGAGAAAGCAGTGTAGGGGCAGCGAGAGAGAGAGAGAGGGAGAGAATCCCAAGTAGGCTCCAAGATGCCAGCGCAGGGCCCAAAGGGGGGCTTGAACTCTTGAAAGGTGAGATGACCTGAGCCAAAATCAAGTTGGACACTTAACCAACTGAGCCACCCAGGCGCCCTGCATGTAAAATTTCCTTATTGGCCCTTCCACAACCTTCCTCTGTAGTAGTTCAAGCCCCCTGCCCCAGAATTCTCATCTGAGAGGTGAAGAGACTCTTTTAACAAATGGTGAATGGAGTTTTTGCTCTGTGTGACTCAAACACGTTTGGAGGTAGATTCTGAGTTTGGCAACTTTGATGTTCGGAAATGTGGTTAAGTTTTCATCTCTGGGTTCAAAGTAATGATACTTGATGAGGACTTTTTTTGTGTGTGTGTATGATCATTAAGTGCTCCTATTAGGACAGAAAATGAACTCATGAATTCTTCTGGAGTCTTGTTATTTCTGAGTGATTACTTGGTGTTAGCCGTAGAGCCCATGTCCTACTTTCTTATATATAAAAAAACTCTGTGTTCTCCATACCTACAAGTATACATTTGCTCACATTTGCCTCTGGTCTCTCTCTTTTTTTTTTTAATGAAAGAAATAAAATGGCCCCAGTTCTCTTTAATATAATTCTACACATATACACTGAGAACAAAGGACTGTTTTGACAGTGTAGAGTTCTAAGAAAGAGGAGCCTGGATTAAACAAACAGTAAGTGCTACTACATCTCCTGCCAAAGGAACAACAGTGCTTGGGTGATGTTTTCCAGGCAACTCTAGGGCATAAATCTTTAATCCCACTGCCTTTCATGTGACATTTATATATAAAAACTGTTTATAGAGCAATGAAACCTTGACTTGTGTTCATTAGAGTTTATCGGGGCCGCCACTGCATCCATTCTTAGGATATAACTGCTCACAGGACATCAGCAAATGTTATCAAGGCATTTTGCTTTTGCTCTTCGTTTGGATTCTCACCAGAACCAAATAAGGCGCTGATGTACCAGTTGCAAAACAAGGTCAATGGCAAGAAGACAGCGGACCTTAAGCAGCCCGTCCTTGCAGGCTCCAGACTTGAAGGAAGCACCGGTGAATGTTTTGCATCAGGCCAGAAGGGAAAATGTTCTCTTCACAGCATCTGTGAATTTTGACTTAATTAATCTTCCCAGAAAGTATAGGCAACATAAATCTGATTGAATTTAAATAAAAGAAAACTGGTCTAGGGATGGAAAAATTGGCATGCGATATTAGAAAATAATCTGCCCGGGGGCGCCTGGGTGGCTCAGTCGGTTGAGCGTCCGACTTCGGCTCAGGTCATGATCGATCTCAAGGGTTGTGGGTTCAAGCCCTGTGGCGGGCTCTGTGCTAACAGCTCGGAACCTGGAGCCTGCTTTGGATTCTGGGTCTCACTCTCTCTCTGCCCCTCCCCTGCTCGTGCTCTGTCTGTCTCTGTCTCTCAACAATAATTAAAAAAAAAAAAGAACCAAAAAGAAAATAATCTGCCTGACTTAGAGAAGAGAGTATGTTTTAGAATCATAGATCTGGAGAAAGGCCACGGAGAATAGTTTTTCCATTTATTGAGTAAAAGAGAAAACCAATTTATGGGGATAACCAGCAAACTATATGAGGCTCTTGGCTGCAAATGATGAAAACCCAACTCAAACTAGATTTTGTGAAAAGGTTAATTGATGGACCTGAGTAACTGGAGAGGCAAAGAGGTGTGCTTGCCTTTGGGCACAGGTGGCTCCAGACGTCGGAGATACACCTCCCTCACCTGGCTTCCCTCTCATTGTCTCCCCAGGAGGTGGCACAACGGCCCCCAGATGCTCCAGATGTGTGTGGTCTTCAGTGTTCCTAGTCAGAGAGAAAGAACGCTGCCTCTCAGGACAAAAGTCCTGGAGACATTACAACTGGCTCAGTTTAGCCCGTCCCTGATCTAATCACCCTGCCCAGAGAGATGGGCTCAGTTCTGTGGGTGATCTAGCCTAGGTCATGGCCACTTCTTCAGCAAGAAGGTGGTATCAACACCACATACACCATGTGGTCTAAGGAGGCTTCTTCTATAGAGTAGTGGTGGAGTCACCCCACTAGGAAGGATTGCTGGACAGACCAAAAAAAAAAAAAAAAAAAAAATATGGCTGCTACAACTAGTCATTGACAGCTATAGGGAAACATGAGGTATGTTGAGTCTCACTCAACTCCATGTTTCTTGGTATTGGTTGATTCTTAGTTTCTGTTGTCTCCCTAATCAGTGCCTCTACTCTGGAGATGGTGGACGTGTCTAAGTGTGTACAAATTAGTGTATATACATTTGCCCTTGGGTTTGTAAGGCTAAGGGTTAACAGAGGAGTAGGCTGATAACTGGAAGGAGCTGTCTCTTTCCTAGGAAGTTCATAAATGGATCATAGACCAAAAAGTATCGAGAAACTTTGTTCATCACTAAGACATACTTTCTTCTCAAGGTGGTTACACGCGAGTCACTATAAAATTCACTAGTAGTCTGGGCTTTGAGGTGATGGCTGATGGGTGAACTGCAAAATGCACATTTAGGATAAAGAACCTAACATCTGGAGCTTCATCTGACCCTTTTGAGTGCGAAGGAGGAAAATCATAAAACAAAACCGAACAAAAAAGCCAAATACTAGTTTGTGTTTTCATGAGAAAAAAGGTGCCTCCTGAGATTCCTATCTCTTTTGCTGTTGGTCCCAACTGGAATAAGAAAAATTTAGCAAGTGAGATTTAACAAATGAAAACTTGTTTAGTATTCTGGAAACCTGCAAACCTCAAAAACAGTTCTGTGACTGTCTTTTCAGTTTGTATCCAATCAGGTGCACTTAAATTTCCTCAGACTTCAATTGAGTAAAACTGTAAGAACAAAGACCACTGGGGGAATATTTCTGTTGTAAGGTATAGAAGAGTTAATACGTGAACACATTTGGTTTGACCATGACACCACCACATTCTGTGTGTCTAGTACTAAGTGTCCAGTACCTTTCCCTTTGCCCTGAACCAGTGGTCCTCAAACTGTAATGCACACAGGAATCACTTGGAAGGTGCGTGGAAACTCAGGTGGCTTGGCCTCAATCCCCAGAGGTTCTGATTCTGTAGGTCTGTGGTAGGCCCTGTAATTTCCATTTCTAGCAAGTTCCTGGTGTGGTGCTGCTGCTGCTCCGGGACCACTCTTGGAGAAGTGCTCCTCTACACCGTTCTCAAAGCTCAGCTCTGGGTGAGTCATCATGGGCCATAGTTCCAGCTGCGATGGGCATTGAGGCTGCCCTAGGGGGCATCAGTGGCAAGTTTCCAGTAGTGGTGATGGTCTGAATTATGGTATAGGCACAGTTCCAGAAGGGAAGCTTATGGGCGAACACAGGACTCCAGCTCATGTGTGGGGTAAAATGACAAGAGTTTGCATCCTTGGCAAGATAAGATGTACCAACCAATAATTGAGCAGATTGTTAGGGCTCCCACCAAGCATTCTGGATTTTAAGGTCAGGTTTCTAAAACTAGGTCAGAACTTGAGTGCCAGTTAGGATAGGAATTTAGTTGAAGAGACTGGTGCTCTCACGGTCGTAAGAAAGGCTGAAGCTGGAGGCCATCTGAATTCCCAGGCAGCTTACCTTGACTAGGCTTAAGGCAACAAGGCTAATTCTAGTCTCATGCATGAGGGAGACCAGTGCTGAGCAAATACTGAGCCAATACTCACTCAGGATGCAAGCATAAGTGTATCTGAATGTTTCTTGGTCACTGCATGTCACGGTCAGGATTAAGGCAGGCAGGGCCTATGTGGAAAACGATTTTGTTTCTCAAACTTCTTTTGACCCTGACATACACTAAGAAATACAAAATACCTTATGGAATAGTACACACACACACACACACACACACACACACACACTTTCCCAAAACAGCATTTCCCTCAGCATGTTCAATGTACCCTCTTCTGTTTTGTACTATTTATTCTGCCATATTCCCTTATTTCATGAAAATAACAAAAACTTTTGTTATCCAATAATGTATTTTATGATACACGAATGGGGGCAGACCCACACTTTGAGAACTTTGTTAGAACTTGCAAAGTATGCCATCCATGGCCTTGACATACAGCTGGCCTTCTCAGCCCCCATGCAGCAGCTACACATCAAGATCAGCTGTGGAACATAAAGGCACCTCCAGCGAAGAGGCCAAGCCCCTCTGGCTTCTCTCAAACTGCTCTATTACTTCCTGGAGGCTAACTTCCGGGGTCAGCCTCCTTCATTGTGGAGCTTCTTGGCTTATTGGACTTTTGCACAATTTTTGGTTTTGACCTTTTCTGACATTGTGAAAAATCTCAGGGAAGAGGCCTTCTCCTCCAGGCCTGGTTTGGGGAACCCCGTTGGCTAGGCGAGCCCTCCCTCCTCCACTGCTGAGGTTGGATGGAGACAGAAAGCAAGCCAGGCATTTCTGTTCTGTTTGCTGTTATTTACCAACCCAATTCCTCTCACTGAAAATCAGCTTTATCTTCCTTTCTCCTTTGAGTGCTCTTCTTCTAGTCAAACGGCTGGCTAACAATTTTTGAAAAACTATTTATGTTAGAAATCACAACTACATAAACTTAAAAACCTGCTGACAAGTTCCAGTCGATAGACAAAACCACACTGGTGTGAGAAATATAGACCGTGGTACCCTGAGTTCAAGCCCCGCGTTGGGTTCTGCACTGACAGCACGGAGCCTGCTTGGGATTCTCTCTCTTCCTCTTTCTCTGCCCCTCCCCTCCTCTTGCTCTCCGTTTCTGTCTCAAAATAAATAAATATATAAACTTAAAAAAAAAACAAACATTAGTTTAAAGAAAAGGTAGATATTAACCAATCAATCAACCAACCAGACTAAATTCCCACCAACCCAAGGGTTTGAAGAAGCAAGCCTTGGTTAAAGCCATACACAAACAGGACCAGAATAGATGGTGTGGTGATAAGCCACTTGTAAAAAAGGCAGCTTGTGTGTGTCTATCACAGTAATAAAACAATGGGTAAGATGTCTGAAACAAAGACAAAAGATCTATTTTCAGGCCACCAACTCAATCTCTGCCCAAAGATATATTCTAATGTCATAATGCTTTAAAGAATATTGTCACTTGTAAATTGGTGTAACCACTATGGAACACAGTGTGGAGGGTCAGGAAAAATTAAAAATAGAATTACCATGTGATCCAGCATTCCCAATCCTGGGTATATATCCAAAGGAAATGAAATCACTGTCTCAAAGAGATGTCTGCACACCCACGTTCATTGCAGCATTATTCACAATAACTGGGGCATGAAAACAATCTAAGTGTTTGTCAGTGGACGAATGAATAAAAAAAAATGTGATATATATGTGGAATATTATTCAGCCATAAAACGATGGAAATCCTGTCATTTATGACAACATGCGTGGACCCTGAGGATATTGTGCTAACTGAAATAAGTTAGACAAAGACAAAGGCGGTATGATCTCACTTATACATGGAATCTAAAATAAAAGCCAAACTCATAGAAGCAGAGAGTCAAAGAGTGATTACCACAGGCTGGGGGGTAGGGGAAATTGGAGGATGTTGACAAAGTGGTATAAACTTCCAGTGATAAGATAAATAAGATCTGAGAATCTGCTGTTCAGCATGGTAACGATATACTGTATTATATACTTAAAAGTTGCTAAAAAAGTAAATCTTAAATATTTTCACCACACATGTACAAAGGCAATTGCATGAGACGATAAGGTATTAACTGACCTTATTGTGGTGATCATTTCATAATACATACATATGTTAAATGATCATGTTGTACATCTTAACCTTATATCATATTATATGTCAGTTATTTGTCAATAAAGCTGAAAGAAAATATTATCACAGTGGCCAAGAAACGTTTTTGAAGGTACCCTTCATTTCTCACCACTATTTGATTTTCAATCCAAGATGGAACTTTTTTAAGTGGATAATTTACCTCTTAAAATAGCTGTTTTTAAGAAATCAAATTTCAGGGGCACCTGGGTGGCTCAGTCGATTAAGTGTCCGACTTCAACTTACTCAGGTCATGATTTTGTGGTTTGTGGGTTCGAGCCCTGTGTCGGGCTCTGTGCTAACAGCTTGGAGTCTGGAGCCTACTTTGGATTCTGTGTCTCCTTCTCTCTCTCTCCCTCCCCTTCCCCTGCTAGCTCTCTCTCTCTGTCTCTCTCTCTCAAAAATAAATAAACAGTAAAAAAAAAAAAAAAAAAAAAAAAGAAGAAATCAAAATGCACAAGAATCACCTTGGGAAATGCAGATTCCCAGGTGCTGCCTTACAGAGTCAGAACTCACTGCCTCTGGGGTGGGGGAAATGAGCCCTCCATGCCTTCCCTTTCCCACCATTGCAAGTGGTTTCAGTGTAGGTGATTCATAAAGGCCACAGTTGGAAAACATTGTCAGGAGACAAAACAGTTTATTTCAAAGGGTCACTGAGTCTTTTCCACAGATGCACATGTCAGTGCCCTGACATTTGATGGAACGATGGAGTTGTTTTTCATACTTCTTCTCTCACTCGATTAATGGGCAATTTCCAGAACTTTCCATGTGACTATTCTCAAACTCTGGCAGGCTGGCTTGGCACAAGACCTCCCAGTTCCAAAAGCAACACAGGCTGTGGGAATACAAGAATGAGCAGAGTGGCAGGGGAGGCTGAGAGGCACAGTTTCAGGCTACTTCCAAAGCCGCGTGTGAGTCAGCACCTGCCCCACCGTGTAGCCCTGATGCCCACCTCCTCCCCCACAAGCGTTTTTCATCCTCAGGAAGTTCCGGAAAACTTCACAACTCAAAATCCGAGATCGCAAGTAGAAAGCAATTTTACCTCGTGAAATCAAAGACAAATACAAAAATAAAACAAACAAACAAAAATACTAGGTCATTTCCAGTCAGATGTACTGAAAGGAGGATTTAAAATAACACCGTAGCCTTAAAAAAATGCAGTTGTAAAGCATACCTAAGGAGGGAAGCTTGGTTTTTAAGAACTCTCATTGTCTGGCTTCCTCTCAGAGACCTAGAATTTACCATCCAAAAAAAGTCATTTATGCCCCTCTGGCTCAGTTTCTTATCCGTGCAATGGGACACAAGGATTATTTCCTTCTTAAATGATGCACAGGAATGTCCCGTGAAATGATTAGGCAGATCTAAGCCTTTCAAAACAACATTCTTGTGATTTTCTTGTGCAAATGAGAGAATTTACCCCTAGTTCATTAGTGCCTTTGGTCAGACAGAAAGAGAGAGAGAGAGAGAGAGAGAGAGAGAGTCAGAGAGAGGGAGAAGGAAACTTTTTGGGCAAGCCATTATAAATGCCAATGAATATCAGCACCTTACTGAAAACTAAGTAAATAAAAAGAATTTCTCAGCAGCCCCAGCATGCTTCAGTAAAGAATCTCTGCAGATTGAAGTGATTTATTGTCAGACAATTCACCTAGAGACATTTTCCTCCAATTGCTAAAGGTCTGGCAAAGAAGAATCTTTAATGACATATTCAACAGAAGATATCTTGGAAGGTCCTCTTAGTTCCTCTTTGGGATCCAACAAGGGGACAAAGTTAGAAACTGGGAAGCATTTGGCTGGCTCCTCATCAGAAAAAGAGATATTTAATCCCATCTAGTATTACATGCAGCTTTGCTCAAAATAAAGCAGCTGCTTGGGAACTGATTTCAGCCCCTTCCTGCTTAAGCAGATCCATTTTTGTGTGTGTGTGTCTTCTTCAGCTGAATCTGACTTGTCAGGCTGAGAACATATGTGTGTGCCATTCTAGAAAGAATGCACATTTATTTTCCTCCCATTTAATGTTTGAACATGATCACAGTCACCAGATGGGTCAGAAAAACAATGACAGCATGGTATAAATCTTCAGAGGGTTTATCAATCTGATTGAATTGAGAAGATAAAGTGGATTTTGCTAGGAATCCAATAAACTCTCTTCACCACAAAGAATAATAAGGCTTTGTGCCAATTTTCTCCTTTATTACCATCTCTGCCCTTTTGCTTTTTATTCTCTTTTCTGTTTCACTTCCTTCATATTATAAGGCTCATTTTACTCTCTAAAGATGTTAGGTGAACCTCAGTTCTTCTGGACTAATTAATCAAAGAAATTGGAGAGAGCATGTTGGCAGTAGAAATAGTACAGGGCTTAAAACTGGACAGACAGGAGTTTGAATATGGGCTTTCTCCACCCCACTGTGTGGTCCTTGAGGCTCAGTGTCCCTACCTAAAAAAATGAGGCTAACCTTTCCAGCGGTTGTGAGTTCTAGAGATTATGGGTGTATGCAGGTGCGTGATTTCTGGCCCAATAAAGACTGACTATTATTACCTTGGACACTCAAGGCCAAATTTGTTAGCTGGAAGTTCATTCTTTTTTTAAGGGGGTAGGAATTGTTACCAAGAGGAGAGGAGCATTCCTTACCAAAGATCTTTAATAGCACCATGGGATACAACCTGTATCCTCTGATTTTGCGGTGGCCCTGACTGTGGGAATGGCTGTCCAGCTCAGTGATTTTTGTTTCCTAAGCATTGAAACATTCAATGTGCTATCGTGCACCAATTGGGAGATGACAGTTCCTAGTTCTACACGCAGCGATGGGCAAAATCAAACTCCGGGACTCTATTGCTCTCTGACGTGATGCTTGGCAATATCTGGATTTAAAAATATAAATGGTTAGATTCTGTTGGAACTTACTGGAGGTCCTGGTGGCCTTACTCCCCACCATAATTAGCAGTTGGAAATTTGCAGCATTAACCTACAGAAGACATCTGAGGTTAGGAGGCTGTCATTTTGGCTCATGAACTTAATAGCTGGTAGATAAAAGATTTCACATAGGTCACTGTTCCTTGTGGTTACTTTCACCGGGGAAGGTAGGCTCCTTTCTGAAAATGACTTAGAAAACAAGAGAGGTTATTAGAAAACAAACAAGGTTATTTTTATGGTCGCATTTTAAGATTTCATAGTCAAGTGAAAAAAAACCTCTTTGAGGAGGGGCAGTTTGAACTGAGCCCATGTGAGGAAGCCAGCCATGCAAAGATTGGACAGGAACATTCCAGGCAGAGTACTCATGGGCTGCAGATAACCTGAGGTGGGAATAGATTGGTGGCTGAGTGACAATAAGAAAGCCAGTATAGCTGGGATGGAGGGAATAAAGGGAGAAAGGCATGGGGTGATGGGGGTTAGGGAACAGAACATGGGAGCAGGTGGGGCCAAGCAAGCTCTTGAAGCTGGCAGGTCGCCAGTGGGTATCTTTAGTCAGATAAGGAAATGACTGGCAGAGAGTAGATTCAGGGGGAGGCGTGCATAAAATCGGGAGCCCAGGTAGGGGGCTGTTGCAATAGTACAGGTAGGAGATATTAGGAGATATCAGTGTCCTGTACCAGGGAGTGGCCGCAGAGATAGAGACAAATGAACGGATCCAGGATACATTCTGGAAGTAGCCTTTGAAGAGAATGTGCTGATGGTTTGGGGCACCTGGGTGGCTCCGTCGGTTGACCGTCCGACTGTTGGTTTCAGCTGAGGTCATGATCTCACAGTTTATGGGTGCGAGTCCCACGTCGGGCTCTGTGCTGGCAGTGTGGAGCCTGCTTGGGATTCTCTCTCCCTCTCTCTCTGCCCCTCCCCTGCTCACTCATGCTCCCTCTCTTTCAAAAATGAATAAATAAACCTTTAAAAAATTAAAACAAACAAAAAGAATTGTGCTGATGCGTTGGCTGTTGAGAGCAGAAGGGATGAGGCAAAGAGCGAAATCAAGGATGACCCCTTGGTTTTCAGTTTATTCAAACATTTGGCATTGGGTGCTGATGCCGAGCTGGGAGGTGGGCCCAGCACAGGTCTTGGCAATCAAAACCACAGATGTTGTTTGGGCTGTGCTAAGACCCAAGCGATGGTCTTTAGAGTTTGATCTGAATCAACAGTGTATTTAGTGAAAGGACAAGAAGTAAGTTCACCCTCATAAAGGCCAAATTACTGAAGGTCATGTGCAAAGAGAAGCCTAAACCATGGAGAAGACCTAATGTGACTCTGAAATGTGATTTAGAACCTGCCAGCTTTGCTTCTTTCCACACCTCTCAGCTGCTCCTTTTGGATGCCTCCTTCCCATTGTGTTTCCCTGGGCCATGCCTAGAGAGAGCACAATGTTCTCTTTTCTCTCTTCCTGCTGGGCTTTGTCCTTGTAGCCTCCACTAGTTTTCGGTGCCTAGCAAATGGCTGGCACTGAGCTGGTGGTCACAGAGTGTCTTTTAAAAAATATTTTATGTTTATTCATTTCCTGAAAGAGAGAGAGAGAGAGAGAGAGTGAGCGAGAGAGGGGCAGAGAGAGAGAGGGAGATACAGAATCTGAAGCAGGCTCCAGGCTCTGAGCTGCCAGCACTGAGCCCGATGCGGGGCTTGAACTCACAGACCACGAGATCATGACCTTACCAAAGTCAAATGCTTAACTGACTGAGCCACCCAGGCACCCTTTGTTTTTGTTTTTAATTTTTTTATGTGTCTTTTAAATGAATGAGAGAATGAATGAAAGTGTGCTGAGAGGCCTAGGTCTCCACTGCTCATTCCAGGCTGTCATTTGAGAGTGGGGGACATTGAATTGAAGGTAGATGTCAGCATCAGCTTCTGATTTGGACTTCTATTCATGGCACAGAGTTTTTATCTTCCACTCGCATTTTGGTAAGTGGCTGTTAATTCTGCTGTACCTAAATTCTTGCCTCGTTAACCTAGCCACACTTCCAGGCTCTCGAGGACAGGAGCCCATCGAGTTCTTACCAGGTCCCTGTCCTGCCTACAGTCCATCTTTTCATGCTCCCTTGAGCCCATGCTTGTGATGAAGCTATGGCCATTTTCCTGAAAAATATTACCTGCTCCCAGGTCTCTGTTTCTGAGCCCTCTGGCCTATCAGGTCAGTCCATCCTTCCTTTTGGGACCTGCCCTGAGATAGCTCTTTGCTAGTGTTCCTATTTGCTGCCCATCACTGTTTGGTTTAACCACATGCTACTTAACCATAAGCCACCGCAAGCCCTAACCGCACCTCGACGATGTGCTGCCTCAGGGAACATAGCCAGTTCAACTGACAGGCACCTTCAACTCTCCAGCCACAGCTATCATTCTTCAATCTGGCCAAGTCGTTAGACAACTGACATAATCAAACAAAACACAGAGAGGAGAACATAAAACCTCTTACTGGTATAAGGAAAAGTAGCAGGCAGTGGACAGTCACATGGCTCCAGAAAGTCACATGTGATAAGGTATTTTGGAGGGAGAGAGAGAGAGAGAGAGGGAGGGAGAGAGGGAGAGAGAGAGAACACAAGTAACCTGACACATCTATCTACGAATACTTCTGCTTTTCAGTTGTTAAGTCCATTCATTCTCTTAGGAGAAAATTTAAGCTTTGCCACACTGTCATAGGTCAACAAACTCTGATTAAACTCTTACTAAAGGGCTGAATGTGTGCTAGGAACTACAGGCACCAGTTTCCATCCATTCACTTGTTTAACAGGCAGAAATGAACCCCTACTATGAACCCATCTTTGAACATCTTTGGCCAAGATAAATTTCTGCGGTTCCCTCTCTTCTAGGAACTTGTAGGGAATGACAGATACATTCCTTGGTGGCCCCTTTTCACCCACGATACGATTCAAATCTAAAAGCTCTAAACGCTAAAATAAGTGTAAGGAAGTCCAACAAAGTACTGATTTTCTCCTGTGATGATGGTTTCAACACGTTGGTTAAAGTAAATATCAATCATCAAAATATTTCCTCCTTTTTTTTCATTTTTGTTGTTGCTGTTGACTCTTTCGCTGAGGTCACACTCAGATTTCCTGGTTGGTAATCCTGCACTGCTCATAGTTAATGGGAGCAATGGACAGGTGCACAGATTTGAATAAATAATTGCTACATAAAGAGCTACACCCTACAATAGAAGTGTATCCAGAGTAACGAACAGGGAAGTAAACACAGTTCTGTGTGAACAGAGCACTCCCTACCCCTCCCGTCTTTTTTGCCTTTGCATTCATATTCAGGGGAAATTATTTCCAGATTCAGGGCAAAATGGAATGTATGAATGTAAATCACAGTTCTTACAAAAAAGTAAGGTAACATATGGCTGTTTAGGTTTTGGTGTGAGATGAAGAAGCCAACTCAGAAATATCCACCTGTACTTTCGAAGCTTTGTAGGTCTTGTTACTGCAAACTTAAGGTGTGAATTGAGTGCACTGTGTCTGAAATTAAAGTTTAGGAGAATGGCTAGCTCAAAAGCTTCTTATGCTTCCTTTTTCCTCATTGCTAAGTTTTAGCTTGCACAACTTGTTCAAAGGATAGCATCAAAGGATCGTTTTATCAGTTAGTTTAGGGTAATAGACTGGGGTCGAACTCTAGTCAGTAAAGGGAAACTTTTCAGACTTGGAGTTAAAGTTCAATCTGTTATTCTTGGCAAATGGCCTGAGAGGGAAATAGAATTCATGGAGGAGGCCTGTTGGCTGGACAGCTATCTGATCCAACAGTTGCTATGAACAGATCACAGAATGGAATCATCAAATGAATGTTCACGCACTACTGACAGCATGGAAATATTTCCTTTTCCTTGCATATCTGTTTCTTTAAGTGCTGTTCTTAGTGCTCCTTCAATATAGCAAGATTTCAGTCAGTGTGAGTGAAAGAATAAACGTCTCCATGTGGATTCAATTCTGGTGTTCATTAGGTTACAGCAATCAGGAATGTATTTGCCCTGGGACTCATGTTTCTGCTTCATGTTGAAGGTGATTACTTGGCATTCAGATCAGATTGGTAATGATTTCTTCCTCTCTGATGTCCAAAGACAAGAGGGAATTCGTGTCTGGTGCCACTTGTGAAACGATTGAGAACAGTGGTCAGCTGAGGTGGTGACAGAAGGCTCATCCTGGGTCTAATCAGTAGTATTCCCTGCTCTTGTTGTCTTAGTACCAACAAGAAGGAGGGGGTCACAGGGATAGAAAGAAAGGGAGAGAGAGGTAAGAAATTGCATAATGAGGGTCTAAGGACGATGCAATGGATGGGCATGTTCCTACTTCACCACCCATGGGCATTGTCTTCTGCTATTGAAAGGAAATCGTTGCTGGACACAAACCATTGCTCCTGAGTCCAGGCCATGCCCAGTTTGCTGTTCCAGTGGACCCCAGCCAGCCTGTGTGCACATGAAAGGCATACTGGGGAATGGAGGCTGGTCTGTGTCTAAAGAGTGACACCACTTCTAAGCCTGTGGTCTCCCCTTGTCCAGTCACCTTGTCTGGGGTCCAGTGACCTTTCTGTACTTTGTGTCTTATGCTGCCAAACCCAGAGAAGCTTTCTGGTGTCTGGTAAAAGTTTTGCTCTTCCCCCATTGTCCCCTTGGCAAAAACAAACGTGTTCTCCCTGATTTATTACTTAGACACAGCCATCATTTTGAAAGTATTCCCTCACCAGTATCACTTTTCCTCCATCATCCCGTAGGGCTTATAGGGGAAGATTAAGACTGAAAGTGTCAGTGCCAATACAGACATGTCCTGAGATGATAAGCCTATTCAGAGGCAAGATACTTTAAAAAATATAAATGAAAAGGTCACAAATATGATTGAAATCCAATTGGTGAAACACATAATGATAATAAACGTGAACACCCATAGAGCAATGCCCAGTACTGTTTGAGGGCTTTGCTTGTATTAACTCACTTAATCCTCACAATAACTCTGTCATTTTGGTGCAATTTACTGTCTCAATTTTTTTTAGGTGTTTTTTTTTATTTTAAACTTAAATTTTTTTTTTTAATGTTTAGGGAGACAGAGAGAGAGAGAGAGAGAGAGAGAGAGAGAGAGAGAGAGAGAAAGTGGGGGAGGGGCAGATAGAGAGAGGGAGACACAGAATCCAAAGCAGACTCCAGGCTCTCAGCTGCCAGCGCAGAGCCTGATGCAGGGCTCTAACCCACGAACTGTGAGATCCCAGACCTGAGCCGAAGTTGGTCACTTAACTGACTGAGCCACCCAGGTACCCCGTTATTGTCTCCATTTTTAACAGATGAAGAAACTGAGGCACAGAGATGTTAAGCATTTAGTCACACAATTGATAAGTCCCAGACCTGGATCATAGTTTGTGTACTTAACCAGGACAAGACAGGAGTGTAACATACCAGTCAAAACAAGAGGACGCTCTGCAAATAGGAAAACCATGTGGATTTGGATTGAGAGGGCTCTGCTGCTGGACAAGTCACTGAGCTAATTTGAGTCTCAGTGTCCTCAGTAGAACACAGAGATAATGCACCTGCTTCACAAAGCTTTGTGTTAAGGAAGACTTTCATGGGAAGACACCTAACTATAGGTCTGGGGCAGAATGAACGTTCAATGGTGTTTTCTTCTTCCCTCCTATATCCACCCAAGTCCCTGTCTAGCAGGCTCAGTCTTCAGGTATATTGCTGCATGACGGAGGTAATATCAGTGTCTGCTAATAATAATAACTAAGTGGAATTTGTAATTTATTGAAAAATATTGAGCGTTGTGACTTCTACAACAATGGCTCCCCATAGATATCCATGATGTAACCCTCAGAACCTGTGAATTTATTAGCATTATATGGCAAAGGAGACACTGCAGATGGAAGAAAGGTTGCTAATCTTTAAGTCGGGAGATTGTTCTGGGTTATTCTGCTTGGCCCAATGTAATCACATGGACCCTTAAAGGTGGAAGAGGAAGGCAGAAGAGTCAGGGAGAAATGCAGTGGAAGAAGAGACCGTAACCATCATTACTGGCTTTGAAGATGAAGGGGGTCATGAACCAGGGAATGCAGATGGCTTCTAGAGGCTGGGGATGGCCCGGCGCTCACAGCTGGCAAACAAGCAGGGCCTCAGTCTTATCATCACAAGACACTGGGTTTGGCCAACAACCTGAGTGAACTTGAAAGTGGCTTCATCCCCACAGCCTTCTGAAAGGAAGGCAGTGCTGCAGACACCTTGATTTCTGCCTGTGAGACTACGCTGAGGGCTCCAGCTGAGCCATGGTGTTCCCGGACCTCGGACCTGCACAACTGTGACATAATGAATGCGGTTTGAAACTGCTAACGTTGTGGGAATGTGTTACTATGGCAGTAGAAACCTAATACAAACATCTAGTTTGTCCCAAGAACCCAGCCAGGTCCTGGGAACGAAGCTCCGAGCTGCATAGATTGCTATCGGTGCAATGGGCTCACCCAAGTCCAGATATTGGCAGAGGCCATTTCTTTTTCAATCCTGTTTGCCAATTGTCCCTAAAGCAAATTGCTTGCTGGTGTGAGCCTCAGTCTGCAGCTGTCAGACAGTCATAATCACACAGGGTTTTTCTCTGGAACTGAGGTGTAAACACTTGTGAGCTGTTTTCCATATAGTCCTTGGGTGACCTGTGGAAACTCAACTTCCTCCTAACGCTCAAATGGCTGTCTCCTCCCAAGACATGGCTGTGCCCCTGTGCTCACAGATGTGGTTTGGAAAGACACTGCCTCCAGCTCAGGGGGAGCACTTATTTGATGGGATAATTAGATTAGCTGCCCAAATTAGTTTTTAGGAAATATCCCCATGTGTGTCTTTTTTGACTGTGGCCCCTTTTGTAATTCTTTAGACAATGGTAATTATCAGATGAAGGAAAGAATTAAAATGGAAAGACAACAAAAGAGTTCTCACTGTACTGATCTCAGACAAATTTGAGATCATCAGACAATTGGTTGCAACAAACCAAGGTCACATACAAACAAACGCAATTATCTAAAAATACAAAATACTGCCCTCAGCAAACAACCTTAAGAACTGAACAAATATTTAGATTTGCCAGCATCTGTTGAAAATCTGTACGAAATGTCTCCAATAAACTGAACAATGCTTAAGAAACACTTGGGCTAAATAACCTGGAAAGAAATTATTCATATTTACTAAAGAATTACCTAAATCAAAGCCACACATGCCGGAATATAATCCTATCTGGAGAATTTATCTCCTGGGATAAGCTTTTCCTGACCATCTTGTCTGATTTATTACACTAGTAATTCTCACTTCATCCTATTTATTTTCTTTAGAGTACTTAACAGTGTTTGGCACTATCTTCTTTAAGTGGTTCACTCAGTCTCTCTGTCTCTCTTTCTAGAATGTGACCTCTATAAGGACAGGGGCTTGTTTTTCAGTTTTTCAGAAGTCTTTCGTGCATCTGTACTTACGGTGATTTTCCTCTAGAGAACCCTCAACCTTCTTCCGCCATGTATTCTCAAGGAAGTTGAATCTATCTTGGACTCCAGTCTTGAAACATAGGCAGGCACAGCTCAAACCAATCCGCATATTCCATCCAGCTGGCTAGAAAGCTTGGTGTCATGGGCACACAACTGAAGTCATACCTACCAGGATTAATGTGATCGAATTCTCGGACTTTTGTTTGAGCTTTTCCACTTGAGTCATAAGCTTGAGAGGGTGAGGGGGCTGGCATAGCTATTGCCATTCTACCTCCACACTGAGTTTCTCAGAATGAATGAAAGGCTGAGTCCAGAGAAAGGGAATCCTGATGGCATAACTCGGGTCCCAAATCCTGTCATGTCAAATTCGGCACAAACGTGGAGTTTTTACTTAAATGCACCAATGAAGATTTTTCTCAAAATAAAGAGCCTCAAGCTGAATTTTAACTGATAATTTCAATAAGCCAGAGAAGCATAAAGTGCTGTGGAGTAATGCTGTCGTTAATCTGGGCACAACATTTCTACAACTGCAACTGAAAAATCACGTGTGTATATGTGCTGGTAGGGGTGTCACTCAGCCACTTATCATCCTGTCTCTTGGGATCCAATACATTTAGAAAAACCAAGACAGGAGAAACAATATAGTATATTTACTACTGCCTAAAATGGCAAGTGAAATCTATGATTTAGGGCTTTTGAAACCAAATAGCATTTCTGTTGTTCTCAAGTTGGAAGCTTTAAACTAGTTGGGTAAACTTTCTGCTGTACAAATTGAATATCAATGGCCTGAAAGCAAATTATTGATGAGGTGGATTAGTTTGAGTTCACATGATATTTTACTTTTTTTGTTATTATTTTCCTATGTAATCAAGTAACTATGGAATGGCCAATGGATGTACTTTACAAAAGCAAGAAGCCCTGAACATAGTTACTTAAAGAGTATTCCCTTTAGGAAGAATGGCTGACTGATGTATTGTCATGAGAGACAAGATGGCTGTCCTGCTGGGTACATTGGTGAGTAGAGGGTGTAGTAATCTGACTAGAGCTATATTTCAACCTGTGGTTCAGTGATTTGTTTCTATTCAAGACTTTAATGTGAAGATGAAGGGGAAAGAGGTGGAATGGTCTGTCTAGAGAGTTATGGAGAGGCAAAAGAACAGACTTGCAGGAAGAATCTTAATACACTGAGAAGAAAGCCGAGAATTAATCATCGGTCCTACTATTGAGCACCCACTGAGCACATACTGAAGTTTTAGGTGTTTATTAGTGGGGACTTTTTGGGGAACAACAGAAATTATTTGAAAGATTAGGCCTTGATAATCTCAAAAAACTCATAAAAAAGAGAAATGCTAAGAGACATTGTAAGAACAGACATTAAGGATATACATCCAAAGTATGTCCTCAGCTCCATGCTTCAGTTCTGAGGGAAGATCTTGGCAAACACCACAGAATATACCACAAGTACCTTCAGCAAATTCCAAAATTACTTCATGTAAGATGCATGTGTGACCAAAGGGAAAGGTTAAGGTTTCAGAGGGCTGGCTAAGTACCTGGCAAGTGTTGGAGACCTGGGCCCAGGAAGACCAGTGATTCTTTGCCATTTGGATCAAACACCTTAGTGAGAGAGGAAAAAAAAAATGAAATCTAGTACATCAGAAGTCAAAATATCAAGACTGACTCAACACTGAGCTAGTAAATAGCACACCTAAAGTCCTCTGATTCCCTACATATGATATGAGTTAAATGGCTCTAACTTCAAAGGAGGGAAGCCTAAAGTGGGGGTTGCTGTGGAAAATGTGCCATCTACCATCAGATCCCAGGCTTGGTCAACAGAAGACTGACAGATAAAGGACAGTTCCTATGGAGAGAGTAGAGAGATGTGCCAAGGCAGACAGCCTAACTAAATCTAACAATGGATAAGAGGAAATGTGGGTGAGTGGGTGGGTGGATGGGTGTGAGTAATTGGGAGAGGTGCAGGGAAGTAGGTAGTCCCAGGAAGGTAGAATACAGGAGTCCAGAAGTGGGACCTTGGCTCATACAAGGCAAAATACTTTTTTCCTTAAAAGTTGGAATAGGGGGTAAGGCATTAAGAACCAATGTCAAATGTAGAACTGGATAAACAAGATTTCTAGACCTCAAGCACCAGAATGTGATGATATTGGGCCGGCAGGAACCTCCTGTGGTGGAGTCTTGGTTCTGCACTCCTTTAAGCCTAGAGTGAAGTTCAGCCTGCAGCGGACAGCTGTGAAATCCCAGATCTGGAGATCGGCAGGCCACGTAGGTAAATAGGACATAGAACCTCATTAAAGATCTGTGCTCCTCAAATTTCTGTTCTTGGCCATTCTCTCTTCACTCTCCCTGGATGGTTTCACCTTCCAGCTACATACTGGAACTTTCCTCAGCTCTTTATCTCAATTATTTATCATTTGTCTATCATCTATCTATCTACTGCATGTTAAGAATTGCTCTCAAATGTCCCTGGGATATTTTTGGGCTCAACAGCATGAGACATAACTATGTAACCCCAGGAGATTGGGAAGCTATCTTGAAAGACTACCTTACTGGAGTTCAATGATTCATGTGATCCCATTGCACTCATCCATCCATCCATCCATCCATTCATCTGTCCGTCCAAAACTTATTTACTTCTGTCCATCCAAAACTTATTTACTTAATAGAACAGATGAAATCCCTACTTTCATGGAACTTACAGTCTAGAACTCAGGTTCATCGAATCTCATAGACATTTCAGATTCAGTGCATTCATGTCACATACGTGAGAAAACATTATTTGTTGTGTTGCATGGTTGGTCTGAAATGTTGCACATTTTGATGACTTTTTACAAACAAACAACTGTATGATCCAAGAAAGTAGCATGGTAAAGATCTTCAGTGGTTTCCAGGGCTTTATCCAACCAAGCTGCTACACTGTAACACCTTCCAAACAGTCCATCGATTGGTGATGCACAAGTTAAGAAAGCAACAATAGGAAAATAAGTTAATGTTTCTTATTAGAGATATATGTTTCTTATGGAAAATATAAATAGCCAAAAATAATAAAATCACCTATAATCCTACTATCTAGAGATACTCACTGCTAATTATCCAAAGTATTGCTTTCCGGTTTTTAGACATGTACATAACTACCCTACACTGTTTCATGTTTTTCTTTTTATACATTATGTCACAAATTATCTTTCTGTAGTATAACTTTAGTGGCTATCCACAGTCCCATCTCATAGACGTACTGTAATTTATATAATTAGTCTCATATTACTTGAATATAGGTTGTCCCCAATATTTTCAGTGTTCGTTTCAACAAACATCTTGTAAAGATACCTTTGTGTCCATTTCTTCTGGAACAAATACTTAAAAGAATTTATGGCTCAAAAGATATGCAAAACTTTCAATGCTTTTGTTATATATATTATCAAATTTCACTCCAGAAAGCTTTTATGCCCAAATTTGCAATAAACAATTGTGATCAATTCCTTATTATACTATGAACCTGACTATATAAACTCTCCTGATAAGTGAAAGCAATTGGATTGACTATTAAACCTTCTGCTTTCCTTTGTTTGCATGTACCCTTTTCCTGGCAAATGAAATAAGAGTATTTCATATTCAGAACAATTACTTGAAATTCTGGTGGTTAGGTCCTACTAGACCATGTGTAATGGTGTCTTAGATAAAACTATTTTCAAAAATGGATTTAAATATGTTAAATGTATCAAGTGGCTGGAATCCTGAAATCAGGTTAACCTCATGTTGATTGCACTTCTGGGTTGTAGTGGAAAATGGAGAACTTTGGGGCCTTTATGAATGCATGTTTTCATAGCAGTTCTGGCTACAAGAAGCTTTATTTCCTTAGGCATCTAGAGAGCAAACAGATGAAACCAGTGGTACTCCCCAACCCCTCATTGTTCTTGAGCCGTGTTAAAGTCAGAATTTCTTGAAACTTCAGAAAGTGGGTTATGGCATCTCTTTTCTTACTTTTGTTCTTTTATTTATTTATTTTGAGAGAAAGAGACAGAAAATGTGACCGGGGTGGGGGGGGGGGAGGGCAGAGAGAAAGAGAGAGAGAGAGAGAGAAAGAGAGAGAGAGACAGAGAGAGACAATCCAAAGCAGGATCCGCACTGTCAGCACAGAACCTTGAACCCATGAACCATGAAATCATGACCTGAGCTGAAATCAGGAGTCACACTGCTCCACCCAGGTGCACCCTACCTTTTGTTTTAAATTCCTTCTGGCACAGTTTTACATAGTCTTCCTAATTTCTAAAGACTGCTATCCTCAGAGCAGATCTGTAACTTCTTGCCTGGAGAAAGCTCACCGTTTGGTGGGGATGTGTGGTAGTTTAAAGAGCCATAGATTCTTTGCTGCTCCTCCCATTAGGAAGTGGAGTCTGTTTCTGCTCCTCTAGAATTTGGGATGGTCTTGTGACCTGCTTTGATCAACGATAAGTGAAGGAAGTGATACTGAACAGATTCTTGATCTGGCCCTTTAACAAGTCAAGCAACTTGGAGGGAGGCTGCCATGTTGCAGGGAGGCTCTGGAGAGGCTGCTGAGTGACAAACCAGCAGGTGGAGAGAGGACTTGGCCAATGAGAGGCCATCCCTGATGTCCAGGCTCCAGGTGTGCTCCCAGAGGGACACTGCTGCGTGAGTGACCTCAGTCAGCTGTTACTACATCTATGGAGTAGAACTGCCCAGCTGAACCCAGTTGGCCCAGAACATCATGAAAAAATTTTTTTCTAAAATGTTGCTTTAGGCTAGTAAGTTTTGGGATGGCGTGGTATGCGCGAGTAAATAACTGAAACAGAGGAACGAATGTACAATTTCATTTCATAGTACTATCGGTTATAAAGAAATAAGTTGTAGAACATAATTGGGTATCAACAATTATCTGGGAAAGTCAGAAAAGTCTTCCTTGGAGGAATGATACTTGACTTGAATTTTGAGGAATGAATCAGGGTTTCTGGACAAAGAAGAGGGAAATAATCCCATCCATTTTTGATGGAATGAACAGCCCCAAAGAAGAATTGGAGGCTTGGAAGAATGGGACATCTTCAAGGGACCTGATAACTTGATATTGACAAGGGTTTAATCTGATGGTCTAGACAACACCTCTGCAAAATTAGGAGGAGGAATAATAACAGTAATCTCACACTTCTCTTTCTTTCGTATCCTTCCATCAGGGGAAAAGACCCTAGAGTTGAGGCATTTCACCTACTCACATTTTACAGGGCCGAACATTTTCTCAAGTATTAATGAGACAAAAGGAACTGCTTTTGTTGAAAGGCAGTGTCTGATCCTCATTTACTAGTCTAGCTAAATGATTAATTCATTCCAGAAACAAAAACAAAGACACAGCCATATTATAAACATGAATTCCTCAAGAAACCCGTCAATGGACCACCTAGGAGGCTCTCGGGGACCACCAGTCAGGATTGGTCTGGGCAAGATGATGACGTGGTTGGAGTTTATCTTGGTGTTCCCGGCCTCCCATCTCTGTGTCTTCAATTCGGTGTCTCGGTAGCACCAGGATCTCATCTTCCTATGAAAATCTGCTTCCCAGAAAGGCTCAGATGCATGTGTTCTTACTTAGAAGCATGACCCCAACAAGAGGGGTATTGCCTCTCCCCCAGAGGGATGTCCATTGTAGTTGTTAGAAGATGAGGATTTAAGCTAAAGGGATGATTCTGTGATGGTAGGCTTTTTTTTTTTTTTAAGTAAGCAATTTAGTGTGAAAGAATTTGGAGTTGGGGTAAGGAGACAGAACATGCTGCCTTCTCAGTTTTTCTGTAATCACATCCTTTTAAGAGACTGCCTTTGTCTCTTATAGTTGATCCATTCACAAAGTTATCAAAAGAAATAGGCTAGAGTCAAGCACAAAGCTAAGTGCTCTGCAGAATGCAATCGTTAAAAATAGTCCCTGACTTCAAGGAGCTCATAGCCTAGTAAATGAGGTAACAATTGATAATGCATGACAATAAAGCAAGGCAGAATAATAAAGACATATACAAAGTACTATATGGGACCATTGCCTCCTGCCCCCCCCCCCAACCAAGAAAAAAAAAATGTTTATTTCTAAAAGGCGTAAGTCACCAGAGTGGAATAGTGGTCAGGGCAGGAGGAGGGCAATGTGTGGTTGGTATTTTTAGCCTTACATAGGAATCATTAGAAAGTTAAATTACTTCGTGAATTAATAACCTAGTGAATGACTGGTGTGCCGGAGCTTAAGGTAAGTGGAGGCATGGGGTGGGAAGTGGTATAGGGATCATGCTTTAATTCCAGATCTAAGGGGAGGCATTGAAGCTCTCTTGTTCATTTGTGGGGCAGAATGTGTTGCTGGGTCCCATGATATAATACACATTCAAGATAGTTTCTCTGATATTGTGAAGGGTGAGGCCAGAAAGGAAAGAGACTGCAGACAAGGACACACATGAAGATTTATCTGTTTATTTATCCATTTATTCAACAGAAGTTGCATCAGTATCTACTCTTTGCCAGACTACAATAACCCATGTAAAAGAATGTGAGATATGGAGTGAGCTAGAAAGATGGCTGTAGGGTTTTAAAGTAGGGGATGGGATCATCCTTCTGTATCTTCTCTGTGGTATTTTTCTCAAAAGCAGGGCATGGCCCTTCCACCATTGTCCAAGTTGGCTGTCTACATATAGCTGCTGGCTGGTTGTAAAAAGAAGGGGCATGGGTAATGATAGAGCTCTGGGAGGGGCCTTTGGTCCCTGGATGGGAGTGGAGACTTTGAATCCAGAGCTTCTTTCCTGAAGTCCAGAGGGAGCAGAAGCTTCTATGTACCTTTTCATCTCACTCAAGCCTCTTTCCTAATAAGACCCTGCTGATTTTCTCTGAATGTTTTGTTACCAGGACAGTCTTTCTCTGCAGACTTATAGGGGCCTGGGATTTGAACAGGGGGCCAGAGAATTAGATTCAATGCTTCTCTGCAAGTTGTAGAGAATACATTTCTAAATATAAAAATTAACCTCAAAATATGTGAGCCACGGATGCAAATGATATCTGCTTCTAGCAGCCTTTGGGAAGTTTTCCTCTTCAAAAGCACTAACCTGGGAATATGGACAAAGAATCAGGATGGTGTTGATGAGTGTGGGTACTCCCGCTACACTAGGGAGAGTATGGAGGTAAGGAGTACGGGAGCGGGGGGCTGAAGGGGGAAAACAGCAGGATGATGCATGCACCCCAAAAAATCTCCAGGGCAATTTGGAATGTTACCACTTTGCATTTATTTCTGTCAAATTGTTTCATTTTCTCTCTTCTCCTCTACTCTCTGATCTCACTTTTCTACTCTTTCTTTAAAATGAATAATACACCTACTAACGTAAGATGTTCAGAATAGGGAAAATTATGGGGGGCAGGTATATATTAAAATTCTGCACTTTCAATTTTTCTGTAAACATAAAAGTGCTCTAAAAAGTTTATTAATAGAAATAAATATTTTTAAATCTAATTTTATAATCTACAATGAAAAAAACCCTGAATAATGCATTCAGATTTTTCTCTATGCAGATTTCTTTATTTTCCTTTAATCAGATTAATGTCCTGTTTAAAGCACACTATGATCTGTTGTGTTCTTTTGCCTCTAGTGGGACTATCTTTATTTTTGAGCAACATCTAGTGGATTTAGGAGAGGAGAGGTTCCTGGGATCAGTTAAACAAAATAGGGGAAGTGATGCCCTTCATGTAAATATTTTATTCCATGGTGCCATTTAGAGAGAATTTTATTACTGTGCTCTAAAATTAAACCTATGGTGTCAGCTGGGAGACAATATCCTCAGTGGCTTAGACTCTATGAGTTTGCAATCAGAGACCCATTGGGACTGTCTCTCCCATGGCCAGAACACATGGGTCTGGGGAGTGGACCTGGGAGTAGATCCTCTTACTAATAACCCAACTGTGATTATTTTGTTTTTCATTTGTTTTGGAGGTCTTGCTTCCAGAGAGCTAAAAGGTTTCATGAGTGCCCACAACAGTGGTTCCATTGAATTGGAAGGTAAGACTACCGCCTGACCATTTTGGGCTCCTTGTGCCACTGAACCGGCCGGGCCAAGAATGCGTTACTCTACTGGCTAGGGGGATTGACATGATTACTAAGGCAAAGTGGGTTGCTACTCACAGCAAGAGCAAGGAGGGGTACGTGGTAGCTGATTCCTGCAGATTATACTTTAAGGTTCTGTTTCTGGCTTTATAGTGATCCAGGTAGATGAGTATATAGGAGAGAAGTCTCATCTGGAAACACAAGTAGAGATTTCCTATGGAAAAAAGGACTGAGTTTCAAATATAGATCTTCTGATCCTCTCAGTTTCCCCTTGGTAGCAAAGGAGCCAGCTACCTGAAATGTTACCCATAAAAGCATCTCCTAGCTGGATAAATAAGGCTGATGTCTCTTTTTGGTCAATGCCATTATTTACCTACTCCATTTTTACGTTAACCTGCTCAAATAATCTTCTGCTAACTGTCTCCCGATAGGATCCTGACTGATACAGTGCTTCATAAGACTCAGAATATAAAATAAGGCTTGGTATAGTGAGATTAACTTTACACAGATAATCCCCAATTCCAACCCCACCATCTGTGACTCACTAACTCAGAATGCACTGATGAGTGACATGACATTTTTGAAAGTTAGAGTCCTCTGGGGTAGATGCGGAAGACGGCATCTGCTCTGGCCTGCCCACAGGTTGAGGTGGGAACTGAACACAACAGTGTATGAGGCAGTGGTTGACCATTTTAAAGAGCTGTACACATTTCAGGAACTATGATCACAAAAGCTGAAGACCATCTAAAATGAAGGCATCGATCTCATCTGTCCGGCTCAGAGATGCTTATTGGTGACTCTGCAGGTAGCTGGCTCATTTGCAGCTAATGGAAACTGAGAGGACCGAGAGGTCCATAGATGAGGCCCAGTGCTTTTTTTAGATAGAAAATCTCTACTCATATTTCCGAATGAACTTCATCTCTTCTAATTGCTACTTCCAAATGTTACCCATGTTCTATTTTAGTCTTGCCCAGTTATGAGAAAAATGTCAACATTATTATCATTGCTATTTTGCTTTTATATTTTAAGTGAAATCTGGTCCTCTTGTGCTCTAAAGGCATTCTGGGTTTGCTTGTTCCAGGGCTTGGATTCTAATTCTATTTCTGTCTCTTGCTAACTGTAAGCCAGTTATTTACCCTTCCTGGTCTCAATTCTCTCATCTGCTAAATGGAAATAATGCTGTTTTACTGCCTGTCTCACAGGGCTTTTTAAAAATATTTCATAAAAAAGTGCTTTGTCAATTCAAAAGTGTTGTAAAGAGTGTTACTATTTTTGTCAGTAGGGTTCATGAATAGTGGGAATCTATGACTGTTTAAAAGGATCCCGTAAGCAGTGTCTGGAAACAGCACCTTATGAATTAGCATTAAAATGTGCTGTTTCAAAGCTTTTCCATTGATGTACATTAAACATATCCGGGTAAAATACGTGGTATTGAATTTCAACAAAGCATTAGTTTCTGGAACAAGATCAGACACTTCAGCATCCTTCCCGGCAGTTTTGATCTCCTGAGTTTATCCTAATACAGCAGCCCCTTGCTCATGTCTGAAAGAGTGATTACATATAAGAGACATTGACGCATTGGGAAAGGAAAGACTGACAAATGAGGACTCAGAGATTCCAGAATCAGGAACAACTGATTCCAAGGTTTTAAATATCAGAGATGTGTATGTTCACAGTGACACGCAGGATAGAGTCATTGAATAGAGTGTGGAAAATACCCCAGACCAAATTGTTTCTCTGATGGACCTCAGAATAAAGTTCACCAACCAGAACGTATTGCCATACGTTTTTCTTTTGGCTACTGTTTTAAGCTGCTTCCAGACACAAGAGGGAAATGGAGAATGGAGTCAATTATCTGCAGAATTCATGCTAACAAGCAGTAAAGGCTCATTATATACTTATTAATTCATACAAAATCAGTTATGTCTGACTTATTTATGTTGGCTGTCTATATTGATTGGATTCATTATATAATTGCTAACCACTTGAAAGATGAAAGGAACAATGTTCACTTAAGAAACAACGAAGACATGATTTGTGTGTGTGCTGCTTTTATTTCCACTGTAAAACTAATCAGATTTAATAAGACAATTGAACCAACTCTTGCCAAAATAACACAATTGAAATACTTAATAGTTATTGAGTCTCAAAATCATATAACAGCCTGTTTCTTGATTGAAAGGGCATATGTTCATACATAGCAATGCTGGCAAATCACCGCTCCCTCATGGTGAATTATTGGCTGTCTATTCAATTGTGAATGTGTGAAGATCACAGGATGAACTAATTCTAGCTTTTTGTTAGATTTTCCACTGGGTAGATTAGAAATCGTTCACAGATCTCCGCAACTATCTCTCCAATCATTCCCCACTAGGCTCCTAGTTCATGTGATGTTTTCCTGTTACTCAGAATTTTATAGGTAGAGTTCTCAAAGCCATTAAGATGCCAGCGATTCACCACAAAACTCGCATACCTGTCTGTAGGCATAAAACTGTTGAAACACTTATGCCTATTTAGATATTTAATTTCCAGCACATACCTGGCTTTCTAGCGAGCTGGCTCCTTTTTCAGCAGCCTTGATGTAGCATGGGAATAGGATTTGTAGCACAGCGTCTGACTTATGAACCGGACACATCTTATGTGCACACTGTCATGTCTCAGGGGGTTGAAAGAACTCCCCGATGAAGGTGTGGTCATCACATAGGGTTGGAGGTGGCCGGATTTGGTTCGCCTGAAGTAAGTAAGTATGATCCTCGTAAGGTGTTCTCTTAATGATATGGATCACTGGGCCCTATTTTGTGTTTTTATCTGCTTAAAGGGGGAAAGGCAAATCTTTTACACTGGTTAGGCAGCAACACTTCTGAACTGAGATGGTTTTTTGACCAATACAATTGTTTGTCAGTGGGCAGTACCACCTTTCACAGTCCCCAGTGCCGTGGTGGAACCTCTCATTTACCTTTCATGCTGGGAGGAATTTCAGATGTAATTGCTGGCAAGCACCCTCACCTCCTTTTATCAAAGAGCAACACAAGGCCTGGAGGGATTCACTGACACAGAACTCATGACAGAGCCAGGTACTCCGACCCTTGGTCCACTGCCTATAGACCAGTAACAGTGAGGGGAGCCACACAAGATGGCTGCCTTCGTCTTTTAAGATTTCTGAAATCAGTGTTCTTCATTCTCTGTAGATGTGAGTCATGTCAAATTAAAAATGACTCCAAGTGCTTCTGTGGAAGAATGTGTTACGGGAGAAGGATGTTTTAGGTTATCTATCACTGCATAACAGATTACCCTAAAACTTAGCAGCTAAAAACAAAACACACTTATTATCTCACAATTTATGTGGGTTAAGATCCCAGGAATATCTTACCTGGGTTCTCTGCTTCAGGGTCTCTCACAATCCAGGTGTTGGGTAGGACTGCGGGGTCGTTCAAAGGCTCAACTGGAGAATGATACACTTTTTTCAAAAAAAATTATTAAATATTTATTTATTTTTGAGACAGAGAGAGCGTGAGGGGAGAGGGGCAGAGAGAGACAGGATCGGAAAATCCAAAGCAGGCTCCACGGTGACAGCAGTAAGCCCGATGTGGGGCTTGAACTCACAAACCGTGAGATCATGACCTGAGCTGAAGTTGGACGCTCAACCGACTGAGCCACCCAGGCGGCCTGAGAATGACCCCCTTCTAAACTTACTCACATGGTTGTTGGCAGGATTCAGTACTTTGTGGGGTGTTAAGCTGCAGGCCTCAATTCCTCACTGGCTGTGAGCGGGAGGCAACCCTCAGTTCCTTGTCACACGGGCTTCTTCTATATGACAGCTTGCTTCGTGAAAGCCAGAAAGTTAAGAGGGCAAGCCACAAGTTACACTACTTTATGACCTATTCTCAGGAGTGACACCCCATCACTTTTGCTACATTCTATCTTCATAGCTGCCAGAAGCAAATCCCAAAGTCCAGCACAGTCAAAGGAAGGGGGCACACAAGGGCATGAATACCAGGAGGAAGGAAACACTGGGGAGACAGTTTTATGCCATTTCAGAAAGTCATCTACTCTAGAGATGTTGTCTTATGGTCACATATTTAGCACATATTAAGTCCTTTTTACTCTGGTCTGCTACAGTTCATCACAATGTGCTGTAAGAACTTCAGTTCGTGTTGTCGCCACCGAAATACGAATGTGGACGGAGAGTGGATAATCCCTCTCCAACTTCTTCATCCTCTTCAGTTTCCCTCTCACTACTCTAAGGCACACGGAGGGAAATTGTGCTTACAGGAAGTGCTTCAGGATCTTCTGTATCCTTCTAGATCAAGCCAATCACAAATGTATCTCCAGAGACAGCAATTATATGGTGAAGCAGGGCTGATACGAGCCACAGCACCATCCATCAGGCTCCACACTTTACAGAAGAGACTTGACTCGAATCTAAATTCTTCTTTTTAAAAGTTTATTTTTGAGAGAAAGACAGAGTGTGAGTGGGGGTGGGGGGTGGGGTGGGGTGCGGGGGAGAGAGAGAGAGAGGGAGACACAGAATCTGAAGCAGGCTCCAGGCTCTGAGCTGTCAGCACAGAGACTGACGTGGGGCTCGAACTCACAAACGTCCAGATTGTGACCTGAGCCGAAGTTGGACGCTTAACAGACTGAGCCACCTAGGCGCCCCTCTTCTTAAAGCTGTAGTCATTGTTCCAAGCACTAAACTGACATTTTTGAATTATTTCTCAGTAAAAACAGGAAAGTGCCTACTAATAATGACACAAATAAATACTTTTTATTATTTAAGAATGCTGAAAAGTACAGTTGGCAAAGAAAAGAAAATTCTGACCCCTCTATAATCACTGTTTTCCATCTCTGCTAATAGAGATAGAGCTTGATTTAGCCTCTGCACACACACAGAGGAAGAAACAAATGTGAGAGCCAAACATTAAAAAAAAATGTTTTTGGCTGCTATCCTCTCATACATCATGTGTGTGATGAGCCTGAGTTCCCCAAAGACCATGTATGAGATATAGGTGATAGTATCACATTCAAATGGCCTTTTTTTCATAGGCTAATCTTTTTGGTTTCAGCTGCTCCTTTTCTTTGGTGGGTTAGCATTTCACTCACCAAAGTGAATGGATCCACGTGCTCTTTGAAGCCAGTTTGACTTGCCTTCCTCTTGAAATGTTGCTGTAGAAATTTAGCCCCGGTTTAAACATATCAGATTTACCCATTATCCTCAGAGAAGCTGGCTGGTTTTCTTCCCTGGGAAGAAGTTCTTCTGTGAAAAGGGACAGATACTCCAGGACAATGATGAAAATTGGAGGTTTTAAACATCCAACAAAGGATATTCAGAGCAATATTTGGTGAGAGAGAGAGAGAAAGAATGAAAGCAAGAGTGTGTTCATGAAAAGGAGAGGCAGAGTGAAAGAGAGAGCAAGAGAGTGAGAGGGGAGAAAGAAGAATCCCTTTGTGAACCACCATTGAAATACAGCTTCAAATACTCTGTTTCTGGGAAGAAAGCCTCCATGTACAAAAAGTAGCATCCCTCCAGTAAGTTCTAAATTAAGTTAATAAAAACAAATCGAAGCAAGGGCCAAGTCTGCTTTCTGGAAGCCATTGTGAGAGCTGGACTCTGGCAACCGTTTCTGTGAGAAAATTGGTTGACTGTGGGAACCTAATGATTTGTGTAGATTTATTTCTGCTGCCGATATATGGTGAATCGGGGCATATCATCACTTTTCCTCTCTTGCCCTCTCTCTTTTTAGTCTTCCTTAAAAATTTCCCTTTATCATCCCAAAGCAAAGCAAATAAAGTCCCCCCCTCCCCCCACAGTCTTTCTGTCTTTGGGGACCAAAAAGCAAGTGAATAGATTTGTCACGGACCATTCGGCATTCTTAGATTAGAACAGAGCTGGACCAGCTCAGGTGTCTGTAATATAGACAGAAGGGGGTTGCCCAGTTCTAAAAAGAATCTGTTTTCCTTTGGCTGCACCTTAGGAAAGGTCAAATAGGATTAAAATTTTAAGTTGACCAGAACAAAGATAGATTACTTGATTTTCAGTGCAAATTTGGTTATGTCAAACCAAGTAGCACCAGAAATATGATCGATTAACCTCTTGAGAGTCACTGGCATATTTCATTTCACTCCCTTCAGTGTCACTGTGGGCACTGCGCTGTCTTTCATGATGATGGATTTACAGGGATTTCCAAATGTCTATTAATGCCCTTCACCCACTTTGCCGAGATCAGTCATGTGAACAAATGGTTTGAAGATTTTGTATGAAGATGCTATAAAAAGAGTCATTGGTTTTTCTTGTTGGTAGCAGTCATCATGTATATGGGTAGAGAGGAGACCTGAATTGGATACTTGATGTCATTGAAAAAAGAGCAATGTTTGAGAGCCTTGAATTCTCTGAACCAAGTTCAAATAAAGACGTCCATTTTGAAGAGGGTCTTTATTTTCCTACATATTTTCTGGCAGTACATTTTTCTATAGCTTTCCTTACACATGTTTTATTTTACATATTTCCACATGCTATGGAGGTTATAAAAATCCCAAATTTTCTGTACCTGAGTGCAATGGGGTTCGTAGGAAGGAAAATATAAGAATAAAACAAAATGGAGAATGTTTAGGGACATTACTAATCATCATGGAGAGTGGTGGTAATTTTCAACCTAGATGTTCTGAGTTAAAGTTGGAGAGAGTCAGAAAGGAGTAGGCATTCTGCTAGAATCTTCTCAAAAACAGGACTGAAGGCATTGCCTGAAAACTGCATTTAAAAAAATTTCCAGTGGAAATGGCATTTAAAATGTGTAAGATACATATAGGTACATTTAACAATTTTCTATTGAGAGATTGGTGTATATTAGAAAATGCAATAGTTAAAATGGTCATTTGGACAGTCTGCCCTGAACACAATATATGAGGTGGGGGCAAATGATCACATACACACACACACACACACACACAAAGATCACACAAATTCTAAAACAATGTGAATAAAATCTAAACTCTGTACAAGAAACAAAAATTATAAACCATGCACTACAGGGAAAACAGAGAGGGATAGGTTGATTTTATTAAGGAGAAAAAAGAGAAATATGGGAGGAGAATGGAGGCGACATCCCTATGAAGGTGAAAGCAGGAGGCTTAAGGCATGAATAAGACTTAGGCTTCGAAACAAAAAGACAATAAATGAAGGGTAGAGTTAACAGGAGGAGGGGAAGATGTAGGTGATAAAAAACTAATTCATTTAACAAATATATATATATATGTATTGCATACCATACACCAGGTGTTGTTCTAGCCCACGATAGTGTTCTCTGTGTGTGTTCCTCGGGAAACCTAGTGGGGAGGCACTGGAAGACAGAACCAATGCTAAATGCTAAGGAGAAGAAATAAAGCAGGGGAAGGGATAAGAAGTCTGGAGGGAGGGTGGGACTTTTAGATGAGGGGCCAGGATGTTCTCACTGAGAACCAAAATTCTGATGGGAGAAAGGAAGGGAGTAAGGGAGGGAGCAATGTGGCTCCTGGGGCAAGATCATTCTCACAAAGACAGCAAGTGCAAGGGCTCCAGGTGGGAACATGCCTGAGACAGAGAGCACAGGGTCCACTGTGGCTGGAGCAGAGGAGGGTGAGAGGTTTGGGGAGGGTGACAGCGAGGGCAGGAGCTTTGAGGAACGAGCTTTCAAATAGAATCAGGCCTTTGGCCTTTGCTCTGAGTGAGACAGGAAAACGTTGGAGGGTTTTGAGCGGATGTATGTGACATGATCTAACACGATTTCAGAACTTACACTTTTGTACCACTTTGCTGTTTGTAAAGTGCTTTCACACACAAACCCACACAAGTCCTCCTTCCCCCTGGTGAAGAAACGGATGCTCAGAGAAGTTAGAGCAATTTGCCTGAAATCTTTTAGCTCCCGAGGAGTTGCCCCAGAACAAGCCATCCTCTGCAGGATCCAAGCTGGAGCTGTTTCCATCACGTCCCCCTGAGTCCCCAATTGGAGGGACACTCAAGAAAAGGAGAAACACCCAAATCTCCACTCTGTTCATTTTTCTTTTTTTTCTCTCTCTCTCTCTTTCAAGAAGAAACACTTTATAAAGTATGCCGTCCCCACCCTTTGTTTCGAATGCTGTTTTGGTGAAATGCAGTATGAGGATCGAAGCCTGAATCACAGATGTTGATGTTCAGTTTATCAACACGCAAGCATTTGGCTGAATGACATAGGCTTACACTCTTTCTTAAGGCTAGAGATAGATTGGGGGCTGGAGCTGATCATGACTCTCTATTTCAGAAAGCCATTCTGGCAAAATCCAGGGCTGGCTGCTCAGCTTTCTGGCACTATAAATCCCATCACCAAGTTAGGACAGAGGGAGGAGAAGGAGTGGCCACAATGTCCTCCTATCTACGTCCTGGCTGGCTGTGTTATTGCATTTTGCAAGGGGAGTGTATGTAGGCAACAGATCATGTTTCTCAATTCTCTCATGTCTTCCCCAGAAACGTTTCCCTGATTCTAGAAAAAAAAATGTGTTATTTTTAATTGTCAATGTTTTAATGAATTTTTACCTTTTTGGGGGGCTTTGCGTTAGCACTGCTATGTAGTGATGGCTACAATGTTCTCATTGTTAACTTTTTAGATGAAATTAGGGCACTTAAGTCTTGATGAATGTTTACATAAATAAAGCTGTGTAACCACCACCCAAGGTGGGCAACTGTTCTGGCCCCTAGAAAGGCTCTCATGTGTGCTTTCCCAACAGCTAGCCCTATCTTAACTCAAACGCTTATCTGTGGTCTTGACCTTCTATTTTGGCCTATTTTTGGCAAAAATTTACTCCTGGTTCAAAATAGAATCGATTCTGATTATATGGTTATTGTCAATGTTGTAAACATCTCTTTTTGATGAAAATATCGTGTAAGAAAACACTCGTTGTATTGTACTTATCATCCATGCATGTTTAAATATCCAAAGAAAGAAGATTTGGGGTCAATTACCATTAAAGTTTTTATTCAACACAAAAATATAACGATAAGCACTTGGAAACGATAGTGCCAAACCCAAATTGCCTACTGCCCTTCCATTTGTCATATGTTCTAAGCCACAAAATTGAGATACTTAAAGGGGACTTCAGTTAGGAAAAAAATAAAATCCTCATCATCACTTTTTCTGTTGACTTGGTGTGCTGTACCTAGCCACAAGTAATGTGGAGGAAGCCATTTTTTTGCAATTTTCATTTTATTCAAACTGAAAAGTCATTGATTCTCAACTGGGAAGGACAATCAATATCCTGCTACCAATACATTAGTATCAAGTATAGATGCAGAGTATTAACCAGTGACCATATTTACTATTTCTCCTTCATTGAACATTTTAACATTTGTGTTGATTTGATCATGTATATTTACTTTACACATTACCCAGTTTCTCAGTAAATTCATTGCTGCAATATGGAGCATGTATCTAACATACAAATGTGGCTTTAGAGAGACTTCTGGCAGTTATTTAAAATTAAGATGTATGTCGTGTTTGCTTGTGTCTTATACATCTCCTTGCTCAGGGAAAACACAGCAAATACTCTTAGAAAGGAGTGTTTTATTCTCAAGCCCCAGGACTGATGTTTATTGAACTAACTTAGGGAACATGCCCATTCCTCAAACACCATTAGGGCCAAGGGAATGAGATGTAGTGATGGGTCAGAGTTGGGAAATATGCTTATCCCTGGGTATGGAGAGATATAGGAGGTGGCTTACTCTATAGAACTACTTTAGACAAAAAGTGTTTTCCAAAGGAAATTCTGCTATTTCCAGAAACAGGAGGAGGATAGGCTCAGTAGGCAAAACACTTGCAGGTATGGGGGAGGTGGGGGTAGGAAGTGAGCTCCAGGCTCAAAGTTCAGAGTAGAAAGGACCATTTATAGGGCTGGTATCTTAAGACTCATCCAGTCCTTTGAACGACTTGTGGGAAATTGGAGAGGTGACCATGCATCCCACAATTTCCAAAAACATGACCTGCCCTGAAAAGTTGTGTGGATTTTCTGTGATGTATATGAGCTGACTACTCTAGCACCTTTTGCAAGGAAAGTTCTTCCAAAATATATTTCCCTTTTCTTTCCCCTTTGCCTTAAACTGCTCCTTAGCATTCCTGCAGAGGACCAAGACTTAGAAAGGTGGAAGGTATTATCAAAAAGGGGAAGATGGTTATTCTTGGACAACATTAACTGATTTTTTGTCACACTTTTCTGAACCGTAGTAGAAGCTCATCTTACTGAGAATTGACTATGCTTTTCCAACTCACATATAGGGTAAAAGTTAATTTCTTAGAGAGGGTCTTTGTAAATATGGTTGTTATGTGAAATTTTTCCATCCTTAGTATCTAGTTCTGAAATTTTAGAATATTTTTTAAATGTTTTTAAGAATGATTTGAATGGTTCTGTTGGGTTCCTGATTGACTTTTACATATTTTTAAACAAATAAAGAGGCAAAATCATGGCAGCAATGAACTAACCCATTTCAGTATCATATGTATGTTTGGGCCCCCCAATCCAGATTTTGTTTTCTTATTGAAAACTCCTTGATCTTCTGGTGGTTTCTAATGTAGTGGATTCTTTTTCTGTACTAAGAGATGTGCTATTAATGAGCTCAGGAATGAGGATTATTTAGATCAGAGCTTATTTATCTTTTTCTCTAGTAATTTTTTTAGGCATGGGGTCAATTAATGTTTCCTTCCTAATACTATGTTACCTCTCTGTTCAACGTGAATTTTCAGGGGAGACGGGGTGTTTGTGGAGAAGAGCTCTGGCTATGCACTGGGAAAACCCATGTCTTATCTTACAATATGTGGGCTGTATGCCTCTCAGCTCATTCTGCCAAGGTCTGTCTCCAGCCTCTTTGTTCTCTTCTCACTGCCTTATATGGGTGTAGGAAGGGTTAATTAATTAACACCTATAAAGAGCTTTGAAGATGAAAGTGCTCTGTTAGTACCATCATCTTCTCTTGGCTTTCCCTGTCTGTGGATTTTACTATATGGAGGTTTCTCCCCACTCAGCACAGCAGCACCTCTCGCTCAAGGCAGAGACACTGTTTGGACTTGTAGGGATAGATTCCTGGAGTTTCAAAGGAAGGACACCTAGGTTTTGTAGTAGAGCATAAGATACACCTGATGGATGCGTTCTTTTTTTTTTTTATTATTATTTTTAATGTTTATTTATGTTTGGAGAGAGAGAGACAGAGCATAAGCAGGGGAAGGGGCAGAGAGAGAGGGAGACACAGAATTCGAAGCAGGTTTCAGGCTCTGAGCTGTCAGCACAGAGCCCGATGCGGGGCTTGAACCCATGAACCGTGAGATCATGACCTGAGCCAAAGTCGGACACGTAACCAACTGAGCCACCCAGGTGCCCCTGCATTCTTCTTATTCCTGGATTTTCCAAAACATAAGAATCAAATTTTAGGTCAACCTCCCTAACTTTTAGGTATATGTTTTTTGAGGTAGGGGGCATTGAATGCGTGTAATGGATTTATATTCCAAACCATCAGATAACCCAAAATGTCCTTTCCACCATGAGACAATGTCCAAGTTAGTCATTGTCACTAACATTTGCTCCCCTACCCCCACTTTCACCGCAGCTGACCGGAGCCCTGGCCTCCTCACACTCCCCTGAGGCCCCCGCCTCAATTCGCTATCATAATAGAATCTCCCATGTTCACAATATCTCTGCTGACTTCTTCCTTAAACCACATAGAGAACGTTATTATTACTGTGTCAACATTTTTCCAGTGTGTTGCCCCTTCTATTACAAACATGCTGCCCAGAAAGTGGATTGGTCATTGATGGGCTTTGGCCGATACAAACAGATGCAGCCATAAATTCCACTCCATTTACTGTCATGTGAGCGTGGCCCTCCCACTGACTGTACCATGGAGTCTTGCCCCTTCCTACTAGTGCCAGTGAGCTCTGAGAGCAGCCTCGAAGCTTTAGTGATCTATTGTTGTCTTTTTGAGTGACCTGAGATGGCTTTCTGTAAGTGGAAGGGAAGTATAGTAAAGACTATATTTCTTAATTTTCAGAGACAATGGTGCTGATTTGTAAATAGATGTACAGCCAAATAAAATATTGCTTTGGTACATTTTGCCCTTATGACAATAACTCCCTCTTTTGGGATTGCTGAGCCAGGGTCCAGGTTTGAGATCTTGCTTGTGTGTTTTGTTGTCCTAAAATTGTGTTTAAAAAAGTCCATTGATTTTTCATGTCCTTACTTCATCTTGCTATATTTACTTCTGTTTTCTCATTTGGTTTAGAGGAGCATTACAGAATAATTATCATGATAACTACCATTTAAGAGCACCTGCAATATGCCATACACATGAGATACTTTTCTTCCACTATTTCAGTTAATCCTCATTAGAGTTCTCTGAAGTAGATTTTACTGTTCTCACTTTATAGAGGGGGAAATGGAGGCTAAGAGAGATTACTAATTTGCCCGAAGTCATGGAGCTTGTAAATGGCAAAGCTGGGATCTAAACTCAGGCCAGAGTGTGTCCAGATCCCGTGCCCGGAGTCCATGCTCCAAGCGATGTTCTCCCTCTTTGGGACTATATGTAATGTAGCAAGACAAAGCTTATCCTCCTCCAGTGCATAAAATGGATGAAGGACTTTAAAATCCACCCCAAGGGTCGTCTAACGTGGTGGAAAAGCTTCAAGATTTTTTCTAGCTGATTTTCTGTTTGGGTTGCACTGGGTATATATTGTCTGGGGTGACACTGCACAGGTTCCTTAACCTGTTTGAGCCTCCATATCTTCTCCTGTAAGGTGAGGATTTTTGCTATGGGATTACATACAGGAATTGTATAGTGAGGAGTGAGTTGCTATATCACAGGGGTTAGAAAGCAACTACATTATTCTTGATGAGAGATTGTGAAAGTCTGAACTAATGATAATGGGAAGGAGAGATACATGAGAGAAATGGCTTGGATGGGTGAAATGAGAGACAGAAGTTCAAGATGAAGCACCACTCAGGTGGAGGTGGTTTAACTGAGGCAGGGATCACAGGGAGAGGAGAAAGCTTATCAGAGGAGGTAGGGCGTTCAGTTTGAAACATTTTGTGTTTGAGGTGATGGGAGAATTTCTATGTTGAGATGTTTAGCAGGACTTTGCATTTGAAGTTTAGCCATGAGAAGGCCAAGTTGAAGATGCAGGCTTGGAAGCCATCTGCAGAAAGGAGATATTTTGAGATATCAAAGTGAATGAGATTGTCTAGGAGGAGAGTGTGAAATCTGAAGCAAATTCAGGATACAGAAACGTGTGAAAGCCTACACTTAAAGAACAGGCATTTAATGGGGATCCCAAGAAAGTACTGAGAAGAAATGACAGAGACAGAAAAACCAGAGAATGAATTCCACCACAAACAAAGAGAAGAGGGTTTCAAAAAAAGGTGGACATTCTTGTTGAGTTCTCAGAAGTTGACAAGGATCAAAGGGTTGCAATTTTGCATTTCAGAGAGTGTTGGAAACTTTGAGGAAACAGTTTCTGAAGAGGAGTGGGAGCCAAAACCATGTTGCAAGGGTCCACAGAATGATTTGTGCTGCGATGTTGGAGTGAGTGAATGGATACTACTCAATGGATCTCAAGTGGGATCTTGAGCGTGTCTTATCCATTCAGGAGTTAGAGGGTCCAAAGTGCTTGGTTGGGTGACTTAGACTCTTGGGTTGGGTTTAACCGAAAGCTGACCCAGACGAGGATTTGTGTATAAGTAGTCTATTCAGGAGATGATATTAGTAGGAGTCAATAAGGAAATGAAGAGTTGAGGTGGAAAGGGACAAAAGCCAATACAGGTGTTATGCTCAATTACTGCTATGGCATCTGGGGCCCATTTTTTCTGGAGACAATATGAAACACACCTCGGACTTGCCCTTTGGGGAGGGAAGGAAGCTTGAGTATTTATTCTCCAACTCTTGTTTGTATTGACTGAAAGTCGTTCTCAGGGTGTCAACCCCTAGCACATGTGACTTGCCTCATGTCTGCAGGAAACACATCAAAGACCAAGCCCCCCAAACCAACCAACCAACCAACCAACCAACAAAGCCAACAATAAAACAAACAAAACCAAACCTGAGATAGAGTCACAAGTGCTTGTGGTAGGAGTGCTCGTCCAGATGGGCGGTAAGTTCAGAGAACAGTGGGCTGGGTCTGTTACAACTAAGGGTGAGCAGGGCAAGGTGGAGGTTGACAAGGGAAAGGAGGAAGGGATTAGCTTTTATGGAGGGCCTAATATACACAGAACACCGTGGGGTGCTTTTGTGTGTGCGTACTCCAGCCCATCGCATCCTCAAACTTCCACGTGAGGAAACCGAAGTTCAGAGAGATTAAGTAACTTTGCAATGAGCAACAGAGATTCAATGCTTCCTTAGATCATTTGAATACAAAAGTTTCCCCACCATCGGGCAAGTAAACGTGGCATGGTGCCTTCATGGGGGCATAGCTGAAATCGTGGCTCATGGTGTGTTAGGACAGATCATCTCACTGAAGTGATGCTCTTTGTTTCCGAATTCGTGCTTTCATACCTTCTCTCCTGTGGGAGGAGTAATTAACAGTTTGGTGTTTAAAAGGTCCCCTGCAGGCTTGCAGGCTGCACATAGAAATCAAAATAACTAAAAGAATAATGAAGTGTGTTAACAAAGGATATTATTATCTCTTCTAATTATTTATGTTGTTGCAAACCAGAATGTAAGATTTGCCATGATTATGCTGTATTGCTGAAAATAGAAATTATTACATTCCTCCCGTCCTACGGGGTTCCCGTCCTCCCTTTTCGTGTCTTCCTCCTAGGGCTGCAATCCTGTGGTTCTCCTACCTGTGCTTAGGCCTTCCATTCCTTCCCCACCCTGCTGCCTGGCTAGGGCCCGCCCACAACCCTGATTTACTTCGCCCTTCCTGCTTGCACTCTGCCCTTCCCTTCCTATTCATATGCCCCCCACCCTTTCCTTAAAGGTCCCTTTCTGTATCTACTCAATTAATCATGCAACTTGGGCAGTTGTGTTGTTTCTGGCTTTCCTCTGCTTCCCCTGATACTTTTCTGTGTCCTAATCCTCAGGCTCTTGGCACCAACTACGGCTAATCTGATAAAGATCATTCTGGTGAGTGCTTTCAGTGGGAGAGACCAGGGCCACAGCATGGCTCCAGGCAACCCTCGCGCCCCCCAACCTCCCACTCCCAGGAAGAGTCTCCCTATGAATGGTAGTATTCTGTTAATGATTTTCCAGTTTGGGTTTCATGTTTTTAAAATGTAAGATCTAAAAATAAAAAAAAAAAATAAAAATAAAATAAAAATAACAGCGAAAAACACTGTAAAAAAAAAAAAAAAGAATGGAAATGAGTACCGTCACCCACCCCACTGCCTCAAGACACGAGTTATTTTCTTTCTACTTATTCCCTGCAAGTCTTTATTCTGGTCTGGAGTTTTGATTTCTGCTTTTTTTTTTTTTTTTTTTTTAACATGACATTATTTCAGAAATCACTTTAAGTCTCTTTCTATAACCACTGCTGTTAAGAGTCCTTTTAAATGACCCATTAATATTCCACTGTGTCGGTGGCATCATCTTTAACAATTCTCTTCATGAAAACAAGTTTTCCTTTCTCTAGGACGAATGCCCAAGAGTGCAATTGCTGGGACTTATGATAAATCTATTTTTGGTTTTAAAAGAAACTGCCAAGCAATTTTCCGGAGTAGCTGTACCGTTTTACATTCCCACTGGCAACAGAGGACAGAGCCAGTATCTCCACATCCTCCTCAGCATTTGTTGTTTGTTGTTAGCCCTATTTTTTTTTTTTTTTTTGTTATTTTATTCATTCTAACAGGCTTGTCTCAGATAGACAGTCTCGGATCTAGCTTGTTGTTTCACTGCAATTATTAATACTGTTCTTTCTACCTTCATACGGTACCAGTTTCCTTAACGCAGTGTATGGGTCCCCTCCCAGGTCACATTAGAGAAGTAGCCACCCACTTCACCCCTGCTCACCACTCTTATCTCTTGGTGGTTCACTTTGCGTTTCCCTAATGGCTAGTGATGCTGAACGGCTTTTTGTGTGCCTTTGTGTCATCTGTGTGTCCTCGTCAGTGAAATGATTGTTCATGTCCTTTCCTTCATCCATCCTTAAACTGGATTGTTTATGTTTTAATGTCCAGGTTTCAAGAAATGGTTGGAAATACCTACAGCATATTTACCATCTTCACCACTTTTAAGCATGCTCAGTAGCGTGAAGTACATTCGCATTGACGTACAACCAGGCTCCAGAAGTGTTTTCATCTTGCAGAACTGAAATTCTGTACCCATTAAACAGCAATTCCACAGGCCCCCCCGCCCCAGCCCAGCCCCTGTTGAATGTGATTCGCACTTTCTGTCTCCAGGAATTTGACTACTCTGGGGACCTTATGTAAGTAGAATCGTATGGTACTTATCTTTTCGTGACTGGCTTAATTCACTTAGCCTAAATATCCTCAAGGTTCATCCGTGTTTTAGCATGTGTCGGAATTTCCCTTTTTAAAAATATGGACTAATATTTCATTGTGTGCATGAACTGCATTGTGTTTATTCATTTATCCATAGATGGATGATGCTGAGTTCTACAGGTCTTTATATATTCTAAGTACAATCCTTTCATTGGCTACATGATTTGCAAATACTTCTCCCAGTCTGTAATTTGTACTTCAGTCTCTTACCAGGAACTTTCACGGACCAAAAGCTCTTAATTTTGATCATCCAATGTTTCATTTTTCTTTTTTATGCATAATGTTTGTGGTGTTGAGTCTAAGAAATCTTCACCCAATTCCATGTCTGGAAGACTTTCTTCTATTTTTTTTTTTTTTTCCTAAAAGTTTTGTAGTTTTATGTTGTGTTTTCAGTCTGTGATCCACGTTGAGTTTATGTTTGTATAAGGTGTGAGGCTTCAGTCAAGATTCACATACCTTTTTTTAAATGTTATTTGAGTTTTGAGTGAGAAAGACAGAGCACAAATAGGGAAGGGGCAGAGAGAGAGGGAGACAAAGAATCTGAAACAGGCTCCAGGTTCTGAATAAGCAATATGTCTGAGATCAAGCAACATGTGTGGTTTGCTCTCTGTATGAGGCAGTCCAGGACACCACCATCCCCCCTTTACAAATATCTCACATATGGGCTCTTTCCTCAATAGAGTTTCAATTTCCCAGCACTTGAGACTCCCAATATCATAGTCATCCTCTAAATTAGAAATAAAATGCAGATATTTCTTTAGAAGTTACACACTTCCTGCCTTAAAGATTCCACTCGTGTTCTAAACATGATTCCCTACATTTAAAATGGTACGTAGGGGTGCTTGGGTGGCTCAGTCGGTTGAGCGTCTGACTTGGGCTCAGGTCATGATCTCACCGTCTGTGAGTGTGAGCCCTGTGTCAGACTCTGTGCTGACAGCTCAGAACACCTACTGTTTCATTAACATCATTAATGGTGTCACCTCCATTGTCGAAGGGTAACTGGTTTCTTCAATATGGAATATGGTCACCCAACTTGCTTATTCCATATTCCCACTCTCAGGAAATACCACAGACCAAAAGAGTTTTAGATCATTGTCTTTCGAAGAGACTAACTTGGTGCTTCAGCTTCAGAAAAGTAGAAATTCGCTGCTGGAAGGAATCTTAGCTAACATTTATCTAGTACTTGCTATGTGCCAGGCCCTCTTCTAAGACTTTTATATATAATAATCAGTTCTCACCACAACCTGTGAGGCGGGTCTTATGTTTTCATTTTCATTTTATAGGCAAGGCTGCTGGGGGACAGAGAGCTAAAGAACAAGCTGCCGATTTGGGGGCTGGGATTATAAAGCTCTGATTCAGCCTGGGGAGATTGGTTCGGAGGCTGTGCCTTAGCACGGCTCCCCACCTCTCTCTCCACATCCTTGGACAAACACGCAAAGAGAGCCTAAGAAGGTGAAAATGTGACAGTGGTGAAGGGGACCCACTCCAAGTCTGCGTCTCGTAACCAGCTTAACAGTGATGTCTGGCAACTAAAATACGCTGCGGACTAATGAAGCCAGAATATTTCTTTGTGTGTGGGAAGCACAGGAGTAGTGAAGAATCGGTTGGAGCTGCAGCTACGCATCATGAGACCTTGGGCAAGTCAACCTCTTCGTGTAATACGTAACTCGCATACGGTGTATCGAGGCAGATGGTGAAGGCAGATGGTCTTATCTGAGAACCATCGGAACGCATTGCAGTGGCAGTTGTCTGTACCTCCGTCTGAAAAGTCACAGTTCATTCTTCGGTGTTCCTCTGACTGCTCTTGAACAATGGCAGAGAAGCTTCCCTCTCACTTAGAAGGTAAGGACAGAAGTGGCCTGAACACATATGTCAACGGAAGCAGAAACTCTGGTCGACATTCAGGTCTCGTCTTTATTTCTGAGGCAACTTTGCTCTCGTTTTCCATCATATCCCTGAATAAAATGGACATTTATAGCTCATTGGTAAATGTCCAATTTATAGCATATAACTACAGGCGGCATAAAGAGACACTTAGTTCTGACACTGCATTGAAATTCCCGCTGAATATATGGGAAGCTGAGTGAATGCTCCGGGGGTTGTACCATTCAGCTCTGAGTAATTTTTATTGGAACAAGACATATTCCCCTCTGGATAGATGGTGCCGGAGTGCGTCGAGTTGTATCACTGGCTGTTCTGGAAGGGTCTGAAGAAAAACAACAGCAGATGCAGCTAAAAGTAAAAGACACATTGAAACATCCCTTCTAATCCAGCTCAAAATTAAGACCAGAGAAGATACCTATTTTGGCCGGGTGGGTATTGCGGAAAACACAAACTAAGATTTGCTTTCCTCATCCTCAAGATGGGGATGAGAATACTGCACATGCTCACAGGCAAATTGCAAAGATTAAATGAGGGAACCCATGTAAAGAGTTTCAAACATCCGCTGGCACACGATGTACACGGATTTTTATTTATATTATCTAAAAACCTGTGCTTAGAAGTCAGGTTTTGCAGGAAGAGGCTGTGGAAATTTACCTATAGCACACCACAGATAACATCATGGTGAATTGGAGCTTCTCAACGTGCCTGTTGTGAAGGAGCAGTTTTTAGGGCTTTCAGTTTCTTTCCTTCTTTCTTTTTTTAAGGTTTATTTATTTATTTTGAGAGAGATCGAGAGCGAGCAGGGGAGGGGCAGAGAAAGAGGCAGACACGGAATCCTAAGGAGGCTCCTGGCTGTCATTGCAGAGGCCGATGTGGGGCTTGAACCTACAAACCGTGGGATCCTGACCTGAGCTGAAATTGAGTCGGATGACTAACCGACTGAGCCACCCAGGTGCCCCTACAGCTTTCAGTTTCCAATCTGCCTGACCAGCCTGATTATTTTGTAAAACAATTACATGGTGCAGCAGTGTGAAATTGCTATAAGAGTTTCTAGATACTTCCTCTAATTTTTTCCTCTTACCCCATCATTGACTAGTGACACCAGTCTGCTCACCAGCCCCAGTTCTTCGCCGATGATGTCGCTGGCCTAGAGTTTCCCCTTCGCCCTGTGCTGTCTATAGTGGATGTCTGTTCTTCAGCATCCCTTCACCTTTGCCCTCGAAACAGCATCTCCTTTCCCTTTGGGAACTGCCCCTCCTCCATCCCCTGTGCTCGGGAGGGGTTCCAAAGCAGAGTGCTCTGCCCCTCCTGAACACAGGGAGGATCCGTCCCAGTCCCGAAAGGAGACAGATGGCACCCTCAAAGTGGGTAATGCGAGGACAGTTGAACAATGACAGTGCTTACATAGTTGGGGGCAGGATTTAGAGAAACGAACAAGAGATAATGCAGTGTTTTGGAGCCAAGAAAAGGGAGACTCGCTCGCTACCTCTAAGCCTAAAAGGCGAAAGGAAGATGTGGGTACTGGGCCCTGGAGAGGGCAGCTAATGAGGATGGCTGTCTGAGAGTAGCTGAGGTGTTTAGATGAGCTGTGATCGAGGCAGTGAACACCATAACTCTACACTTCTCCCATGCTTTAATCTCAACTCAGCTCCTCCCATTGGCCAACCCCAACTGGAAGCCAGAGAGAAGGGAGCCCTTGATGCTTTCCATGCAGGTCAGGCTCTCAGGCAGAAGGCAGAAGTAGGCGGAGAGTGGATCATAGGATGACCAGCCCTGGGTGTCAGGGGGTTTTGGGGCTCAGGGACCTTCCAGTGCTAAAGCTGAGCCAGTCCCGGGAAAACTGGGACTGTTGGTTACCCTAGGTATGGAGGAACAGAGAGGGGGCCTAGGTCCAAGTCTGACCGATCATAACACATCCGTGTTCTTAGCCATGACAATGTGTCTACTTTGCCTATTCATCACCCCAAGCTGCCGGTGCGCGTGTGCTCACGTGGGAGTGGTGAGTAATCTAATCCAATGAAGTCTAACAATAAGTGTGAGGCCCTCAGGCTTCACTGAAACCACTGGGTGTTCTGGGCAGCGGCTGGCCCACTAGGGATCCGTAGCGATTGGTGTAACCTAAATCACGCTGACCAGTCGTTCTCCACTTTGGCTGCACTCTGGAATCACTTGGGGAGCTTTGAAATGACTGTTGCCTTGGCTCTTCGCCCTGATCATCAGATTTAACCGGTGGCGAGGTGGCCTAGGTGATTCTGACGTGCAGCTGAGGTTGAGAAATAGAATGACCTCGAATGGGGATGCTAAGGGACTTCGTGAAGGTGGGGCAGTGCTTCAGGCTGCTGTCAGGAGTGGCGGATGTGGGTTGAGATGTCAATGATTCGCTCCTCTTTCAGGGAGGAGACTGGGTCAGGGCTTTATGTAAATGACCTGTCTTGGGAGGAGCTAAAACACTGCACATCTCTGGCTCTCCCAGTGACCCCCATCTGGAGAGGGCAAGGTGGGCCACAGGGGGGTGTTCTAGGGTCTTTCAACAGTCTCCTACCCTAGAGTCCTATTTCAGGAGTATGAGGCTGTGTCTTTAGTGGCGGGGGGGGGGGGGCTCTGCCATGCTGCTGATGTCTGAAGGAGAGCTTACCATCCTAAGCCCTGGGAAGCATGCCTGTCCCACAGAGCCCTGGGGGGGGGGGGGGGTGGTAAGTCCATTGAATATATTATGCTTGCGAACACTCAGCTGGCCTTCCAGGAAGCATTTGGGAGAATCATCGCCACTGAGGAAACACCACCAGTTGCAGGACTCGGTGAGGCAACAGAGGTGTCCGGGAAGAGAATTTAAGGAGGCATCTGCCTTGGCCCAGAGAACAAGAGCCCGCTTAAAATTTGGACCTTTGTTACGGGACCCCACCTTACCCTTGCCCCCTGCTGCAATTCCCAGCTGGTCTAGAAATTGCCCATTTGACAAGCCTCTCGAACGTGTAGTCTGGAGCATCTGCTCTCCCTCCCTGGGTCACATTTCAGCTTCTCTGAAGGATCCACCTACATCTCTTGGAAGTAAATCCTTGGTTGGGCCTCTCACAGTGGATTTTTGTTGAGTGCCATACAGGCTCTATTCTAAGGCAGACCAGCTAGAATATCCCTTCCAACTTGGAACCCAAAGCGAATCTTCAGGAGCTATGGCACATGACTGACTGCCTTGATGATTTTTAAAACAAACAAACAAAAAAATTAAGCTTATTTATTTTTAGAGAGAGAGAGAGTGAGCACAAGCAGGGGAGACCCAGAGAGAAGGAGAGACAGAATCCCAAGCAGGCTCTGCACCATCAGTGCAGAGCCCGATGCCGGGCTCGAACTCGACCTGAGCCGAGATCAAGAGTTGGACGCTTAACCAACTGCACCACCCGCGTGTCCCACGCCTTGCTGAGTTTTAAACTGTCAGCTGCGAGCGTATTGTCCACCTTTGGTAAAACTCAAATCAGTTTCACATGGCATGTTCCACACCGAAACTTTACATTAAACTTCATTGTATGATTTGAATTGACCTTTTTGTACTCAATAACTGTTTCTATAGAAAATTGTCTTCACTTCCAATAATGAAGTTGAGAGTTTAATTATGAGTTTGTTAATGTATCTGTATATGTGTTTTCTCTTAAATTAGAAGTCAGTATTATTTCTTACCAACAATGAAGCCACTTTTTGCCCGCTCGTCGTGAGAAGTTCTTAGTATTGGAGCTCTGATGGGCTCTGCCTTTGGCTCGTGTTATGGGGTGCCTAGCACTTTGCAATGCTTCACACAAGTGAAACTATAAGTCACTTTGTACTCATGATGCAATAAAGGCATTGCCTATCACACGCCATGAACTTAATGCTTCATAGTCATAATGGCCACCAGCCAGAATGTATCCTGACCTGACCCCTTTTGTTTATATAAAACATCATAAACTGAGGAATCCACACAAAGGGCCTTATTGGTGGATGGCTCTTGGCCATTGTCTGTTTCCCCGGAACAAAGAAAATAGGCCTAGAGAATGGGGGTGGAGGGGAGTATAAGAACTTTGGAATATGAGATGGTAGTGAAGGCTTAAAGGGAGATTGTGGGATCCTTTCTTTCGGAGCCTGTTGGACGAGCTTCTCTTATTTTCTAGGGACACAAGGACACATGTGTGCTGCCTGAGGTTACAAAGTGAATCCACATCTATGTGGAGATTGTGATTCCTAAGCCTTGGCTCAGGCCTTGGCAGTGGTGGGGGTGTGGTGGTGGTCATGGGATGATGTGGGCAATCATTAACACCGAACTTGAACTTTTTTAACAGTAAAAAAAAGCTTTGGAAATCAGTTTCCCTTCTCCAAGAGTATTGATTTTCCACTACTGATAGATTTTTTTTTAAAAAGACCATTTGCATGTAAATCAAGCAGACACATGGGCATTTGCAGTTATATTAGCAGAGTCCTCGTTGTCATTAATTATTTATCAGTTTTAGTTACTTTGAAAGGTGGATTCTGTGGTCTCCTTTTCACAGCTGAAACTGGTTTCTTTTTACCAAAAATTTTTTTTGAACGTTTATTTATTATTTTTGAGAGAAAGAAAGAGAGCATGAGCGGGGCAGGAGCAGAGAGAGAGAGGGAGACACAGAATCAGAAGCAGGCTCTAGGCTCTGAGCTGTGAGCATAGAGCCCCATGCGGGGCTTGAACCCATGAACTGTGAGATAATGGCTTGAGCCAAAGTCGCACACTTAACCCACTGAGCCATCCAGGTGCCCCTGAAACCGGTTTCTGATGATTGTGCTGCTAATTCCAAGTCAGGTCATCTTTTGTAACTCATCTAGGCGGGAGAGGAGGGCCTCCCTCACTTGGGATGGGTACTCCTGTGCCTACCGAATGAATTTTTACATAGATGATAGTTCGTGAAAATACCAGCATTTGGAGATCATTTACTGCTGTTAAGGAAACTTCCAGTTATTTTGTTGTTAGTATTGGTGAACTCTAACTATGAAAGTTTTCAAGCATTCACAAAAGCAGAGAGGGCAGTATAATGAAGTCCCAGGCAGACACATCCACCTTGCAGAGTGATCAACAGTTTGCCAATTTTGTCCCATCCACCTCCAGCCTCTTGTTTTATTTTTGATTTTTCTTTGCTAAAATACCTTAAAGAAAATCAGAAAGGCTAGAGACTTTTTACCCATAAATCCTCCAGAGAATGGATAAAGACTTGAAAAACCAGAATCGCAATACTATTATCACACTTAATAAAATTAACACAATCATTTAATGTGATCTAATCGCAGCCCACGATTTAAACTGCCTTGGTTTTTTTTGGCTTCTTGAGTCAGAATCCAGTATTTGCTGCTGTTTGACTTCTCTTTCTTCAATTTGATAAGCTTTGCCAAGGACCAGTTATAGACCAGGAGCAGGGGCAGTGAAGACCCAAGCGGCTTAGTCTCTGACCTGGTGTGGTCATAGTCTCAGAGCAAAGACAGGCACAGAGGGACACCTGGGTGGCTCAGTAAGTTGAGCCTCCTACTTCAGCTCAGGTCATGATCTTTCTGGTAGTGGGTTCGAGCCCTGTATCAGTGTCTGTGTTGACAGCTCACAGACTGGAGCCTGCTTTGGATTCTGTGTCTCCCTCTCTCTCTGCCCGTCCCCCATTTACGCTCTCTCTCTCTCACTCTAAAATAAATAAAAATTAAAAAAAAAAAAGAAAAAGGTTGCCTGAGAAATCTCTGGAGAGAAGACAGACAGTGGCACAACCCAGAAAAGATCTATTCTGCACTGATTTATTTTCCCTAAAGATAGTTTGTTATTTTCTTACTATAAAAAGTAATACATGCTCATTTTAGAAAATTTGGAAAAGATAGCTTTACCCTCTTCGGTAAAAATACCCAAAAGAGGTATCTTCTGATATTTTGGTATGTCTCCTTCCACTTTCATGCACATCCATACACACACATTTTCTTTCTCTAAAATTTTGATCGTAATTATATATTATTTTGAATCCTGTCTCTTTCCCTTGATATTATGCCTTAATATTTTCAGTGTTACCAGGGATTACAAAACGCGATTTCAAATGAACATGTTATTCCATCAGATAGTGACATCATCATTTACTAATTATCCGCCGTTGTTGGACATTTAGGTTATTAACTTTTTATTTTCTTTGTTTGCATTTCAGACTGGTAACCTTAATCTTTGCTTGTATTTATACCAGACTTCTACACCTACGTCAGAATTGCAGTCCTTGAACCTCCATTGCTTTGACTAAAGCAATTACTTAAGTTTGCTGCTGAAACCATCCTCTCATGCCCAGATGCAACCAAGCAGTAACCACAAGAAGAGGAAACAATGAACTTCAAGAAGCTGGTGTGCAGTCTGGACTTGCAGATCCAAACTCCACCCACCAAGTGCATCTTGGATAACAACTCATCAAGCAAGTGGGTTGACGAGGTTTTGACCCGGGGTTTGTAAATCAGGTTAACGCTGATGCTGTCAATGTTGCCCACAGGAGCACTTTTTTTTTTTTTTCTGGATGCTCCTCAGTTACCAAAATAGCCACCTTTTTTTTTTTAAGTTTATTTATTTATTTTGAGAGATAGAGAGCAAGCAGGGGAGGGGCAGAGAGAGAGAGAGAGAGGGAGAGAGAATCCCAAGCAGGCTCCATGCTGTCAGCACAGAGCTAAGCCACCCTTTTAATCTATTAATAATAGCTACTTCCATAATAAAAGTGAGTGAGAATGAAAATACTTGATTTTGAGAATCTACCAAGAAGGGACAGGTTGTTTAGTTGTTAGAAGTAGATGCTATTTTGTGGAAAACATTAGAAATACTCCAGTGTTCACTTGTACACCATCAAGGACCTTGTTATAGTAAGTTCATCTATTGTCTCTTAAATCATTTTTCACTGTAACCCTAAATTGATCATTTGAATTCTTTCCAAGAATGCTATGGTTAGATTACTTGGGAATCTGGGTATAAAATGTAATCTCTCCAGTGTTGATGTATAGTCTTATCACACCATATCTAATGGAACAATAGGAATTAGAGGTAATGGATCAAGTCAATTATTTACCCTCCTCCAAAGTAATATGATAATCCAGCAGAACAGTGTGAAAATATGAGGAATTTAGTTGGTGAGAAGAAAAAGAGAGAAGAAAAACAAAAAGAAAATGACAAAAACAACAGAAAGTTGGGTGTTTTTTTTAAACTTTTCTAAAACATTTATTTATTATTGAGACACAGAGAGAGCGCATGAGCATGGGAGGGGAGAGAGAGGACGAGACACAGAATCTGAAGGAGGCTCCAGGCACTGAGCTGTTAGTACAGAGCCTGAGGCGGGGCCAGAACTCACAAACCGCAAGATCACAACCTGAGCTGTAGTCAGATGCTTAACCCACTGAGCCACCCAGGTGCCCCAGTTGGGTGTGTTTCCAAGGAATTCTTCAGTAGTCCATTTTGATGTGCCCAGATTTTGCTGTTTATATTCAATGCATTTTGACTACTATTAAAGTCAATGGTTTATTAATGAAATTGCTGACTTTGAGAAGCAACCATCACGGACCGCTCGAAGGCTGGACAAATGTGAGAAAAGTGTGTGCCCTGTGAGAATGCATGGTCCAAAGTGTCCAGGTAGACTCCTAGAAGATGGAAGCCAGGCAGGTTTCTTCAAGAGAGAGCCCCTTGATCCGTGAAAATTCATTCTGCAGAGGCAGCCACATGTCTCTGTTAGGGATGTTTCTGTGAAGCCGTATTTCCCCACCTCCCTCAAGAGAGTGGAGAAAACTTTTCTTGCAGGTTTGGCAGGATTTGGTTGGGGTCGGTGGTCTGAATCTACGGCTCCAAATTTCTTTTTAGATTTTAAGAAGCATAATTCTCAAATACTGACCTTGAAGTTCCTTCTCAGACATCTCTGCTGTGGAGCAGTGAGGAACACAGAGCTAGCATTTGTTAATTGTTGTTTACCGCAAAGTAGAAATACAGCGTCCTAAGGAATTGTGTGTATGGAAGGTGAGAAAAATGGAATGTTGGAAAAACCAAACAGTTCATTGAAACACTGTCATCTGGCAGGATATAGAGTTGAATTCATCTAGTGAAGGGGTACCATTGTTATTGGGATGTGACCCTTCCCTTCTTTTTTGTGAGTTGTTCAAAAAAGAATTTAAAAGGACGGAACTTGGATAGAGATCTAGGAAGTGTAATGGGCTAGAGGATGGGATGGGGGACAGAGGAAGGAAGCCACTGGTTTATGTAATACCTTTGCATTTCATTTCCTGTTTTCCTAGGACAGGTGTTGATTGTATTTGTGTATGTAGAAGTCATCATACCTCAGGGGTCCCAGGAGGGTTTGATCAGACAATTACCTTAACTGTGATATTGGCGAATAGTACTGGGATTCCTATTTGGTGGTATTTGGAAGTCATTCTTCTTTCTTTCTTTAGATACATTGTGAAAAAGCTGAAAAATACAGATAAATAGAAAAAAAGGAAAGTAATTCCCATGATATAATTATCCAAAGAAAGGCTCTGTTGATGTCTGTGTCTCTTCTTCCAGTCTTTGTTTTCCATATATTGTAGATCAGAGTGTCAAGACTCTAATATTTTTATGGGGTGCCTGGGTGGCTCAGTCAGTTGAGTATCTGACTCTTGGTTTCAGCTCAAGTCATGGTCTCACAGTTCATGGGATTGAGCCCCAAGTCGAGTTCTGTGCTGACAGCGTGGAGCCTGCTTGGGATTCTCTCTCTCCCTCTCTCTCTCTGCCCCTCCTCCACTGGTGTGCTAGCTGTCTCTCTCTGTCTCTATTTCTCAAAATTAAAAAAAATAAAGAAAAAAGTAAACAAAACAAAACAAAAAGAGTGTAATATTTTTGGAATCGAGTGGATCTCAAGTATCTGTTCTCCTACATACCAGCCAGGAAGAAAGATCTCAGCAGAAACTCAGCTTACTAACACCTTGATCTTAAACTTCTTGCCTCCAGAACTGTGAAAAATAGACGTCTATTGGTTAAGTCCTCCAGTCTGTTGTATTTTGTTATGATAGCCTGAGCAGACTAGTACCCCCACTGATGCACCCTATGTGTTTGTACACACGTGCACACAACGCACCCTCACACACTTACTGGTGAGAGAGAGAGAGAGAGAGAGCACCCAAGTAATCGACCTTGTATCTTTGCCAACACTATGACTCTACGGGATATTCTTTGTGAAATGTACCAATTCAAGATATACACACATGACAGAAATGATCCTTAACTCATAAGCAGTTGACATGAATCACTGTGACTAATAGTGACAGCTAAGAGGCAAGAGGAGGAAGCTTCTGGAGAAGGGAGGAGCTAAAACTGACATGCGGGGAAAAAAGAATCTCCCATTAGGCAATAGATGGCTAAGGTGTATCCACATGGAAGTCCTCCCAGGCCCTCACCTGTATTACCCATCACCAAGGGACGACTTCCTCTCCTGAGCACCTGCTCAGTACTGAGCAGGGATACACTACTGCTCTGTGTATCCCGGGCCCATCCTCAGCCACTTTAGTTCATGTCCCATCTGAAGAACACTTCATCGCACTCACAGGAGGCCAGGGCTCCTGCTGTATAGCTATATGGACATTTTAAATGTCATGGCTGTTTTTCAAGGATTCCTGGGGGATTTCAAAACACACTTAACTAGGGAACTCCATCCCAAACCCTGAAAACATGTTGCTATAGGCGCCTGAATCCATGCATCACATACTTTATTTTATGACTTGAAATTGCACTCTTTTTAGTGTTATCTACGCTTGTCCGCACTTCTGGGTAGTAAAGCATATGGCATTCTGGGCTGGCGAAGGGTGCGATTTCTGGTTTGGACATCAGCTATTAACTTTGTTTGCAAGCCCACCGTTGTCTTGCCAGACTATAAACGGAAAGTTTGAAGTCCTCTCATACCCTCAAGCCACATTGTGTAGCATGTTGTATCAAGTCAAATGGAATCCTGCCCCCTGAAAGCTTCTTAGATGGGCGTGGTTTGGGATACAGAGAAATTCAAATGATATGCATTGGCTTTAAGGTATTGATGGTCTAGACTTAGACTAGAGGCCCGCATCCTTCTAACCTCAAGAAAATGAGAGATCAAAAGAAGGCATTTCAGTAGAAAAGAAAGGGATCATCGCTAGCCATGTATCATGGGGTGGTTGTTGGTGGTGATGGATGTGGTGACAGGTAATAAGATAGAAAAATGAGAATCCAGGCCCTGGAGTCCATGTTTGGTCATATCCTGCTCCCCGCCCCCCCCGCCCCCTGCCACTCCTCCAGATTCTCAGACTCTCTCAGCCTCAGTTTCCCTGTGGCAGTATGGAAATGGTAACAAAATCCCATCACCAGATACTGTTGTGAAGGGTAATACGCAAGGAAATGCCTAGAAAGGGCTTCACAAGTGTTTGCCAGGTAGTAACCTTGCAATCAATTCTAAGTCAGTTTGTTTGCTTTTGGCTTTTGAATTTAAAATGCATTTCCCTAGGGTAGAATTTTCAGAACAAACCACACATTTTTCTTCGTATTTATATGAGCCATATTTTTAATGTGATCAGAGGGCCTTAAGAGTATGAGCAGGAGGAAGAGAGTTTTTTCATTCCTAATACAGGATTTCGTTATTTTTTTCCCCTTCACTTTTTTTTTTTTGTAAACATCAGGAATGAATAAAGGGAATCAAGTCCCATCTGGGAGTCTGAGGTCCCTGGAAAGCATTGATCTGTTCCTGATCGCCTCACTTTTTCATCTCTTTAAGTTCTAAATCCTAGGTCTCCTTAAAATCTTTAAGTGTCTTCAGTTTCTCTCTTCACGGGAGCAGTGCACATCCCCTTGTGTGCTCTGATCTGGGGGTTGTGGACGGGTTCCGAACAAAGTATCTTTGAGAACCTGCCATCAGTAAGTTGGGGGTTTGTAAGTTGTCTCTTTCTGTATACAAACAGTAAGCTGGGACATAGACTAGTTCTACACAGAGTTGACTGTGGCTGAATTGTCACTTTGTGTGTGTGTGTGTGTGTGTGTGTGTGTGGACAAGGAAGAGAAGTTTTTCTCTTGTACTTGAGCACAAAAAGTAATTAGACTGATGTCTAGGGGTCAGTCTTTTTTCTTTCCACGTTTTAAAAACGATATCATAGAATGATACTTACATTCATTCCAGGTCTGTTTTGTGTGTATATGTTTCTCTTTCTATACAACATTTTCTGCTGCATTTCATCACCTTTTATAGCCAAGAAGTAATTCCTTTCAATTAATTAAACTGAAAGGTTGAATATCATAATTATATTACCACAGATATTATTAAAAATACATACAACTGAATAACAACAACAAAAAATTCCTTTGACTGCATTTTTCTTTGTTCTTTACCCACAGAGGAAATAAATTCCAAGTGCCTAATTTTGAAAGGTGAGGTTGGCTAGCCTTAGGGTTAAAATACATGGTAGATATTAAATTTTCTAGAAAGCCAAGCAATTGACTGTACACTTAAGTTGTAAATTAACATGCTCTTTATATAAATATAGACCAAAACAATTTTTGCCTTTAGTATCTTCTCCAATATGTGTGTGTGTGTGTGTGTGTGTGTGTGTGTGGTGTCTTTGGTTCTAATGAAACCACAGAAAAGGACAGCAGTTCACATATTTCAAAAAAGGTAAACACACAGAGAATTATAGGTGTCGTGTTAATGACTTTATTGAATAAATATTCCTTCTCAGGTAGGTAGTTGCATTAACATTAAAACAATAGTCCATTGCTTCACAGAGACATTTATTTTAATTTTTTTGTGGCTACAGTGAGCCAGGACTCTAGAAAAAAAGGAAAGCCAGCTCTTATAAAAAAATAAATAGCTTTTCAACTTAGATTTATTTAACCTCCTTAGAGATCTAACGATTTTTTTTAGATCCACTTGTTCAATTCTGCCAGACAAGGAATCCTATTGTTTTAAATTCAACAATGTTATTTTCCAAGAGAATTTTTTTCCCAGAGGGAGTCTATCACTTCTATCTGCACTGATTGCTTATACACTTTGTTGTTTATAATGGGTAAAATACAATTGAGGGGATTCCTAATTGTCAAACATGGTCGAGAAATAGGATTCACGACAAATAAGGGTGTTGGAGCAAATGTGAGCTTTTAATGTATGAATGCAATGGTGCTCAGGGAAAAGGAACCAGGGCTTCTCTTTGTCAGAGGGAAGAACCCACCAGTAAGTGGGAGGAGGTATGTGATGGTGATTTGGACACATATCATCATATCACTCACATTGAGAATCATCTTCAGGCACACCCACACCCCTAGCTGACTCCTCTCTGACCCATGCTTTCCAAGTGTGGATCACCATTCTATATTGGGAGAAGGGGAGTGATCAATTATTAGTTTTTGACTGGAAAAACAAAATTAAAGATTTTTATTCTTATGCTGTATATTAAGAGAAGGAACATTTTATTATTTAGATTTTAAGTTTTACTTATTATATAGAGTCATTGATTTATGCTATTTGCTATGGACTGAATTGTGTCCTCCTCCCAAATTCATATATTGGAGCCCTGACCCCTGATGTAACTGTATTTGGATATAGGGCCTTTCAACAGGTAATTAGGGTTAAATGAGCTCATAAGGATGAGGCCCTAATCTAATAGAACTGGTGTCCTTATAAAAAGAAGAGACCCAGGGATGTACATGCACAGAGAAAAGGCCATGTGAAGACAGTGACAAGGTGGCTGTCTGCATGTCAAGGAGAAAGGCCCCAGAAGAAAACAGCCCTACTGACACGCTGATCTTGCATTTTTAGCCCCATGGAACTGTGGGAGATAAATATCTGTTGTTCAGGCCCCCCAGTCTATGGTATTTTATGATGTCTCCAGGAGAATCATATACTATTCATCGGCGATTCTAAAGAAATTGTGCATTCAAAAAATGAGCCTATTGTATTTGTTTCTACCACTTGCACATATGGTTGAGTATTGTTAGCAAATTGTCCTCTTATTTATTGAAAATAATATATCTTGAGCCTTAATGGCTTTATTGCCCTGTAATCAAGGAGATGGCAGAAACCTAGAATCTTTTCTAAGAGCATGGTAACCTAGCCACTATTGGAAGATCCAGGTAATTAAGAATAGTCAACTTAATTATCAGGAGCACTTATGAATACAAGACCGTCAGCATGTGGGCTTATAAAGAGACTGAAAAAAAGTACATGCGTGATATTCATCTGAATTGTAGGAAGACTCAGCAGCCTTAAATGGGAAAGTCTGTAATGCAAGTGAAAACAGGATAGATGGCCACACTCTTTGCTCGAACTAACCCAACCTTAAAGGTAGGCACTCTTGCCATTTGATTATGCAGTAGGAAGACAGTTTGGGATATTAGCTTAACCAACAAATATCAAGAGATGCCTCATAAGAATTGTTATAGTAGAACAAAGGAACCAAATTCTTGGCTTGTTTTGTAAGCTTTAAAAATGAAGGTGTGCCCATACAACACTGATGAAGTAAGAGACATCAACCTCTTTCTCTACGTATCTTTCCCTTCGAAGATAAAGATTCCATGGGCTTGGCATGAGGTGAAAATGAAATTTGAAAAAGAAACTTTTGATTCTGGTAGGTTCTTGGCCCAGATATAGCTTGGGCAAAGAGGAGAGAACACACAACTGAAACCTCAGGTGTATGAGCTCACTTGAGAGTTGAGGAGACCTACTCTTTGCTTCCTGGGCACAGCTGTTAGATATGACAATTTGCTCAGTTTATAAGACACTCTTCATGGCAGGGGTACTCTGAGCAGAAGTGTTTGGACACATGGGTCAGAAATCACTATGCAGAGTTTCTTCACTCCTAGTGATAGATTTCCTGTGTGTTCATGAGGCACTTGGGTATGGAACTGGGGATGTCTTAGGCCAAGAGGAAGAGAGACCACAGGAGCTCTGCAGATCCACCATTGAAGAGCTGAGACCCTGAAAACATCTCATGGACACGGACAGTTGGTGTGTACGTGCTTCTAAGTCTTGATCTTTGCATGCCTGTGGGACCAAAGGGCTATCTCTGGGGACAACTCTGAATTTCGTGAGATTGTGTTTCTCTCTTCCTTATCTTTGCCCAAGGAAATGGACATTCCAAATGAAAATGTGAGTTTATTTTTTGATTGTTTCCTTGGCAGTGCAGAAGCTTTTTATCTTGATGAAGTCCCAGTTAGTTCATTTTTGCTTTTATTTCCTTTGTCTTTGGAGATGTGTCAAGTAAGAAGTTGCTGCAGCTGAGGTCAAAGAGGTTGTTGCCTGTAACCCTTCATCAGGGAAATACAAATCAAAACCACATTGAGATACCACCTCACACTGGTCAGAGTGGCTAAAATGAACAACTCAGGAAACAACAGATGATGGCGAGGATGTGAAGAAACGGGAACCCTCTTGCATTGTTGGTGAGAATGCAAATGCAAACTGGTGCAGCTGCTCTGGAAAACAGTGTGGAGTTTCCTCAAAAAATTAAAAATAGAACTACCCTATGACCCAGCAAAAGCACTACTAGGAATTTATCCAAAGGATACAGGAGTGCTGATTCATAGGGGCACATGTATGCCAATGTTTATAGCAGCGCTTTCAACAAATAGCCAAATTATGGAAAGAGCCCAAATGTCCATCAACTGACGAATGGATAAAGAAATTGTGGTTTGTATACACAATGGAATACTACTTGGCAATGAGAAAGAATGAAATCCTGCCGTTTGCAACAACGTGGACGGAACTGGAGGGTATTGCGTTAAGTGAAATGAATCAGTCAGAGAAAAACAGATCTCATGTTTTCACTCATATGTGGTACTTGAGAAACTTAACTGAAGACCATGGGGAAGGGAAGGGGAAAAAATAGTTTCAAACAGAGAAGGAGGAAAACCATAAGAGCCTCTTAAATACAGAGAACAAACTGGGGGTTGACAGGGGGTTGGGGGAGAGGAGCAAAAGGGTGATGGGCACTGAGGAGGGCACTTGTTGGGATGAGCACTGGGTGCTCTATGTAAGCGATGAATCACGGGAATCTACCCCTAAAACCAAGAGCACACTGTATACACTGTATATCAGGTAACTTGACAATAAATTATATTAAAAAAAAGAAAACATGAGTTTATTGTAAAAATAAAAAAGGTTGCTTTCTTGTAGATATGAGGTTGGGCTTGAAGGTCATGGCTACTACAACCGTACAGCAGCAGTCGATCTTAACTTGTTGCTTGTGGAAACCAGTTGCCACCAGGAAGAGTGGAAGCATTTTGTATTTGGGAGGCCTGTGTAGAAAGGAGAGAGATTGTCCAGCAGGTCCCTTTCTTGGGCCTCGAATACCCACTTCTGTAACTGACTGACTTTGAAATACTGAGAACTTATGCTCTAAAGATTGATTGCTCTACTAGGGCTTTGTGGGGGAACGTTTGCCTCCAATTCTTTATTTTTGGTCTTGTTTCAAATTCCCTGAAGAGCCTACTCACAGCCTAATCCTCAACCTGGAGATGTGCATAGATTGAAGGTTCGGGCGTGGTTTCGAGTGACTCTCGGCAAATGAGATTCTTACTACTAACCGGGGTAAATGCAGCAACAGGCTGACCTTGGAGTCATACTGGCTTTCTTAGAACATGCTGGATCTTGGAAGAACTGGATCAGGGACAGAGGCACTAGCTGGAGAACAGCCGAGGGCTTGCCCTTCCCCAGTGTGCATTCATCTTCTTGGTGTCAGCTAGAACCAGAATGGTCTCCAGGTGACTAGATCTTCCCCTACCTTCAGCCCAGAGGGCGTTCTCTTAAGTGCACGCAAACAAGTATCATTTACCCACGTGATTCCATTCCAGATTCTGTTCCAGGCCACATTCATAATGAGAACAGATATGATTTTATTCTTTGTGTGTCCTCTTATAAAAACTACCCTCCACACCTGATGCTTTGCAAATAGCTCTTTAGCTCTTTTTTGGCTTGGTAAACTCTTGAAGGTCTGCAAAGATTTCCTCCTAGGGACGGAAACTCCAATTTCTCCTTTGGGCACTGTAAAAGCACAACCCACCCGGTGTATAATAAGCAAATTTTCTTACTCTTTTGCCATCTATCGATCTTCTTGAAATGGCCAGCTTCTTTTCTGCCTTCTGCTACAGAGCTGTTGTAGACAGGAAGGTAGAGAACAGGGTATTCGATTTGCCAGGTGCTACCTGAATGAGTATGTTTTGTTGTTGGAGGCAAGGCTGGGGTGTGCAGTGTCAGCGAGAGCTACAGGGGAATTAATGACCTAAATAGGAGACATAGCTGGAGAGGGATTGGGTGTTGAGCACTGGGAAGAGACCCCAAGGTAGGACTAATAGCCCAAAGCTTCCTTCTGGCAATCGCCAAAGCGAAAAAAAAAAGTTAACATATTATTTCCCAATAAGAACAGTCAATAGGGCAAGGAAATAAAAATAGAAACCAATGTAAGAATGCAAGTTAGAAGATATACTTTTGGTTCTAGTGATGTCGAACTTGTTTTTCCTCCCAGGGAAGGAGGGGCGAGTCTCGTGTATAGTTAAACAAAACTCATTAGCTGAAAACAGTGATTGCCCTCTTCCCCAACATGAACAGGATGGTACTTCCAGCCATGAGAGCCACATATTAGTTGAGATTGACAAATTGCAAAGACAAGAATGCAGTGAATCCCAACAACACCTTTGTGCAAGGGAGAACCACACCCTCAGACATTCAAATATGTTCATTTCCTCCAACCAAGAAGAAAGAGTTCTGCTCACTTCCAGAGCAAGCAAAGTTTAGCAAGGGCCATAGAACAGTCATTCTCAACCAGGGGCTATTTTCCCCACCCCTCCCTACCTGACATCACAAGGGACATTTGACCACGACTGTAGGTATTTTTGGTGATCAGAAATGGGTGTAAGGAGAATTCTACAGGCATCCATGAGCAGAGACCAGGCTTGCTGCTAAATATCCTACAATTCAAAGGTCAACTCCGGACACCCAAGAACTATCCAGCTCAAAATGTGAATACGCTGCTGTTGAGAAACTCTTGTCTAATGTTAATTCCAAATGTTTCAAAATCAAGTGGGTGCTCAAAACACAATATCGCTCATCAAAAGATTGCTTTTTAGACACCTGCTATGGACTAGACATAAAGAACAGTGATTGATAGTTGAAATCACTGTAAAAAAATGACTTACAGTTGAAATATAAGCTGACAAACCTGCTTCTCCTTTTGAAGGAACTGATTTATAAAGAAAGGAGGCTGCTTCTTTGTTGTTGTTTTTAAAATTTGTTTCTTTATTTCTGGAAGATATTCTTGCTTTTGTGTGTGTCAATGAATGTGAAGTCTTCATAGAATTTCCACACATTTTTGAACATGAATAGTGAACAGACACTTAAAAACCAATTTATTAGACTATGGGATGATTACAGCACTCTGGTGCACACACAGATTTTTTATTCCACATCTTGTAAAGAACAAAAGTGCTTATTTTAGACGAAAATGGACACTGTACTCGAATGCCCTACAGAATATGCATGCATTTCAGCCTTGAGAAAAGAATCGATTGTTCAGTATGACGAAGATTACAGCTTGTTCCTATTACATTTGAAGCCTGAGTCATTAAAGTTTAAAAGTTTCACAAGGACCTTATACTTTAACCATTTAGAAATTGTCCCATGTCCTTGGGAATGAACAGGTGGATGACTCAGTGTTTACTGTGGCATTTTACGCATGTGTGGTGGTTCACCTTGCTGTGGGACCACTCCATTTTGCCTGTGGGGAGATGACAAGGGTGTTGGAAGACTCTTAAGTCAATAAGAGCATGAGTTTCCCATATGATGTTTCATCAAGCAGTCGGATTGATAATGAAAAACATTTTCAAAGACAGAATCTTAATATAGACCTTTTAAGCTCTTATGAATTCACATCAATAGAACTAATAAGCTCACTGTCGCTAGGCTAGTGTGTATGTCTATTAAGTGAAACTAATTTCACTTAATCTTAATTAATTTTCAATTTTTATCTTGTCTCCTCAGTTCCTGAAAATTCTCTTAATTACAGCTTATGCTTAGCTTTGCTTATACTGGAAATAAAAATTAAATGAGGCAAGGAAGCCAAATCCAAAGCTGCCTAGGTGGGAGGGTCTCTAGAACCAAAGCGTCACTTGGAGAGGGACGTTCCTCTCTAGGTGAGCGCGTGTGCCCACCTCCGTGTGTGTGGGCGTGTCCGTGAGTGTGTGTGTTCACCTCCAGTTTCAACTTCCACAGAAACTAGCTCCTTTCCCAATGTTTCAGTGCCTATTTGAAATGGTTGGGGCCTTTCTTTCATCTAGAAATACCTTCTTGAACTATCGAAAATCATATTACTGCTCGTACTTAGCAGTTGTATAAACTTGCTAAATCATAAGGCATAAACTCTAGCAACCATTCTTCCTAACTGACCTATTTACTTTAATATACACACAGAACTGAAGAATCCTAGAGTCTTTCCTAAAGGGAATTGTTAACTGTCATAGCCAGTCATAAACTAGACATTCAATGTCAGTTGGTCCTTATTTAATGTAATTTCCAAGTTACATGATCTTGCTTCCCAAGTCAATGTTTTATTTTGTAGTATTAGGTTGAATTTTTTTATCTTAATTTCTGTTTTTTTTTTTAATCTTAGAGACTGGTTTTTAAAGATTCATCTTAGAAATTTAAAAAAAGAGTTGCTTTTTTTTTTTTTAATTTTCTTCTGAAAAGAATCTGTATCACCCTGGGCCTGTGTGAGAACTGTCCCTGAGCTCCCTCTGCTCCTTCCAACATAGTCATACTGAGTTGCTGCAGACTGTTGTAGAAGCCACATCCTTTTTTTTTTAAAAAAAATATTTTTTAATGTTTATTTATTTTTGAGAGACAGAGCATGAGCAAGGGAGAGAGAAGGGAGAGAAGGAGACACAGAATCTGAGGCAGGTTCCAGGCTTTGATCTGTCAGCACAGAGCCTGACGCGGGGCTCGAACTCACGGACTGTGAGATCATGACCTGAGCCGAAGTCTGATGCCCAACCGACTGAGCCACGCAGGTGCCCTGAAGCCTCATCTTATTCACTGCAGCTCCATGTGCTGCTAGAAGAGCTCAGGTGTCTGAACTTTCATCCTTCTGCATAACACTGTCAGAAAAGGAACGCAAGTATCTCATGGCTCTGGCTAATATATTGCCACGTCTACTTTGTCACCAATAATAACGTAATGAGGGTAGAGGAAAAACCCCTTCCTTAGTATCCACTTCAGAACTTCCAACTTAAGAATAACATCTGGTTAGTGCCACCCCCTCCCACACAAACTGTTTTACAGAAAAAAGGTAATAATTTATACTGGGACCCAAACGTCAAACCAAACCATTTGCCTATGGCCAGCAGCTCGAACAGTCACAACTAAGCTTTGTTGACTGGTGGAATGAATCTGAACAATACATTCAGTGGTCCTGAAAGTGGACATGACACCTTTTAACCATTTTCCACCCTCTGCCAGTAACGTAGAACTAAAGTCTTTATCGACCGGAAAATACGACAGCTTCCCGGGTGTCACAGGGCACCCCAGTCCTTCTTCTCTTTCTACTTCCAGACTGACACTCCCAGAAAGTGACTCACTGAAAGGGAGAAGGGGGATGAGGCAGGGGAGGGGTGGAGGGGATAATGGTAGATGCAAGCAGACACAGAGGGCATCCGGGGTGTATTGTATTTTCTTACTTACCTTTGTTCAAAGCCAGAGAGCCAAACAATGGGCTTGAGTAGATCCCTTCTCATTCATTAGAGTTAGGCGTGCTAGTGAAGGGAAATTCTTCTAGGAGCTCTGTATGCATCCATCTGCCATCCACATGGAGATCTGAGAAAGGAGAGAGAAATTTGACCAGAACCCAATTGGGCAAAGAACAGATCCAAAGGTAATGCATACATCCTGCCTTCTGGATGCTGGGTCTGGACAGATCTCTTATTTAAACAGAAACACACAAACACACACACACACACACACACACACACATGTTTATATAAGCCTAGTTTTATATATCTATCTCTATATATCTATATATAGTTTCTATATATTTATATATAAATATATATTTATATAAAAGCTATATATAAAATATATACTATATATAAACTGTATATAAAAACTATATATGTACACACATATATCTTGTGTTCTATATATATTTATAACACAAGATATGTATAAGATATATAGAACACAAGATATATATATATATTTATAACACAAGATATATATATAATATATATAACACAAGATATATATATATATTTATAACACAAGATATATATATAATATATATAACACAAGATATATATATATATATATTTATAACACAAGATATATATAATGTATATATAACACAAGATACACACACACACACACACACACACACATATTAGAGCAAGAGAAATGGAACATCATTTGGAAGACACAAAGGAAGAGCACATTCCTGAAAAAGATTTACTATAGGAATAAGAAAAAAAATGTAGAAAACTGGCATCATCTATGAGATTAAAAAACAAAAAGACATGGGCACCACAAAATAGGAACAGGAATCCATATTAGATGAAATTGTTGGGTAAATTAGAAATATATTGCAGAAAAAATAAAGATTCACTAACAGAATTAAAGCAGCAAAGAATAGAAGAGGTGTTCTAAACAATCAGAACAAAGAAGAGAGAGAAATTGTACCAGGATATAGAGGAAAAGACAAGGGTTGGGAACAATGACAGAAAATGATATGCATAAAGGATACAGAATGGAGAGCCAACCTGAGAATTATAGGTGTTCTAGGAGAAAAGTAAATAACAAGTAGAACAGAAGCAATTATTCAAAGATATAATTAAATAAAAGTTTCCTGAGTTGAAAAAGAGTGAACAAGCACAGATCAAAAGGGCTCACTGTGTTCAAAGTAAATTAAATGAAGGGAGAGCTTTGTAACATTTGAATTACAGGGACAGAAAAAAAAAGAGACTATAAGCATTCGTGCAGAAAAAAATAGGTGAAAAACAAAAGAACAAAGCTATACTGGTCTTAACCAGACTTTCCCTTGGATATAACAGAGCTATGTCTTCAGAATTTGAAGGAAAAGTTGTTACATGACCATTTAGCCAAGTTTTAACATATCTGTTAATATATAAAAAAAAAGACATTTACACATACACTGAAAATATGTCATCCATCTGATTTTTTTTTTCTGAAAAAGAAAATGATCCTTTAATGTATGAAAGTTGAGAAGAGTTAAGCCAAGTTACAAGGTGACTGCTCCAGGACCCAGTGGCACAAGAGTTGGGCACAAATACAATTTACTTCTCAAGTCCTGGGGCAAACTGTCATTCCAGCAAATGTGTTTAAACTGGCCACATTAATAAAGCTGCAAGAATTTGAAGGAATTGTTGCCTCTGTCTGCAATGTTATCTGGGGGGTAGGCTACAAGCAAATTCTTTCACTATAAATTGTTGCTCGTTGTTATGGGAATAGAACTAGCCACAAGTTCATCTGAGAAAGCTCATTTTATTTTTTAGATGAAATTTACCACCGATCTCAGAAATATATATGTACAGTGATCGTGAAACAGGGAATACATACAAATATATTTGTGTTTTCTTTGCACTGGTTTCTTTTTATCTATTTATTTATTTTTTATTAAAAAATTTTTTTTTATAAATTACATCCAAATTAGTTAGCATATAGTGCAGCAATGATTTCAGGAGTGGATTCCTTAGTGCCTCTCCCCCATTTAGCCCATCCCCCCCTCCCACAACCCCTCCCGTAACCCTCAGTTTGTTCTCCATATTTATGAGTCTCTTCTGTTTTGTCCCCCTCCCTGTTTTTCTATTATTTTTGTTTCCCTTCCCTTATGTTCATCTGTTTGGTCTCTTAAAGTCCTCATAGGAGTGAAGTCATATGATTTTTGTCTTTCTCTGACTGACTAGTTTCACTTAGCATAATACCCTCCAGTTCCATCCACGTAGTTGCAAATAGCAAGATTTCATTCTTTTTGATTGCCAAGTAATACTCCATTGTACGTATATACCACATCTTCTTGATCCATTCATCCATCAATGGACATTTGGGCTCTTTCCATACTTTGGCTATTGTTGATAGTGCTGCTATCAACAGGGGGGTGCATGTGTCCCATCGAAATAGCACAAATTGTATCCCCTGGATAAATACCTAGTAGTGCAACTGCTGGGTCGGAGGGTAGTTCTATTTTTAGTTTTTTGAGGAAACTCCATACTGTTTTCCAGAGTGGCTGCACCAGCTTGCATTCCCACCAACAGTGCAAAAGAGATCCTCTTTCTCTGCATCCTCGCCAACATCTGTTGTTGCCGGAGTTGTTAATGTTAGCCATTCTGACAGGTGTGAGGTGACATCTCGTTGTGGTTTTGATTTGTATTTCCCTGATGATGAGTGAGGTTGAGCATTTTTTCATGTGTCGGTTGGCCACCTGGATGTCTTCTTTGGAGAAGTGTCTATTCATGTCTTTTGCCCATTTCTTCACTGGATTATTTGTTTTTTGGGTGTTGAGTTTGGTAAATTCTTTACTGGTTTTGGACACTAACCCTTTATCTGATATGTTATTTGCAAATATCTTCTCTCTTTTTTAAAATTTTAATTAAAATTTTATCTTCCTTTGAAGTATAATTGACACACAGCATTAAATAAATTTCAGGTATACAGTGTGGTGATTGGATATTTGTAATCATTGCAAAGTGATCACCACAATAAATCTAGTTAACTTTCATCACCCTACACAGTACAAAAATTTTCTGCATGTTGTGTAACATTTTTTTTTTTTAGTGTGATGAGCACTTTAAGATTTCCTTTCTTAGCAACTTCTAAATCTTCAATACAGTATTATTTACTGTACTCATCATACTGGAGACTACGTCTTCGTGACTTATTTATTTCATAACTGGAAGTGTATGCCTTTGACCCCTTTCATCCATTTCTCTCCCCTACTCCCTGACTTCTGACAACCAAAATGTTCTCTGAATCTATGAGCTTGTTTTTTGTTTTTGTTTTGTTTTATTGCATTACGTTTTTAGATTTCATATATAAATAAGAGCACATAGTATTTGCTTTTCTCTGTCTGACTGATTTCACTTAGCAGAATACCCTGGAGGTCCATCCATGTGGTCGCAAATGTTAAGACTTCATTCATTCTTTTTTACGGCTAATATTACATTGTATTTATGTAGTGGCGATTTCTTTCTATATTTCTCTGGTTTACAAGATTTTGCTTAATGAACTTGCATTCCTCGTTGAACAAAGTGTAACTTTAAAGAAAAGCGGCCGTTTAAAAATAAAAACAAATTATAGTTAGATAATTCCGCACTTATTATAGCAATAATGGGCTGTGCAATTAAAGATAGCTCTTTTTTTTATTTTAAGTTTTGTTTATTTATTTTGAGAGAGAGCAAGCGAGCAGGGGAGGAGGGGCAGAGACAGAGAGGGAGAGAGAGAATCCGAAGCAGGGTTCCTGTGGTCAGCACAGAGCCCGACATGTGGCTCAATCTCATGAACTGTGAGAGATCATGACCTGAGCAGATATCAAAAGCTGTATCCTTAACCAACTGAGCCACTCAGGCTCCCCAAGGTAGTTCAAATCCTGTCACTTTTCTATTACCTGGACTTCAATTTTTCTTAGGATCTAGGAGGGTGGTGACAATGTTTCCTTTTAGGGGTTCCTGAAAGTAGACATTGTTTTTACCCTCACTTTGGTCACACTGATGATTCCAAGGCTATGCTTTCCTGTATAAAAGGTTTTGTCCCGAAAGAGTGAGTAGGAAGAGGGGTGTCTGGGTGGCTCATTCCATTGAGTGTCTGACTTCAGCTCAGGTCATGATCCTGCGGTTCGTGGGTTTGAGCCCATGCTGGGCTTTGTGCTGACAGCGCCCTGATTGCTTGGGCTTCTCTGTCTTCTTCTCTCTCTGCCCCTCCCTCCCCACCCCCCTCAAAAATCAATAAACATTAAAAACAATTTTTAAAAAAGTGAGGGCAAGAGAGAAGAGCCAAGGAGGTCTGGGACGAAATCGTTATTCAGATCTGTTCCATTTCTGACATTCCTGTTTGCTCTGTCAGTCTGTACCAGCTACAGCAGTGAAGGAAGACATTTGTTCCAACCGCCTCTGTGGTGCTCATGGTATGGAAGCAATTCTCCATGGTCTCATACGTCCACGTTGAACATGACGGTGGGATCAAACAGCCGGCTTCTGCTTCATCCTAGCGGGAAAATTAGGCGGATTGAGGTATTTAACAGATGACCACAGTTTTGAAGCGATCGGGGAATGCTATTGTACCGGTTTGGATTTCCTAAGTTTTAATTTTGGCCCCTCGGCTTGCCCTTTGTTCTTGTGTGCTTTCTTCCAGGATATAGAATGTGCTAGAGTGCGTTTAAAAAGACCATTCTTACGTCTGTGCTAGAATGCCACATCTCATTCTTACAAAACCTCTATGGTTTTAGTGGCCAGGTCCTTGACCATGTACTGCATGTCAGTAATTGAACATTTCACTTTTGGAGAAAACCAGGCATGTAACCATGGTTTGTAAGTAACTCATAAAGCATATTTTGAGATGTGTTTTTTTACCAAGCTTTTTTTTTTTTTTTTGCACATTATCTCATTTCTTCTGAATAATAGTTTTTTGTCCAGTGTCACCGTTAACATACTGCTTACTTTGAAATCAATCTCTCCAGCTGTTTACAATTTTTCTACAATGTTTTTTTTGTTTGTTTTTATTGTTTTTGTGCATGCCTTAAGTCTCCCTGCTCGAGGATTTTAATTTGGTGTCTGAGTAACGTGCCATTGTTATTAGCATCCTTTTTATATCAGTTTTATGAAAGTAAACCTCCCAGATATGCGATAATTATAAAAACAACCCACATGGTAACTGTCTGGAGTTTTGGTTGCTAATAACGATGAACTAAAATTATCGACAAAGTGTACTGTGTGACAGGCACTGAGCTAAGTGCTTTATTTCTGTGGATTATCTTAACAAACCCTCCCAATGACGATAAGAATCAGGCACTATTTTTGATTACTATTTTCCAAACGGGACAACTGTGGTTTAGATCCAAGTTTATGCAAAAATGACAAAGGTCTTAGGTCTGATGATTTCCTAAGCCCATTCTCGTAATTTCTAGATGAAATTGCCTCCAAATAAACAACTCCTGTGTATTTCTGCTTGGTTTCAGCGGACAAATTCTGTACCTAAGAGACCAATGCGTCTTGAACACCACAAGGATGTTTTTTCTTTACAGCTTCCAAGAAGAGTGATAAAAATCAGAAAAAAAAATTCCTAGAATCATCAAATATTAGGAGGTTCCAGGAAACTAGTTTCTGACTAGTGTTAGTAATCTGTTAACAAGTAGACCAAAACAAAATTAAATGGATTTTTAACTTTTATGGAAGTATTTAAAACACTGGGAGCTTTTGGGCCCCCGTGAGCTCTTGCAAGGAAGATTTGCAGGAGTCTTTCCTTTGTTTCAGTTTGGGCCCTGGACGTGTTGTGATGGAAAAGAAAAGGAAAAACATTTCAACTGCAAAAGGCGCACGTTCAGAAACCACACCTCTTGTGAATATCATCATCAGCCTTTTCAAAAGAAAAGAGGTTTTGCTCTTGAGGGTGCATGTCATAAAGCATCAAACACAGTGAGAAGCCTTACTGAGTTAAGGCTTCTGAGTTAAAAAAAAAAAAAAAGCATGACTCCTGAGTTTAAAAAAAAAAGGCAGACCTGCCTTGTCTGAAAAATGTTTACATCACAGATAGTTTTGCTTTTGAGGTTCTAGACAAGACAAGTGACTGTACCTGCGGGAACCGACCTAACTCATCCAAATCCTTGCTCTCAATAAAGGGTGAGGGGAGGTTTGCTGGGCAAGAAATGTGCTGATGTTGTTGGGCCCAAAGCCCCACCGGGAGCAGAAATCCTTTCCACACCCTGTACTTTGACAAACCTGTTCTTGCTTTGCTGCCCATGTGCAAGTTTTCTAAATAGCTATGTTTAGATTAGAACTAGGTCTAACAGAAGTTCTAACATGTTGTACTGATTAAACACATTGAGATCGAAAACAGACAGACAGAGGTACAAAGAGGCATCCTTCTCTGCAATGGCCCATTTCTTAGAGGGCACGGAAAAATGTCTTTAAAATTTCAGAAGTTTTTCTTACCCTGAATAGAACAAAGAGCCTTTGGGCAATAGACTTGCTATTTGTTTGGTGGGGATAAATGAAATGCAGGAATAAATACAAAAAAAAAAAAAAAATACTCGCGTTTGCTTTGGAGATGGGACCATGCGCGCCTGACCCTGAGACCCTCGCTGTGAGGGATGGAGCGGTGACCCTGAGTCATTTGGGGGTCATAGCAATTGAGAATCAAGAAACCTTGCCTGGGGATGTGTCCTTGCACCAAATCCCTCCAGCCCGTTTGCCAGATGCTAACTCAATTGGAAGAGTGGGGATTATGCCCAAGGAATGGATAAATCTTCTCACTGATACTCAGACACGGATGTTATTTTATGGTTCTTTTTACAAAGGCAGATGATCGGATTTAAGGAAGGAAAGTGGAGAGCCCGGACAAGTGTAAGCTGTCATGGTGATCTTACTACTTTAATCTTTTAAGTGCATTACCTTATTTTCTATAGTAGACATAGTTCCTCAAAAGCTGTGTGCCGTGAGGTTTCTTGCAGTTTCAATAGTTTTGACACATGTATTATTTTAAAAACATCTTGAAAAAAGAGTGCCTTAAAAAGGCAAATGGCATTTTCTAATTTAATTATTTAACAATAGTAAGTCCGTGTTCTGGGTTTATTAGAGCTCGGTGCCCTTGTAGAAGATAGAGCAGAAGTAAAACATAGCAGAGATCACGATATTTACCAAGTGGCTACGTAATACGTGGTTATCTATATAATTGTAACTGAGCAATAAAGCTGAAAATTGACTTTTGAGATCCCCAGTTCCAGCTGTGTTGTATTAAAATAGGAAAGTTTTAAAACTTCTCCTGAAGCTGGACTTAGGAGTCTCCAAGCTGCTTTGCTCTGCTGTTTACTTGCTCTGATTCAGAGTAGAATACTTCTCTTTTTAAGTGGACCGAAGACGTATAATTTGGAATTTGAAATGCAGGCAGTAAGGAAAGCTATATTTAGGATAACTTCGAAGTTTAAAGGGAAAGTATTCATATCCTAATAAAGATCTTCTTTTGCAATTCTTTTTTAGTCGTGTGCTTACTTGGGGGTGCTTAGTAAATGCACTTGTGATTGTTTTCTAACATAATAAAGGCAATAGTATTTGAAGCTTTGATAAAGCATGACCCGGGGGTGTAGGGAGAAGGGGCCAGGGCAGGAATGGAAACATTTTTGGCCTTTCATCACAGAGGCTAAAGCACAGTTGTTAATTGCCAGTTGTCATAGACTTTTGGATAACCTGACCTTTGACCCTGCTTAGTAGAGATCTTCCCTGCCTCCCTCTGGCTGTGCTGAATTCCTTGCCCAGTCTAGACTTGGACACATCCCTGTAAAGCATGCAGACCCTCTGTCCAGTTCTCCTGTGAGACTCCAGTTAGGTCCCGACCCTCTGAATATCAGCTTACTCATAGTAAATCACATTGGACTCCATTGGGAAGCTTGAGCCCTGAAGAGGCAGAGCTAAGCCTTCCATCTTGTTTTCTTTCAACAAGGGGGTTCATTAAGGTCAAGAGTGTTGACCTTGGTCTCCCCTGGCCCATTCCCTACTCAGATTCAGCTTGTCCTCTAAAGATGAGTCTTCAAACATACCTGGAGTTCCTAGTGATGCTACATATGCACCTCCAACATACACACATACACACACACACACACACACACACACACACTCACACTCTTCCTTTGAAGGCTCCCCTCCAGGTTTCTGAACCTTCCCACTTTATTTGGGGGAAGGTTACCTGGACTGGTTTAACCAAGAACTGGCTTTGGGGCTGGATCCAGAGACTTGCCAAGATGTCCTCACCCAAGATAAGGGGAGTTGGCAGTCCTGGGAAATCAGGGTAGGACAACTGAGGGCCAAATGCCAGGAGAAGAGTTCGTAGGAGCGCCGAATCCAGGAGGTACTGAAAGCAGAGAAGGAAGAGAACGAGGCAGTTGGAACAAGCTCAAGGCCAACAAAGCAGTATTCAGGAAGCAGGGAGGGCCGGATCTCTCCCTGAGAGGCTGCTTCAGCAGCTAGGCAAGCTTGGGTTTGTTTTCATGGGCTATAGAAATGAGATATGTATGTGAGTGGGTTAGTGAACAGAGGTACTTGTTGACATGCTGTTTCTGTTTTTCCTTTGATCAAGATTCGTGAATGAATTGGCTATACCTTTCATATCCCCTTTATAATATCTACTCCCTCCTTATCTACCTGTGCAGAGGAAATCCTCAGTTCATTAAAAGCCAGGAGGAGGTTGGTTGCTAATCCCTATGTTAGTGAGCTAAGGCTGCCCTAACAGAATACCACAGTCTGGGGCATTAAACAACGGAAATTTATTTTCTCACAGTTCTGGAGGCTGGAAGTCCAAGATCAAGGTGCTGGCAGGTTTGCTTTGGTTTCTACCGTGGCCTCTCTCTTTGGCTTGTAGATGGCTGCCTTCTTGCTGTGTCCTCATGCGGTCTTTCTTCTGTAATCAAATCTCTTCTTCTTTTAAGAACACCAGTCAGATTGGATCAGGGCCCGCCCTAATGAGGTTATTGAACTTACCTCTTTAAAGGTGCTATCTCCAAATTAGTCACATTCCAAGGTTCTGGGGTCTGAGATTCAACATGTGAATTTCGGGAGCACACAATAGCTGGTAAAACTCCCCAGTCTCCAAAGCCACGCAGCCTGGGCTCACGCCCAGCGGGTGGGTGAGGTGCCACCGTGAGGGACCCCGCAGCTTCCACGTCCCATGCTGGCACTCCACTGGCAGCTTGGCTCTTTCCTCTGTCTCCGCTGACACCTTTTCTTCCTCAGGGTTGGAACCGGCCTGCTCTTAAGCCACGTCTGGCCTATGGCCAGGTTTCGTTGGACTCACCCTGTGTTCGAAAAGTTTAATTGGTGGCTAAGATGAAAAAGCAGATGCTGATAGTTCACATAAGTACCTCACTTTCTGGCCTTTCCTCAAAAGCTGGAAGACCTGTGAACACTGGTCTTGATTTCCACGTGACAGCCCTCCTCGAAGAGTCTGGTGGTCGCCTCCACCCGCTAGTGCCTTCAGCTCCCATCTCTCCTGTAATTGGCCAACCTGAGCCCTGAACGTATTTGGAGTTTTGATTCCTAAATTATTGACATACCCACTAGGCACCCGCCACCCCCGCTGCTTTGACTTGGTTCTAGTCTCACGTCTTCGTTTGCAGCCAATACCTTTCCATTTGATGCCATTCTGACCCTTTTCTTATCTTTATTTTTTTTAATGCTTATTTACTTATTTATTTATTTATTTTTGAGAGCTCAATGCAGGGCTCGAACTCACAAACCATGAGATCATGACCTGAGGTGAAACCAAGAGTTGGGCGCTTAACCGACTGAGCCACCCAGGCGCCCCCTATTCTGACACTTTAAATCACACCTGTTCTCATGTGTTACCACAGGTCAGTCCAAATGCCTGAATTAAAAAAAATTTTTTTAATGTTTTTATTTAGTTTTGAGACAGAGAGAGGCAAAGCATGAGCAGGGGAGGGGCAGAGATAGAGGGAGACACAAAATCCGAAGCTGGCTCCAGGCTCTGAGCTGTCAGCACAGAGCCCAACGTGGGGCTCGAACTCACGGACTGTGAGATCATGATGTGAGCCGAAGTCGCACGCCCAACCAACTGAGCCACCCAGGAGTCCCCCAAATGCCTGAATTTTATGTTAAGAAAACCTTCTTCTTTCACTGAGCTCCATATCCAATGTCTCCTTCTACTCTGTCTCATTCACCTGCCCAAAGTGTCTTGCCTATCTATTATTTCACTCTTGTTCAGGCCATCAGCACCATGTTATTTCAGGCTGTTAAGAACTCCTCAGCTCCTCTCTTCTTTTCCAGATATAACATGCTGTCTCCAAAACACTGAAACATTATTTTCAATGTGTTACCTCTCTGTTTACTCTTTTGCCTACAAGTCTAGTCCTTTACAGCCTTATTTTCCATTTTAGCTTCCTTTCCTTCCTTTTTGGTCAGCAATTGGCATGTGTCCAGTCATTGTGTGTTGAGAAGTGATTGATCCATTCAGAACCCCTGAGTGTATCATTGTGCTTGCTTTGCCTTGATTCATTTCATCCATACCTTTCCACCCCCAGCTATCCAAATTTGCCTTCATAGAACAAAAAAAAAAAGTGCATTTGCTTTTTCTTTTGTGTGTGGTCCAGGGCTTTGCACATAGTAGACATTCTACCAATACTTATAAATTTTATTTTAAATCACTAACCTCCCCAACAGAAGTCTCTGTGTTCTCTGATTCCCAACCTAGCTCACTTATTGTGAGATGGTCCTCAACAAACCCTGTGGTTTTCTTTTACTTGTAACCCTGGTAAATATTAATGAAATGAATACACAGCTTTTAATTACAGTGAAGATACTTTGGAATTTACCCCTCTAGTCAGTCAGTCAGCCAGGAATTACAACCTGACTTCGACTTAATGAAAGGGTGAAATTTCTATCAATCAGAAGAATGGAACAGGCTACCTCATAAGCAGGAAGCTTCTCATTCATTTGTTCCTTTGTTCAACAAGAACTGTTAGGGGCATACTAATAGATTGACACAGTACGTTAAAACTGCCTTCATTTCTACTTTCTTCTTGAGAAAAGTAGCTCAAGGATACAATTTTTCAGGAAGCGGAGGAAAGTGTATTAGTTTCCTATTGTTGCTATAACAAACTACCACAAATATTTGTGGCTCGAAACCACACAAATCTATTATCTTCCAGTTTTGGATTTCAGAAGGTTGAAATGGTTTTCACTGATCTAAAACCAAGGTTGTTCCCTCTGAATGTTCTGAGGGAGAATTACTTTCATTGCCCCTTTCCAGCTTCTGGAGGCTAGACTGCCCACACGCCTTATCTTTGGGTCATAGACTTCTGTTAGGTATTTAGTGATTTAAAATGAAATCTATAGATATTGGTAAAATATCTACTATGTGCAAAGCCCTGGACCACACACAAAAGGAAAGGCAAAGGCATGTTTAAGGCACTTTCTTGGATTATATTAAGAAGACCCAGATGCAAAGATAGCACAAAAGCCATAAAACAAATGAAAATATACAATAGATTTCATGATGTTTAAGATGATTCATAAATAGACCAATATCGATGAAAAAATGATCAAGTTTGAAAATAGCATACCATATTACGGAGACCCCATCCTGGTCTCCAAGGGTGTTCAATCACTGTGAATGAGATTGCTGCCCATGGGGAGTTCAAGGTCCATCCTTGCAACTCTGTGGACATTGGGAGGAACTTCAAATGGGCATTTTTGTGGAAAGGACTCAATGAAGAGCTCTTTATAGAAGAGGTGGAATAGTCTAGGAGCTTGAGACTGAATTGGTAAGTACTTTATTTTTGGCTGAGAAATTCTCATTTAGAATGATGCTATAAAAGAAAGCACCGGGTGCCCAAGATGAAAGCTTCCAATCATAGGGAGAAAAAACGTGACTTGGAACTCTCCTTGGTACCAGGATGTTCCTGCTTGAGTCTCTCCTGCTTTCTCAGAACCATTAGCCTAGCTTGTGTGACCTAGTGTGCTACTGATCTGCACTATACTCCTTTCTTCAGCTATGATCCTTCTTATTAAGCCTTCTATTTTGCTAGCTCTCCACGTACTGCTCTGCTCACTCTCCCACCTCTTCCTCTTCCCATCCTAATTGGCCAAGAACAACTGTCTCAAACTGAATCCTGCATATTTTTCACCAAAGCTCAAAATCGAATTTATCAAAAATTATCTAGCATAGCATGCCAACATATTAATGTAAAGTTCGTTTTACAAAATGCAAAACAGCTACTTTACATAAACACTCAAGTCTATTTTTATAAATGTACTCATTAGATACTTTCCTTTGAGAAATGGTTCAATAGAGCTCTTACTGTTTCTTCCAATTAGTGATCATTAGCGTTCTGTAGCATTTCCCTGAGAAAGAATATTAAAGGGCTACAATGTCACCAGGGGCAGAACTTCTAAATTTGGAAGCTATGTGAAAATCAATGATTCTGGGATCAAACACTTAGTTGGTCTCATGACTGTATAACATGGTTCTTAGTCTTTAGGATGAAGATCATCAATATAGACAAACATTAAGAGAATAGTTCTTTTGTTCTTTTGGCATATTGCAATTCAGGAAGCACTGGCTTCAGTCCAAAATTTAATTTATACTTATAAAATTACAGATTTTCTGTGAGTTACTAAAAGCTGAATAGGCATAGAAGGAAATACAACTCAACTGAAATGTTATTTGAATGCCAGTGATGGACTCCTTGACTCGAAATCCAGAAGGTTCTTTTCAACTTTTATTGTTAGTAATAATTAAAATACCTAACATGTATAACATTTTATAGTTCGTGGATTTTTACATAAATTATTAGATAATCCTTAACTTTTCTCTGTGTTGCTGTACAACGATATCCTGTATTGAATTGTCTGTGCTCTGGATTCTTTGAGGGCAGAAACTGTCTTTCCTCAGCACCTTTCAAAATGCCCAGATCATAGCTATGGTTCACTGCTGTTGAATGAATAAAAGGATGGTGTCCATATTCCTTATTGTTGCTCAGTCTTCTCCGTTTGAAATTTTCTTCTTCCTTGCGTTCCATCATGACACATTTCCCAGCTCTCCTGCCATGTTTCTTGACAATGCTTCCTTCTTTGTCCTTCTAACTTTCATTTCTCTCCTTAGACTCTCAAGTTCTCTCTGCTCATCCTTTGTTACATTCTCTCACTACACCCCCTTTCTTGGGTCATACACTAATAATTCTCTGTGTGTCAACTCTGGCTCTGTAACTCTCATGTTATTTTGAACCTTGAGTGCTCACCTGTATTCCAGCTCAGTACTTCTAAGGTGTCCTTCCAACATGAAGAATATAATGTTGAAACAAATACCATGGTTGTATAGTTCAAGCCATTCAAGATTTTATCATAAAGAATTCCCAATTTCTTTAGTGCCATTAATAGTCTACATGTCACCCGATCTCAAAGTCATGAGCTCATTTGTTTTTAATGTTTATTTTTATTATTTTTGAGAAAGAGACAGAGTGTGAGCAGGGGAGGGGGCAGAGAGAGAGAGAGAGAGAGAGGGAGACACAGAATCTGAAGCAGGATCCAGGCTCTGAGCTGTCAGCGCAGAGCCCAACGCAGGGCTTGAACCCATGAACTGTGAGATCATGACCTGAACCGAAGTCAGAGCTTAACCTACTGAGCCACCCAGGTGCCCTCATGAGCTCATTTTTTATTCATTTTTCCCATTCCCAATCCCACCAGATAGTTACTCCAACTTAGCCCTGAGTTTCAGTGTTTTTCGCGTTGGAAAGTAATGTTTTGATCCTTCTATTTTAAACATACCATTTAGATTCAATTATTTTTGCCTAATCTGTAAGAGATCAAGAACACTGAACCAAGAGCATGCCATTTGAGGGAAAAAGTACTCATGGACATTTTTGAAATAAGATTTTTGAGATTTTAAGGGATTTTCACAATTTGGCAATGTTGGAATAGCTAAGAAATTTTTTCATCAAAAATTTTGTATTTATTACTTGACAAGTAATATAAGCTATCAGTCTATTCTTAGATTTCATAATGAATATTCTCAATGGGGTAATTAATGGAAAGTAAAACAAGCCATTGCTAAAAAGGCAAATCTAAAACTTGATAGGTCTAACAAATTGGTGGAAAAATCAAATATTTTTGACACAATTTTTTGATCCTTAGAAATGTGACCTGGGTAAGTTAGACTGGATAGGATTACTGGCCAAAAAAGAAAACTCACAATAATGGATCTGAAAGGGTAAAATTTGTTATTGAAAACAAAACAAAAAAATCCAAACAAATATACCAAAATAAAAGAAGTGACTGATAAATCAATTATTGCTTTGAAACTTTGTCTGGAGAAAAATAATTTATTTTGATTACGATAATTTCAGTGAAATAAGAATCAAAATGGAACAATTAGGAGTAGTTTCTCTTCTCTGTTTACACAATTGATGAAGGAATTAAGGTGGTTTAAGGAATTATACTCTGGAGAATGCTTTCCCTTCAAAAAGCCTTCAGTTGCTCTATATTCTGATTATACGTATACTCAGAATATCCTCCAGGTAAACACAATGTGAAAATATCTACTGGATGAAAATGGCGGAGTCATAACAACATGAGCAAATGTTCCTCTCTGTTTTCCTCTGCTCACTGCCACCATTTGGAGCAAGATCTTCTTTTTCTTCTTCTTTTTTTTTGTGCTTTTAGAGGTTCATTTTTCTTTTCTCTTTTTTTGAATTTTAATTTTATTTTTTATTTTTTAAAATTTACATTCAAATTAGTTAGCATATAGTGCAACAATGATTTCAGGAGTAGATTCCTTAGTGCCCCTTACCCATTTAGTCCATCCAGTTGCAGAAAAAAACATAAAATACCTAGGAATAAATCTAACCAAAGAGGTGAAAGATCTTCTTTTATTTCTGAAATGACTTTTGGGTTCAGTGTCCCTGCAATCGCTTTCTTCGTTCTCCAAACTTCCCCCAAATGACACGTCAACCTAAAATTTTTCAGGAATAATTCTTATATTGTCATTCTGTGTTGATGCTTAACCTTACAATTTATTTTAATTTTTAATTTTTAAATTTATTTATTTGTTTGCTTGTTTTGTTTTTGTTTTTGTTTTTGTTTTTTTGTTTTTTTTTCACACAGCCTCTGGCTCAATCCCTGGGACATCACAAATGCTCCACAATTGTTCTTTCCACATTCTTTCCTTATGTCCAAATTCCTAAACCTGATTTTGAAGATGGATTCTCAATGTATTTAAATACTTTTTAAGATAGCAGTCTTTTCTTTCTCTCTTTCTTTTTGCATTCTCTTCCCCAGCCCCCTACCCTACTGGCTGGAAATCTACTCACTACTTTACTACATTTTTCTGTTTCCTGCTTTCCTCAAACAGGTGTCTCCTTTCAGATCATTCTCTTCCGTCCGTCTGGATCTTTCCTGTTCCCTGTAACTAACATTAATCCCTCCTTCTCAGAGCAACTTTCTCTTAGCTTCTCTTAAACAAATGTGAGGCCTCCCTACTAATAACCAACCTAGAGCTTGATTTTTATGAGGTGGGACTTTGCACACTTTTCTTCGATCTCCACCAGAACATCTAAGTTTCACAGGGGTACGAATTATTCTTGAACGCTTTTGAAATCTGAACAGGGCTGGCACGGTTTCTTACACAGGTTAGATGACCATTAACAATTGGCTGCTCAACTATATGAAGACCAGAGGTGACCAGATGTTTCTGTGGAGACCGATTTGATAAGAGTTGTGGTCCCCTATGGGGACTTGTTCAACTTGAGGCCCAGTGTAGGCAGAGGTGGAGAGATAGCTGGTGATGAATTAGACATCACTAAAAGGTAAAAATTTTCTCATAAATTCTTCTAGAATTGCTATTTTTTCCTTGTCTTGCACCTCCTTCCGAAATACTTTCCTTAGTGACCATGGACTTGGAAAACAAATGATGCATTGTATTCCCATCTCCATGTATTTTTTTTCTTTTGTTACATTCAGAAGTTTAGAGAGAGGACCTGCAAAGGTGCTTTCTGCAAGAAGGGTATTGATATTGACCCTGCAGTATTAATGGTTGGCACCTGCTTAAAAAAATAGCAGTGTTTCCAATCACTTCACAAGTGTCTGAAGGCCATCTGCTAGAAATATTCCCGATGTTCCTTGTAGTCAGAAGCTTATTTTAAATTTCTAGCTGCCTTTGAAATGAAATTTCTCTACTTACCAGATCAATGTTCAATACATTCACCTTCTTACATATTTGTCCAACTCTAAAGTTAGTCCCTGCTTCTTTACTCTGTCTTGGCACCTTTTTTATTTCTTGGCTTCTCTCTATTACACATTTTCAAACAGTCTACTAGCATGTTTATACTCAAGAAAAGAGGTAAACATAACCATACTTTCAGAAAGCCTTAAGAGCATTTGTCTCTGGTCCTTATTACTAAGAACCTTGTTAATGATGTGCTGCCATTAAGAAGTCACAATATGCTTTAAGTATTTCCATCATGAGCTAAAAAATTGCCAATTATTTTCTCTTAATCCAGGACATGATTTTGTTATTATCTATCCGTTTAATAAGAGTAGAGATTAAGCCCATTAAGATGATCTCACTAGCTCAAATAATTTGTAAAAGAGCATGAGATAGAAAGGATAAGTCATTTATATGAGCCCAAGTTTGTGACAAGAAAAGGGAACGAAGTTGGCAAAGAAGGTAGCAAAAATGGCTTTGTTATTTGACTTCCAGCTCATTAGTCCCAGCCACATAAAATTGTCAGGTACCTATGGAGAGATTTAAATGCATTGCTGGTTTTCTAGCAAAATAAGCAATATGTTTACTAGCAATATATTTCTAGTCTGATGGGAAAAATGACATACGAGAACTTTGCAGATTTGAACAAATTTCTTAAGATTTCCAGGCTCCTTTTACAGGAAGCAATTTTCTCAAGTCCCAGACTCGAAAAATTTTCCTCACCCAAGAATAGAACCATACTAATAAAACAGCCATTTTCTCTTTAAGTACAAACCATCCCCCAGATTGTGGTACTAGAGACATTTTGGTTATTTCTCCCCCGTTAATTAACACATAGAAATCAATTAGGTTTGCTCCTGTAATTTTCATTTAGAATAGAGCATTAAATTTAACAGATGATCAGTCTTATTACTTTCACTGAGAGGTTTCTTGTAGCTAGTAGCCACCTGCTTGCAAGCATTTTTATATGGTGTTCCACACTTCCTTTTTTGAAAGCAGATTCCCGTAGCATCTGCATCAGAATCACCTGGGACGCTCATTAAATATGCATGTTGTTGGTTCTCAGGGACGTCTATGGAGTGTGCCTGGGGAATGTTAACCTTAACGAACACCTTCAGTGATTCTGATATACACCAACATTTGAGAAATGATGCATCCGTGAGTATGTTTTTAGACAACTGAAATGATTCACATGACAATGAATTATGGCCATACAAATCACCAGTGTCCATAACCGGTATTAGCCAAGAATCCCTGTGTATACTCTCACTTTTGACACAAAGTGGGATGGTCATTTGTGTGTTGCCATTGAAATGAATTCAGAAAATTCACTCAAGAATTGCAAGATAATTGCCGTAGATAAAAACTTAGTTGGAAATGACAATGCCAATACAGCCTTAAGAGTATCTTTGTTTCTCAATGGAAAAGATGACCAAGGAAAAATGGTCAGAGAGAGGGAGGTAAATGCAGTTGGAGGTATAGTTTTAAGGAAACAAAAAATTTAATTGCTTTTTAAAAAAAGCTTATTTACTGTGTGTGTGTGTGTGAGAGAGAGAGAGAGAGAGGAGAGAGAGAACATAAGCATACAAGGGGCAGAGAGAGAGAGGGAGAGAGAGAATCCCAAGCAGTTTCCACACTTTTAGTGCAGAGCCCAGTGCAGGACTCTATTCCATGAGTCATGAAATCATGACCCGAGCCAAAATCAAGAGTCAGATGCTCACCCAACTCAGCCACCCAGGAGCCCCCAAATTCAGTTGTTAATGAACACATATTGTTCTAATTCAAAGAAAAGTATAAATGTGCATTGGTAAATCTTAGTATTGCATGTAGAAAATACTACTCATTGTCTTTTTAAATTATGCATAAAAGCTTAAAACAGACAAAATCAAGTGGATTTTTTAAGTTATTTTTTTGTGATTTTCTCTTCTTTTAGAACAAGAGATAGAAGTCAGAAAATGATAGAAGAATGTATCTTCAAGGGAGGATGCAAATAATTATTCAATCAAAACAAATTAATAGATTTAATGCAACTAAGACTTCTTTGGTATCTGTTCTGTGAGCAGAACTGTCTTAGGTCCCGGAAAATCAAAGATTAAAAAGCCACTGATTCCGCAAAGGAAACTTAAATGTGTACTACTAAAAGAAAGAAGCTGATATGAAAAAGGTGCATGTTGTAGAATTCCACGTGTAAGACATTCTGCAAAAGGCAAAACTCTGGAGATGGTAAAATGATTAGTGATAGCTGCTAAGAGTTAACGGGGAGGGATGAATAGAAAAACACAGAGGATTTTTAGGGCAGAGAAATTACTCTGTATGACACTGTAATGGTATATCACATCATTATATATTTGCTTAAATCCATAAAATGTACAACACCAAGAGTGAACTCTAATGTAAACTGTGGTCTTTGGGTGATAATGATGTGTCCGTGTAGGTTCACTGATTGTAACAAAGGTAGCTTTGTGGTGAGGATGTTGATGATACAGGAAGCTATGGGTTTGGACGCGAGAGTGGGAGTTAGTGGATATATGGGAACTCTATTTTCTGCTCAATTTTGCCATGAACCTAAAACTGCTTTAACAAATAAAGTTTATTAAGAAATAGTTACTGAGATTTCTTGGAAGACACAATGGTCTAATGGTTGGGATTGATGCTGAAATACCCCATAGAGTCCAGGGTCATCAAGGCAATGGGGAAAGTAAATATTAAGAAGTGGGGCCCCATGTAGGAGGGAAGGGTCAGGGAAGACCTTCAAAAAGTGGGACATCTGAACTGGATTGTGACAAACCTGTTAGATAGATACATTCCATCATATTGACACTCCAGTGTATTGACCTTAGTTGGGGTACTTTAAGTCATCTGGTCTTGCTGGAGGAAAACTGGAAGGGTGGGGAGAGCAGTAAGAATGAGGATGGACAAGGAGGCAGGGGCCAAGTCAGGAAGGCTGACATGCTTACACACCCATTCATATATACATATACACACACGCACATACACAAACACATACATACACATGCATATTCACAAATATACAGACATATTCTAAAGACTAAGCCTTTTAACCTGTTGGGAAATCACTGAAAAACTTTTAGCAGGAAAATAATGTGGCCTGATTTACATTTTATAAAGAGCTGTAGGATATTTATGGGGAGATAGAAGGGAACAGAGGATGGATGGAAATATCCAGTCAAGTTAACTGGATGAGGTTAAGATTCTATGACAATAAAGGAAAGGGCAGATTCAGATTCAAGAGATATTTAAGAAATTGGGATCAGCTGAACTCGTTGAGTCCTCCCTTGTGGAAGGTAAGAGAGGGAAGAATCAGATATTTGCTCTCAAGTGTTGAGCTTAAGAAAATGAGTGGATGTTATACTTCTCATGGTGATGTCCACCCTCGGCTGGATGCTGGGGATTCAGCAATGAACAACAGGTCCTTGTCACTGTTAGTGAGAAAAGAAGGCTTGACACAATAGCTACAAGTATGGCATCTGTCGTGAAAGAGGAAGCATAGCTATCTATCCAGGAGAAGTCTAGGATGGAGACCTCTGAAAGCCATCAGTATATAGTCAAGAGCTGACATCATAAAGATGAATGAGGTGGCCAGGAGAGGATGGCAAATGAGAGAAGGAGAGGGTTGCAGACAGAAATGTGGGCATCCCACTATGAGAAGAAGAGCAAAGGAGCCCATGAAGGAATGGTCAGCAAATCATGGAGGGAGAATCAAGGCATCAAGGGAGGAACTTCAAGAAGAAGAATGAAGTGGCCAGGACATGCTATGGAGAACTTAAATAAGATAAAGCCTCAGAGTTGTCCCTGGGCCTTGTGACGTGGAAGACTTTGTGATGCTTACAAGAACTGCTAGTGGCATGGGTGAAGCCTCATAGGAGTGTGCTGAGAATGAAGGACAAGTTACAAGGGAAGACAACCAAAGATGACATCTTCCTGATGCTTGGTCCTTGAAGGAATGAGAGAGGAAAGGAAATAGACACAGGATAAAGGGCAAGTGCTTGAAAATGGGAGGCATTGGAACACTTTGAGTAATGAATGAAAAGAAGCTAGTGGAGAAGGAGGAGTTGAAAATGAAGCAGAGAAAGGCTAAATTATGGAGCTATGTCCATTAAGGTCAGGAGAGCGGGGGTCCATTGATAAGTCTTGAGTGAGCTTTAAACAAGGAGAACGTGGTTTTTCTTCAAAGCGAAATGGAGAGAGGCAAGAGTGTGTATGGATGTATGGAAAGAAGGAAGTGGAGGCTGAGAGGAACCGAGGGGTTCTAAGATAGAAATTCAACTTTTTAGATGTCACGAAAATTGTCAGTCTTGATCATTTTGATATTTATATCCCGTAACATACTATTCTCCTACTTAACCTTTTAGCTTATAAGATTAAGAAATATAATAAAAAATTTTAAAAAATAGTGGTTCCAAAACAAAGTGAATGTCAAACATGAAAAATGGACACAAGTTTTAATGGTCTTCCCTAGGGCTTTATATTTAAACAAGGCAAGGGCCTCTGAACCCTATAGATCACAACAGGAACATGATTCCAGAAAATTCTGAGGTCATGTCATTCTTGGAGATTTTTCTAACAAACAGAAGCTTTGCTGTGGACTTCTATAAATATTTATCTGCCATGACTCTTACCCACAGGAGGTTAAAGATCTCTGAATTTTGGATGAGAATGCATGGCTGTGTGATTTGACCTGAATTAGCCGGCAAAAAGAAATCTTCAGATTTTAAACTACTAAGTGCAACAAAATAATGACATCTTTTGCAAACATTACAAGATAATAGGAGGTGGTCCGGTCATTTATGAAACAATGTAAGTACTGTAATAACTTTTATCATTATAATCATATTTAATACATTATATTTGCTTTCAGATCGGTTATGATTGCCTCACCAGAAAATAAAATGGGACATATTCTTACAATGTTATGAGATGTTAACTGGGTTAATTTTAATGTTAGAAATTTGTTAACCTCCTCCTTACTTTTCAGCTGCTCCTCGTTTAAATTTGTCAGCCCGCATGCCATTTTATTCAAAGATTTGCCACGCATTCCCATTAAAATGCATGATCATTTTTTACTTTCCAATGTTAAGATTTTTCAGCTTCCAAACATCGGTAACTTCTTGATGCCTTTATTACACAGGTAGATCATTTTATTGATTTAAAAATAGACATAAGACAATGTATTCAATAGGTCATTCAAGAGAATGAAATATGAAGAATAGAAAGAAAAAGATACCATTATCAATTTTTTTAGAAATGTATTTATTTGTTATTAGCTTGATCACCGGCACGGTGTATCAGAATCCTTGAAAGAATATTAACCTGAAACAAATGCAATTTTTCTCTTGGCAATTTTTTGGTGTTTATTGAGATAAACAGAATGGTTTTGGTGTGAGGCAAAGTGGAATGGGGAAATATTGTTATATTTTATGGCTCCCTCCCTCCTGTCTGCAACAATTTGACAAGGGAGGGTATATAGTTATTGGTGTGACAAGTAGCGTATACAGGACAAGTTTGAGAGAGGTTTCCCAAATGTGACAAGTCTGATATTTACATGATATTACAGAAAATAAGCCATAAATCTGAAAAGAAGTTTTATAAACTGCCAATAATAAGAAATAGATTTCAGCCAACCATGCCAGAGCAAAGTGCATTTGTTTTCCTCCTCTCTATGGGAAATATGACAACGTAGTTTTCATATGAAGGAGTCATCAAATAATATGCAGGCAAAAATATAGGAAAAAGACTTATAAATATGTTTAATTATTAAAAGGTGTTTAATTAATAGAAATGCTATTTTTCCAGATTTTGTGGTGTCAACTGTGAAGACTTTGTGATTTCTTGTATTTATTCTCCCATTGTAAATAAATATTCACTTTCATATTTACTTTTGTATTTTGCATTCTTGTTTTTATTTAAAAAAAAATTTTTTTTTCAACGTTTATTTATTTTTGGGACAGAGAGAGACAGAGCATGAACGGGGGAGGGGCAGAGAGAGAGGGAGACACAGAATCGGAAACAGGCTCCAGGCTCTGAGCCATCAGCCCAGAGCCTGACGCGGGGCTCGAACTTACGGACCGCGAGATCGTGACCTGGCTGAAGTCGGACGCTTAACCGACTGCGCCACCCAGGCGCCCCTGCATTCTTTTTTTTAAAGGCTCCACAAAATCTATATCTGCCCTAAGGCAGATTTTAGAATTTTCATTGAAAATAGCTTTTTCCAGGACATTTTCAAAAATGTTTTCGTATTTGATGTTTCCCTGGAGAAGCGTCCTTTATCCCTGTCCAAGGAGTCAGCATTTCATTGCTGTGAAATCTTATATTTTACAGTACTTAACGTTTTTCTTAACGATCAATGTCTCTTTTTATGTTTAGTCTATTAGCTTTTATTTTTCTACTACTAGTGGCTCCCATTACACAAAAGAACAAACTCCATGGTTACACTGCAATCATAAAACAACATTTACATAGTGATGTTTATGATTTGAAGGTATATGTACATAGAAGTAAATGTAGCCGCTGAGTGTTTCTTCGCAAAAATAGCCAGAGTGTTTCTCCCTCTTGTAATGTACTTTCTACAATTAAAAGCATTTCTGGAAACTAATACACACAAAATCCTGAGTATAAAAGGATATTTTTATATTCAATATCTAAGGGTACCGATTTTAGATGTAATAGATGTATTGCCCTGCAGTCATGATAGTTTTAGAAGCCCTTTGCATGACTCTATTTCAGGAAGGATTCAAAGGTAGTTATTTTCGCATTTATTTTCTAAAGTTCAGTATCTGGGGACACAGATATATTTATATATATCTTCATAACACACCTTTGGCAGTCACATATGAATTGATTATTTCAGGATCACATGGTGTTTTCTCTTCCCTGCTATCTTTTCATAGCTGCTCCAATATTCTTGAATATAATATAAGGTGTCTAAATGGGTAATTGAAGTTCTCCCAAGTCCAAGAAGACTTAAAACCTCTTACAAGTCAGGGCAACTTTGGTCCTCAGTGTACATAACCTTTTTTTTTTTTTAATGAACATGATGGAAAGCAGGAGATATATGGAAATGTTGTGTTCTGAATTGCCCGTGTGAGACGGCAGTGTCCCAGCAAACGGCTGACCACTGTAGTTCCGCAGCATGATAACTTGTGGATAACTTTTCTCCAGTCGGCTTTTTCAAGGTCAAGATTGAGGGTGATCCTGAGAAGAGAGCCGTGGCCACTGCCTACACCCCGTTCCCAGCCAACTGTCTAAAGATGTGTGCTGATGTTCACATGTTAGAGGACGAGCAGAAATTAGGCAGGGACAAGTGCAAATGTACTCCTGAGAGTGACAGGCTAATTCACCATCTACCTACTCCGGCCCAGAAGATGGCAAATCTGTGGCATCATCTCCATAAAGGAAGGGGAGTCTGTTATTGTAGACGCCAATTAGTGAGGGGAAAAAAGAATTGCTAGTTTGAAAGCACTTTGTCACTTCGAAAATCAAGCTCAGCAAACAGGGGCACATACAATGCAATTTTGAAATACTGCATAACTGTCATATTCTGGCAAGTTTGGCAATATTTCCGTTTATGTGAAAATGTGTGATGCTAATTTTACTGTACTTATATCTAGGTGCTTCTGTTGATAATTGGCTCTATGTAGTTAAGCCAAAATTCCATCCACACAAATGAAATAAAGGATATTTACTTTGGCTCCTATTTTATCATGTGAGGCAGCTATGGATTCCAGCTAGACACAGTGTATATTTTCCCCTAGACTTGATGTTCTTTAACGTTAACACGGCAACAGATCACAGGATTTATTTTCCCCTGTAGAATCTACTGCAAGCTGCAACTACCTTGTTTTCCTGAATTCCACTTACAGCAGTACTTTGTCTTAGGAAATTGAGTTAGAATTGAGTGTGGTTGTGAAACATATAAATAGTACGTCTTGATGAACTACGGGGCTTGGCAAAAGTGGTTTCCATCTAGGGCGGATACAAGTCAAGATGGGAAGATGATCTTTTAAACCTAATTGATAAAAGATTTCTCTGTGCACCCTGCGGATCATTGACTCCCATAAGCGAAAGTGGGAGCTCATTAGGCATTGGCAAACAGTAGTACTTTGGCCTAGAAAAAGTAATTATGGAGAAGCTTTATCCGTAGGGCAATGGAGCTCACAGAGAATTTAGGAACAAAACAGTTTGTCCCATAGTTTCTTTCCTTTGTAGAAATCCATTCCTTGTCCAGTCAATTTTACTACGTACTACCTTACCATGTTGCTACATTTTTGGGGTGTGTTTAAAGATCGACACCTGGAGTGGCATAGAGCTAACAGGAGCCCACAGAATTCAAGCATTGATTTTAATTCTCCTGTGCTTTTGCAATGCCAATTTAGATTTCATTTTGAAAGATTGAATTTTTAATGAGTTATTATTACTTTGTATTAGTCCGTGGCTAGAGTCTTAGAAGTTTTGAAGGCATTGATAGGTTTCATTTTTTGCAGTTTTCAAGCAGATTACAGAGAAATAAATGTTCGGTATGGAGTCTCCCATCCAATGGCATCAAAAACTCCACAAAAAGCCCCTGTGAAGTTGAGTTTTATTTTTAACTCGGTGGAAATTCACTGCTAATTCATAATAGATGGCTTATCCATTACAATAAATGCATGGGCTCATTATATATCAACTAAATATACTTATTTGTAAAAAGCCATGCCTAGCTATTCTTTTTTTTCATTAAAAATTTTTTTTTAGTATTTTAATTTTATTTCTGAGACAGAGGGAGACACAGTGCGAGCAGGGGTGGGGCAGAGAGAGAAGGAGACACAGGATCCGAAGCAGGCTCCAGGCTTTGAGCTGTTGGCACAGGGCCTGATGCGGGGCTCGAACTCACGGTCTGTGAGATCATGACTTGAGCTCAAGTTGGATGCTTACCCAACTGGGCCACCCGGGTGCCCCCCCCCCCCCCAGAGCTATTCTTTATCATTTCAAATGACAACCTTTATTTTGGTCATAAATAGAATGATCAAGCTGACTGTGTCTGTTTTAAATTAAGAGGATACAACATGTTGGTTTTGCCTGCTGATGAGTAGGGAACAAAATCAAGGTAAGGCAGATATGGAGGAAGACTAGAAAAACCAGCTGTGATGGAATACATGGTTTTTTCCCCCGCTTCTGCCCAAAAGTCCAACTGAATTCACATAGGCCTTCTCCATGGGCGCTGATGCCTGCTGAGCAGACAACCAGGAAGGTGAGGGTAAAGTCAAGGTGACTGGAAGGAGACCAGAAACCAATTTTACCTCTGGATAAAGACAAGTTGGAATAACTTAACAAACAAACAGCCCCCTTTTCATCACTCAATGACTAGACTGCTTCAGGGTGGGCTTGTTAGCTAGCGGTGAGAACCAGGAGCTGTCTGTGCTTCAGACAGATAGGGAGACACCACGTTCTCTTTTCTTATACTCTGAGTTGGTCATTTTGGCATCCATTTGTCACAACACCAGTTGTATTAACTATATTTTTTTGTTCTTTGTACCCTTGACGGTCTGGCATTTGTGGTCTCACTGAGTGGAGAGTCAGCCCCTCCCAAGGTTACCTAGGTTTCATTGTTTTATTTTTATTTTTATTATTTTATTTTATTTATATTTTAATTAGTTAATATACAGTGCAGTACTGGTTTCAGGATTAGAATTCAGTGATTCATCAGTCATATACAGCATCCAGTGTTCATCACAAGTTTTCTCCTTAATACCCATCACCAATCTAGCCCATCTCCCACCCACCTCCCTCCATCAACCCTCAGTGTGTTCTGTATCATTATGAGTCTCTGATGGTTTGTTTCCCTTTCTTCTCTTTCCTTTCTCCATTCTCATATGTTCATCTGTTTTGTTTTTTAAATTCCACATATCAGTGAAATCGTATGATATTTGTCTTTTTCTGTTTGATTTATTCCAATTCATAATACATTCTAGCTCCATCCATGTCATTGAGAATGGTAGGATTTCTTTTTTCTTTCTTTTTTTTTTTTTTTGGTGGCTGAGTAATATTCAGGTGTATATAGATACAACATCTTCTTTATCCATTCATCAGCAATGGACATTTGAGCTCTCTCCATAGTTTGGCTATTGTTGACAATGCTGCTAGAAACATCAGCGTGCATGTACCCCTTTGAATCTGCATTTTTGCATCCCCTGGGTAAATACCTAATAGTGAAATTGCTGGATCATAGGGTAGTTCTATTTTTCTTGAAGAAACGCCATACTGGTTTCCAGAGTAGCTGCAGCAGTTTTCATTCCCACCAATGGTGCAAAAGTGTCCCCCCTTCTCTGCATCCTCACCAACATGTGTTGTTTCTTGTGTTGTGAATTTTAGCCATTCTGACAGGCGTGAGATGGTATCTCATCATGGTTTTGATTTGTATTTCCCTGATGATGAGTGATGTTGAACATCTTTTCATGTGTTTGTTAGCCATATGGATGCATTCTTTGGAAAAGTGTCTATTCATGTCTTCTGCCCATTTCTTAACTGGGTTATTTGGTTTTTAGGCTGTTGAGTTTGATAAGTTCTGTATAGATTTTGGACACTAACCCTTTATCAGATATGTCATTTGCAAATGTCTTTTCCCATTCCATAGGCTGCCTTTTAGTTTTGTTGATTGTTTCCTTCAATGTGCAGAAACTTGTCATCTTGATGAAGTGCCAATAGTTCACGTTTCCTTTTGTTTCCCTTGCCTTCAGTGATGTGTCTAGTAGAAGTTGCTCTGGCCAAGGTCAAGGAGGTTGCTGCTCATGTTCTTTCTAGGATTTTCATTGTTTCCTGTCTCACATTTAAGTCTTTCATCCATTTTGAATTTACTTTTGTGTATGGTGTAAGAAAATGGTGCAGTTTTATTCCTTTGTATGTCACCATGGAAGCAGCAGAAAAAGAAATCAAGGAATCAATCTCATTTACAACTGCACCAAAAACAATAGGATACCTAGGAATGAACCTCACTAAAGAGGGAAAAGATCTGTACTCTGAAATAGAAGACTTATGAAAAATATTGAAGAGGACACAAAGGAATGGAAAAACATTCCATGCTTATGGACTGGAAGAACAAACATTGTTAAAATGTCTATTCTACCCAAAGCAATCTACACATTTAATGGAATCACTCTTAAAGTACCATCAGCATTCTTGCCAGAGCTAGAGCAAACACTCCTAAAATTTTTATGGAACCACAAAAGACCCGAAATAGCCAAACAATCCTAAAAAAGAAAAACAAATTTGGAAGCATCGCAATTCTGGATTTCAAGCTACATAGCAAAGCTGTAGTCACTGAGACAGAATAGTCCTGGCATGAAAACAAACACAAAGGTCAATGGAATAGAATGGAAAACCCAGAAATGGACCCACAACTATACGGTCAACTCATCTTTGACAAATCAAGAAAGAATATCCAATGGAAAAAAGGTAGTGTCTCCAACAATTGGTGTTAGGAAAGCCGGACTGAGACATACTTATGTTTTAGAGATAAAAAAAAGCTCTTCTGGAACACACATTTTTCATATGTAAACTAACCAATCTGGAGCCCACACCCTCTATCTCCTTTATCAAACTGTCTCACACCAAACCAATATTCTCCTTCTCTACATGAACTCAGGGCCGTGTACCTGGCAACTGGATAACTTCTATGCCCCAAGGTTCCCTGGAATTATTCAAATCAGCCAATCTTAAGCTGTTTAGTCTGTCCTGCCTTGTCTTTCCCGTGAAAGCCACTAAAGTCTCTGATCTGAATTTTCCTCTCTTTGCTTCTGCTTCCGGACAAAAACTGGTGCTTCCTTATGTTCCCTTGCATGATGTAGCATGTTCCTTCTTGGGAAATGTCAACAGTAAAATTCTCTCAATGCCATTGGCGTCTCACTCAGTCACCTCTATATATTAAAATCTTATGGGTACATTTTGAGACACACAGCCTTGATTATATAGTGAGTGGTCATGAGATAAGAGCTCTTAGCTTAAACTATTTTCCAGTAGTTAGGGTATTTGTAAAGATTTTTCTTGGCTTGGGACCGAATGAGCCAAGCTTATACGTGACAGTCATCACCTTGGGAAGTTGGATCAGGCAGAAACAAAGAAATGGCTAAACATATCAGTATACAGCAATAGTTCAACCCATATGGACAAAGAAAGAGAGAATTTATATCCTGCTTTAGGAATGCCTTGCCATTTTTTAAAGTGCAAGTCTTCTGTTCATTAGTTAGAATATTAACCTTAATTCCATGGTTCAGTTTATCAGCATATATCTTCCAAGCGCCCTGTTAAGTGCTATGGAGGCCAAAAACAGAGGCAAAGCATTATTTTTACTCTTAAAGTTTATGCAATCTAAATAGTAGTAACACCATTTCTGCTAGCCTGAGTTTCTTAGAAGTTGAGGCCAAGGTAAGATTAGATGTAGAAGAAACTTTTTGGATGAAACGAGAGACTCATGGATCGCTTGCTTTTCTTTACAGCTCGTGACTGCCCTTGTTGTAGACTATCTTTTCAAGGGTATTTGTAGAGTAAACAGCCTTGGAATCAGAGATAGTACAGAGTACAGAACAGAATGTTTACTGTCTAGTGTATTAAAAATACTGTCTCCCTTCAAGGTACAGTTCAGGAAGACTTAAGAGTCATTATAAGAAATTCAAATTTTCTAAGATTGGGCAACCTCTTATATTAAAAAAACAAACTTCTCAAAAACAAAACCCCAACACAATCCTCCATATGAGGGATGCCACCTTGGCCTTCTTAATGTCATCCTGTGGGATTTGGGGTTTGAATAACTGGAGCAAATGCTGCTGTGAGCAAGGCACTCTCCTTTATTTTTCATCCAAGAGTCTCTTGTCTTCTGCCAGCATCCATGAAATGGTGGCAGGCCAACTTGCTAGCTTGCAAGCAAGGTACGCAAATCTCAGACCCTTCAGAATTCTTGGCAAAACACCTATGAAGGAAAACGGGAAGGAAACTGGCATATCCTGAGATAGCTCTTAGACCGTGATACACGCGCTTGTATTAGAGAGAGCAAAATAAAAAAAAAAAAAAAGGTTGGGTGAAGGAATCTTGGATGGTGTGCAGTTATAAGAACATTTTGAAAAGACTTATGAGGAGTCTTCCAGCCAATGACCCTCTTCAGAGCTGCCCCACATCTCATGGCTTGCTCACTATTCCTGCTGCACTCAATCACTGGCTGGAAGCAGCTGTGGGAAGCATGGCCTTGGATCAGAAGTGATGGCGGATTCAGAACATAACATCTGGGGATGCCTGGGTGGCTCAGTCGATTGAGCGTCTGACTGTGGCTCAGGTTATGATCTCGGGGTTTGTGAGTTTGAGCCCCGCATTGGGCTCTGTTCTGACAGCTCGGAGCCTGGAGCCCGCTTCCGATTCTGTGTCTCCTTCTCTCTCTGCCGCTCCCCCACGTGTTCTCCATCTCTCTCTATCAAAAATAAATAAATATATAAAAAAAACAAAAAGAACATAACATCTGGAACATTGGCCAGTACTTTATAGTGAGAGATCTGAGAGTCAATTAAGAGTCCTGTGATTCCAAAATGCTCTATTTTAAAAACAAAGTTGACCACACTATAATTTAAAGAGTTCAGAAAAATCTAGTGCATGGAATATTTAAAGTTTGGGTTGAGGAGTGTGTTGAACAGAACTCTTGGTTATAAGCATCTGAAACCCAAGGCGTAGTAACTTTCACAAAAAAACAAACAGAAAACAGAAAAAAAAGAAAAAAAGGAAAAAAGGAGTTTATGGTCTCATGTAACTGAAGAGTGAAGAGTCAAAGCTGGTATCAGTGTCTCCCAGGGATAGCTGGGCTGGGAGATCAGACGATGTCTCTTGTTCTACCTTCTGCTCTGCTTCCTTCTGTGTTGATTTTTCTTCAGGCAGGTTTTCCATGTGGTGCTGTGTTATCCTTATAGGTATTAATACCAGAGCAAAGGGAAATTGTCCTCTCTGATAATGCCAGCCAAAGCCCTTGGACTGACCCTCATTGGCCCACTTTGGATCAAAACTATTGTGATAACCAGTCGCTTGACTTGAGAGACACCGTCTTCTGCTTGCCCAGCCCTACTATGTGCTCAGCCTTCCGTATGCTCAGCCTTATGCCAGGGAAGTGAACTGAAGCAGATAACTAACAGCCCAGCAAGTGAAAGAGCAACCACTGGTAAAAAAAGAATGATGCTGAGTAAATAAAGGTGTTCATTAGAAGGAGAATTTTTTTTCCCTCCAAGCTTCAGTGATGGTGGTGACTATTGAGATTGGTTGGTTGTGGCTGAAGAAGCTGAGACGTTTGGTGTTAGCTGAGGATACAGAGGTTAAGAAAGGTGTTGACAGAGGAAGCGGATGAAGTCAATGGTTGGATCTGGAACATTCTCAGGCAACCCGGAGCCTGCAGCCCGCATACTGATGCCTCCTACATTGTTGCCACTCTTTGTAATACGATTTTGGGCACCAAAAGATATCTTCACATGGCATGGCCTCTAAGAATAGAAGTTATACTGGAACATGGAGACATAGCTAGATAATACGACTTTTAGAAATTCAGAAAGAGAAGAGATACCTTTGACTTTTCCCTTAGTTATATTGCTCTTTGGGAGAGAAGTCTTTAAAACTTTGTTTTCCAGAATATTTGAGTTAGTGAATGGTACACTTGGCTTTGTGAAGACCGTCTTCAAATACATGAAATTACATGACAGTTTTTGGGCCCCCAAGTAGGTTGTCCTGTTTCCTTCCTTCACTGAAGCTCAAGGTATCGACAGACTAAGCCAATGAATAAAGTTCTCTGGAGTGTAGTTTACCTGATGTCGTTTTGGACCCAGCGGTCTCAATATTTCTTTTCAACTCATTCTCAGAGACAACTGTGGTACTAAAGCTAGGGGTTAGAATATGTGGGTCCTCTATCACTGCACACTATGTCCTCAGGAAAACCCTTTAGCCTTTTGAGTAAAGATGGGTATAATGATGCATCTCTAAAACTGTTGAGCCAACCAACTGAACTAATACACGTGAAGCTGTATCCAGATGTAAAAAAATGAAAGGTATTGTGACCTTATTCTCAAGGCTGGGACATTCAGGCCAAAGATGAAGATATAACAAAATCACCTGTTTAGTTTCTTTTAAGTCATAACACATAGGATAGATTCTCTTTTGCCTACCCCTAGGATGATTTTTACCAATCAGTTCGCTTTAAAAAGTGAGTAGCATTGTCTTAACTCAGAATTCAGCAAACCTGCAGATCCCCGTGATGCTGTGAAGGAACCCGCTTCTTTTTTCCTCTCTTTGTTTTGGTATTTGTCAGTCTCTAATTTCTGTCCTTTGAGAAAAAGCTTACCTCACCATCAACTCATTCGTGCCTTAATATGGAGAAAGCTGATTATAAGCAATCTGAACACGGAATGTTCACGCAAAGCAATCAAGCTAATAATACCCTGCAAGAATATTTCCCCTGGATCTATCATTTTGGCTGTTCTTGTCAGATTTTATGTGTATGGGCATCTAAAGTGCTTCTAACCACTCTGCTTCTGGGATCCTGCATGTGCTAGAGTCTTTCCAGCCAAAAAAAAGAAAAAAAAAGAAAAAAAAAAGGCTGCATGAAGTCATATGTTTAGGGGGAGCGGAAATGAAATTGTTTATACGTTACCACTTAGCTCTCAATTTGTTACTTGATCAAGATATCCCAAGATTTGGTCCAAAAGCAAATATGAGATAATGTTACCATAGGGCACAGGGATTAGGTAACCAGAGTGGAAGGAAGGAAGATTCACACTGAGTACCCAGGGAGAAAGGAAGGAATTTGAAACTCATCCGAATCCTTTCCTTTTAGTCTGTCTCCAAGCGGCTAAAACATCTGGTGAATCACGTCAAAGACTCAATCAATCATCCCTGTGTTTGGTTTTTATGATGCCAGACATCTGGATTGACTGAGTTTCTCTTTTCTTTAATTAAATCAACTTGATGTTTTGACTTCCTGCAGAATCAGCTTTGGTCTAAATAATAGACACCACTGTCCTGTTTGTATTCCTACTCGGTTGGGATGTTTTTCATTTTCGTGTTAATTGCTATTGATTGAATGATGGATTGAAAATGGTTTTGAATATTGTATATTTGAGCATTAACGTAAGTTTTTTTTAAGCTCTATTTTTTTATTATATTGCAAAATTATTTCTGAGAAGATCAACATTACACTGTAACTGGCCACAGCAGAACTTGGATGTCAATAAAAGTAATTATTCTTTTTTTTCTAGCTTGTTTTATTTTTTATTTTTTAAAATTTACATCCAAATTAGTTAGCATCTAGTGCAACAATGATTTCAGGAGTAGATTCCTTAGTGCCCCTTACCCATTTGGCCCATCCCCCCTCCCACAACAGAGCATTAACGTAAGTTTTAATAAATAAATCAGAAAACAAAATTGACTTGATTGATTTGTTTTTTTTTTCTGGAAGGAACACGGGATGTTACCTACAACGAATGGTGGTTGAAAGAGTTGAGGAAATGTTAAATAATTATACAGCTAGCTCCCTGCAGAGATCAAAATATCCTCTTTGATGTAAAGACAGCTGGCACTGCAGTCCTTTTAACTGTGTGTGACAAGGACACACAATTTATCCAATTTACGCATTCCTAGCTTTTCTGGTCTATAAGAATTTGGTCTGGTTTTGTATTATTTTCAGATATCCTGTGCTTCCTTATCTGGAGAGGCTTCTGGGCAAGTTGATACTGGGAGGACATTTAAAAAGAAGTGAAAAGAAACTCTGGACACATACTGGTTTAATGAAATATTATATTTTCCAGAAGATAAATGAAGTCTCAAAACAGACAAAACAAAGTTTATCACTCTAAATATGGGAGAGAAAGCAACTGAAGAAGTTTGAAATAACATCTCAGACCTCACTTTTTTATGGTGTTGACATGGGGCCTGACTTGCACACAAGTCAAAAACGGCTGCTTTCTCACGAAGGTGATTCTGTCCCTTGGTTTCAAAGATGTCTTGATGTGGTTGTAGTTAATCTTGAAAAGCAGGTGAATTATGAGTTTAGGATTCTTATAATCATTGAGCCAAACTGGCTATTTGATATCTGTGTTGTAAGCGTTATAGGACACATGTCTAAATACAATACCTAAAAGTTTTCACCAAAATTAGGCACAGCTCTTTTCCTGCAGAAAGTGCCCCCCAACCCCACCCCAGTGTGCCTTTAGTCAGACCAGTTGCTAAAAGTAAAAACGTAAAAAACTACAGTGAACTTTAATGTTACTCTACTAGACGTGGCTATTTCTTTATACTTTTTCTGGAGTTGAGTTTACAGATGTTTCCAGTGCATAACCCGGCTTTGACAGTAGTTTCCACTGATACTCTGTTGGTGGATAGAAAGTTCCAGGCACTCACATGCAGTTTACATATATTATCTCTTAGCTACTGCTCACAAGACTATAGAACACACCATTAGTAACCGTGGCCAATACTGAAGCTCAGGGAAGTTAAACAACTGACTCAAAGTTAATTCAGTTCTGAATTAGCAGTATTTACTTTAGGCATATGTTTATATACATACACACCTTTTCACTGCAGACATTTTGGAAAAGATAGAAAATGTATTACAAAAATGTTTTCAATGTTTATTTTTGAGAGAGAGAGAGAGAGGCAGAATCCAAAGCAGGTTCCAAGGTCTGAGTTGTCAACACAGAGCCCGATGTGGGGTTCCAACCCACCAACCGTGAGATCATGATCTGAACCGAAGTCGGATGCTTAACCAACTGAGCCACCCAGGTGCCCCAAAGACAGAAAGTGAAAGAAAGAAAGAAAAAGAAAGAAAGAAAGAAAGAAAGAAAGAAAGAAAGAAAGAAAGAAAGAAAGAATACACTCAAAATGTTATTTCCCTGAGATAATGACTATTAATTTTTTGGTGTACTGACTTACATACACATATATACATAAATCTTTAAATAAGTACATTTAAAACCATAGACTCTTAGCAAGCACATTATTTTGTAATATTCCTTTTTATAAATATAATTGACAATTTCTTCCCTATCATCGGCCATTTTCTAGGGCAGGGATCAGCGAGTGAACTTTTCCTACAAAGGGCCAGAGGGTAAATATTTTATGATTTGTGGGCAAGCCTGTCCCAACTACTTAGCCCGGAGAAATCAGCGATCCAGAACGCATCAGTGAGTGTGCGCGATTGTGCTCTGATAGTATTTTCCTTACAAAACAAACAACAGTGGGCCAGATTTAGCCATGGGCTATAGCCTTCTGATCCTTGTTCTACAGAATCATTTTTAAAAATGACACCGATAGGAGTTTGTCATGTGGCTGTATGATTATTTTCTTGTAAGCATTTATTTAGTTCATGACTGTTGAGAAACAGTAATGTGATGAAAATTCTTATAACTGAAAGTTGGTACGCATGCGCTAGACTCTCCTTAAGATAATTGCCTAGAAAAAAGAATATCTGAGTCCTATGGAAAGTCTTTGGAAAGTCCTATGGAAAGTACATGATATTTATTACCAAATTATGGTCCATAGGGTTGTAATTTCCATTCTCACCAGTGGTGTAAAGGAAGGCCTTTTTATCTATATCCTTGCTAATCATGAACACTGGGAGGTTTCTCCTTTTTTTTCTTTTTCTTTTTTTTTTTTTGCCAATTATTGTTAGACGAAAACAACAGCCACTTGTTTGAATTTGCATGTTTTGATTTTTCCTGCCTTTGATAGTATTTTCTGCTTTTCACGTGCTTAATATTTAACCGTAAGTCAGCTATTTCCTTCAGATCAACCTAATTTTATAAATGATGGAAACATGCAAATTTAGCTTAGCATATTAAATAACTTATATCCCTAGTTAGATTAACACATAAAGTGTTAGATTAGCATATAGGTGCTGCTAAAGCAGTCCCTGCTAGTCCCTCTTTGTTTACGAAACTATTTCTTTTCTTTTCTTTTTAATGTCTATTTATTTACTTTTGAGAGAGAGAGGGGGCAGAGAGAGAGGGAGAGAGAGAATCCCAAGCAGGCTCTGCACTGCCAGTGAAGAGCCCGACAGGAGACTTGGATTTATGAACTGTGAGATCATGACCTCACATGAGCCAAAATTAAGAGTCGGATGCTTAGCCCACAGAGACACCCAGGTGCCCCAAACTGTGTTTCTTTTCTAATCTCACTCCCTTTGACTCTTGTCCATAAAATAAGAGAGTGTCTTTTTTGAAAGCTTTTGCTCTTCATTTGGCCCTCACTGGACCCTCCCCATGGAAAACACACTTTCTCTGACTTATTGGAAGGCAAAATTTTGAGATTCCTTTATCCAGACTTCTCCATGAGGTGGAATAAATGTGCTGCAGCTTATGGGCATTGTTACGGGTTGAAATATATCTTCCAAAAAATAAAGTCCAAATCCCCCAGTACCTGTGAGTACCACCTTATTTGGAAATATGGTCTGTGCAGACGTAATCGAGTTAAGAGGAGGTTGTTAGTGTGGGCCCTAATCCAATACGACTGCCAGCCTTATAAGTGAATGACACAGAGAGACAGGGAAAATGTGAAGGTGAAGGGGTAGGCAGAGTTTGTAGTTATGCCGCTATAAACCAAGGAACAGCTGGGCTGCCTGCAGGTGGAAGAGAGAAGGAACGGTCCTCCTTAAGAGGCTTAGGAGGGAGCATGGCCCTGCCCACACCTCGATTTCAGACTTCTAGCCTCCAGAATTGTGAGAGAATGTTTTAAGCCACCCAATTGGTAGTACTTTGTTATTGCAACCCCAGGACCCTTGCACAGGTATGGATGTCTGTCAGCTACTTTGGAACTACACAGTCCAGAAATTCTCCCCGCTTCTTTCTCCTTCAAGTGGGGCTCTTGTCAGAGCAAAGCTCTTGTTCTCTGATGGCTGATTTGCCTGTGGCCACTGGGTTATTTATTACAAGAAGTAAGGAGGAGGAAGTTGTTTAGGCTCTGAGTCAGATTGCTGTCTTATCCTTAGCTGAGCTATCATTAAAGATGATATTGTAGGGGGCGCCTGGGTGGCTCAGTTGGTTAAGCATCCAACTTTGGCTCAGGTCATGATCTCACACTCCGTGAGTTCAAGCCCCACATCAGGCTCTGCACTGACAGCTCAGAGCCTGGAGACTGCTTCAGATCCTGTGTCTTCCTCTGTCTCTGCCCCTCCCCTGCTCATGCTCTGTCTCTCTCTGTCTCAAAAATAAGTAAAAAAATTAAAAATAAAAAGATGACATTGTAGGAGCCCCTGGGTAAGCGTCTGATTTCAGTTCAGATCATGATTTCGTGGTTTACGAGTTGGAGCCCCACCTAGGGTTCTGTGCTGATGGCTCGGAGCCTGGAGCCTGCTTTGGATTCTGTGTCTCCCTTTCTCTCTGCCCCTCCCCTGTTCACTCTCTCTCTCTCTCTCTCTCTCTCTCATTCTCTCAAAAATAAATGAAAACATTAAAAAAAAACCCAAGATGATATTTTGATCTCCTACCTCCTTTCCTCCAAAATCTCCACAGGAAGATGGACCTGGAAGTCTCAAAAATAACACAGGACACTGGCATTTTGGTGACCAAAATACCACCTAGAGAGGCCTGGCTCCTTGCTTTGAGTGTGGTGGCTGGTATCTGAGTGGGGATGCGGATGATTTATCTTAGATTTACAGTGAGTATGTCTTCAGGGCCCTTGTGTCTGATATTCATCCAAGAAGGCATGTTGTGGTCACATCTGGTATCATAGATCTTTGATTATTAGAAAGGGAGATTTTATTTTTTTAAAGCTTATTTATTTTGAGAGACAGAGTGGGGGAGGGACAGAGAGCAGAGAAAGAGAGAGAATCCCAAGCAGGCTCTGCATTGCTAGCACAGAGCCCGACACTGGGTTCAGTCTCACAAACTGTGAGATCATGACCTGACCTGAAACTAAGAGTCAGACGTTTAACTGACTGAGCCACCCAGGCGCACCCCCCCTTTTAAAGCTTATTTATTATTTTGAGAGACAGAAGGAGGTTTTAAATTCCAGTTAGTTTCTACCTTAAAATGGATAATACATCATACAGATTTTTTTTCTGCACTGGTGGAAGAAATGCTTTGTTTCCCTTTATCTGTATATTTTTTTCAGCCAACACTTTGAACTGCAAAGGCGGATAACGTTTCCACTGGGCCTCACGACACTTGTGTATGAGTATTTTATTTAGTATGATCATGAGTAGGCAGCACGAGGTGCACTGCCCTACATCTATGCCTTCTCATCTTATTTTGAAGTACTTTGAAGGATGAAGAAGGAGCCGTACAAGGGTTAATCTCGTGAATTCATGAAAGCATCAAGAAGAGTGGAAGTCCTTATCACACACCAGATAACTAATCTTGGGTTGAAAAAAATACCCTGCGATTATTATTAGAAACTCAAAGGTTAGAATGGAATTTAAAAAGCTTGTTCCTGGAGCACTGATGTTAGAACAGAAAAAAAAAAAGCAACAGAAAAGCTGGGAGGAATGTAGCTGGTGGATGTAACATGTTTTCATCTTTATGTCAAAACATGAACTGTAGGACAGAGAAAGTAACACAAGTCATGCTGACTTCAGCGGGGCAGGCGAAGGATCTTCTTATTTAGAAACACGAAGACCTTGGTTGATCGATAAAAAGGTGGTTGGTCCAGACCCGTTTATAAAGGTGGGACCGGGCAGCTCTCTGTGATGAGACTGAAGGGTCAAGGCTGGCAGAAGACATAGAGAATTACAGAAGTGTTGGCATGACGGACGGGGTGGTGAAGTCCAATTAGCCAGAGTTCATGACTGAGCTATGATGGACCTGGAGGGATCAGGCTCTGAGTGCTCCCATCACAGGTTCTCGCGACAGACAGGTGCCCAAGGGTGAGGCCGGTTCAGAGCAGCAGGTGTTGGGTGGGAGCCGCTGGGACCAGTCATTCAGCTACAAGGTCCAGGGGACACACGGGTACCATGTGGATTTAAGGACTCCATCTGATGGCCATGCCTCGACTTCATGAAGCCAGAAGCCAACTTAGGGAAGAGGATCCAGAAAACTGAGCATTGAACTCAAGAGACTATTTATTTATTTATTTACTTATTTTTATTAAAAAATTTTTTTTTAGAATTTATTTATTTTTGAGAGACAGAGACAGAGTGTGAACGGGGAGGGGCAGAGAGAGAGAGAGATATAGAATCCTAAACAGGCTCCAGGCTCCGAGCCATCAACACAGAGCCCCATGCAGGGCTCCAAGCCATGAACCGGGGAGATCATGATCTGAGCTGAAGTCGGATGCTTAACCGGCTGAGAGCCACCCAGGTGTCCCTCAAGGAGCTGTTTAAACTATTGTTTCAAACTAAGTGAATCTTCGGAACTGAGGTATAGTTTCCTCCCTTACTACCCAGCAGATAGGGTGCCATGAATGATGATGGGATGATAGGTCACATGATATTTCTCAGTTTTAGGGGAAATTAAGTACCATGTCTTTTTGTTGCACATTTGACTACAGTGTAAGTTAAGTCCAGTCCTCTAGCATAAAGGGGTTCTCCTATGTGAAAACAGGCTCACGCATGTATGCTATTTCTAGTGGGCTCCCAGATGAGATGGCCCTTCTCCCTACCTGCTGGCCCCTAGACTGTACCCTAATATCACAACCTCTACATGCCCACACTTCATGCCTGGACTCTGCGAGAATGTGCTATGCTTTAGTGGTTTACTCCAGAAACAGGTGTGGAGGAGGAGGAACCAGTTACATAATTTTAGGCCACCATCTCCTCCTAGCTGGCCTTTTGTCCAACTTTGGAAAGTTGATCTGTCAAAGAGGACCCAGGATGAGACTCACTGCTGTGATTGCTGTGTGCAGACAGAACTAACCTGTGACCCAGGCTGGCCATTGGTCTGGGCTGCTGATTCCTTGTCCATTCATTCCTTCATTCAATAAATGTGTGCTGACGGGAGTAAGTCGCATGCTCACGACTAGGAAAGAAGAGTTGTTACACATTTTCCCCTCAAGCAGCTTCCAGTCTGAGAAGTAAACAAGGTATTTTTCACACAAAACTTGTTTCAGAAGTTGAATGTGGGAATATAGAGCTTGGTGAAATTTGAAAAATGAAATTATGTATTTGGGTTGACTCTATAATAGAATGTCTTTGGCAACCAGATATCAGAAGGGCTCGAGAAAGAACACTGAACAACAATGACCTGGTCCAATTATCTCTACATCTGATTTCATAAAATAATTTCTTATAGAAAGAGCTACTTTATACATGAACAGTAAACTGAGGAAAGAGTGGTATGGAACATCGGAAACCTCTTTCTTAATTTGGGGGAGAAAAAAAGATTTTTTTCTGTTGTTGGGTTATGATGTCATCTTCGAATGGTAGGGAAAAACCATGTTTATACACATCAGGGAAAGGAAGCCCAAGTATAGCCAATATTTATGCAGGAAACGAACACAACATGTGGGACCCAAACTTGCCTCTGTCGTACTTCCCAGTCTTTTGCTGTTTTGCCATACGTGGCCACCCAGTGTCATCGACTTTTGAGGCCCACCCAGGGGATCTTGGTGTCAGCAATAAAAGATGTCATTGCAGTTAGGCGTAAACATGAAAATTTGTGTTAAATGTGCTAAATCACAGCTAATGAGATTCCAGGCATTTCTCTGTAATATGCAATGGAATTTATAACAATATGCTTGTATAAACCATGCTACTGGGATTACTGGGCTTCCAACTTATAAATAAAAAAAAATAAAATAAACATGAAGATACTGAATATGAAGAAATACAGTAAGTGATAAAGATTATGTTCTCCCGAAGAGATGAGGGTGCTTTGATTTCTGGTCATCTGAATTCAGTTCTCCGGCACAGTCTACAGAGCTAGGAAAAATGTCAGCATCAGAGTTTCCTCCCAAAGTGGGGTGAAGTTTGATGGTGTTCCTTCTTCAGAGCCTTCCTTTTTTGAGTACAAGAGCAGTTGTACATTGTTTACAGAGATAAATGTTTTGTAGCTGACCTATAATTGCTTCACTCAAACGCATTACTTCCTCATTTTTACAATTTAAAAACCATAGCCTATTAATGTATTTGCTAATAGCAAGGACAGCTGAAGTACACTAATTGTACATGTCATAATTTATTTAGCTTTACATTGACTGTAATTTTCAGTTTGTCTCTGAGAAATCTTAATGCACGTTTGTAGTCCAGTGTATTTATTAATAGCAGTCTCTGACTCTCAGAATTGTCCTGTTTTGGATGATAAATTATACAGTCAACCTAATTTAGCACTATTTGTATCCCTGGCTCTGTGCTAAGTATTTGATGGGTGTTATCTCATTGAATCCTAAACTAGCAAGCAAACAGACCTACATGATTTCTGCCACTGCCTTTAACTGCTGTATCAGATTCATCCTCACACTGAGATTTGATGGGTCAAGATCTCAGAGAAAAAGGAAGCATATTCTCTGCTGATTTTTCCCTTAGGACATGCGTCAAATTGTTGGCTGTGCAAGGAAAAGAGGCTAAGAAGAAATAGTGGTTCAGAATTGTAACAAATATATTACGTACAGAAAAATACATAAATCATAAGCATATAGCTCAATAAATTTTCACAAAGTAAACACTTCCATGTAACTACTGCTCCAACAAAGAAATAGCATTTCCAGCAAACTGTCAGGTGTCCATGTACCTTTTCCAGGGCATTAGTCACCATGACAGCAGCTGCTATCTTGACTTCTCTCATGTTAGTTTTCATTGATTGTGAACTTTATATAAATGGAAGCATATAGTATATACCCTTTGTTTCTAGATTTTTTTCCACCCAACTTTATTTTGTGAGATTCATCCATGTTGTTCTGTGAACTAGCAGTTTGTTTATTTTCATTGTGGTAGAATATTCTATTGTATGAATGGGCCCCCATTTATTTGCTCATACTACTGTTTGATGGGTATTGTTTCCACTGTCTGGCTATCATACATAATGCTGATACAAACCCAATTTTGTTTAATATATGCTTAGTGGAGATTAAGGTAATAGAATATGTGTATGTCCAGGGTTAGTGTATGTTATTATCTGAGATGGTTGTACCAGCGTATATTCTTAACTCCCAACATGAGGCATATTCAGGCAAAATTTATGATCTGGCAAAAACCATTAAATTAGGGAATTGTTATGTGGTTTCAAAACGACCCTTTGTTTTATAAGAGAACAGTTAAGGGCAAGCTTATTTCATATATTTAAAGATGTATCCAAGTTTCCATCTAACTTCTGAGATAGAAATTTAATGGGAAAAGCAATATGTAGAGCAATTTTCCTTTTGTTGGTTTTTTAGGTAAAAATCCTGAAAGTGAGACATAGGGTGTACAATCATATTACCTAGTTGTTACTAAATCAAGATTGGAAATTCAAACTATGTGTATTATTATTCTGGCACTCACTACTTGAGGCTTGTGGAGAGGAAATAACTTCTTAGAGGATCAATTTTCCAGGTATTCCAAGATAAACTTTGGAATTTAGCCACATAGAGTTTGTTCTTTTATTTCATCATACATCTGAGAGCACAACATATTTCAGTGTCATTTATATTTACATTTATTTTATTTTTACTGAGCTTGATGACTTTTAAAAGGGTTTATATTTCTTAATTTGGGAATTTCCTTTTCATATGTTTTGCCTATTTTTTTTATTAGTGTATGTAGAAGAATGAATGGTGGCTCCCAAAATACATGTCCACGTTTTAACCCCTGGAACTATGAATGTGAAATTATTTGGAGAAAGAGTTGTTTTGCCCATTCCAGCCCACGGACGGTGATGCTCTTGACTAGAATGCTTTGAGGCTCCTGCCTAGGCAGTGGTACAAGTAGCAAGCACCACGGACACTTCCCCACCAGGGTCAATTTGTGAGTAGACCAGCCCTTGTAATTCTTCTTATGATCACAGGATGCATTCCAGCAAAAAGCCATCAGGAAACATTGAGGAACAAGATTTATTACTCATAAGTCTTCAAGACTCATAAGTCTTGAAGGGTACATGACATGAAGGCACAGAAATGAGGGGGAGAGAGACAAAGAAAGAGAGGGAGAACCTGGGGCTCTGCCTTTATTAGGATCCAAGGGTGGGGGTCTGAGGTTTTAAGAGGCCACTCATCGTTGGCTAATTTGAACACTAAGAGCAGGAATTAGGGTGTGGGAGAGTGGTGGCAGGGTCACCCAAGCTACCAATTAACTAGATTGCCCTGGGTTTTTTGAAAGGGTAACTTCATCCGTCTAGGGAGCTTGGTTCCTTATCTGGCTTTTTGTGTGTGTGTGTGTGTGTTTGTTTTTTGTTTTTTTTGCTGGTAGCTGTGTCATACAGCTGCCAATCTGTTAATAAACAGATTTAATAAATCCATAGAATGGATTTCTCAAAAATGATTGCCTTGGCAATCAAAAGCTTATAATGTCAGGCATTTACACTGCAAGGGTTTTTGCAGCTATAACTAAGGATCTCAAGATGAGAGCATCCTGGGTTATCTGGGTGGGACCTAAATCTAATGACAAATATCCTTACAAGGGATTATGAGATGACACAGACCTGGAGAGGACCAGCTGGAGATGGAGGCAAAGTTTGGAGTGTTGTAGCCACAAACCAAGAGACTCCTCGGCCACCAGAAGGAAGCTGAGGGTGGAAATGAAGGATTTTTCCCTATAGCCTTTCGTGTATACTGTGACACCTTGATTTTGGACTTCTGGCCTCCAGCACTGTGAGGCAATGAATGTCTGTTGTTTTAAGCCACTAATTTATAATAATTCCTTACAGAAGCTCTAGGAAATTAATATAGTGTATTTTCAGATTTTCTTTCATTGAGCACAATTTGTATATTAAGACGATTAACCATTTTCTTATTATGCATATGGCAAGTATTTTCCCCTTAATTGTTTATTTAAAAAAATGTTGTTTATGTTTGTATTTCTCCATAGAGAAAATTGTTGGCTGTTTTGTTTTAAATTAATAGACTTGATTCTTTAGAGTAGTTTTAGATTCATAGCAAAATAGAGCAGAAAGTACAAAAATTGCCCATATACTTACCGCACCCCCTCACACACAAACTACCCCCACTATTGACGTTCCATGCAACAGTGGTACATCATAGCATCATTATCACCCAAAGCCCATAGTTTACATTAAGGTTCACTCGTGCCGTTTTATATTCTGTGCATTTTGACAAACATATAATGCCATATATTCATCAATGTAGTTTCATACAGAGTAGTTACACTGCCTTAAAGACCCTCTGTGCTGTGCCTGTTCATCCCTCCCTCCCAGCTAAGAATTTTTATTTACTCAAATTTCCCAGTCCTTTTTGTTAGTATTTCTGATTTTGGAGATATTTTAAGAATGGTTACAATTATACTTTTAAAAAGTTGATAGTTTCACCTGTGACATTTAAATCCGCCATTGTCTAGAATTTATTGTGGCATAAGGTATTCTGGGAGAGAATACAACTTACCACATCATGTACTATTTATTATATGACAACAGTGCTTCTTTCTTCATAAACTTGATATATACATCAGGTGAAACGAACTTTGCTAAGGTAGCCATCGCTTCTTGAACTTCGGCTTATCCAGCCCAGTCAAAGGTAACCATGGGATGGGGATGTAGGAGGCCAAAGACCACTGGCATAGTTGAGCATGAAACTCTGCCCAAAGGGAAAATTCACCTAGGATGGGGCCAGATTGATCCTGGGACTCATCCATTTGGGAACAGACAATGTTGTGCGCTGTTTGAGAAGGTAGATTACATGAGCCCGGGCTGTGCTCTGTTCCTGCACATCCTCTGCTTTTCCCATTCTAGGCAGTCTTGGGATCAGAGGAGATGCAGCTTGGGTTTTGTGCTCTTTCAATGTTTAGTATGCCTGTACTCATTATCCACCAAAAAAATCATCTGTGTGCTTTCCATCCTTTTTACTGGAAAGAATCTAATTAATGTAATTTTGTAATATATTTGATTAACTGAGAAGAGCTTGTTCATTACTCTTGGTTTTCTAATTTTGTCTGTATACCTGTGCTCTCATTCTTCCAGGTGAGTTTGAGATCATGTTGTTAAGTTCCCCGTTCTCCCCCCCTACAGCTACAACTAAAACTTCCCGAGTTTTATTTGGAGTATCTTTATAGTCTAATTGGAAGAGAATTGACATCCTTAGAATATTGAAACTTTCCATGCAGGAAAACCCATTTTTGATAGGAGTATAAAGATATTGTGAGTCCGTGGGTTAAGATCTAAAGTATTTTTTTGTTAAATATGGACCTTTAATACTGTGTTTCCATTTATTTAGCATATTCAAATCTTTGTATTTAGAAGATATTTTGTCTATTATAGTTTTAAAATGGTGATTACTAATATATTCAGTAATCACTTTTGTTTTATTTGTTATTTGTGTTGTTTCCATTGCATAAAATGAGAATTTTGTTTCTTCCTTTCAAATCTTCTACGCCTTATTTCATTACACGGCTAATTGCGTTAGCTGGCCCTTCCATAAATCATCTCATAAGGGTAGAAATATGTCTATCCTTTTAACTCTTATAATAATAGTTAAACCCTTATATAAGTTTATAAGTTAAACTCTCATAAACTCCTATAGTCATGAGTTTCAGATGCTATTCTGTTATAGCAGTTCCATACTTTTCTTTTCCATTGGTCTTTTATCTCATATTTTTACCATGCAGGATGCTTTTCAGTAGAAAGGACAGGTTACTTGTCCTCATTGTAGAGGTCTAATATCTTTCTCAGATTTTCAGATGAGGTGCATGCTGTTTTGTACAAAACCTCATTTTTAGAAGCCTTTTTTAAAAAGTTTATTTATTTTGAGTGAGAGAGAGAGGGAGAGAGAGAGAGAGCAGGGGGAGCAGAGAGAGGGATGGAGAAAGAGAATCTTAAACAGGCACCACACTGCGAGCACAGAGCCCCAGGTGGGGCTTGAACTCACAAACCATGAGATCATGACCTCAGCAGAAACCAAGAGTGGGATGCTTAACCAAGTGAGCTACCCAGGCGTCCCCTAGAAGCCTTTCATTTAGAGTTTTGGTGCAACTTGACTGTGTTAGTGTCTTCTCTACCCCACTGTTTTTGATAATAATGTTAAATATAAAATGAAACATACTATTCTCAGTACTGCTTCAAGATCTGATTCCTCCTTGCGCATGCATAGTGTTAGTTCTGCCTGCTGCCAGCACTGAGCGTGCCTGGAAGTCAATGTTGGCCTCTTAGAGTGGGACCCAGGGATCTTACTGCCATCTGCCTGTTCTCTGCTGGGTTGGGACTGTGCATATCTCCATCTGGGCAGCGGTGCTGTAAGAGGTGCAGAGCCTCTCTGTCAAATAGACTTTATTCACTTCCCATACCATGTGTTTGAGCCTCCATATATGTTTCACAGTCCAGATCCAACTCTTCTATAATCACTGCCAATTCCGTCTGGATTCTGCTTTTAGGATGATGATTAATCACAGTTTTTCTGAGAGTTGTCAATGTGTGCCTTTTTTGGTGAGTGTTTGTTTGTATTTAATGAGTGGCTGGGGGAGGTTATGATGGGGACTGCTTGCCACTCATCATTTTGAACCTGTCTGTTGTATGGTTACTCCTAAAGATACCTGTTTATATTTAACTTACCCCAGTCACATCTCATAGGTTACGCTTGGTCAAAACATGTTGGTTGTGTTTCAAAATCTTGTACTCTGATCTCTTTGAAAAGTTTGCAGAGTCATGCTGAGTCATTCACAAGAGACCTTCTGGATTTGGTTAATTACAAGTAGTTTAAATAAAATCTCTGACAGAAATAAAACATAGGTAGAAAGAATAGGACAACCATGGTTGAAGAAGGAGGGGCTAACTCTACAGAGTCTCCCAGTTACCTAGTTATTTTTCTTCTTTGTAAAACTTACCACAATTATGATTAAATTATCATGTATTTAATGTCCCCCTACTCCTCTTATTGCAAATTTGATGAAGATGAGGGCTGTGTCTCTTTCACTGCAGTATTTCCAGTAACTAGCGTAGAAACTTGCACATAGAAAGTGCTCAAAAATCTGTATCAAATAAATGAATAAGGGTTACTAGTGTCCTCACCCACGCCTATGCCTTCTCCAAAAAAGCATTCTTGCCTCAAAAGAAATGATAGTGTTTAGTAGAAACTAGTTCTGTTGAAAAATTCTAATATAGGTAAAGGAAAATTGGCAATACTGTGTGGACAAAAAAACCCACTTTTTTGTACCTGAACTTTGATATTGGGAAATGCTAAGCAGAGATGACCAAGGAAAACACTCACAATTAACTTTATATTTTATTTAAAAAGTAAAACACCAAACAGAACAGCACTCAACATCACTCGTCATCAGGGAAATACAGATCAAAACCACAATGAGATACCACTTCACACCTGTCAGAATGGCTAACATTAACAACTCTGGCAACAACAGATGCTGGTGAGGATGCAAAGAAAGAGGATCTCTTTTGCATTGTTGGTGGGAATGCAAGCTGGTGCAGCCACTCTGGAAAACAGTATGGAGGTTCCTCAAAAAATTAAAAATAGAACTACCCTATGACCCAGCAATTGCACTACTAGGCATTTATCCAAGGGATACAGGTGTCCTGTTTCGAAGGGACACATGCACCCCCATGTTTATAGCAACACTATCAACAATGGCCAAAGTCTGGAAAGAGCCCAAATGTCCATGGATGGACGAATGGATCAAGAAGATGTGGTATATATATACAATGGAGTATTACTCAGCAATCAAAAAGGATGAAATCTTGCCGTTTACAACTACGTGGATGGAACTGGAGAGTATTATGCTAAGTGAAGTTAGTCAGTCAAAGAAAGACAGAAACCATATGACTTCACTCCTATGAGGACTTTAAGAGACCAAACAGATGAACATAAGGGAAGGGAAACAAAAATAATATAAAAACAGGGAGGGGGACAAAACAGAAGAGACTCATAAATATGGAGAACAAACTGAAGGTTACAGGAGGGGCTGTGGGAAGGGGGGATGGGCTAAATAGGTAAGGGGCACTAAGGAATCCACTCCTGAAATCATTGTTGCACTAGATGCTAACTAATTTGGATGTCAATTAAAAAAAATAAAAAATAAAACGAGTTAATTCAAAAAAAAGCACTAAAAAATAACTGTCCTTAGAAATTTTTGTCGTTAGTTTAAAAAACTAAAATATAACTTAAAATAATAGTATTAACCACACATATGTGTTTGTACACCTTTTGGATGTGCTCAGGTTTTTGGAGAGTGATTGTCAGAAACATAAAGCAATTGCACGCTCTTTCCAAACATTCTCAAATTATGTTCTAATGTCTTAAATCATAAGAAGTACCTCTAGTCACTAAAGTAAGCGTCTCCATTTGGCTTGATGTATGTTTAGTCTATTTCTTCTTGGCAAAAATATTTTAGTGTAAGTGTCCGAGCATAAGGCTGACAAAATGTTTTCTTTCCTACCCATTTGTGTGGTCTTCTTTAACAAACTTTATGTTTAAAAAAACTAGAATCTGTTCAGAGGAATGATATATATCTACATAAGCAGTTTATTTGGCATTGAGAATAATTGAAAGGTAGGTGAGTTCTAATTGAGAAAAAGCAAGAGAGCACTTCTAATCATCAGTGTTTCAGCTACTTAATTACAATTTTGCCTCATTTTGAAAAAAAAAAGAAAAGAAAATAGCACAATAATAAGAAAATAATTATAATTTTTGTAAATAATTGTATTTATAAGACCTAATCATTTTTACTCTTTACCGTTTAATTTACTCTTTACCGTTTAATTTACCGTTTACATTTTACCGTTTAACAATACACAGGTGTGGATTATTTCTACTTTTGTCTGTTTTGAAATCTGGATAGGAAATTCTGAATTCCATGACATTGTTCTTGTAATATTAGCACATGGAATGACCATTAATCTTAATTCAGAAAGTATGCATTGAATTTGTCTTGGATCTTTAATACTGTTGCTGAAGCATTAAAAAGACCTTACAACATAAATGACAAGATATATGCACATGGTATAATTATATGTTCCACAGATCAGAGTGTGACAAGCTATTGTAGTGGATGGTTGAGATTTGGTATAAAAATAAAGAAAGAACAATATTGCAGTGGGCTGGAAGAGATTGAGTATGCCTTATAGTTTAATCCTAATATGAATCCTGAGAAGAGTAGGTTTAAATAAAATCAATGAATGGTGGAGGTCATTTCCTCTCAGGAAAACAGTATGAGGAAAGATTTTTTTTTGTTAAAAAAATGTCCATTTATTTATTATTGAGAGAGATAGAGAGAATGGAGGGGAGGGGCAGAGAGCGAAGGAGAAAGAGAATCCCAAGCAGGCTCCCTGCTGTCAGGGCAGAGCCCAACACAGGGCTCAATCCCACAACCCTGAGATCATGACTTGAGCCAAAATCAACAGTCAGATGCTTCACTGACTGAGCCACCCATGCACCCCAAGGAAAGATTTTAAGTGGGGAGTGGGTACAGGGCAGAAAGCTTGAGTGTGATGAGACTGACCATGAAAGGTGGGACTAATTTCAGGATGGTCGCGAGGACCAGACTCATGAGTTTGATCCTGTATTTTAGACAATTAGGATGAAAGTTTTGAAAAGGGAGACAAAATGTTGACATTTATTTAAATGCAGACACAACATATAGGATGAATTGGAACAGGGAGGGAGTAGAGGCCGAAAGACTATATCTGCTATTCAGGAAGTGACAATATTAGGGTTATGGTTGTGGCTTTCTTCTCCTTCATACCTTGTGTTCTTAGATGTCTTCAAATTTTTTTTTTTTTTTTTTTGCCTGGACCAAACAGGAGAATGTAAGTGCCAAAGAGGCTAAGGTAGAAGACTCTTTTTTAATGGATGATGAATTTGGTTTTGATTATGTTGATTTGGGGGCAAAGCTTGACTGTGCAAATACAAATTCCATGAGGTAGATGGAGATCCAGACTAGAATTGCTCAAGGAAACAGAATGGAGATGCAGATCTGCATCACCAGCACAGAAGCAATGATTAAAATACCAAGAAATGATATATAACGGTGCTTTAGATAAAGGGTCAGAAGCAGCTTTGGATCATTTCCCTGGTTAGTGACTGGGGGAAAAAAACTAGAAATGAGAAGTGAGACTCAGGAAAAACAACAACAACAGTGTCAGTGTCACGCACAGTTTGAAAAAAAAATGGGTGTAACTTGAAGGTCAAGTGTGAGGATTGTGGAAAAAACAATCTTTAATTCACCCAGAAAAGAGTGATTTAGCCTTTTGTGGGGATGGAGTACATGTAGGTAGAAAAATGTGCAGAGAAGTAAAATAGGATTTCAGGGCCTGGGAAGTAGACTGGTGTTTTAGAAACAAGCCCATGATTGTATGTTGCTAGTTTAAGAAATTTGGTAGGGAAAAGGATAGAAGTATGGCTGTAGTTAGGGAAAACAGAAGAGTCAAGAAAGACATTTTCAGAATGGGTAAATGTGTGAAATATGCAAAATAGAGAGATTTCATCAGGGGAAAGGAGCTTTCCTGGGAAAGGAAAGAATGTGTGAGGTACAAGAAGACAGGAGACAGGCAGAGACTTCTTTACCTTTAAAGTGGTCACTTTTTATTTTCTAAGACGTGGGGAAGAGGGTCTAAGGGAGGGTAGTGAGGGAACTAAGGGCTGATAGATCTGTTGTTTGCAGGAAAATAAGGGCAGGCATGTGCTGGCAAGAATAGAATGGAAGAGTGAAAGAAATAGAAATATTTATACAGTAGAGTCATATATCAGTCCCACATTTAATTTATGTGAATATTGCCAAATATTCTTTGGAGAAAAAAGCAAGGTAACAAGTGCCCTCAGTTTCATATGGACAAAATCATTGAATCTGTTCTTCATATAAAAAATGATTTATTTTTAAGTTTTTCTTTGGCCGTGAAATGAAAATATTAAGTGTATCTTGCATGGTAGACACTGTGATATGCACCCAGATCCTTTCTGGGTTGAAGGATCTATTTCCCCAGCTGCGGGGAATACTGCCAGACAATACTCTTTAGCTGTGATGCCACTTTGGAAATTGCCTTGGCCGAAGAAATATGCCTCACCCAAGGTCATGTCCCCTTCTGGACGGCCCACAACCAGTGACTGATCAATATAGGAGATAAAGACTCTATCCCTTCTCCTCAGCAGACAGCCAATCTGAAGGTACATTAAAAGCTTGAGAGCTTCTGACAAGGTTTGCTGAGTTCTTTGCTGGGGTGTATCACAGCTCTTGCATTTTTTCCCCTCTCCTTTTAACAAGTGTTCAAGAACACTCCCTAAACATCCTTTATGCTAATCTATGTTTTGAAGTCTTCTTGCGAAAACAAACTTGCAACATTTGAGAGACTTATTTCCCCAGGGGCTGGAAAGGCTTCTAGAAGATAGCCATCACATGTTAGTCTCCTTTAGGATTTACTTCAGCTGAAGAAAACTTTCTCTACCAAGTCATATCTTCTTCCAGAAACAGTCGACATTCAACGACTAATCAATGGGGTGGCATAAAGGGCTTGTCATTCTGAATCCAAGTTGGGACAATTCTGATAGGCCAACCCACAATCAAAGCTTTCTATGACATTGGCTGAGGCCTTAGCTGGGACTGCATTACTGCTCAACTTTTCCCACTGCTCAATTTCCCTTCTTTCCTTTCCTTTCTACAAGGGCACTCCTTCAGCCTTCTCATGCTGAACTCCATCTGGCAGTCGGCTTCCCATGACCCCTGACCTGCACTGTCTTGCCAACCCAGGTTTTATTTTTTAATACTAACTTTTACCTTAGCAAAGTACTCCCATGAAGTTCAATTGTCTTTTGTGACTCTTCCAAAAATCAACAAGTTGTTAGTACATTTTCTTTCTTTTCATGAAGATATTTCCTTCCAGTGCCCATAGTTTAAAGTTTTCAAAGGTCCACTGATAATATCACTTGGGTTAGAATGTTTATGTGTTATCTTTTGCTTATTGATCTCAATTATTGAATATTCATTTTTAAAAATTTATTTGAGCTTCGTTTTATTAAATTAAATTTCTTTTAGTTTTTTTTTTTAGTTTATTTTTGGAAGAGATAGAGATAGAGATCTATCTCTAGAAATGGAGAGAGAGAGAGAGAGAGAGAGAGAGAGAGAGCACACAGGGGAGGGGCAGGGAGGGGGAGAGGATTCCAAGCAGGCTCTGCACTGTCATCACGGGGCTCGACTTAAAGCTCAGACTCATGAACCATGAGATCATGACCTGAGCCGAAACCGAGAGTCAGACCTTTAACCATCTGAGCCACCCAGGTGCCCCTAAATTAAATTTCTAATTGCTTGATAACTATAGAATATTAGTCAACACCTATGCCTATTTAGTCACTATATCTAGATGATTTCTGTTATTCTTTTATTCTGTTGTTCAATAGAACAAGTGGTCTTGTCATACTGATACCACTAGTTGAGTGTGACAGCACTTGTTGGTTATTCTCTAATATCCACTTCCTCCTCCTGATTTAGTTGTAGTTTTTTTTTTCCTTTTCGTCTCTCTTTTGTGTTCTTTTCTCTTCTCTCTCTTCCTCTCTCTTTCTTTCTGCTTTCAGTGAGTATAAGACTATCTTGTTAAATACTATTCTCCCTTGCAACTAGGTGTGGCCATGTGACTAAATCCTGGGCGTTTGCAATGTGAATGGAAATGATGTGTGCAATTTCCAGAGATGGGTGTGAACACGAGGGCAAACGCTAGAGGAGGGACTTTGAACCATGTTGAGGATTGCAGAATGGCAAGACAGATGGAGCCTGGCTTCCAACATGGGCCAACACATTAGCCAAGACTTTACAGGAGAAAGAAATACATATCTTATTTAAGTCATTATTATTTTGGGTCTTTCCATTACAGCAGCCAAATCAATTCCTTAACTAATCCTTTAGGAATATGCATATCTTAGTATGCTTCCTAATGTTATATTCATGTAATCAGTTAGTAGCTGCTTGCCAAAAGATGGGGAAATATATGAATTCTTCTAAAACTATGCTTATTAACCTGGGCTTTTTGTGTCCCTATGGATAAGTGGTGGTGTGCAGAATTCAAGAACCCTCAGGATCAACATGACCTATCTGGTCTATATATTGACTTTAGGCAAAGCTTAACAGAGATTAAATTTCAAAAATTTCCCAACGATAATTAAATTAAGTCATTAAAATTTTTACACAGATCTATATTAATATTTAATGCAAAACTACCATGATGTTTTAAGAGAAAGACAAAACCTAAAGACATTTAATGCTTGAGATGAGCTATTTTTGCCGTGTTCCCCTGCCTACCAGTGGGCTCATGTTCCCAGTTCATTTGCTTTTATGGTGCATCTGGGGAAATTTTCAGAAAGCACTTTTCTATGGAGATGTTCTGTCTCAATGTCCAGAGCTCTCAGGCTGCATCAAAATGATGTTTTTCTTATTTACATCAGCATTTAATTTGTTGCACGTGGGTCCAGAAACCATTTATTAAACTGATGCTTTGATGTTTTAGAAATAATGTATTTTAGAAATTTTAGAACCAAGTTTTATAATTTTTCTTGACTTTATTCTTTGAGGGTTTTTTTTTTTTAGGTATTCTCATTACCATTTTCAACAGAGGTCTTATTTATTCCAGCTCAGTAGTTATACATGGCTGAGTCTGGCTCAGACCATGGAGGCCAATTTATTGTTTTTGGCTGTCCTTTTCCAACTTTGTTATTCAAACCCTTGGGTGGCTGCATGCTCATTTTTGAGTCTCTGATAGAGTTTGAGAGATTCCAAGCACATAAAACAGAATGTTAGAATGCTTCTTGGGTACTATTCAGTGATATAAGTTTTGGTATACAGTTCAAAACTACAATTATAAATGGATTTTCTAACTGGGTGCAACTAAACTTTAGCCTCATTTTAACCTCCAGATTATTAAGCCTTAGAGCTAACAATAGGGACAAAGTTCGGTTAGAGAGCTGAACGTGTTTACTATAGTTTTGGAGAGGGGCCTTTTAGGGTGGCTTTGGAATGTTGAATGGAGTTACTCAAGATACGTAATAGCTGGCATTCATGAAAACCAGGTAGAACTCCTTCTGTTTATGTCCTTATGGAATGGATGATTCTTGAAAGGATTGCAGAAAGGGTTAGAGAACACGTTAACTTCACACTAATCATAAACAAGGGGTCCCTTCTCCTTAGCTGGGCCACTACTGAAATTAAAATATTGTATAACAGGAGGCAATTATCTTATATTTGTGGTTTCAGATCAATCTCAGAGTGCTAACCTTATACTGAGAGGCATGAGGACTATAAAGAACAAGGGACAAACAAACACATGGGAGAAATGGCACACAAAACAAAGAACAATGCAAAGCCACCAGTGATTGCCAAAATGCTGTAGACGTTGCGCTTGGAGCCTGTTGGGCAATTGATCATGGTACTTGGCAAAGTCCACTGCAGCTGAAGAAAAGCCTGAAAAAAACTGAGGTGTTGTAAAGGGGACTCTTTACACAACCACAGCTATGTTTCAACAACTCAGTAACAAAAGTCTCTCACTTGGCAAGAAGATGGAGTGGAGAAATGAGCGCTGGTGAGGGGCCTGATACTTGTGCCCATTCTGTGTGGAGGAATGTTAGCAAGTCACAGGTCTGCTCTGGGTCTTGTTCTTGTCACTCTGAGATGTTTCTTGATGATTCGGCGAGGGTACTCGGTCTGCAACAGCAGGGCCAAGTTTTGCCGACATAAGCAGAGGAGGAATTTACTGGAAAGCCATGGGCTTGTTTACAGAATCGAAGAGAATGCTGAAGGAACAAGGTTAACCTTGGGAGTTGAGGTAGTAAAAAAGGAAGAATGTCAATCCTGGAATGAATCCAGTGTTTGTGCCCTTTGCTCTAGGATCAATTTTTAGGAATACAGAATCTGAAACTTGACAGAAGAGAGAATCAGAAGACAGAATCAGAACCCTGAAACTCTATCTAGTGGAGAATTTAGAAAAAGGGGAAAATTATACTATCTTTTTCCACCTTCCAGTTAATGCACAGCACCCTTCTGATTTTGAGTGTTGGTTGTTATATTATATTGAGCAAGTTAATTAAAAGGTTTTGAACTTCAATTTCCTCATCAGTAAGGACAGGGTCAAATTCAAAGGGTTGTTGAGAGCATACATTGAGGTAAGGTATGTTACATCTTAGGCTGTTGAATGGAACATAGTAAATACTCAATGAATATTCCTTTCTTTCTCTTAGTCTTTAGAAGACAGTCCAGTGTATGGTTTAGGATGTGTCACATATCCACAAGTATATTCTTCTATGCGTAGGTGTGTTAATGGTACTCTCGTGTCAATCTATGCTTGTCTATTTCTGATTATGTTATTATCAAGGAATGCTTATGAGTACTTCTTTGGGTATTATACAGTGCTAGAGATACAAAAATGCATAATATGGTATTTGCTCTCAGGGGAAATTATAAAATGCTAAAAAAGGTAAGCTAATGAGCACATTAAATGTAAAACATATATGATAATGTTTCCAAGTGCTAAATAATAACTTCTAAGCAAAGTGTAACCACTGAAGTTTAGAGAGGTTATATAATTTTTTCGAAAGAAAACTGGACCACTGTCTTACACCATACACCAAAATAAACTCCAAATGGGTTAAAGACCTAAATGTGAGACCCAAAACCATAAAAATCCTAGAAGAGAGCACAGGCAGTAATTTCTCCGACATTGGCTGTAACAACATTTTTCTAGACATGTCTCCTGAGGCAAAGCAAAGGAAATCAAAGCAAAAATAAACTACTGGGACTATCTCAAAATAAAATGCTTCTTCACAGCAAAGGAAACAATCAACAAAACTAAAAGACAACCTATTGAATGGGAGAAGGTATTTGCAGATGATGTATCTGATAAAGGGGTGGTATCCAAACTATATAAATATATAAACAGTTCAATACCAAAAAACCAAATAAACTGATCAGAATATGGGCAGAAAAACATGAACAGACATTTCTTCAAACAAGAAATACACATGGCCAACAGACATGTGAAAAGATGCTCAATATCACTCATCAGGGAAATGCAAATCAAAACTACAATGAGGTATCATCTCACACCTGTCAGAATAGCTAATATCAAAAACACAACAAACAACAAGTGTCGGTGAGAATGTGAAGGAAAAAAGGAACCCTCTTGCACTGTTGGTAGGAATACAAACTGTTGCAGCCACTGTGGAAAACAGTATGGAGTTTCCTTGAAAAATTAAAAATAGAACTATCCTATCATCCAGTTATCACACTACGGAGTATTTACCCAAAAATATGAAAACACTAATCTGAAAGAATATATTTGCCTTTATGTTTATTGCAGCATTATTTACAGTAGCCAAATTATGGAAGCAGCCCAAGTGTCCATTGATACATGAATGGATAAAGAAGATGTGGTATATATAATACATATACAATGAAATATTATTCAGCCTCAAAAAGAATGAAATCTTGCCATTAGCAACTGTACGGATAGAGCTAGAGAGCATGATGCTAAGCAAAATAAATCAGAGTAAGACAAATGTCATATATTTCACTCATATGTAGAATTTAAGAAACAAAACAAATGAACAAATGGAAAAAAAGAGACAAACCAAAAACAGACTCTTAAGTACAGGAAGAAAACAGAGGCTGACCAGAGAGGAGGTGGATAGATTGGTGATGGGGATTAAGAGTACATTTACCATGATGAGCACTGAGTAATGTATAGAGTTGTTGAGTCACTATATTGCACAGCTGAAACTAATTTAACACTGTATGTTAACTATATTGGAATTAAAAACTGAATAAAATAAAAAAATTGAACTACATAATATATTCAGAAAAATAAGCATTTCATAAGTAAGTGGCTCAATGAATTTTCAAAGTGCACATTTCCATGTGATTACTACCTGGGTCAAGAAAGAGAATGCTTCTAGGGACTAAGAAGCAGCCTTTTGGCCTCTGTCCATTCAATGACCAGCTTTCACAAAAGGTTAAAATTCCTGACATTTACCACCAAAGATTAGTTTTGCCTATTTCTGAATTTCATCCAAACAGAATCATACATTGTGTATATCTTGGTATCTGGTTTCTTTGGCTCAATGTTCTACTTGTGCGATTCTTCCTTGTTGTTGCAAATAGCGGTGGTTTGTTTATTCCTATTGTTGTTTAGCATCCCATAGCGTGGATATATTAACATCTACTTGTCTATTCTACTGTTGGTGGACATTACTGCCGTTACTGATTTGGGCTATATGGACATATATGAGCATTCTTGTACCAGTCCAGAAGTCTTGGATAACTATAAAATTAGAAGTCTGAGGATATGGTAGTAAAGGGAACCACAATGTATTAGCTTCCTAGGGCTATTGTAACCAAAACCACCTACTGGGTAGCTTAAGCAATAGAAATTTATTGTCTCACAGTTCAGGAGCCTTGAAGTCTGAGATCAAGGTGTTGGTGGGGTTGTTTCCTCCGAGGGCTGTGAGAATATGCCTTGTGTCTCTCTTCTAGTGCTGATAGTTTGCTGGAAATCTCTGACACTCCTTGTAGATACATCTCCCTGAACTCCATCTCTGCTTTCATCATTATGTGGTATTCTCCTTTGTGTGTGTCTTTGTGTCTAAAGTTCTCCTGATAAGGACACCAGTCATATTGGATTAGAGCTTATTCTAATGATCTCATCTTAAGTTGATCACTGGCAAAGATCCATCTCCTCAAATAGGGTCATCAGAGGCTCTGAGGGTTAGAACTCCAACATTTTTTTTTTTTTGGAGACACAATTCAACCTACAACATAGAGTGTAGAACCATATCAGATCACACTGTTGTTGAGAAAGATGGAGTATTTCAAGTCGGAATATAAGGGAATTAGATATCTGACTATGATTTATGATATCTTATATCTTGTCATATATACTGTCATATTTCACCATTATATAAATGTATGGGCATGCAAAAGTTGAACATCAGAGTATAAAAATATCTGGTGAATGTTGATTTTCTAATGAGTAATAGTTTCTACTTTAATTCTTTATCCCTACAGAATTGCCTGCAGCTATTTGTATGCTAGATTTTGTCCAAAGATGTTCTGAATCTCATTATTCTTCTTTTTTCTAAATGTTTGTTTATTTACCTTGAGAGGGAGAGCATGCATGCATACATGTGAGGGAAGGAGGGGCAGAGAGAAAGGGAGAGAGAGAATCCCAAGCAGGGTCTGTGCTGTCAGCTCAGAGCCCGCTGTGGGGCTGGATCTCATGAACAGGGAGATCATGACCTGAGTGGAAGCCAAGAGTCGAATGCTTAACTGACCGAGCCACCTAGGTGCCCTGTTATTATTCTTAATTAAGGGTTTTCTCATTTGTAGTTCGTTAATATCTCCTTCCATCTTCCCTTCCTTGTCAATATTTTCTTCTCAACAATGGGAAATTGGCTTCCTGACTCTATATGCTTGAACCACTGGAACAGAGCACATCCTCTATGTCAGCAGCCTCTGCCCCTTCCACACTCTTATAGTCTCTGTTTGGCTACTTAATTATGGAGTTAATCTTGCCTGTAAGAAAGGGAATTTGAAAGCGCTTCAGGCCAGCAGCTCAGAGACTGATTCCATTATGATGCTGAACCATGACTCTTACACAGCCCTGCAAGTACATCTCTCTCTCTTTTACTTTGTATAAGAGACCTTTTAGTCCTGGTCTTTGATCTCTGAGTCTCCTTCATTTTCACATTATCTGGAGTGTTTGATGACAGTCAGCAGAAGGAGAGGACTTTGGGAGAATAGGTGTTTGTTCACTGGGGCTAGACTACCAAGATTTTCTGGCATGTAGATTCTTCTCTCACGTATCTTTTGGTGTCTCCTTTGTGTGTGAGCTTCATTCAGAAGCTCCCAGAATATGCCTGTATTTTTTATCATTGCTTCTATTTCTGTACCATCAAGAAGTACTGCTCTCAGCACTCTCCATCTTTCCTTTTCTTTCTAATTTTGTCATTCAGGCTCTGGGCCTAGCAGTGACCAGCACCCTTTGGAGCAGTACTCTTGGTGTGCCTTTGAAATACTCCTCCTGGAGCCAACACCCTAGACTTAAGTTCTCCTCATGGGCCCTAGGATTCAGGACTGGAACCTGGCTACCTCCTTCTAAATGTGGATTTAGAAGGTTTCATGTGTTTAAGAAAGACTCCTCTTCTAGGTGGATGCAGTCATGCTCCCGGACACACTCCATGGTGAGTGGCTAGAGGTCGTAGTACTCAGTTGCTCAATGAACGAAGGACGGCCCTGTGCTTGGGTCTCTGACTTTTGATTTCCCTTAGCTGCCTTTTTTTTTTAAGTCTCTATAAAGTTTTGTCTCTTGAATATGCAGATCCAGGCTTCTTAACTCTGGCCCAGTCTACCGCAAATTTAAACACAATGGTGAATTCAGGAACAATCACAGAGCAACTGAAATAGCCATTTAGTCGTGTTGGGGGGGGGGGCAGTCAGTCAATCGGAGTTCCCAGAATCATGGATGAGAATTTTATATCTAAGGCCAAAAGTATAAAAATATATAAATCTACTGAAAGATGGGGTACAGTTTACATTCACTCTTTCAATACCCACAAGTGATTGAGATTTCACAAAATCATAAAGGAAGTATCGATATTCCTCATAATATTACATATGTATGCTCAGAATGTAGGTCTTTTAATTGATCCAAGAGAAAACATGAAGGCAGCATATTCATTATAATAAGGTCTTGGTTGATTAAAAACCATTATACATTTGAAGTAAATTGACCACATTTTATGATGGAGTGTTTAAATATAGCAATAAGAAAATGGATGCATATTTAAAAATTGGGTGCCAATACTTGGTTCTGAAGCTCATTAAAACAAATGAAAGATTTAGAATAGAATATTTTCTTGTGTGTGTGTGTGTGTGTGTGTGTGTGTGTGTGTGCGCGCGCGCGTGTGTGTGTTTTGGCAGAAATTATACATCCTCATTGCAAGTTTAATGATTCTATGCTTGTGATTAAAACTTAAGTAATAATTTTTTTCCCTTGAAGAACATAAAAAAATGCATGTGGCATCATAATTTTCAGTACTTCTCTGTCATATGGTAGAGTTTCTGGGTGCTTAAAAATATTAACTCCTTTGCATAATACCACTTGGGAATCATTTTCATCTTATGGATCCCATTATATCAATAAGAAAATAAACATAGTAGGATTGTGTCAGGTCAGTGGCAGGATCCCAATAAAAATCCAATCACTCATGTAACCCAAGCCCAGGGTTAGAGCCCCAGGTGGGGAATTGGGATGACCTTATTGGATTATCTGCCATATGGGCTCATGAAGTCAGGATCACAGCACCTTGCCTCCCTCCCCTTCTTCCTATCATATGGACCTTACATGGATGGAATTAATTTATAGGAACCCTTATGCAATTCTACTTGCACTTAAGCTATACAGAATTAAAAACACAAATCTTGTCCCCAAGGGGTAATGTAGAATACATTGCTGCAGAACTGCTCATCTGTTCCCTGCTTTCCCAAACAAACCAGTTTATTAATTCATTAGTGTGTTTTCCCTGTTCCAACACCCCACCCTAAACAAAAAGGAATCCAAATGCAGGGGAAGCACACAGTAGGTCCCTAAATCATATAGAGGCAAAATCAAATGGAAACTCCTCACAGGAAACCTTAACCTTTTCTGATCCGTGAACCTCTCTCCCCTTTCTGGCCATCTTCTGTCAGCTTAGGAGCTTGCCAAGTTGGCTTTGGGCAGCTGGCCATTAAAGGGTGACCCTGGCTGTCTGCTTCCCAAAGGTGGAGTGTTTACCCTTGGTTTTGCTCAGTTGCCTGGCCAATCAAATAAGATTCTATTTAAAATAGCATTTTTTTTCAACCTTGGCCTCTGAAGTCTTCCAGAATATTGGAAACCTGCTAAAGCATAAACATATGTCATGGAGAGAGAGGGATAGTCAAAGAAATCAGGATAGCAAAGTCAAAGATGCAAATTAAAACCCAAGAAGAATCAATTAAAAAGGCACCAAAGGTCTGTTTAAGTGATTGAATGAGACAGAAGTGCATCTTGAGATGAATAAATTACAGGAATGTGTGAGAAAAGAAATGAAGGCATTCAAGACTCGTGAGCGGGAGGGTAAGTGGATAGATGTGAGGGAAGGTATTTAACACGTAGGTGATAGGCACATGGGCTCGGGTTCTGATTATTAGATTGATTAAGGATGCAAAAACATCACCATAGCCTCTGGGTAATTGTACAACTCATGACTACAAATGGTGATCTCTCCCCAGACAGAAGCATAACAGAGGAAAGCCATGGCATTCCTCATGGCTAGTGAGGCACGTGTCTCCTGACCCCCCACTGTTCCTCTTTGTACCAAACGCAGTGTGTCCTCAGGCTTAATCATGACCAACTGTGCCTTTCAGTCTCTCTCCTCCCTACTGGCCTGCTAGAGACACATGGGTTAGGCTGCTCTGTAATAATGTCTGTCATTGTGTACGCTTCCCTCAGTGCTTCTATGTACATCACATAATTTTTAAAACCAGGCAAGAGTGGCAAGCATGACTATAATTCCAGCTTTCCAAGGGCAGAAACCAGAAAGCAGAGAAACCTGGGTGCCCAAGTTCACACAGAAGCGGGAGCTGGCACGTGCGGGTGGGGAAGCTGCGCAGTGCATAGGATCCCTGGTGAAGAGGACAAATGCGGGCTGAAATACAAACCCTGTGCACGTCACTGCACTGTGCAGCATGGCATGAGGCTTGTCTGCCTGGGGCAAGGGCATCATTTCATAGTTTGCAAGCAAAAGATTTAAAGGCCAGTGGTGGCCCTAAGCTGAAATTAGGTTTCTTGCTGCTTTCCCTCTCTGTTTTGGTCCTGCCCTTAAAGAATTCTCTTCCTTCCCCATACCTATCGAATCAGGGTCGGTTTCTTCATCTCAGACCCACCAGCCTGAAAATAACAGTTACCCTTGAACAACACAGGTGTGGGGGCACTGACCTCCTGCACAGTTGGAAATCCACATATAACTATTGGTCCCATCAAACATAACTAGTAACAGCCTACTATTGACCAGAAGCCTTAGTGATCACATAAATAGTCGATGGACACGTAATTAGAATGTTACGTGTATTATATACCGTATTACGATAGAGTAAGTTAGAAAAAAGAAAAAAAGTTCCTAAGAAAATTATAAGAGAAAATACATTCACACCCCTGTACTGTATTTACTGAAAAAAAAATCCATGAATAAGTGGCACCATGTGATTCAAGCCCGTGTTGTTTAAGCATCAATGTACTACTATGTTCAGTTATCTAGCTCTTTTAATGGTTTCCCAGTTTGTTTCACATAATAGTCCTTTCAATTCTTATTGTTCTTCACTCTTTCTAAGGGGTTTCCATAGATTTTCTTAAAAACAACCTCTCCAGAAATGACTATTCCACCTGCAGAAAAGCACCTCAGAGAGAACGTCATAAGGGCATGGTGCTTGTAGGAGGCAACACTGGGATTAGAACCCAGGTGTAGATGTCTAGCTCTGGGCCCTGTCCACCGCGTTACATGGCCCTGAGCCTGCTTCCTCTCCTACTCTATCATACTCCCTCCTGGCTTCTCTCCGAGTAACCGTCAACATTTTTACTTCTTCCACTGATCTATGTATGGATTAACTAGAGGCGGGCCAATAGCACTTGTGCGTCTTCCCTGCTGAAATTTGATGAAATGTCCACTTAGTCTTGGCCCAAGGCAAGTAAGACCAAGAGTTTGGCCTTGGGTCAGTGCCTTTTGTTAAAGTTCCTACTTGATGTAGATTTTCTATGGGATATGTCACTCTTCGCCTCCTGTCCTCAGAGAAGCCTCTAAAGGGACAGTAGATCTCATCTCCATGTTTCTCCTGACCAGACTCTGAGCCAATTCTGAAATTGTCTCTGGTGTTCAGGAGAGAGAAATGAGTTTTATTTATGGATATAAGGAGGATGTGGCCAGGACTCAATGCCATATCTAGCTACCCTGCCACAGGTTGAACATTTGTGGGAGGAAGCCTTCCTGCAAGACAGGTGAACAAAGAGAAGGAAAAAAAAGAAGTGTTTGCTTCAAGGGCAGGTTGTTTCTAGAGAGGAGAGATCCATGAGCAAGGAGTATTGCTCATTAACTCCCCACACCCGAACCCCCAAGAGAGGCCCTCACCATCTTCTTCTTTACTTGGGAAGACAGAAGGGGTGGTGGGGAGAGGAGCAGGAACTTCCTCTTGGGTATCTTCCTTTTGGGGGACAGTGAAGGGCATGGCAAAAGGGCAGAAGGGCCGTGGCAGGAACGTGTGCACCAAGACTATCTAGTTCACAGGAATGGCGTGGCCACAAAATAGCTTTTAGGTGAGCTCATTCTTGGAGTGAGCACCTCTGAAGTTTTCCCCTGTCCTCCTCACAGAAGAGCCATGCAGAATGTACTGCCTCCTCCCCAGAATGTCTCACTGAGAACAATTTCTGGAGTAAAATGCACTTTGTAGAGATGAAGGACTCATCCCACTTGCTCCATGGAATGGGAACCCCCGCCCTATGTGTATATTTGCAGGGCGTGATATTCCCAGGGCAGAGGGGAAAAACTCTTCCCTTTTTCCTGACAAGCTATTGATGTTTGACCATACCATCCTCTGAAATGGAATTTTATCCTGTATACAGAGCAAAAAGAGAGACAAAACCATTATAAAATTATTTACATGTCAATATGTTACTGGATAATTTGAAGACCAAGAATACTGAGACTTAATTCAGTCAGACTTACACCACTTGGACTGGCCTGAAATTTAAAAGACCAGTTATTGGTCTGACACTGGTCTTATGGTTGGATATGTCTGGATATGTCCCTTATCATGTTGGGTGTCAGTGTTGTTCCCCATCTATCAAGGTTATCTGAGGTGCATCCTTCTAGGCACCATGTTCCCCATGCAATGACCTCTGAGATATTAAGAACAGTAAGGAGGATCCTGGTTAATTGGTGTTAAACATCAACTGGCTCATCTCCAAAATAATGTTTCAGAGGAAAAGGAAGGAGTTGAATTTGACACAACTATGTGAGATACCTCTAGCTGTCTGCGTCCTGCCCAGTGGCCAGACCGCTTCCTTATCTGGCTTACCGGGGGAACTATTTTACTTGCAAACACTATCTAATCAGAAAAGACAGAATGCACCACAGAGCAGAGTAATGGTACCAAGTTAAAAGACTGCTGGGTAATATTTCACAGGCAAATTATCTCTATGGATATAATCTTGTTGCCACTGGGAATGGGTTATTTCTTTACCTCTCTGGAGCATTAAGAAAGACATTGATTTCCCATAGATATAAATCAACAGAGAGGGTGAATATACATTTTATAGAAAAATCTTTAGAGGAGGAAATAAAGGATGAATAAATGGATTTCTTCAGTGGTAAGGACTAAGTATGCGAAAGGCTATGTTGCTACAGATCCTCAGTCTTCATTTCTCCAGGATGGCAAATGAGGATGGACCCGTGCGTGTTAATTGGACAATGTCCCTTTTTATAGAAATGTGAAGGTAAGGCGAAAAAGAGAGACAGCATTAAGCAGGATTCCAGGAATATATGCAGCAAAGGTTTTATTCTTTAAAGTTCAAAATTGGTATTCTGCCCTTTTCATTTTTTCTTTTAAAGGAAATATTTTGAAAACTGAAACTTGTACTGGAAACTAGTGACCAGTCATAAGTCTTTTCTACCCTGGAAACTTGGTTGAAATCCAACTTGGATAGATTAGCTAAGTGTTATTCCAGTTATAGTCCAGCTTGGTTTTCGTTTTTAGAATTGGGTAGTTTTATTACAATTAATTCACCTTAACTTCAACCAAGAGAAAATATTACACCATCTGTCAGATGTCAGAATTCCCGATTTTCTTTTAAGCTTGAGACTTTTGTATGTCCTGACAGCAGTATTTAACTTGTTTTTGCTGTTGAATCCCCTGAGTATTTCTGAAACTGTGTATTTCTGAAACTACCATCACAAACTAATAACTTTCAACCTCTTTAAATTAAATATGCGACTGAAAAATTACAGTACGACTCAGAAGTGGAAGTGACCTGTATGGGCTCACGTAACCAGTTCCTGGTATGGTTAGACGCCTGTTCTCTAGGTTTACAGAGAACTTTCTTCCGTGATTTCCATGGTTTTGAGTCTTTCTGTGTCTCACACACATGTGAGCACACAACTTAGTATTATGTATTTTATAGGAAGAAAGAAACCAAACAGATTACCTAGAATTATGGGCAAGGCATGTGTGCCTGGAAAATTCTGTCATAATTTACAGCTTGTCAAAATTCAAAAGATAGCAAGGGGATGTGAATGGCTTGGGATAGTGTCCATCTTATAAATGCATTGGGAAATTCCAAACTAACATACTATCTGTTGGGTGGAGGAGTTTCTGAAAGTTTCTGAAAGACTAAATCTAATTTGATGTGTGTGTGTGTGTGTGTGTGCATGTGTCTGTGTTTGTAGGTATAGATATGTGCATATGTACATATATACATACACACAATGCATTTTAAGCAAATGACATATATACTGGGTCATTGCATTGTACACCTTCAGGGCTTACCATGCACATGAAGTACAACATGAATGGGAACCCCCTCCCCCCGAGCTGTACAAGGTGGAGTGCTGGGCATTTATATTTGAATGTCAGAACTCTCATCGTATAAATGCATAATTTCCTCAGGCATGTATTAAGATTCTTTTAAAACCTCTGAATCACACATGAGTTCTTACATATCATTTTTTGTGAGTGAAATAGTTTTGCCAGGAAACCGATCTAATTTGGATGAGGCTAGTGGATTTGACATGATTTATTTCCAGGGTTGTTACTTTGGTATCAGTAGATTTAATGTAGATGAAACCCATTCTACTTGTTGGCAAAATAGTGGAATCAGGAAGTTCCCAAGTCAAACACAAGCTAAGACAATTCTCCCCTTGGCATCTACCTTGATGTCTGGAATTCCTAGTATTAGTCATTCCTTTGAGTCATGACATTGTCTCCAGGGCTCCTACAGGGCCTTGTTAAAATTATGATGTGTCCCACTCAAGTGGGGCAACATGTACCCCATTAGCCATTATTATGAATTCAACCAATAAAACATTTATTAAGGACCTGGTGTTTTCCTAACAATAAGCTATGTTTCATATATAACTCCACTTAATTCCAAAGAGAAGTTGAAGCAAACCAAATTAAGAAGCTTACACAAACTTGTTCTAAATGTATAATGATAATTATATGAAAAGACAGATGATGAGGAGAGGTGTGCATGTTTCAGAGGGTGTTTGTGTCTAAAAGTTGTGGTTGCAGAGTGCTGGTTATGGCTTACTACCATCACACTAGCTGAAAATGTGATCTGCTGTGGGGTGAAAAATTAATATGCATTTATGATCTTTCCTCCTTCTCCCCACTCCTGGTACTAAACAGTGTTCTCAAAGCTATTATGCATTTCCCGCCATTGAGTAGAAAGTCTTGGGAACAGAGCAACATTGATGGACAAGCCACCCGGGGTCTAGTCTGGTTCTTTCCTGCTTTTGCATGTATTTTTCTGATTTAGTTTCAGTGTGTAGATAAGTTCAAGGGATGCCTTTTCTCTCCATTTTCAACACATGTTTGGTTGAAGAGTCAACACTTATTTTCTCTTCAAAAGCTCTCCCACATCAATGGAAGGGGAGCCCTACGAACGAGACCAGACAGCACACTTGGCTTCAGGAGGAAGGGTTAAAGATCTGGAGTTTGTATCAGAGAAGAACAGGGAATCAACAGACTCTAGAACCACTCATTGAGAAGCATAGATTTAAGAATCAAATCTTATATAGAAGCTTTAGATCAAAATCCACAATTATATTTTTATTGTCCTATGTTCCTCATATATGATATGTGCTGTTTCACATATGATTGGAATGTGAAATTCATGAACATTCATTCTGAAGAATGAATACTCTGAATGAGGATATTTGTTTGAAATACCCAGCATCAGATGCCTCTCCCTTCTCTTTGCTGATTATCTTTTTTCCAGTCTCTGTCCCTCTGACTCAGGTAGGCTGGCATATCTGATGCCAGGGGTGGAGTCTGTGACCCATGCTTGGCCACAGTGATGGTTTCCAAGATGGAAAGGAGTGAATCCAAGGGATGTTAGGAGTTCCTGGAAAGAAACATTTTCTCTTCTCTGCTAGATCAAACATGGAAGAATATGAACCTAGTTTTATCAGAAGTCCCTAGAAGAACCTAGTTTTATCAGAAGTCCCCAACACAATAGGAAAAATTTTGATTCTCATGTTTTTTTGAGCCCCTGAATCAAATCACACCTGATGCTAAAGCTCTTCCCCAGGAGACTCCTGAATGTGGGTGTTACTGATGACAAATCCATAAACAACAAAGGTTTCTGGTTAAGTCCCTCAGCTACTTCAAGTTATTAAACACAAACATATATTGAAGTCTTCAGACATGAGGGACATTGAGTATTATCTTGTTAATGACTTATGAACTGTAATGAATTAGGTTTTTATCCCCCCTCCCTTTTTAACACCCTTGTCTTAAAGATTTTACATTAAATTGAAAGAAAACTGATCTTTCTGAAATTTTCCACTGAATGTAACCTGTTTGCCTCTTTAGCATTCAGATTAACTTGCAGCATTTTGTGATAAAGCTGTTTGCATACCTCTCTTATCACCACAAACAATTTAAGATTCTTTTGCGAAAGGATGGTTCTTATACATATTATAACACAATCCTTTCATAGCATGCCAGGATACATTAATTGAAGTTATCTGGAAGGATGTGTGAAGTCAGGTTACGGATGTCTGAAATTCAGGATGTGAGCCAAAACATTAGGTAAAAAAAAAAATAAATGCAGAGCCAAGATTCATTGATACTTGACTAGCCATATATAATAGTTGGCCACCCACTAAGGGGAAGAGACATATGTGGAACCCTCAAACAACAGCTAATCCCTGTATGAGATAGACTTCATTTCGAAACTATTCAAAAACTTACTTGCACGTAGGTATGCAAGACCATTCACAAAATGGCCGACTTTAAACAATGGTAAATTTTCTCTGCTCTGTCATTTGTGCGTATGTTTATCTCTTGCACTAGACTGGTATCTCCTCAGCTAGTATCCATAAGACTTGATACTCAAAAATATTTACTGAATGAATGGTTACAGAATAGAATCAAAGATTTTCCCCTCTTATTTTTATGCTCATTTGAAGCATTTCATTCTAATTTTGCCAACTTCTCTCTGACTGCTTTTGCCTGCCATTTGAGCGGCTCATTTGAGGGTATGTGTATGTATATGTGTGTGTATGTGCATGTGTCTATGGCAGCAGTGGAGGGAGTTGGGGTACTGTGAACCTTGGATCTTCCTAGAAGTCTTTAATATCAAAATATTTTTGCCTAACCTTAGTTCCTTCTGTAATCTTGGGTTTGTATATTGTATTTACATTTTATTTAAGGTCTTAGATGGAGTATCAGAACACAAATGGATGTCAGTGATAGTGTGTGTTGTGGATCTATTGGTTGGGAGGGTGGTTAAAATGTAGCCAGGAGGTGCCTGTGTTCTCCACATTGCCATAGACTGGCCTTGCTCACAGAGATTCTGACTTTGTCTGTAAGGAGGGAATAGCCAGACTGTGAAACATTTTGCTTCTTTTGGCCCCTTATATTTTTGGATTATTTCAGAGTCCAATCAATTGTGTAGCAATTGGCTCTAAATTTGCCCAAATGAAGTCAGCTGAACACATATGCACACTTAGGCACTTGCACACCCACCCTCACTGTGCCTGGCTCGAGCATCTTGTAGGCTGGCCCAGACTCTCAGTGGTTTAGCACCTGCATGGACATCATGGGAGGCAGGAGAAAGTAGGGGTTAGTGGCACGAATTCTGGAGATGGACTGTCTGGCTTCAAGCTAAGGCTCTGTCATTTACTAGTGTGTGACCTTGAGTAGGATATTTGCCTAATACTTTCGTGCTTCAGTTTCCTCACCTGTTAAGTGGGGATGGGTCCCACCTTAGGAGTTGTTACAAAGATCAGACAAGATAAACACTGAGAAATACCTGGCAAATAGAAACTCTCAATAGTTGTTGTCTACAATCCTTATCACCACCATCATCACCAACACCTCCATTAACATCAGCATCACATCATCTTTGAAGTGTGGCTATTCTGATAACTAGGTCAGAGGAGGGACTGTTGGGATTTGAGGAAGGGATAACAGATTTCATGTCAGTGCACGTAATCTCTGGGAGTTCGGGACCCCACACAAATGAAGTTGTGATTAAGGTCTAAACCTGTGGATGTATTTGCTTCCCTTGGATAAGTGACTACCTAGGTGTGGTTCTGGATGACCGGGCCAAAAGATGAATCATAGATATAATAATTGAAAACTCATGATAATCTTCAGGTAATTTATTATATGTCACTGTTAAGAATAAATGTTTATTATTTTTTTTTCCCAAGAGACACAGAGAATGCATGCACAAGTGGGGGAGGGAAAGCGAGAGAGGGGGCCAGAGCATCTGAAGAAGGCTCTGCACTTACAGCAGAGAGTTCCATGCAGAGGTCGAACTCGCAAAGGGAGATTATGACCTGAGCCAAAGTCAGATGCTTCAGCCCCCAAGCCACCCAGGCTCATACTATTATGTGTAACTTTTTGGTGGAAAGTCATGAATATTGCCTTTATGTGAAAAGATACATGCACACAAAAACAGTCACAGGTGAGATGGGGAAACAAGTTAAGAATGAGACCTAGGAGTGCTGGATGGCTCAGTCGGTTAAGCAGTTGATTTCCACTCAGGTCATGATCTCGTGGTTGTGAGATCAAGCCCTGCATCAGGCTCTGTGTTAGGAATGGGGCCTTCTTGTGATTCTCTCTCTCCCTCTCCCTCTGCCCCTCCTCTTCTTGCTCTCTCTCTCTCTCTCTCTCTCTCAAAAAAGAATCTATCTTCTGTCATCTACCTATCAATCTATCTACTATCTATATACCATTGATCTATATATCTATACCTATATTTCTTTTTCTGGTTTCTCTTTTTAAAGTTTATTTATTTTGGGGGAGAGAGAGAGTGAGAGAGAGAGAGAGAGATAGCATCATCAGGGGAAGGGCAGAGAGAGTGGGAGAGAGAGAATCCCAAGCAAGCTCCATGCTTGGGATGTCTGTGCAAAGCCCAACCTGGGGCTCCAACAGACACCATGAGATCACGACCTGAGCCAAAACCAAGAGCCAGATGCTTAACTGACTGAGCCATTCAGGCACCCCGGTTTCTGTTTTCTAATATACATATGCATTTTGGAGATCTTCATCATATCTTTATACATAACTCTTTTCTTTTCTAGAAATGACAGCAAAACAACTCTTGGGGAGAAATGTAGTTATACACAAACTGTTGCTTGCATGCATAATACAATCTGGGGTGGGTGCAGTTGTGAGATTTGCTGTGGAAGGCAGGATTTGAAAGGACCCTGGAAGAAGACTGCTTGTCCTGTCTCCAAACCTGAAATGGGTGGAAGGAATACATCAAAATAAGCTCTCTAAAGTAAGCAACAAACTTGAAGCCCTTATCGTGTTTTTGTGACACTGACTCTATCAGTTTGTTCTTTTTTTTTAAAAATTTTCTTTTTTTTTGAACGTTTATTTTGGGGACAGAGAGAGACAGAGCATGAACGGGGGAGGGGCAGAGAGAGAGGGAGACACAGAACTGGAAACAGGCTCCAGGCTCCGAGCCATCAGCCCAGAGCCCGACGCGGGGCTTGAACTCACGGACCGCGAGATCGTGACCTGGCTGAAGTCGGACGCTCAACCGACTGCGCCACCCAGGCGCCCTATCAGTTTGTTCTTTAACTGTGAGTTGTCCCCACATGGGAAATACACACTTCAGGGAGTTCTGAGGACGTTAGCTCCATGATTCTGGAGTCTAGGCTCACTTACTTTCCCTCCTAAACAACAGCTCTGCCTAAGTTGAATGCTGCTTGATGGCTTAGCACTCTTGACATTATTCTTCCACAGTTCCCTAACCCAGAAGTGTCATAGTGATTTATGGAAGGGCCACCTTGTACTCACATTCTGAGAAGGAAAGATGAGGAAGAAGAAGAAGAAGAAGAAGAAGAAGAAGAAGAAGAAGAAGAGGAAGAAGAAGAGGAAGAAGAAGAAGAAGAAGAAGAAGAAGAAGAAGAAGAAGAAGAAGAGGAAGAGGAAGAAGAAGAAGAAGAGGAAGAAGAAGAGGAAGAAGAAGAAGAAGAAGAAGAAGAAGAAGAAGAAGAAGAAGAGGAAGAAGAAGAAGAAGAAGAAGAAGAAGAATAAGAAGAAGAAGAAGGAGGGGGAGGGGAGGGAAGGAAGGAGAAGAAAGGAAGGAAAATGTGGGATATAGTGACAAAAACACAGAAACAGCCAAGACACTGACCGGAGGTGGGAGAAGCTGACCCACATGCTCTACCTCTGGTCTCCAAAGGAAATGCTGGTTCATAAATCCACATATGAGCTGCAATTCTTCCGGGTGTTATTTTGGTCCTTTGAAATATTTCCCTTTTTTTCAGAGCTGAAATATTTTGTTTTCCTTTCCTCTAGATTTCTTTCTTATTCTGGGTTGTGTACCCTTTTAAAATGTATTTCTCTTTCTCTTTTTAAAGCTTTGTCTTCCTTTCTTTGGTTTCCACAAGGATTTTCTGGTTTTCCTTTGCTTTCTTGAACTTTTTTTTTAAATGTTTTTATTCATTTTTGAGAGACAGAGACAGGGCATGAATGGGGGAGGGGCAGAGAGACAGGGAGACAGAATCGGAAGCAGGCTCCAGGCTCTGAGCTGTCAGCACAGAGCCTGACACGGGACACGAACCCGTGAATCATGACATCATGACCTGAGCTGAAATCGGATGCTCAACCGATTGAGCCACCCAGGCGCCCCACCTTTGCTCTTTTTAAATTGTGTGTGTGTGTGTGTGTGTGTGTGTGTGTAAGTGTGCATGTGCCTGTTTAAATAAGAGTATGAGGGGGAGGAAATTAAAAAATTGGGGAAACCAATTGAGTTTGGAAAAAGTTGTGTTCTCTGAGGCACATTCTTTTTGCCATGTGCTTTGAAAGACATGTCCTCAGGCATGTGGTACACCAAAAACCCACAATGAATACAAGCAGTGGAAAATATGTCTCCTTTCCTGCTTTCGTATAGGCTACACGAACTGAGGTCATGGTCTCTTGGATGGAGCAGTGTCTCTTCTGCTTTCCAGTGAGAAGTCAGTTGCGGGATAGCACGTTGAGCCTGGTGTCAGAGTCTGCAACAGGAAAAGTAGAGTTATTTTACATGTTGCACAATGAAAGAATGTTGTTTGTGCAAGATCTGATGAAGAGAAGTGCTTATTAGGTGTACCTTGTTAAACCAGTGCCTGATTTAATCATAATGATTGTCATTTGTGGTGGGGATTAAATTACAGAGCCTCTTCTGTGTAAACAGGTAGACAATTGAAGTCTTGCTGAAAAGAAAGGCACCCATCTTGGTGCTCCTGGAAATATTTGATTCTTCCAAGGTAGAGAAGAATTTGAAAAATCTGACATGACAGCATTCAGGAAGCTGGGGAAAGGAACAGAAGCTTCCACTCCGAGATATAGGTATATATTTTCAGTCTGATATTCATTCCCGCAGGATGAAAACCCACCCCAAACACAAGCTAACTCATAATCACTTTTCCTATTCTGGAAAACCCTTAAGAACTGCTTTAAAAAGTTATGATTCTTTCGGGTTTGTTCGACTTTTAAGTCTTAGGTAGAGGCTGTAATTATAATTACTGTGCTGCTTCCTTCCAAGCCCTGAAAAATGTAATAGGTACCTGAGCAGGAAGGTTTAATTTCTATGTTAAAACTATGCTATGATAAAACTTGGAAATCTTATTATTTATATTCTCATGTCAAATCAGTCATTATACAAGAACCATTTTTTGGAGACTAAATTATAACCTCAAGGCCATGTTAAAGCCTTTACAATGGTCATTCCCACAGAAGTCACCAAATCTATTGTACAATGTTCCTTGAAAAGATAAGATATAATAAGTGTTAGTGAGGATGCAGAGAAAATGGAACCCTTGTGCAGTGTAATTGGCTGCAGCTACTGTGGAAAAGAGTATGGAGGTTCCTAAAAAAGTAAAAATAAAATAAGAATAGCATATGATCCAGCAATTCCACTATTGGGTATTCACCCGAAGAAAATGAAAACACTGATTTGAAAAAAAGATATGTTTATTGCAGCATTATTTATAGTAGCCAAGATATGGAAGCAACCCAGGAGTCCACTGATAGATTAATGGATGAAGAAGCTGTGGTATAAACACACACACTCACACACACACACACACACACACACACACACACACGAATATCACTAAGCCATAAAAAAGAATGAGATCTTGCCATGTGTGGTAACATGGATGGACCGAGAAGGTATCATGCTAAGTGAAATGAGCGAGACATCAGAAGACAAATATCGTCTGGTATCACTCATGTGTGGTATCTAAAAAAATGAAGCAAATGAACAAACAAACAAAGCAGAAACAGACCCATGAATATGGATGGTTGCCAGAAGGGTGGGGGCATGCGCTAAATGCGTGAAGGGGAATGGAAGGTACAGACTTCCAGTTATAACAGGAATAAGTCACAGGGATGAAAGGTGCAGCACGGGGCACATAGTCAATGAAACTATGATAGTATGGTATGGTGACAGATGAGAGCAACACTGTGGTGAGCAGAGCTTAATGTACAAAGTTGTCCAGTCACTAGGTTGTACACCTGAGACTAATGGAAAACTGTGTGTCAACTATGCTTCACCGACAAAATGGTAACTATTCCTATCATCATCATGATTCTGATCCAGAAAAATGGTTTATTTCTCCCATTCATTTTAAAGCGGAATGATTTTCATTAAAATGTTATCGTGGCTTGAGAAGAAAGTGATTTTAAAGAGCTAAAGACTTTGCACCCACCGAAATAGCCTACACTGATCAGTTGGAAAAAACTCATTCCAAATTTGTGTCTCATACTAAATATAAATGTAGATTCTAATTATGATGTACATAATAAAATAATTACTATGTGATGTTAAAAAATTTAAAAACACAAGACTCATTTTCATTTTTGAGATTATTTGGAAGGTTCTTTTTCATACTAAGAAAAATACATACACCCTTACACGACATTTAGAATGATTAAGATGATTTACCTCATCTGATACAATTTATTGATAATCTTTTCTAGCAATTATCCTGATTGACATGTAAAGTTTTCCTGGCCTCTGCTGCATCATTTGGTGCCTGTGAATTGGAATGCCATTTGAAAAGCTCTCTGTAAGATATCACGGAAAAAAGAAAGGAGGAGGAAATAAATTCGAAATAAATGCCAAATATATTCACACTCAAGTGTAAATGATATGAAGAAAAAAATTAATGAAAAGTTTTATTTTGAAGTTAGTGCCCACAGCTCTCTATAATTTCATGCTTATAAAGCACACACATGCTGTCTAAATTGGCTCCAAAACCCTTTTGTGATTGTTCATGACACACAGGCCTGGTTCTGGACCTCAATTTCTACCCAATACCCAAAATAATGTAAATTTTATAAGTGTGAAATTAAATTAAATGATGTATATCCTATAAGAGTTATAACTATGCAAAAGCATGACCTAATTTGCTTCATTTTTTGATTACGTACTATTTTCTTTTCTTTTTTTAAATTTTTAATGTTTATTTTTGAGAGGGAGAGAGAGAGAGAGAAAGCACAAGCAGGGGAGGGGCAGAGAGAGAGGGAGACACAGAATCCAAAGCAGGCTCCAGACTGTGAGCTGTTAGCACAGAGCCCGACGTGGGGCTCGAACCCATGAACCATGAGACCATGACCTGAGCTGAAGTCGGACGCGTAACCGACTGAGCTACCCAGGTGCCCCAGTACTATTTTATTTTTTTAATAAATATTTGTTTTGTTCAAGCCACCAAGAGAAAGAAGTTTGAGCTCTCTATGACTCTCTAAATCTGGTTATTAAGCAAATCACTTTTGTTTTCTTGCCTGGGAAGTATAGTTTTTGATCCATTTGAGAACGTTTCCTTGTGAAAAACTTCCCTCTTAAGTGATAGTTTTATTATTAGCAAGTCAAAAGTAACTAAAATAGAATGTCTCAGCTTGCACTACTTCTCTGCGTTTGAAGGCCTGTAAATGACCAAGAGATGCAATGAAATTCGAGTACCCCGTCCAGACAGGAGACACAATAGATTTCGCATTTCAACCTTTAAGTAAGACAGTCTGTCTTCTTGGAATGCCCTTCTCTGTGTTTTTCCAAGTCACCTATTTTTCAAGGGCAAATAAAATGCCATGCTGTGAAGACTTCCCCATGCCTTCTGTCTGCTTGCTGTCACATGCAGAAATGTCCCCAAGGTACCTCTTCATAAATCTATTGTAGTATTTATTTTATTGTAATGATTTGTGTGTATACATTAGACGGTAAATTATTTGAGGGAAGTAACCGTGTATTCAGCTTTCTGTTCCCATAACCGAATCCAATATCAAGCAGAGGATAAATGCTTGATAAATATTTGTCACATGGAACAATATATTCAGCCAGGAAAACCAACCCTGTCACCTGGCTTTCAAGCTTTGCATACAGTAATGCTTTATAAAAAATACCTATTTTCATCACAACTCAGAACATACACAAACACAGTTGACAGAGTTTTATGAGATAGCATTTCCCTCCCCCACTATGTGTGATATACACTGATCTATTCTACTTCTCTTCTCTTCTTCTCTTCTATTCATTTTTAAATTTGGTTCTAATGGACTAAATTGATTTCCTCACCTCCTTGGTTGTGATCCAGTGTAAATAACACTCATCTTTGTGGCTTTAGGCACATGTATTTCTTTCATTATCATTTCAAGGCCATCTGTCCTGTTTGTAAATGTTACCAGAGATTCACATTATTATAGCTATCTTCCAGACATTTAGTCCAAAGGAAATACCAATGTATAAATAAAATATTCCAAAATTTTCCTATTATTAATTTTTGGTATTGATTCTCTTTTATATTTTGTCACAGAGATTATTGGCAAGTGAAAAGTCATCTAATTCTGGTTTTATTTAGTCTGCTACAGTGTCTCAGAAGAGATTCTAAGGAGTGATTAAAATGGTCATGTGTCCTGATAGCTGACTGGTAGGCATGACATATAGCGTATCTGAATTCATGTAACAAGGAATCAGTTTCCAAGAAAATTGCAAAAGGATGTTCTTGAAATAACTGCATGGAAAACTCAAAGTGAAAGTCTTAGGAACTGATCATAATTCTTGACTCCAAACCCACAGAGGAAAAAATACTGAACAAAATCATTTCTATGATCCAGAAAGTGAAGACCACAAATCAACTTACAAAAACACTTAACTACACACCATGGTCGTCCTGCTGTGCTGTAGCTAACAATGGGGCAATGACTCATCGGGCAACTTTCGTTGGAAAATGTATAGTCAGGAGACAGATCCTTCTCTCTGTGAAGTCAGGAAGAATTAGTCAAACTCTTCCTGACTTCCATGATGTTATCCACCATTGACAGGCTATCAAAGCAGACCTAGAGATTAGATAATACTTCTGAATAACTCAAAGGAATCCCTTTTGGAAGTGAAAATGTTTTGGAAATTTTATTATGCTTGAGCTAAATAGAAGCACAGCATCTTATCTATTAGTGTGGGTTTTTTTTTTTTTTTAGTTTTTATTTAAATTCTAGCTAGTTAGCGTATAGTGTAATATTGGTTTCAGGAGTAGAATTTAGTGATTCATCACTTACATATGATAACCAGTGCTCATCCCAACACCCATTTAGGCCACCCTCCTGCCCCTCCGTCAATCCTTGGTTTGTTCTCTATCATTAAGAGTCTCTTATGGTTTGCTTCCCCCTCCCCCCGCCCCGCCCTTCCTGTAT